>NC_141690.1:270485524-271085524 GCF_964263255.1 Lissotriton vulgaris | reverse complement strand
CCTGGTTCCTTGCGCGTAATTCTGTTTGCTTTGGAACCTTTGGCGGTGGTCGGAGGTCTGTCTGCAGGAGGGTGAGAGTCCGGAGTCAAGAAACGTCCTGCCTTCCAACTTCCCTGTTCGTGAGTAGAGTGCTGCTGCGCGGTTCGGCACCGGCTGGTGTCCGATTTGTTTACATTTATTTTGCGGAGTCCTGGCGAGGAGGAGCAGAACTGTTACTGTCTATTCCATTGCTGTTTGGCACACCGAGTCAGAGTGCGGCTGCCTCTGTCTCCGTTTGAAATTTACTTGTTTGCTGCCCACAGACCATTCCAGCGGGTTACTGTGAGCGGCTGCCACGTAACGCCGGCTGTGTGGGGAGAGTGTTATTTTCTTATGACTTTACAGCGGGTTACAGCGTGCCCGGAGGCAGCGTAACGCCGTCTGTTCAATTTGGATTAGGGTTCCTTTGGTAAGACTGTACAGCGGGTTACTGCGGGCTCGGATGCAGCGTAACGCCGGCTGTCATTGGGATCCTTTGTTATCTGACTGCAAAGAAGGAGCGGAGCCTTGCGGTGGACGCAACTGCAGGTTACCGTGTCTAGGAGTCAGCATTCGGGGTGTTAAGGTGCTGTGAGGATAACAGCATTGTTTACTTTCTTGAATTACTTTTGGTACTTATTATACTAGGTAGGGGTATCTCACCTCACAGGTTCTCAAGGTGGGCCATGGTTCTCAATTATCCATATATTGCATCCTGGTGAGAGATGAATATAATCTTCTGCAGATCTGCTATGTACAAGCAGTGAAGGAAGGGTGCACGGTCCTGTGAAGTAATCAAGTTGCATAACAGGGTATGGTGTGTGATAAAGCATATTCTTATTAGGTTGCATACAATACCTACAGACTCTGATGTATGATTCTGCTTTCTTCTTCAGATGATGTCACATGGGGGTCTTTGTTGATGTTAGTTTAATTCGTGTACCAAGGACCCACAGGTATTCTTAACCTTTCTGATTTAGCGAGAATTGAAGAGAGTAGATTTGTTTACCTTTGCTTTATTATTGTGTTTATGTTTTTCAGAGCCTTTGTCCCTGCTGACCCCTCCCCTACCTGGTGTCCCTCGCTTGATAACTCGAAGACCCTGGGGGGTAACCCCATGTCAGGGTGCTTGGGGATGTCAGGAGATGGTCCTTTATTCTTCTGCTGCTGAACCCTGCGGAGCCAGTTCTGACAGAATTACGCGCCTAAGATATTGGCTTCGCCCGGTTCGGTGGTGGGGGAATATTGGCGACCATGGACGACGTGCTGCAGGCATTATTGCTAGTTCAGCAGGAGTTGGCTTCTTCCAAGGCCGAGGCTGCTGCTTTGAAGGACAAGGTTGATAGATTGTCTAGGAATCCTTTTGACGCTGGTGCGGGGCAATCCCAGATACAAGTCACTGTCCCTCCTCCCATTCCTTTGGCCAGTCCAGAGAGGTTTTCAGGGGATCCGTCGAAAGTACAGGTGTTTCTCACACAGATAATGCTCCTCTTCTCCTGTAAGCCCGCCTCTTTCCCAAATAACCATTCACGTGTGGCCTTTGCTATTTCGTACCTCGTGGGGGATGCCGCAAATTGGGCTGTTCCTCTGGTGAGGAAAAACGATGATATTCTTTCAGACTGGTCAGCCTTTAAGGCGGAGTTTGAAAGGGTGTTCGACCGTAGGGCTACAACCTTTAGTGCAGACAGGGAACTGCTAGACTTACGACAAGGGAAAAAAGACCTGATCACCTATTTGACCACCTTTAACAGGTTGATTGCCAAAACTGAATGGCCCGAGGAAAAGAGGATGTCCTTATTTTACCAGGGGTTAAGAGACGAACTAAAAGACGTCATAGCACAAATAGATCCCCAACCTACTACTTGCGCTGCTATGATCAATCTGACTCTGAGACTGGATGGCAGAATGGCGGATAGAGGTGGGGATAGGAGGAGATGGGACAGGGGGGTCGTATAGGTACGACAGATTCCCACGTAAACCAAGCTCGCCTCCTGAGACGGGAGTAGAACCTATGGAGATAGGGGCTGTTAGATCTTCCCTGTCTAAGGAAGAGAGGCATACCAGGCGCATACAAGGGTTATGCATGTACTGTGGAAAAGAGGGGCATTTTGTGAGGGAGTGTCCTAACAAACCCAAATCATCAGACTCATGGAATAGTGGGAAAAAGGTAGCAGTGTCCTCGGCGGACACCCCTCTTCAATATAGAGAAGTCCCCGAGAAAGGAAAGACAGAAAAAGGGTTGCAGCTCCCTTCCTTGACGGCATTTGCATTAATGGAAAGTGAGACACATATGAAGATCCTTATGGATTTAACACATCAACATAAGACACATCAGGTACACGTGATGCTTGATTCAGGAGCCACCGGCAACTTCATAGACAGCGGTCTAGTATCCAGGTTTGGCATACATAAGGTGAAGTTGGGAAAGGCTGAGGAAGTGTATACGGTGGATGGTCAACCTTTAAAATCTGGGTTGATAGTAGAAAGCACGGAGAAGGTGATACTGACATATATCATGGTACATGAAAGGCATACTGAGAGTCTGGCACTGAATATAATTGAGGCACCTCAATATGAGGTTATTTTGGGCATGCCATGGTTGTGTCACCACAATCCTATCATAGAGTGGAAGACTAAGACCATCACTTTCACAGCCGAAGAATGTGTGGAGCATTTATTCCCTTTACATCAGGTGGCTGTTTTATCTTTGTCCCAAGCGTATGTGGTGGTCACGGCAGCAGAGAAAGAGGTGTCATTGCCTGTGGAGTACGTACATTACGAGGATGTGTTTAGTGAGAAAATGGCGGAGACTCTACCCCCGCACCGAGAGTATGATTGCCGCATTGATTTGGTTGAAGGGGCGACTATACCTTCATGTAGGGTGTATGCACTTTCAGAACCTGAAACCAAACATTTGAGGGGGTATTTGGATCATTATCTAGAGATAGGGTTCATTCAGCCGTCTAAGTCTCCTGCTGCGTCTCCCCTTTTCTTCATTTCAAAAGCAAATGGTGATCTGAGGGCCTGTGTTGACTACAGAATCCTCAATAAGAACACTGTGAGGAACAGGTACCCGTTGCCATTAATCTCGGTGTTACTAGACCAGGTAAAAGAAGCTCAGATATACACTCGACTGGATCTAAGGGGGGCGTATCACCTAGTACGTATAAGGAGTGGTGATGAGTGGAAGACCGCATTTAAAACCAGATACGGGCTGTACGAATACAGGGTCATGCCTTTTGGCCTTTGTAACGCTCCTGCAGCCTTTCAATTTTTCTTAAATGATGTTTTGAAGGACTTTGTGGATTTATTTGTCGTTGTGTACATCGATGACATTTTGATATATTCGGCGAATCCGAAAGACCATGTGGGTCATGTCTGCAAGGTGCTGGCTAGACTAAGGGTGCATAAACTGTATTGCAAACTTAGCAAGTGCGAGTTCGGAGTGAGGCAGGTTGAATTCTTGGGAGTGATGCTGTGTCCGGAGGGATTGCAGATGGCAGACAGGAAGGTACTTGCAGTGCAGAACTGGCCAACGCGTAAGACAGTGCGGGAAGTGCAATGCTTCCTAGGTTTTGCGAACTACTATAGGAGGTTCATCCTACAGTTCTCCAAGGTAGCGGTCCCTATTACCAGGTTGTTAAAGAAAGGTTGCGTTTTCCAATGGACACCGGAGGCCAATGACGCCTTTGTGTTCTTAAAAAAGGCGTTTACTGAAGCTCCTGTGTTGTCCCATCCTCGTCCAGAAGAACCATTCATAGTCGAGGCTGATGCCTCGGACGAGGCGATAGGGGCTATACTGTCTCAAAGGGATCAGGTCACAGGACAGTTACATCCTGTAGCCTATTTATCAAAGAAACTGAACTCCGCTGAACAACATTATACCATAGCCGAAAAAGAACTGCTGGCTATTAAAAAGGCTTTTGAGGAGTGGCGTCATCACTTGTGGGGAGCCAGGCATCCTATTACTGTGTACACGGATCACAGAAACCTGCAATATATGAGAACTGCAAGACATCTTTCTCAAAGGCAGATGAGGTGGATGCAATTTTTTGCGGAATACGACTTTGTGGTCACCTTCCGCCCCGGAGCAGAAAACCATAAAGCAGATTCTTTGTCCAGGTTGGATTCTGGGGGACATTGTTCTATCGAGGCCGTGCCTGGTTCAATAATAGAGCCCTCCAAGGTAGTGGGTGCCATAGCGATTGACAGGTTTCTGGAGTCGGTTAAGGAGCATCATACAGCGGGTGAATGGAATGCATGGGTGAATGACAACTGTGAGAGGTCTCTGCGACAAGGGTTACCGTTTCATCACTCTAAACTGTTTATACCCACCTCCTCTCTCCAGAAAGAGGAGTTTGGTTGGTGTCATCTTTCACCCTTGGCTGGGCATCAGGGTATCAAGAAAACGCAGGAGCTGATCCTAAGACACTTTTGGTGGCCTTCACTCAAGAAAGATGTCGCTAACTGGGTGTCTGAATGCGAGGAATGCGCTAGGGCAAAAGGTGAAACAGGTGGCAAGAAAGGGAAGCTAATACCTATGCCCACGCCAAACAGACCTTGGTCACACATGAGTTTGGATTTTATCACTGGTTTGCCTCCTGAAAAAGGGTTTTCAGCTGTATTGGTGGTGATAGACAGCCTTACGAAGCTAGGTCATTTCATCCCTTGCTGTAACCTTCCCACGGCCAGTCAAACCGCTCAACTCCTCATGTCAAATGTGATCAAATTGCATGGAGTACCAAAGACTATAGTGTCAGATAGAGGGCCGCAATTTATCGCCAGGTTTTGGAAGATGTGGTGTAAGGCTTTACACATTGAATCTTCCCTCTCAACCTCTTTCCATCCGCAAACCGATGGGCAGACCGAGAGGTTAAACCAAACCTTGAAAAAGTACTTGCGGTGCTATGCCAAGGATGCACAGGAATCCTGGGTGGATATGTTGTGGATGGCTGAATGTCGTACAACAATTCATGGCACAGCTCGATTGGTCTGTCTCCCTTTCATGCTACCTACGGGTTTGATGCTGAGATTCTGCCTATCAACTTCCCTGTGGAGGTAAGCAATCAGCCTGAAGTATTGAAGGCAGTCAGGAAACTACACACCTTACAGAGAAAGGTGAGACAACACTTGATCCATGCTAAGGAAGTGTACAAGAGGTGGGAGGATAGACACCGACGCGATGGACCTCAATACCAGGTGGGAGACAAGGTGTGGTTGTCGACCAAGAACATTAAGTTCAAGTTACGTAGCATTTTTCATCCTAGATTCATTGGGCCATACACTGTGCTGAAGCGTATCAATCCTGTAGCGTACAAGTTGCGCTTGCCCGGGTCGTTGAGGATACACCCAGTGTTCCATTGCAGTCTTCTGAAACCGGCTGTGGGGGCCAGAAGGCGGGCTCCTCCTCCGGTGATGTGCGACGGGGGGTTGGAATATGAAGTAAGGTGCATCAAGGATTCCATGGTCCGTAGGGGACAGCTGTGGTATTTGGTGTCCTGGAAGGGGTACACTGCGGAAGACGATTCCTGGGAGTCCTGCAGAGATGTGCATGCCCCGGCGGCTGTACGTTCCTTCCATCGTAGGTTCCCTGCCAAGCCTGGGCCGGGGAGCCGATAGGAAGGGGGATGTACTGTCAGGATTCGCCCCCTCGGCAGCTCCAGCAGCCTAGGAACTACATTTCCCATGAGTGTTAGGGGCAGCAGGAAGTGACTTACCGGTACCGGATCCCTGGTTCCTTGCGCGTAATTCTGTTTGCTTTGGAACCTTTGGCGGTGGTCGGAGGTCTGTCTGCAGGAGGGTGAGAGTCCGGAGTCAAGAAACGTCCTGCCTTCCAACTTCCCTGTTCGTGAGTAGAGTGCTGCTGCGCGGTTCGGCACCGGCTGGTGTCCGATTTGTTTACATTTATTTTGCGGAGTCCTGGCGAGGAGGAGCAGAACTGTTACTGTCTATTCCGTTGCTGTTTGGCACACCGAGTCAGAGTGCGGCTGCCTCTGTCTCCGTTTGAAATTTACTTGTTTGCTGCCCACAGACCATTCCAGCGGGTTACTGTGAGCGGCTGCCACGTAACGCCGGCTGTGTGGGGAGAGTGTTATTTTCTTATGACTTTACAGCGGGTTACAGCGTGCCCGGAGGCAGCGTAACGCCGTCTGTTCAATTTGGATTAGGGTTCCTTTGGTAAGACTGTACAGCGGGTTACTGCGGGCTCGGATGCAGCGTAACGCCGGCTGTCATTGGGATCCTTTGTTATCTGACTGCAAAGAAGGAGCGGAGCCTTGCGGTGGACGCAACTGCAGGTTACCGTGTCTAGGAGTCAGCATTCGGGGTGTTAAGGTGCTGTGAGGATAACAGCATTGTTTACTTTCTTGAATTACTTTTGGTACTTATTATACTAGGTAGGGGTATCTCACCTCACAGGTTCTCAAGGTGGGCCATGGTTCTCAATTATCCATATATTGCATCCTGGTGAGAGATGAATATAATCTTCTGCAGATCTGCTATGTACAAGCAGTGAAGGAAGGGTGCACGGTCCTGTGAAGTAATCAAGTTGCATAACAGGGTATGGTGTGTGATAAAGCATATTCTTATTAGGTTGCATACAATACCTACAGACTCTGATGTATGATTCTGCTTTCTTCTTCAGATGATGTCACATGGGGGTCTTTGTTGATGTTAGTTTAATTCGTGTACCAAGGACCCACAGGTATTCTTAACCTTTCTGATTTAGCGAGAATTGAAGAGAGTAGATTTGTTTACCTTTGCTTTATTATTGTGTTTATGTTTTTCAGAGCCTTTGTCCCTGCTGACCCCTCCCCTACCTGGTGTCCCTCGCTTGATAACTCGAAGACCCTGGGGGGGTAACCCCATGTCAGGGTGCTTGGGGATGTCAGGAGATGGTCCTTTATTCTTCTGCTGCTGAACCCTGCGGAGCCAGTTCTGACAATCAGAGCTCAGAAGACTTCCCTACTCCTGTCATAGCCTAGAAAATGTCCATACTTCTGTCACAGCCCAGAAGACTTCCCTACTCCTGTCAGAGCCCAGAAGACTTCCCTACTCCTGTCAGAGCCCAGAAGACTTCCCTACTCCTGTCAGAGCCCAGAAGACATTCCTACTTCTCTCAAAGCCTGGAAAATGTACCTACTCCTGTCAGAGCCCAGAAGACGTTCCTACTTCTGTCAAAGCCTGGAAAATGTACCTACTCCTGTCAGAGCCCAGAAGACTTCACTACTACTGTCACAGCTCTGATGAAATGAACATGTTTTTGCTATTCTGTTCGTGCAATTATCTTATGTAAGTTAGCATTCGCTGCACCATTTTATGTATAGCCACCATTTTGAATCATATCATTAGCTGCTTATTGTGTCCTCGCGGAGCAGGCTGTGGAAAGTTTCATTTCTCCAAGGTTAGGCCTTGCTCTGCTAATGAATACACTGTTCTTATTAGCGCATACCTTTTCCACTAGATAGAGGCTTTCTCCCACCGGTCTAGCGGCAGGCACGGACAGAATGACCTTGGGTAGGAGATACTGTGTGCCCGGCCTCAGAATCCAAACCAATCCTACTGTACTTCTTTGTGTTAGCTGCACCTGCTTGGAAAATTCCATTATGGGCGGGTCTTCCTTGGTTCTGAAATTTATATAATGTATTTCTATGTTTGCTGAAGTCAGTCCTCTCTGCAGCACCACTAAGCGACTGTGCAGATAGGGCTCTGCTCAAGTGTATCTGAATAAACATAAACTTGGTTTGTATTCTCTAATGTCTGATCGACTCTTCATTTGTATGGGAGGCTGAGAGGTGGTCCTGAGTGACCCGGGTGACCTTAAACGGGCCACTTCCTTCAGCTCACAAGACTTCCCTACTCCTGTCAGAGCGGAGATAACTTCCCTACTCCTGCCAGAGCTCAGAAGACTTCCCTACTCCTGTCAGACCCCAGAAAATTTCCCTACTAGTATCACAGCCCAGAAGACTTCACTGCTCTGTCAGAGCCCAAAAGACTTCACTACTTCTGTCACAGCTCGCAAGACTTCCCTATTCCTGTCAGATCCCAGAAGACTTCCATACTCCTGTCAGAGCCAGAAAATGACCCTACTAGATGTGATGATGTGAACAGTCTAGTAGTTGGGATGGGAGGAGTTACGGGGCTGGAGGAAGAGGAGGGGTCTGGACAGGAAAGAAGTTAGTTAGAGTAGGGACAGGGACGAGGTAGGAGTGACAGAATAAAGCTCCTAAAATATACATTAATTGTCTGTCGTCTTTACACTCAAGACACTACAGCTGGCGACGAGGGCGGGATGAAGTGACCTACCATCCCTACATGCACCAGAAAACGTCCCTGAGCAAGGCAGCACGAGAAACGTGGTCGCCATTGCGACATGTGTGCCCCCAAAGAAATCGCCGCCTAAAGACTCAGTGTTGAATTGAAGATAATACTCCAAGTAGGTTGAATTAAGTTTAATGCAGAGTAGAGCAGGTACACAGCCAGACAGCTTAGCAGTCAGTAATAACTGAATAACATTGGAATACATTGGAAAGAACATTGGGTAAGAACACTATAAGATGGAATGTGGAATGAACACAGTTAAAGTGATATGACAAGTATTTCACAACATAACACATCCCCCTTGGAACATAATTGAAAAAAGCAATAACTTGTAACCAACACCACCCCCCACCATAAAAAAAAAACGAAAATGAAAAAGAGAAATCAGAGAGGAAAACTTTCAGAAATATAATCAGCCAACCAAACAGGAGGTCTTTTCTCACGTTTAGGGTTCCTAAAAACATTTGTCACATCTTGACTGACCAGACTAGAAGAACTTGAGGTAACCAAATCAGAAAGCTCACCAGACCTATGCAAACTTGAAACCTCTGGTAGGGGAGAACAAGAAGTATCAGAAACTACATCCTGACTCACGGTAACAGATGGCAAAGAAGAGTTAGCACACAACAAATCCTCCAAATCAAACAAATCCGAGGATTTCTCTGAAGAAACTAAAGGAGAAGGACAAACTTGAGGAGGGGAACACTTAGCAACCCTCTTGAGATTCCATACACGACCATCAGACAGGCGAACAGAGTTATTTAACATTTCCACAACCTGCATAGGTTCATAAAACCGACTTTGCTCCTTAGGAGATTTACCAGGTTTCTTAACTCTCACCCACTGACCAAGAACTAAATCCACATCCTTCACATTATGCTTTGAATCATACCAAATCTTGCTCTTGAGATGAGAAGCTTGACTTTTTTCCTTGACAAAATTTTCAGACCAATTAACCACATTGGACTTGAACAACCAACCAGGTGTAAACTTCGTTCGTGGATTTCTACCACGCATAAGTACAAAAGGGGGAAAACCGGTAGCTTCACAAATTGAAGTCCTGTAAGACCAAACCATTTTCAAAACTTGAGTTTCCCAATCCTTGTTATTTCCTGACAATTGGATGGTGTTCTTGATAACACGGTTAAAACGCTCAACCATTCCATTGCTGTTTGGGTTGTATAGAGCAGTGGTTTTATGCTTGATTCCCAATTTATTAAAGTACTCTTTGGCCTTAATTGACGTAAATTGAACACCATTATCACTTAACAAAATAGAAGGAATCCCTTCCAAAGTGAAAGATTTATCCAAAAATTGCAAAACAGTGTCCGTATCAGCCTTACTCACAACTTTTACAAAAGGCCATCTAGAAAACAAATCCATTAACACTAAAATATATTTCTGCTCACTACCAATGGGACCCATAATGTCTATAGCTGCGTGCTCCCAGGGAGAATTAGGTGCGATCATATTACCCATAGAAGGCTTACACATAACCAAAGATTTATCAGCAGCTTGACAAGATTTACAATTCCTCACAAATTTATCGATGTCAACATCCATGCCAGGCCACCAAAATGAAGTTTTAACGGTGCGTTTAGAACGGACAATTCCAAAATGTCCCTCATGGCATAAAGCCATGATGGGCAAACGCAAAGACTTAGGAGGTATGACTCTTTCGCCAAACCAGATGTTACCATCTCTGACACTTAAATCAAATCTAACTTCCCAAAAAGACTTTAAAGGATGCTTATTATCAACTTTCTTTGGCCAGGACTCAGCAAGATGAGACTTCACTAAAGATAACTCCTCATCATTGAGATATTCTTCATCCCACTTCTCCTTCAAAATGCCTGCACCTTCCATGTCCTGAACATAGGCAACTTGAAAAGAATTCCATAAATCATCCTCACATTCTACAAGTTGTTTAGGCATTCTAGAAAGGAAATCAGCAATACAATTTTCCTTCCCTGGTATGTATTCCATATTATAACAAAAATCTTGTAGCTTGATAGCAAGTCTAGCAACTCTTGCAGAAGTATTGATAGTACCTTCAGTGGTTAGGACCCTGAGTAATGGCTTGTGATCACAGCGTAAAGTAAACTTTGTACCCCAGACAAAAGCTCTGAAGTGATTAACAGCCCACACGCATGCTAAAGTTTCTTTTTCAATTGTAGAATATTTTTCTTCAGTAGGGGAGAGTGACCTAGAAGCATATGCCACAATTTGTTCCTTACCATCTAAAGCAATCTGAGATAAAACAGAGCCTAAACCTTTTATGCTGGCATCAGTAGTGATGATAGTCTGCGCCTCAGGATTAAAACTTTTCAAAGAAGCGATGTTAGAGATGCAGCTTTTTATGTCCTCAAAATCTTGTTCACATTCCCTGGACCAAACGAACTTGGTTTTGTTTTTTAACAATTGTCTAATATTATATGTTCTGGTTGCAAAGTTTGGAATATATTTAGAACAAAATTCAGCAAGGCCAATGAAGGATCTAAAATCATCTTTCCCTTTGGGAGAGGGAGCGCACTTGATCGCATCAATTAAATTTGGTTTAGGTCTGATACCGTCACAATTAATTACATGGCCTAAATAAGTGACATGGTCACTAGCAAAAGTACACTTAGTATATTCAACAGTCAACCCTTTATCATCTAGAATACTCAAAACTTTCTCCAAAGTATTGTCATGTTCAGCCTTTTCCTTACCAAAAATAAGAATGTCATCTTGGAAAAACGTAGTGTTTTTTACAGTGGAAAACAACCTGTGCATTAAGCGCTGGGAAACAGCCGCAGCCGAAGCCAGGCCGAAAGGCATTCTCTTAAACTGAAAACATCCTTGGGGGTTATAAAAGCAGTGTACTGCTTGCTGTCTTTAAACAAGGGAATCTGGTGCTATGCGGAAGATAAATCAATTGTGGTGAACCACTTAGCTCCATCCAGTAAGGCTAACATTTCATTGATTTTTGGCAGAGGAAACTGATCCACTACAATATTATCATTTAAATGGCGAAGATCCACACATAATCTCAATTTTCCATTTGTACGTTTCACAACAACTAAAGGAGAAACCCAAGCAGATGCCTCAAATGGCTCGATTATGTCAGAGGAGACCAATCTGTCAAGTTCGGATGCAACATCCTTCCTCAAAGCAATTGGCACACTTCTAACTTTATGGATTTTTGGCACTGCAGAATCTTTTAAAATTATCTTATGCTCAAAATCCTTTAATTTGCCAATTTTTTTTTGAAACACAGCAGGAAATTTTTTTAGAAGTTCTCCACCAGTTTTAGTGCCTTCATCCACCACTAACACCTTTTCCACCGAATTGGAATCAAGAATAATATGTAATTCCCCTTGATCTTTCCATCCCAACACTGATGGACCTTTCTTAGAAACGTACAACTTGCCATAAGATTTGCGATTCTTAAATTCAAATTTGAGCCAACGAAAACCAATAATGTCAATCTTCCCACCATTATAACCCTCCGGGGTTCGTATCCCACCCTCGTCGCCAGTGTTGAATTGAAGATAATACTCCAAGTAGGTTGAATTAAGTTTAATGCAGAGTAGAGCAGGTACACAGCCAGACAGCTTAGCAGTCAGTAATAACTGAATAACATTGGAATACATTGGAAAGAACATTGGGTAAGAACACTATAAGATGGAATGTGGAATGAACACAGTTAAAGTGATATGACAAGTATTTCACAACATAACACTCAGGCCAGCGGTATTTGCCTCAGCTTGGCGATCGGTCGATCGCGTGGAGCCCTGCCTGACGTGAGCCATTGAGCGCCGGAGCCAACTGAAGACTAGCGCTGCTTCGCACCAAAATCGGGAGCCCACCCGGATGCGTGGTACTTGGCACTCGGCCGCCGAAGTTGATCGCGACTGAAAGGAAAGTCGGGAGCCCACTCCGATCTTACCGGGACGCTGTGGCCACTCAGGAGCATAAGAGACACTGAAGAGATCCTGCTGCTTCTGGGACCGGCTGCCGGTGAGTCATGGAGAATGAACATGCCTCGAAGAAATGAATGAAAGTGAAGTCTCGTGTGAACCGAGAGCTCAAGAACGGCGGCCATCTTAGAATCAGGCAGCCATCAGGACGACCTCTATGGGTTGAATACAAGCGGCCATTTTGAAGTCATGCATCACAAGGCCTAGGCAAAACAAGCATTGGAGATTGCAAAACAAGCATTGATAATGGCAAAACAAGCATTGATAATTGCAAAACAAGCATTGGTAATTGCAAAACAAGCACTGGTAAGTGCAAAAACAAGCATTGGAAGTTGCAAAACAAGCATTGGCAAGTGCCCAATAAGCATTGATAATTGAAAACAAGCATTGGTAATTGCAAAACTAGCAAGTGTATAAACGTGACATTGACACATCAGTCCAGAAATGTCGAACTCACCGAGCTGGAATGGTGGCGGTGCAGCGGCGGCTGCCCCTTTCACGCCTGGAGTTTCGCATCTGCACCCCCCGGAAGCACTGACCCTGGTGGCTGGCGGAAGCATGGGCCCCAGATGGTAGGAGTGGCTGGAGGATTTTGAGGACTATCTTGAAGGATCAAAAGTCACGGGAGATAGAGGTAAGCTAATTGCGCTACGCAATCTGGTCGGCAAAGAGGTTTGCAAAGTGATCAAAGAGTTGCCGACAGATGATAAAGGAACCTATGACAAGGTGCGAGATGCATTAAACAGAAAGTTTGTGCACAAAAGAAATGTGGACTACGAGAGATATGTATTCCATCAAGCCCATCAAGACAAGGAAGAAATGATGAGCACATTCATATCCAAACTACGCCGACTGTCTCAGTATTGCAACTTTGACGCGTTCTCGACGGAGGATACCATCCGACTAAGAGTTATCGAGGGCTGTCACTCAGAGACACTCCGAAGGCGGCTGCTAAGGAAAAGTCATAATCTCAACGAAATAGAGGAAATGACTAGGGTGTATGACCAAGCGGAGGAGCATGCCAAGAACATAGAGACAGGGCGTAGTGAGAGAAGAGAGCAAGCATATTGGATGCAAAACAAGAGCACTCGGAGAAGATCAAACGAGCGACAGAGAAGGTCTCGAGCAGCATCCCATCATCAACACAAAGGTCGTCGATGTTATGAATCTGGAAGGAGAGACAAGAAATCAAATTATGCCAGAAAGCCAGAGCGCTCACGAAAATGCTATCGATGTGGCTATGATTTCCCACATACAGATGTATCTCCAGCAATGGGTCCACAATGCCGAAAATGTGGACGAAAAAAACACTTTGAGGTGATGTGCGGAGTATATAGCAAAGAAAGAAGGAGTGAGACAACAAAGTCGTTTCGCTCAGATGACAAGCGACACCATGCAAAGGCCGTACAGGACAGAGCAATATCATCCTCTGGTTCGTCACATTCCAGCAGGGAGTCTCGTAGATCCCAATGGAGAAGAAGGTCACCGAGACGGTCACAGTCGAAAGAATCGAGGTCGACATCTCAGGAGTCAGTATATATGGATGAATATATCTGCATGGTGGCCGATCCGGACCAGCTAAAGAAATATCCTCCCTTAGACATCAAAGCGGGGACACATGCAACCAAGTTTGTTTTAGACAGTGCGGCATCATTGAACTACATGCCTGTGACCGAATATAACAAAATGAAGCCACCACCCATCCTGAGTCCAGCGCATGTCAGGGTGTTCACCTGGATGGCGAAAAAACCCCTTCCATGCCTGGGCAAATTCGCAACAACGCTTAAGCATGAATCTACCTCAGTGTCGGCGTACATTCACGTCATCGAGGGCCGGAGGCTGATTGTCTACTGAGTCTGCCTACAGCGGAGCGCCTCCGACTGGTTGAGATCTTATACTGAGTCAGTGATAATCCAGACATTGCCCGTAAGTTCCCCAAGTTATTCACTGGGCTTGGAAAAATGAACAAATGTCTGATTCGCGTGCACATCAATGATCAAGTGCGCCCTGTGGCTCAACATCCACAGCGAGTGCCTTTTCATCTCCAGCAAGCCGTAGAGGATGAAATCCAGGAACTGTTACAAGCTGACATTATTGAGAAAACGGATGGTCCCACACCATGGGTGTCACCCGTTGTCATCGTTCCAAAGAAGGGCACCCCTGAAAAGGTACGATTATGTGTGGACATGAGGCTTCCCAATACAGCCATAGAAAGAGAGCGTCACCCGGGGCCTCACCTGAGTGATATGATATCAGCATTGAATGGAGCCAGGGTATTTTCCAAACTTGATCTAAATAAGGGATACCATCAGCTGGAATTACACGAAAAATCAAGGTACATAACGACATTTGCCACTCATCTGGGTTTGTTTCGATACAAGCAGCTGAGTTTCGGTATCTCCTCTGCGGAGGAAATATTCCAAGAGGTCATCCGTCAGACTATCAGACACATACCAAATTCACTGAAATATAGTGATGATATTCTGGTGTATGGGTCGAACACACAGGAACATGACAAAGCTTTGGATCGAGTATGCCATGCTCTCCTAGAAGCTAATCTAACTCTCAACAAGGACAAGTGTGAGTTCCATCAATCCACTCTTAAGTTCTTCGGACATGTGTTCTCGGGGGCTGGGATGAAGCCCGACCCTGAGAAAGTGACGGCGCTCAATACCACCAAGAGCCCTCAAGATGTGAGCGACATTCGATCGTTTCCTGGCATGGCAAGCTATTGCGCCAGATATATAAAGGACTATGCCACTATCAGTCACCCACTCCGTGCCCTCACCAAGCAAGGACAACCGTTTGTGTGGAGCCCTCAGTGTGAGCGGGCATTCCAAGAAATTATACAGGCGGTAGAATCGGCGGACAATCTAGCCTACTTTAACCCCAAGAGGAAGACGGAGATAACGGTGGATGCCAGTCCAGTGGGGTTGGGTGCAATCCTGGCTCAGTACGATAATGACACTAATCGACGACACATTGTGGCGTATGCCAGTCGCATCCTATCAGACTCCGAGAAGGCTTATTCTCAGCCCGAGAATGATAGCATAGCGGTCGTATGGGCTTGCGAGCATTTTCATGTGTTCATCTACGGCAAATATTTCACCATGATTACGGACCACCAGGCGCTTGTCACCATCTTTGGTAATCCCAAGGCCAAGATGCCACCTCGCATTGAAAGGTGGGGTTTACGCCTGCAGGAATATACCTACACAATCATTCATAAACCAGGAAAGGCAGAGAATCCGGCGGATTACATGTCCCGACACCCTCAAGCATCCCAGGCCTCACTTTCTTCAATAGCTGAAGAATACATACACTTTGTGGTAGGCGTAGCCCGACCACCGGCAGTCCCCTTGGAAGCGATGCAGGAAGCCACTGCACAAGACAACATTCTTCAGCAAGTATTGCACCAACTGCGCACACATCGCTGGAGACATGTCAGTGAGGAGGAAAAGAGTGATCCTCAAATCCGTCAAGAAATGCAAGCCTTCCGACATGTCAGTGAAGAGTTGTCCGCTACCTCAGAGTGGCTCCTGCTGAGAGTTCATCGGATTGTCATCCCGAGGCAGTTACGTCAAGGTGTGGTTAACCTCGCCCATGAGGGTCATTGTGGAGTTGTTGCAACAAAGAGAGCTCTCCGGGAGCGAGTATGATTCCCACTACTTGACCAAATGGTGGAGCTCACCTTAAAGGACTGCCCCCAGTGTCAACTAGTGAAGCATGGAGATTCCCCAGCTCCTCTTCAAATGACTAAACTACCCAGTGGGGTATGGCAGGAACTTGCCATGGACTTTTATGGACCACTCCCGTCAGGCAAATACGTATTGGCTATCATGGATGAATACTCGAGATTTCCAATAGCCCAGTTTGTGTCTTCTACCAACGCCACCGGCACAATCGCCATACTAGACAAAGTGTTTGCCACATGGGGTGGTCCCAAAGAACTCAAGACAGACAATGATTGAGGAAATGCAAAAATCTTCATTCTCAGGGGTCTTACTAATATCAATAAAGAACTTGGCACAGAAGCTGAAATATGAAAAGACATCTTTATTAAACTTAAAATAAGTGAGGCCACGTCACACAGAAGCAGTGGCAACTGAATGAGGTAGTCTGAGGAATACAGAGAACAGAGGCCTTTTATATGCTTAGGGTTACAAAACTCAGCACAAAAGTTAGGGGCAGTCCTAGCTTTTGCAAGCATGCAAAAAACCCAACATTCCTTCTTACAAAAGCCGGACAAACCCATAATAAAAGACCACAACCCATATCGTAAACAAGCCATAAAAGGAAGGAACAGAAACAGATGAGAAGTAGGATAAGGGGTGTGTATGTGCATACCAAACTTTACAATCTCATGTGCTCTGATCCTTAATCTTGATCAGCTACTGGGCAAGGAACTGGTCTAACAAGGTCAGCTTCAGGCAACAGGGTCAGTTCACTCAGGTCATCCAGAAGTCAGTTAAAGTCATTGGCCTATGTGAGGGCAACCACAAAATGGCTGCCATGCACAAATTGGAACCCAAGGGTTCAGAACGAAATCTTCAAATACACAGTGAATCCATCGGTGTAACATGACGAAAACACTCATACTTGCTGAGCTCACTGTTTACGGTTCGCCGTTACCAAAATCATAACAGAACCACGACCTTTATGACCCAGGTTCAGAATTCACGGAACCTCACACCCTCCTTTTGCCCTTACATAGGCAATAACCTAAACTTGCGTCAATCTGAATTCAGGTCTATATTCATCAGATCATCAAGATGTTGCTGGAGCATAATCCTGTTACTTAGCAACTCTCTCGGGACAGGTCTCATTACACACGTAGTAGCACAAAGGCCACATATGGCTGGACCAAATAGGGAATACCTCTATCTGTAGTATGTGGCATAAGACCACACACCCAACAATTAGTGATGTTCACTACTAACTGTTGTTGATGCAGAAGCTGTGCAAAAGAATTGTTTATGAATTCTGATCTTCTAACCTGCTCATGTTCAGGAAAAGGGTGAAAAGAATGCAATGAAGCAGTAGTAGGAAAAGACATAGGTTGGGAAGTGGGTGCAGAAGTCAATTGAGTAGAAAAAACAATCCCACCCATAAAAGACAACGTCATGTATAAAAAAACACTAGAAAACATAGACAACAGGAAAAAGTAGTGACCACTATTACGAACAAGATTATAATTGTTTTACAACCCTAAGCAGAAAGAAAATCCTAAAATTATCTAGTAACATTTTTATGGCTCCTGTGCATTTCAGTAACCCATCACATGTTCAGGTGAAACATTGGTGATCCTTATCAATGCTCTGAGGTGAAAAAGGGTATATTCTTCCACAGAAAATGGACTTTATTCTGCTTTTACTAAACAGAATACTACTTTAAAATAATGCCAGCAAAAAACCAAGTCTATACAATCACACGGAAACCTCTTATGAAACCAATTATGCCCAGAGTCCGTTCAAAAAGCCTCTCTGGCAGGCTTCTATTGTCCATCAAATCTGCTCCTGTTGTTGCATGGGCCTCTTGATTCAGGCCTCCCATGGAAAAAATGCTTCTCAGTATCCGTTGGAGTGCCCTCCGGGCAAACACTCATAGCTCACTTAAAAGTCTCAATGTCTCAATGCAGTGCACCAGTATCTCTCCTCTGCGGCAGACACTACAGATATTGTGCTCTTCATTGGTCATGGGCACAGATCATCTCGTGCAGACCCGGGACCATTCTCAGGCTCCAACACTCATCATTCAGTGTCAGAGGACGCTCAGGCTGCTCTTTCATGGGCACCAGAATGTAGTGCCTTTTGCCAATCTTGGATCCTCCGGTGCACTGCACTTCCGTTGGAGTAAAGGAAAAGGGGGGTGCGTGTGGCCAAAACTCAGGCCAAGGGGCTCAAGGGACTGCACACTGTCAGAGGTTACTAGCACATGACAGGGGCTCTTTTTCACTGAAATTAAGGGGGTTCAAGGGACTGCACACTGTCAGAGGTTACCAGCACATGACAGGCGCTCTTTTACACTGAAATTCTGGTTCTATGATGTCCATGGCCGTCTGATGGAGCAAGTGCGATGCTTTAAACAGTTCATTGTATAACAAGGGGACTGCAAACAGGTGGTCTGCGATCTTCAAAGAAGTAGCCACACGCCATGGGACAATTCTGGTCTAGAATACACTGTCATTTTCAAAAAAACAATATAAATAAAAAGGCAGTAGGCAAAACAGTGCCTCTAGGCTTTTTGAATTGGGTTTCCGTGTGAGAGCATATCCTCCATCATCTAAGGGTAGATAGCGACATGATTAAGTCTAAAGAAAATTCTTAAAAAACAGTCTGGTCATACAAAAGGGAATTATATATAATATGGGGGTCTCTGGTACATTACTGCAATCTGGAAGTGTGAACCTGAACAATACATCAACAATAATAAAAGCTGACTAGTGAAAGAAATATGGAAAAGAGAAATGGGACTACGTCACAGCTAAAATCCCCAATAACTAGGCATGATGCGACATCGGTCAGGGGAGAAGTGACGAAAGAAAAATGTATAGGAAGAACAAGAAATTACTTGGGTAATAGTCAAGCATGTGACACAATACCAATAGTATGAGTGATACACAAAAAATCACAATCTACCGCTGGCCGCTAAACCATATACGGTAACCTCAGCTAATGTTCCAGTTCCTTCTTCAGGGAAAAAAATGAAACCTGGTTTCCTTTATGGTACAAAGCCATACACTACTTAGGAAGCAGAACAAAACTGACTAATGCAATATAGAAATTAGGTCACCATGTACAAGAGTCACAAATCTATAATTTATCCTTACGTCCAATCAGGATACATAAATTTAGTGCTGCCTGTTCCTTTAAGGGAAGAGGCGGTAAGTGACTGTGACACACTTTGATCCTGTATATCTTTTTTTTATTTTTCTTCAAATACCATTATGGCCAAATTTGACATACACTGATGAAGTGTTGTCTGTCTATCTGTGAAATTTAGTGTCAGAGCAAATCCACCCAACTGTTGTGCAGGATACACATCATCATGTATATCCCTTCACAACATAGGTAAACTTGTAATAGTATCAAAAGCAGCAACATAAAACAGCCACCAGATATACTTGCTGTATATCAAGCACAAAAAGCATAGACAAAACAATAACATATGTGAATGACAGATATACTTGCTGTATATCAAGCACAAAAAGCATAGACAAAACAATAACATATGTGAATGACAGATATACGTGCTGTATATCAAGCACAAAAAGCATAGACAAAACAATAACATATGTGAATGAGCGGTGACACACAACACCATGTCATGTACTTTATGTTACTGTGAAATTTGGGCCTGCTTAATTTGTCAGGTTTAAAATCCTTACCCTCCTTTTGACAGTAGATCACCAGTTAGCGGACATCTGCTGTCAAATACAACTTTCTAACATACAGGACCGGCAAGAACAATTTATGATAGGACCACATACGCAAACATAAAAAAAACACATGAACATTTCTTTCCAAAGGAGTTACGCAAAAACACAACTCCTTTCAACCAACCAAACTCACGTGTCTTGACTTCCTTAAAATCACCCAGAACAATCCAAGAATGATCTGTAGGCAGAAACAAAAAAAACATACACAACACACAAAAGAGAGACATTTCTCATAACAAACAATCAATTATAACTTTTAATCAGAAGGCAAAACCTGATACACATTAACAAACACAAAAATAAATTTCCATTACTTAAATGTTACCATCTTGTCAGTCAGCTTGCAACATCAAGTCACCTTAGTTTTGCCTTTTTAAAAGTAAAATTGTTACACTGACACCCCAGATTAATTTGGCACCTACAATTTCCCACTGTAAAAAAATAATTCTTAATTGACAAATCGGTCTCACTTAGGCATGTAGCCTTCAAAATTTTAGTAAAGGGCTGCTTCTTATTTTTTTGTCTAAGACTTAATGCAACACTTCATTTTCTGTCAAATAAAAGCAACTAGCAGACATTATTTTTTTTCAGAGCAGAGACACAAATGTATCAGTTCTGCAGAGCATTTAACATGATGTTGGGACTTTCAAAGAAACCTTGTTTTATATTTTCCCTTTGGAATTAAGTTCTTTAATTGTATTGATGTTCCTGTGGAGAAACCAGAAATCCTACATTTCAGAGGCCTGTTTAGCAAGGTCATTCTGCATTCCACAGAGACAAGGCCCTACTTTAATAGGCCACAAATGTCAACATGAGAGCCTCCTTCCATTGTTTACAGGGAAACTAAAGATAGCATCTCAGCGTGACTTGAGCTGGCCTCTGCAGCTTCTCCCAGCCCCCAGCTTCTGCTCACTGTGAGGCTGACAAAGTCAAAAAGCCTTCCTAATGTTTAACCTGCAATAATTCACTCTATTTAAAAAAAAAATTCTCCTTTTTAGGCGCTAAAAAAATGATCTCTGTTCCCAGATTATTAAACCACATTTACTGTGAATAATTCACAGAACCCAATAACACACATACCAGATTTTAGAACAAATGCTTGTTGCAATGGCTGGGCTATTTAAAAGTAAACCCAAATGGGGGCAACCTGCAAATTTGTATTATACCTAAATGTATGCATTTACTGAAGCCTAAAGCACTTTAAAGCTATTAAAAATGGCAAGAATGCTGTTTTAAATGGTCTATTTTACCCAAATTCGACTTTGATATTAGGGGCACTTAAAAATAAATATTCTATAATTGTGTTACATATTAATCATCCTCAGAATGTTCTTTACAAACTGAAGAGATTGAACATTAGACATATCTCATGTACATCCTTAGAAAAATGAGTTTTGTACGCCTGCGCTAAGTGAAATTCCATATGCTAATGTTCTTATTATGCAGTGTAACACAACGTAAATTAAATTATAATGCTAGGAGGTCACAGTATGAGCATTAAGCTTTATGAATAGTAAAAAACTAATTTTGTAGCACTTTTTTAATAATAATTTTTCAAAATGTATTAATTATTTTTAATAAACCCAATCATTTTTGATAATTCCACATATAAAAGCGAGCTGCATCCCTTGCCTATCATTTTAGACGCATTCATTTATAAGCCTAAGCACAGAAGCCTAACTTATAACATGACAAACTGTTTGCGCCACTTTAAAAGGACAATTTTTAATTAGCAACAGACCCAAGAATATGCTTACAAAATTTTGCTTAATAGACTGAAAACATAAAAAACCACAAACACACATTTGAGCTCGTTTCAGACATAAACAGAAAAGGGGTCAAAAACACTCAGGACACACAATACAGCGCGCTTTAGCCATGCATTTCATGAATTGCGCCATCGCTATTCACGTACAGAAGTTGCACTAATGGGAAAACTACATAGACATTTAAACACACATTTGACCCACAAATGAATACTCAGAACAAAAACAAAGAACAGCCCACAGACTGTACTTGAACCAAACCATTTGCAAATACTAGTTGTAAGTCATATTTATAAGAAACGCTTCTCAATAGTGTTCCAAAAGACTGCAAAAACAGCCCAACAGACTGATGTATATCCAAAAAGCGAAAATACACTCAATTCACTAGCTTTGGCTAGCAGAACACCTAAACAAAATCGTTCTGCATATCTTCATTCATAAAACTGCGCAGAACAAAGGATCCTTGTTTTGTATTATGTCATATTTTAATTCCCTGGGGATACAAAATCACCAAGGAAGAAATATGTTTTTAAATCTAACCTATTTAGATATTCCCTTTAGGGGAAGCCGGCTAATTTACTTCACATCATACTATGGTACCTTTCAAAAAAGCAACACATTTTTCATGTGAGCTTAAAACAGGCATGCCAAAAATACTGCGGAATATGCAAGTATTATAATCACGGTAGTGCATAAGGTACTTTTCGTACGTGCACCGCTCCTAAGGACCAAATAGAGAAAATTCTCCTCATTACCTGTCTACACAAATTGCAATTCGCATATCCAAACCTATACAAACCAAAAGTTGACGAACACAAATTCCAAAGTTCCAAAGCTACATTTCCAAATTTGCTAAGATCAGGCATCTTATAGCTCACTAATCTAGCTTCAAACTTCAAGGGGTTATCTCTACCAATACACTCGCAAATATACGAGCCCCAAGGCTATGGTAATTGCAATAACCAAATCAAAAACCAAGAAACCAACCCCTGGGCTTTGAAAATTGCAATAACCAAATCAAAGACCAAAAACTAAGGACTGGGAGCGACCCACTTATACTTAACTTTTACTAATCAAAAGGTTATTCAAATTCTAACTGTCAAGTTCTACATGACCTAACAGTCTTTTTAGAATAGTCACGCCAAAAAGGTTCTCAATCAGGAGTGACATCATGTGGAGGATCAAAATCAGGAAGATCAGAAATATACTGGGCTGCAGAAACAAAGAATCTCCAGAATCCCTGTGCACAGAGTACCTTCTTAGTAGAATCCTGTTCTGTCCTCCTCAGTAGATTTCAGTCTCCTGACAAGATCACTCCCACAGAAAGTCACTTCTCTGATGAGCCCCGCGTTGGCTGCTCCATTTGAGGAAATGCTAAAATCTTCATTCTCAAGGGTCTTACTAATATCAATAAAGAACTTGGCACAGAAGCTGAAATATGAAAAGACATATTTATTAAACGTAATTAAGTGAGGCCACGTCACACAGAAGCTGTGGCAACTGAATGAGGTAGTCTGAGGAATACAGAGAACAGAGGCCTTTTATATGCTTAGGGTTACAAAACTCAGCACAAAAGTTAGGGGCAGTCCTAGCTTTTGCAAGCAAGCATGCAAAAAAAACAACATTCCTTCTTACACAAGCCGAACAAACCCATAATAAAAGACCACAACCCATATCGTAAACAAGCCATAAAAGGAAGGAACAGAAACAGATGAGAAGTAGGATAAGGGGTGTGTATGTGCATACCAAACTTTACAATCTCCTGTTCTCTGATCCTTAATCTTGATCAGCTACTGGGCAAGGAACTGGTCTAACAAGGTCAGCTTCAGGCAACAGGGTCAGTTCACTCAGGTCATCCAGAAGTCAGTTAAAGTCATTGGCCTATGTGAGGGCAACCACAAAATGGCTGCCATGCACAAAATAGAACCCAAGGGTTCAGAACGAAATCTTCAAATACACAGTGAATCCATCGGTGTAACATGACGAAAACACTTATACTTTCTGAGCTCACTGTTTACGGTTCGCCGTTACCAAAATCATAACGGAACCACGACCTTTATGACCCAGGTTCAGATTTCACGGAACCTCATGATCCCCCTTTTAACGGACATGAGTTTAGTGAATTCGCAAAACATCTCAACTTTCGACATCGCAAGGTCACGCCTCTGTGGCCACAAGCCAATGGCACCATTGAACGATTCATGGCCACGTTGAAGAAGACATTTCAACAAGCCACCTTGGAAAAAAAAGACTTACAAGTGGCTCTCAATGAGGTCCTAAGAGCCTATCGAACAACACCACATGCGACTACCGGAAAATGTCCTGCCACTCTCATGTTGGGGCGACCCATCAGAACACGGATCCCGACATAGGAAGGAGCACTACGACCGGTGTCTCCGACACGCGTCCACCGAGAACTAGCAGTGGCTGATCAAGCTGGCAAGAGCAAAATGAAATCGTATGCAGACACTAGACGGAGAGCAAAGTCTCCATCTCTTCATACAGGAGACTGTGTGGTGGTCAAACAAGAACAGTCAAAGAAAACGGACTGTAGATTCAAAGATGAACCTTTAACTATCACTCAGCAAAAGGGTACCATGATTACTGCAGAGTCTGAGAACAGACGGATCACCCGAAATGTGTCCCATTTTAAAAAATGTACCCCAGCCATGAAAGAGGTCCTTGACAGAGACCCGGACCAACGAGATGCAGAGAGACTTAGTCAACTGGGTACATCACAGAGACCTGATCATCAGACAGAAGCTGCGTCTGCAGATATTGGAATGAGTCTCCAACCTCGAAGAGACATAGACAAGCCCAAAAGACTGATTGAAGAACTATAATCAAGTCAGTTTGTTTCTTTTGTTAACAAAGGGGGGGATGTGATGATGTGAACAGTCTAGTAGTTGGGATGGGAGGAGTTACTGGGTTGGAGGAAGAGGAGGGGCCTGGACAGGAAAGAAGTTAGTTAGAGTAGGGACAGGGACGAGGTAGGAGTGACAGAATAAAGCTCCTGAAATATACATTACGTGTCTGTCGTCTTTACACTCAAGACACTACACTACTGTCACAGCCGCGAAGCCTTCACTACTCCTGTAGAAGCCCAGAAGACTTTACTACTCCTCTCACAACTTGCAAGACTTCCCTACTCCTGTCAGACCCCAGAAGACTTCCCTACTCCTGTCAGATCCCAGAAAACTTCCATACTCCTGTCAGAGCCAGAAATGTCCCTACTACTGTCACAGTCCAGAAGATTTCACTACTCTGTCTGAGCCCAGAAGACTTCGCTACTCCTGTCATAGCCTAGAAAATGTCCATACTTCTGTCACAGCCCAGAAGACTTCCCTACTCCTGTCAGAGCCCAGAAGACTTCCCTACTCCTGTCAGAGCCCAGAAGACTTCCCTACTCCTGTCAGAGCTCAGAAGACTTCCCTACTCCTGTCAGAGCCCAGAAGACTTCCCTACTCCTGTCCGAGCCCAGAAGACTTCCCTACTCCTGTCAGAGCCCAGAAAATGTCCCTACTCCTGTGAGAGCCCAGAAGACTTCCCTACTCATGTCAGAGCCCAGAAGACTTCCCTACTCCTGTCAGAGCCCAGAAGACTTCCCTACTCCTGTCAGAGCCCAGAAAATGTCCCTACACCTGTCAGAGCCTGATGGAGCAGGGGAGAGACAAAGCTTTTTGTGTACCCCTTGTAAAGTTATTCTCTCATACCCGTAATAATATTAATTGTGTTTAGCATTTAAACTAATCAACAAAATGCACCTGAATTAGACACAACACGTGGGAAAAACTAACTGCTGTTTTGCTAAATCTAATTTACTAATGAAAAATGAGTCAAACTAATATAGAACTGCGATGACGTAAATATAAAAGAGAAAATGCATGTATTTGTGCTTATGGTAGAATTGTATTGTGGCAAAAGAATTCAGATGGTAAGTAAAAATAGCATATATGTTTGCTTCACTAGGTTACATCTAACCAGGGAAAGTTTAGAAAGGTGGGAGGTAAACAGAAAGGTTTATTTTGCTTGGTCTAATTTTTGTTAAGTTTATTTTCATAATAGTTCCCTTTTGGCCCGAGAGGCCTAGTCTGAAAAGTGGCTGCTAAAACGCAATTGGTGGCGAGGAGACATGAAAGACGGCCCCCACGCATGCGTCATGAGAAAGAGTGGTCACGAGTGAAAACGGCTTATGCCCAGGTCGAGAGATGTCAGGGCCAGCATGGCCTACAGACGGAAGTTGTGCCAAGTTGAATGGATCTAAGAGCCTGGGAAAGAATGAGTTTCTAGGACTGTGTGTGAGGAATTGATACAACCATTGGAGGAAAAAAATATACAAGTGCATGTAAATCAATTGAATTAGCTCATGGGAAACCCTGGCATGAATCTTAAAAATTTCGAACTGGTTTGAGCGAGAAGGACATGAGGTGATCATCACCACCCCTCAAATGGGCCAATGAGAAATGAGTGAAGCCCCTAAAAGTTTCAATTTTGATTTTGGATAGCTAGTGAAAGGGTATGAAATGTCTTGTAAAAGTGACCTTGGTGTGGCCTTTTGAAATGCACCACGACATGCTGTCGGTTGGGACGATTTTTCTTATGGTGCAAAAGACTTTGGGGCCGATTTACAAGCCCCTTGCGCTGCTTTTACGCCGCCGTTGCGTCACTTTTGTGACCCAGCGGCGGTGCAAAAGATGCACCATGGTGCGGGTTATTTACAATGTGGCGCATCTCCCAGATGCGTCACGTTGTAAAGCCCTGCGCCAGAAGAGGCGTTCCATGGCAGGGGGAGGCGTCCGGCGCTGGAACGCCTCCCAAAAGTGGCTGAGTGAAATCTACAAGATTTCACTCAGTCACTTTTGGGCCCATGCTGCGTCAAAACCCTGCGCCTGCTTGAAGCAGGCGTAAGGATTGACGCAGCATTGTGCACATAGGGCCCCCCTGATTATTGCTGGAGCTGCGTCGCGCTTGCGACGCAACTCCAGCAATGCGCCGCTTTTACGGCACAGATGCGTTACACATCTGTGCCGTTTTTGCCCCATGGTGGCCGCATTGTAAATGCGGCGCATCTAGGGTGGCGGAGCTACGGCGCATAATTACTGACGCATCCTTGACGATATGCTGGGATGCGCCAGTAATTGTAAATCTGCCCCTTTGAATTTTTGGGACTTTAACTTTTGATGGGGAAAAGAAACACGATTTGTTGCAGAGATTCTATGTCAGGAGGGAGACATCGAGGAGGTTAGAAAAGACAGTCAGCTTGGGAACGTGTTCTATATTCTGCTATTCTACAGTCGACCCTATGGCCAAGGAGTAATGAGTCTTTTTTTTATCCAAATTTTGCCTAAATGTATTACTAAATGCTTAGAATGTACTTGTTTAATAAATCTATCGCAATATAAAAAGAATTCCTCTTAATGATTTTGATGAAAGTGTATGAAATATAAACTCGAGTCTGTGATTATTAAAATAAGTCATGTTTATTAAAATGCTAAAAGTTGTGAGAATAATGTGATTGAGCTGGACTTAATTGCCACCAACTGATTCCTACTAGTTGGTCCATCGACCGAATAACGGAGTGCCTTCATGTTGTTCTCTATAACTATCGAGTGTCTAGAAACTCAATGTATATAATGTATAAAGTTAATGTATAGGTTAAAGAGGTACCCCGCATTCCTTGCAGCTCGTCTACTTATCACTCATTCAGGGACAGTGTATGCTGGGAGAATGTGTGTATGAATGACTCGCGGTGTTATGGGCCCCACCGACGAGTAAAATAAGTCGTTCCTGGTTTAGTGATATAGATTGAGGGATGTATGTTTAGACTGCGCTGCATCAAGCCCAGAAGACTTCACTTCTCCAGTCACAGCTCGCAAGATTTTCCTAATTCTGTCACAGCTCAGAAGACATCACCACTCATGTCACTGCTCTGAAGACTTCCCTACTTTTATCAGAGCCCAGAAGATGTCACCACTCCTGTCTCAGATCAGAAGACATTACTACTCCCATCAGAGCCCTGAGGACTCACTACCTCTGCCACAGGTAAGACGCCAACTGTCTCTCTTAGGAACTTCACAAAATAATATCTGATTTCAATAACTCAAGCTGCATCACCTGTGGAGTCTCAGGAACTCTGCGAAAGCGGAGGTGCTCGAAAACTAGAGCGAGTCAAAGATACAACAGAGAAAAAAAAGAAAACCGAGTCCACCCCTCTGATGACCTTTCACCCCAGCAGCCAACCTGTATCCTAACAAGGTGACCAGACTGGGGGCTGAGCGGGGTCCCCCGCAGACCCATGCCCGGCTCACATATTCCAGAACATAACCCTCCCAAGCGATGCGACCATCCGAGCAGAGCTACCATCTACCACTCCTGTACCGCTCCCTGCCCTGCACCGTACCTCCAGCACGCTCTGCGCCCCATCCCTACGACGTACTGGTACTCCAGTTCCTTTGGCACTCCTCCCTACTCTGTACTGGTACTCCAGTACCTTCGGAACTCCTCCCTACTCTGTACTGGTACTCCAGTACCTCCGGCACTCCTCCCTTACTCTGTACTGGTACTTCACTACCTTCTGCAGTCCTCCCTACTCTGTACTGGTACTCCAGTACCTTCGCACTCCTCTGTACTGGTACTCCAGTACCTTCGCACTCCTCCCTACTCTGTACTGGTACTCCAGTACCTTCTGCACTCGTCCCTACTCTGTACTGGTACTCCAGTGCCTTCGGCACTCCTCCCTCCTCTGTACTGATACTCCAGTACCTTCGCACTCCTCCCTACTCTGTACAGGTACTCCAGTACCTTTGGCACTCCTCCCTACTCTGTACTGGTACGCCAGCACCTTCGGAACTCCTCCCTACTCTGTACTAGTACTCCAGTACCTTCGGCACTCCTCCCTTACTCTGTACTGGTACTCCAGTACCTTCGCACTCCTCCCTACTCAGTACTGGTACTCCAGTACCTTCGTACTCCTCCCTACTCTGTACTGGTACTCCAGTACCTTCGGCACTCCTCCCTTACTCTGTACTGGTACTCCAGTACCTTCTGCACTCCTCCCTACTCTGTACTGGTACTCCAGTACCTTCGGCACTCCTCCCTCCTCTGTACTGATGCTCCAGTACTTTCGCACTCCTCCCTACTCTGTACTGGTACTCCAGTACCTTCGGCACTCCTCCCTACTCTGTACTGGTACTCCAGCACCTTCGGCACTCCTCCCTACTCTGTACTAGTACTCCAGTACCTTCGGCACTCCTCCCTTACTCTTTATTGGTCCTCCAGTATCTTCGCACTCCTCCCTACTCTGTACTGGTACTCCAGTACCTTCGGCACTCCTCCCTCCTCTGTACTGGTACTCCAGTACCTTCGGCACTCCTCCCTACTCTTTACTGGTACTCCAGTACCTTCGCACTCCTCCCTACTCTGTACTGGTACTGCAGTACCTTTGGCACTCCTCCCTACCCTGTACTGGTACTCCAGTACCTTCGGCACTCCTCCCTTACTCTGTACTGGTACTCCAGTACCTTCGCACTCCTCCCTACTCTGTACTGGTACTCCAGTACCTTCGGTACTCCTCCCTACTCTGTACTGGTACTCCAGCATCATCGGCACTCCTCCCTACTCTGTACTAGTACTCCAGTACCTTCAGCACTCCTCCCTTACTCTGTACTGGTACTCCAGTACCTTCGCATTCCTCCCTACTCTGTACTGGTACTCCAGTACCTTCGGCACTCCTCCCTCCTCTGTACTGGTACTCCAGTACCTTCGCACTCTTCCCTACTCTGTACTGGTACTCCAGTACCTTTGGCACTACTCCCTACTCTGTACTGGTACTCCAGCACCTTCGGCATTCCTCCCTACTCTGTACTAGTACTCCAGTACCTTCGGCACTCCTCCCATACTCTGTACTGGTACTCCAGTACCTTCGCACTCCTCCCTACTCTGTACTGGTACTCCAGTACCTTCGGCACTCCTCCCTCCTCTATACTGGTACTCCAGTACCTTCGGCACTCCTCCCTACTCTGTACTGGTACTCCAGTACCTTCGCACTCCTCCCTAGTCTGTACTGGTACTCCAGTACCTTCAGCACTCCTCCCTACTCTGTACTGGTACTCCAGTACCTTCGGCACTCCTCCCTACTCTGTACTGGTACTCCAGTACCTTCGCACTCCTCCCTACTCTGTACTGGTACTCCACTACCTTCTACACTCCTCCCTACTCTGTACTGGTATTCCAGTACCTTCGGCACTCCTCCCTACTCTGTACTTGTACTCCAATACCTTTGGCACTCCTCCCTCCTCTGTACTGGTACTCCACTACCTTCTGCACTCCTCCCTACTCTGTACTGGTATTCCAGTACCTTCGGCACTCCTCCCTATTCTGTACTTGTACTCCAATACCTTCGGCATCCCTCCCTACTCTGTACTTGTACTCCAGTACCTTCGGCACTCCTCCCTACTCTGTACTTGTACTCTAGTACCTTCGGCACTCCTCCCTACTCTGTACTGGTTCTCCAGTACTTTCTGTTCCCCATCCCTACCCAGCACTGTATCTCAGCACGCTCTGCACCCCGTCCCTACACTGCACAGATACTCCAGTACCTTTTGCATCCCTACCTACCCTGCACTGTACCTCCAGCACGCTCTGCACTCCATCCCTACCCTGCAGTGATACTCCAGTACCCTCTCCACCCCACCCCTCCCAACCCTGTACTTGTACTTCAGTACCCATCCCTACGCTGCATGGTTTAGCCGCATCCCTGCGGCGGTTATTTTTCCGCTGTGCGGCATTTTGATAAATACCGCGAAACATGACGAGCTCAGCTCGTCATCCGCACACGACCACCGTGGCTGATGACGAACTGAGCTAGTCATGTTTTGTTTGCCAGGGCCCGTTTCGCCCAATTTTTTTACGGGGCTGATATTGCAGCTATGATGCGGAACCGGTCCTAGTAAAAACACTGCCCCCCAGGGCCCCAAAACCGCCCCCCACCCTGACAGCCCACCGATGAAACATCTGGTGCCTAATAGAGCCAGTCTGACCCTGACCCTTACCCTCTACTGGTCCTCCAATATCATCCCTACTCTACACTGCTTGTTCAGCACCCTCTGCATCCCACCCTGACCCTGCTGTCTTCCTCCAATATCCTCTGCACCTCGTCTCTATCCAATACCTGTACTCCAGTACCCATTGATACCCTGTATTGTTCCACCATCACCTTTTGCACCCCATCCCAAAACAAACAGGTTGGTTTCAGGGGATTGCACGGAGAAGGTATGCGCAACAGTGATGGGCGATATAGGACTCCTCTTCAACAAGGGTCCGAGTGCAGCACCGGTACTATTAGATCTCAGAGCTGCATTTGACACTGTTTCCTACCTGATTCTGATCTCAAGATTAAAAACATTGAGAGTGCATGAAAATGCTGTGGACTGGCACACGTCATTTCTAATTAATCGCACCCAAACAGTCAGGATATTTTCCTTCTCCTAAAAAACATGAGTCCTACTGTGTGGAGTACCTCTGTGTTTGATTTTTAAGCCCCGCTCTATTCAACGTGTACATCTCACCGCTGGCAAAACTAGTACAGAAATTTGGGTTCTCTCACGTCTTATGCCGATGACACCCAGATTGGACTGTCAGTGGCAGATGAAATGAAGAAGGCCGCTACTTTCCATGACTGCGCAGGCCGAAACGCAATGGATGTTCACCAATGCACTGAACGTGAATAGGGACAAAAATGGATTCTAATGCTTTGGCCACCTATCTATTACACGTTCAATTTGTTGATGGCCCGTGTTTTTGGGAAATCCCTCTTTCCTGCTGCCAACCACAAAACACCTGGACTTCACTACTGACATTGAGCTCAACATGAACAAGCAAGTGAACCTGGTCCCGGCCTCCTGCTTTCGGTATCGAAGGATGCTGCATGAAGGGCTCTCCATGCTTCCTAGGCCGACACATATATCTACAGTCCAGGTTACAATTTCATCTCACTTGGACTATGGCAATGCTTTGTACTTAGGACTCCTGGTCAAAACTATGAGAAGATGACAAAGAGTTCAGAATTGGGCGACAAGATTACTAACCTGAAGAAAGAAGCATGACTCCCATCTTGGCGGACAGGGTTGATCAATCACAAACGAGACGGATATCACGTCCCACAAATTACAATTCCATTATATCCTATGGAACTTGTAACGCGTTGGACGAGATATCTGTCACATTTGTGATGGAGTATTCCATCTGCCAATATCATAAGCAGGCCCTCTGTCATCCAGCTCTGAGGGACCTTCACTGGTTCTATCCGCATGCCTGGACCACAGGGCCATCTAGAAATGTGGGCCGACATTATCTCAGAATACCTAAGAGATACAAACCGAGCAGATCTTTAGCTGAGCCGAAATCAATCATTTGAGGTTTTGCAGGAGTTTGAGAACCTGGCTGTTTCAAAAATATAAACAGTTCCCTGTTATTTAGTACCAGGACACCATCATAGGGTTATTTTTTTTTTTTTAATTTTTTTATTAAACAAAAAGGAATCCACTCTTACAGTGGTAGTGGTTCCTACAAAGGTGGGGAGCACACAGTGTTGTATAAATACCCCTCACACACCAACAGGCCCCTTGGTGTCATGCTTCATCATCGGGGTCTTCGCACCCCTCTACGGGGTGCGGCGTGCTACGACTCACGACTACGTAGGAGCACTGGAAGTGGACTATGTGTTGATGTGTGTGAAGGGAATAAAGGTGAGTGGTGAGGTGAAAGACAGTGATAGTTAAAAGATACCTGGCTTGTAGCAGAAAAAATAATAAAAAGTTTTTATTAAGCCCTCGGCTGGTATCGTTAAAAAAGTGCAGTGTGAGGTTGTTTATACTAATTAGGGTACAACAACCTCTCTAGTGCGTCGACATGTTTCGGAGTGACAAGGACTCCTTCTTCAGGACGAGGATGTGCACTATTATCCCCACCTTACTCACATGTATGTAGATGTCAAAGTGTGCTCTACAAAAATAAAATAGGTGAAATGTACCTATTCGTGTTATATTGAATGAAGTCTGTTGCGCCCAATTGGCGTTGTTAATACAGAACTTCTGTACTAAGGCTAACTGGCCTCATGAGCCAAGGCGTAGTATTGGGGGTTCTGTTGCCTCCTTGCTCAATGTAGCAACGGTTACTGCCAAATGTGGTAGGCTGTCATCCCCTCAACGTCGGAGCCGCGTTGAGGGGATAACAGCCTACCACATTTGGCAGTAACCGTTGCTACATTGAGCAAGGAGGCAACAGAACCCCCAATACTACGCCTTGGCTCATGAGCCCAGTTAGCCTTAGTCCAGAAGTTCTGTATTAACAACCCCAATTGGGCGCAACAGACTTCAGTGGAGAAGTGTGGCTCCGGGGTTAGAGGCGGCAGACCCGGAAGCTGAGATCGGCCCTGGACCAGGGTTCAATTCCCCGCCTCAGCGGGTCTTGGGCTAAAAATTCCACGGACTCGATAATTCTCGCTCCGGAACCTTCTCGACTCACGGGTTCACACTCTGCGACTCTGGGCAATAGCTTGCTTAATCTCCACAACGGCCCCTCGCGGCGGGATGCCTGGCTTTCACCTTGTGGATACCCTGCCGGGGTTATCTCACAGGGGAATACCTGGACGGGTTCCCTAAGTAAGCGCCAGGAAACCCACTGCGGGTAGCTGTGCGCTATATAAGCTCAAATACATTTACATTTACATTCAATATAACACGAATAGGTACATTTCACCTATTTTATTTTTGTAGAGCACACTTTGACATCTACATACATGTGAGTAAGGTGGGGATAATAGTGCACATCCTCGTCCTGAAGAAGGAGTCCTTGTCACTCTGAAACATGTCGACGCACTAGAGAGGTTGTTGTACCCTAATTAGTATAAACAACCTCACACTGCACTTTTTTAACGATACCAGCCGAGGGCTTAATAAAAACGTTTTATTATTTTTTCTCCTACGAGCCAGGTATCTTTTAACTATCATTGTCTTTCACCTCACCACTCACCTTTATTCCCTTCACACACATCAACACATAGTCCACTTCCAGTGCTCCTACGTGGTCGTGAGTCGTAGCACGCCGCATCCCGTAGAGGGGTGCGAAGACCCCGATGATAAAGCATGACACCAAGGGGCCTGTTGGTGTGTGAGGGGTATTTATACAACACTGTGTGCTCCCCACCTTTGTAGGGACCACTACCACTGTAAGAGTGGATTCCTTTTTGTTTAATAAGATTACTAGGGGAGACAGAATTCACTTCCTCCTCTCCCGCCCTATTCTTGTTATTTTCTTCTTCACCATCATAGGGTAACAGACACGCTTTATAAATACATCTCATCATCATCACACTGTACAGGACCACCGGTACCATCCCATCCCTGCACCATTTATCCAGCACCCTCATAATACACGTAAAGGATAATGGAAGGGCTGTTTGTTAAATGTCTAACCACCAGCAATCACTCGGGTAGCATTGCAACCGATCGTTTTTCACCCACTGTGCTACTCTAGACAAAGTCCCATCTTATGCAAATCAGTAGTGACCCTACTTATAATGGGAACAGTCCATATGGACCTGCCATGGGGGCACTGTCCCGATGAGGCCACAAACAACCCTAGACCGGTTTGGGCTTTCTTAGACTTAATCCGCGAGGTATGGCGTGGATTCTACGGCATACTGGCCCAGAAGTGTGTTCCTTGCTCACCGTGCCACTGGAACCGAGCTACACCTGACCAAGGAGGCCGAAGCGAGCCGAAACCAGCCCCGGGTGGCTTGTGTTCCTGTTGAGTGAGGACCTGGCTTTTCAGTTTGGGCTGGACTGTTCCTATTGGGGCAAACACAAACGGTGATGAGAGCAATGCTTCCAGTAACTCTAACCACTGGCAATTGCTTGAGGAGCATTTCACCCCATCCTTCTGTTGCCACCTCAAGTTGGATCCAGCCACATGCAAATCACTCTTGACGCTGCTCCAATAGGAACAGTCCATTCCAAACTGCCAGGCCAGAGCCTTCCTGACCCGGATCACAGGCAACCCAAGACCGGTTTCATCCTGATTGTGGGTTTCTGTTGGGTGGAGCTTGGTCCAGTGGTGTAGTGAGCATGACACCCACGTCTGGGCATACCTTGGCCACTTGGGTGGGCCCTGTGCTTGCTGTGCCACTTGAGCCAAGCTACAGCCGACTGACGAGCCCCAATCAGAGTGAGACCAGCCGAGGAGGCTTGTGTGCGGGTTTGGGGAGGACCTATCATGGCAGGCCGGGTTGTAGCGATGCTATTGGAGCAGGGTTGAGAGTGATTTGCATGTGGCATAAGAACAATGGGTTGGACTCCAGTGTTTGTCAGTGGTTATATTATTATTTATCAAAAGGAGAGAGAGGAATTACTAGTCCTGATCCCCACTTAATGCAGGAGTACCCTAAACACGACTCCACCTTGGCACCTCGATGTTGGAACTCTCTGCCCGTCTCTCTAAGGAAAATCAGCAACCTACTGGCTTTTAGGAAGGAGCTGAAGACGTGGCTTTTTACCCAGTAATTTTCCTGCTCGCCCTCGCATCTGCCCTGGATTTTCTTTCTCGGGTTTTGTCAAACGCCGGGACACTCCTCGGAGTAGCCGTGCGCTATAAAAAATCTGTTTTAACATAACATAACTTACATTCAATGCCTTGCTTTACTACTGCCAGAGGCCCAAATAATAAAGTAATTCCTTTTGGGACCACTGGACAGTTTTTAAACCTTTCACTTTTCACATTACCCACACTGCACACTCAGTATTATACCTGTTCCGCTGTAACCAGGCGTAGAAGCACACCGGGACACACTCGGGTAAGCCCGATGACGAAGCATGCCACCACGAGGGCTTGATAAAAAGGAAAAACACTTTTCCTTATTCATACATCATCTAACATACACTCTTGTGACTCCCTACACGTCTCAATAGACTAGTCCTCATTGATAAGAACATGTCAGTGGTTATAACCATAGCACGGATTTCTTCTGTCACCGTTTGTGTTTGATATCCAGTACCCTCTGCACCCCCAGACCCTGCACTGATACTCCTGCACCAATCCCACCCTGTACTGGTCCTCCAGGAACCCTCTCTATTCAACACTGTTCCTCCAGTACTTTCTGTCCCAATCCTCACCCTGTACTGGTATTCTAGGACCCCTCCCCAGCACTGTCTCTCCAGTACCCTCTGCACCCCATCCCACTCTGTACCTGTCCCCCATACCCGTCCCCACCCTGTAGGGTCCCCCAGGTCCCCTCTTTGTCCAGCACTGTTCCTCCAGTACCCCATCCTCCCTGTGCACTATTCTGCCAGTACCCCAGGCCGTCCTGTACTGTTCCTCCAGATCCCCCTACGGCCCTGTACTATTTTCTCAGAACTCCTCCCCTTCCTGCCCTGTTCTTCCAGTACCACCTCCTGTCTTGTACTGTCCCTCCAGTACTGTGTGCACCCTGCCCTCCCTCTGTACTGTCCCTCCAGTACTATGTGCACCCAGCCCCCGTCTTGTACTGTCCCTCCAGTACTATGTGCACCCTGCCCTCCCTCTGTACTGTCCCTCCAGTACTATGTGCACCCAGCCCTCCCTCTGTACTGTCCCTCCAGTACTCTGTGCACCCAGCCCTCCCTCTGTACTGTCCCTCCAGTACTCTGTCCACCCTGCCCTCCCTCTGTACTGTCCCTCCAGTACTATGTGCACCCAGCCCTCCCTCTGTGCTGTCCCTCCAGTACTTTGTGCACCCAGCCCTCCCTCTGTGCTGTCCCCCCAGTACTCTGTGCACCCTGCCCTCCCTCTGTACTGTCCCTCCAGTACTCTGTGCACCCAGCCCTCCCTCTGTGCTGTCCCTCCAGTACTCTGTGCACCCTGCCCTCCCTCTGTACTGTCCCTCCAGTACTCTGTGCACCCTGCCCTCCCTCTGTACTGTCCCTCCAGTACTCTGTGCACCCAGCCCTCCCTCTGTACTGTCCCTCCAGTACTTTGTGCACCCTGCCCTCCCTCTGTACTGTCCCTCCAGTACTCTGTGCACCCTGCCCTCCCTCTGTACTGTCCCTCCAGTACTCTGTGCACCCAGCCCTCCCTCTGTACTGTCCCTCCAGTACTCTGTGCACCCTGCCCTCCCTCTGTACTGTCCCTCCAGTACTTTGTGCACCCAGCCCTCCCTCTGTACTGTCCCTCCAGTACTATGTGCACCCTGCCCTCCCTCTGTACAGTCCCTCCAGTACTCTGTGCACCCAGCCTTCCCTCTGTACTGTCCCTCCAGTACTCTGTGCACCCAGCCCTCCCTCTGTACTGTCCCTCCAGTACTCTGTGCACCCAGCCCTCCCTCTGTACTGTCCCTCCAGTACTATGTGCACCCTGCCCTCCCTCTGTACAGTCCCTCCAGTACTCTGTGCACCCAGCCTTCCCTCTGTACTGTCCCTCCAGTACTCTGTGCACCCTGCCCTCCCTCTGTACTATCCCTCCAGTACTCTGTGCACCCTGCCCTCCCTCTGTACTGTCCCTCCAGTACTCTGTGCACCCTGCCCTCCCTCTGTACTGTCCCTCCAGTACCTCTTCCCCGTCCTCCACTGTTCCTCCAGTTCAGTGCCGCTCTCCAGTACTCTGTGGACCCACCCTCACCCCATCCTGTTCCCCGGTACCCCCTCCCTGTCCTCTACTGTCCCTCCTGTACTCTGTCCCCCTCACCCTGTACTGTTCCTCCCGACCCCCCTCCCCCCTCTCGTGTCCTTTGTGCGCCCTGCCTCCTCGCTGCCCCCTGTCTGGACAGGCCGCGGTCCATGCGCCCGCTCTCGGGTCCACTCTGGACAGGCCGCTCTGCCCGGACCCGGGGCCCCCCAGGGACAGAGCAAAGGTGCCCAGTGGGATTTAAACCTCCCAGCAGAGCTTGTATTTTTTTAATCTTCAATAACCGGAAGAGGGTGAATCAGACACCGCCCGCCCGGGGTTCACAAGCCACAGCTCGCGGCTTCCTCGCCACTCAGGTTGGCTTAAAGAGTTTAATTTGAAAGTCATGTTTGTCTTTGTTGGGGTGGAGGTGGGGGCTGGCAGCTCCTCCCCCGCCCCTCCCCTCTTCTCTGAGCCCCTTCCCCCAGGAGGCCTCGGGTATATCTGCGCCGCTCCCCCTTTACTTGAGGTAGGGCTAGGCTCCCCCCGATCCAGAACCTCCGCTCCTGCTGCTCTGGGGGTCCTCCAAGCCCTGTGACCCGCTCCAAGCCCCCCTGCCACCTGTGGCCCGTCTACGACTCCAGCTGCGGGGTCCCCTCAGCCTTGTGACCCGCTCCACGGCCCCCTGGGGCCCCTCAATATCTCAAGTTAAAGGGCCCCTTCCGTGCGCCCAGCTGCAGGACCTTCCCCCCTGGTGCCCCTTGAAGGGACCTGTCCCATCTTTGTGCCCAGCTGCAGGGCACTCTCAACCTTGTGCCCGTCCAAGTGCCCAGCTCCGAGACTCCCAGGCCCCTGTGTCCGCGCTTGCCCCCGCCTTTGAACCGTGTTACCCCATTCTGACCCCGTTTTGGCGCAGGCCGGGCAGAGAGGCCCCTGGGTTGGCACAGCCCCGGGGCACTGAGGCGAGGCCTTCTACACCATCACAGCTCCATTGCACATTCACACCTGACGGGGAGATCAGAGACCCCCGGGTCCGTTGCGGTGGGGCTCAATGGCTGCCATGATGTGCCTCGCCCTCCTGCTCCTGGCTGGCTTGGCGGCCTCTTTCCCCCGGCAGTGGCCCTTCCAGGGATGGCAGAACCAGATCCTGATGCCCGAGGAGTGCCCGGCGTGCCAGGAGGCACTCTGCCCTGCCTTGCCCCCCTCGTGCCCGGCTGGCAGGGTGCGGGACCGCTGCGGCTGCTGCTGGGAGTGCGCCAAGGCCGAAGGCTGGCTCTGCGATGCCAACCCCCGGGCTGACCGGCTCTACGGCCTGTGCGGCGAGGGCCTGGTGTGCCGGGCACCAGAGCCGCAGAGCCCCGGTGCCAGGTCCCCGGAGGCCCGCTGCGTCTGTGCCAAGAAGGAGGTGCTGTGTGGCACGGACAGGAAGACCTATCGGAACAGCTGCCACCTGCGGGAGGCGCGCAACAGCCAGGGGGAGCCGGGCCTAGCGCAGGCCCACAGGGGCCCCTGCAAGGCAGGTGAGTGAGCCGCGAGTGTATGCCATGTGTATGCTGTAATGCCAGCGTGTGCGGAAAGGGCATCAGAATGACAACGTGCAGTGCCAACCGCGTGTTTCTTATTACTAAACGCGCAAATACAGGGTAATCCTTTGTGCCAAATGCAATTTTATGCGCTAACAGAGGTGCCATGTGCTTGAATATGTAGTGTCTGTGCAGGTTTGGGTGACGTGTTTGTAAATGTAGAGCAGGGAGCTGTGTCACATCCCAAGGTCGAGGGGCGCGAGGGAGAGGAGGAGAGTGTCTCGGGCGTGTGTCCCCTGACTGCACAACACATCCTGGCGGTGGGCCAAGGTCTGTGGAACATCCCCTCGTCCGTGGCTGAGGCAGTGTCCCTGGAACCAAGAGGCCTGCCTTGTAATCCCGGCTTCTGCACTTCACCAAAATGTTTTATCCTGAGCAAATAGCGCATCCTGTGTCCGAAATCCCATAATAGCCCAATTCGGGGTGCGTAAAAGGCAAAATACTAAGAATACACACACATATGATCCCAGAAATGTAGCCTGGTGTGAATGAATGAGGCGATGACGTCAGCTCGCAAATGTATCTTTCCCGTAACTTTGTCCAATAGTTAATAAGTGAAATAAAGAATAGAGGGATTTGACGTGGGTGACCCGCGTTCTGTGTACATGTGCGTGTGTTGTGTCTCCTGTGACAGCCTGCCCAACAGGACCACTCCACAACCCTCCATGTTTTTAACTGGTCCAGGCCGCACGCGCCACAATCCAGGCTTCCTTCAAACCCCTTTCATAATTTTAACATTTACAAGTCCGAGCGCATCGCGCGCACTACAGAGCCACAGAGTCGAGTGTACAGAGCGTCTATTTAAAGGGGGGAGGGGACCCCTGAATGCCACCGCCACCTTCAAAATCACATTTACATTTGTCAGGGAATGATCTCATCTATACAGACCCTGGTCTGCGGCAATTTCTATCTTGTGTTATTTTTTCGGGATAATTATTTGGGATCGACAGCTGTTCAATGAGTCATTTCGTCGATATGACCTTGATTTTATCGTTATTTCCAAAGCTGTAGGTTTCGGGAGATATTTTCTGCGAATGCACCGCGTCATTTAAATTATCTCACAGGAGAGTACTCATTATTATATCACAAATAATCGACTAATCGCTTTGTTCCAATCAGGGCTATTGTTGTTGAACAACTCTGACATATGTTATATACATCGGGAAGTACCTCAAAATACCACCAGGGATTAGAGGTGGATGGCCCGCACTCGGCACGAAGACAAAATACTAAACTTACTACTTTTGGAATTCACAGAAGTTGGGATTTTGTCTTAAATTTCTCTTAAAACAAACTTAAGACAAAATCTTAACTTCTGTGAATACCTAAATGGTAGTAAATTTAGGATTTTGTCTTAAGTTAGTTCTGTGAATCGGGCCCTATAAGCATATCTACGCGCCTGGCATGCGATTTCAAGTCTCTCTGTTCTGTATTTTATTTCCCTTATCAGCTATTGGACAACAGTCCAAGAGAGAGGTACGAGCTGACGTCACTTCCGCTTCCATTTACATCCGTTTCCATGATCCTTTTATGAGAGGCGTCAGAGGGATTCGCAGCATAAGGACCTTTCTTGCTGATTAATGGACAGACCTGCCCAGTGCCCCCCCAGAGGGTCCCTGGACATGTCCAAGGCCTGCCCGGTGCCCCAGAGGATCCCTGGACATGTCGAGGACCTGGCCTGTGCCCCAGAGGGGCCCTTGGACATGTCCAGGGCCTGCCCGGGGACCCCAGAGGGGCCCTTGGACATGTCAAGGGCCTGCCCAGTGCCCCCAGAGGGGCCCTTGGACATGTCCAGGGCCTGCCCAGTGCATGCAGAGGGGCCCTTGGACATGTCCAGGGCCTGCCCGGTGCCCCCAGAGGGGCCCTTGGACATGTCCAGGGCCTGCCCGGTGCCCCCAGAGGGGCCCTTGGACACGTCCAGGGCCTGCCCGGGGCCCCCAGAGGGGCCCTTGGACATGTCCAGGGCCTGCCCGGTGCCACCAGAGGGGCCCTTGGACATGTCCAGGGCCTGCCCGGTGCCCCCAGAGGGGCCATGGACATGTCCAGGGCCTGCCCGATGCCCCAGAGGGGCCCTTGGATATGTCCAGGGCCTGCCCGGTGCCCCAGAGGGGCCATGGACATGTCCACGGCCTGCCCGGTGCCCCAGAGGCCGGGGCCTGCCCTTTCTCTCAGACACGTCAAGGACACGTCAAGGCCTTGCCTCTGGATACAGGGCAGCTCTGTGTTACATCCAGGGGTCGGAGTGGGGGGGATCTGAGGGGCACGACTGGCCCATACTTTTTAACTCAATAAAACCGTTCCCCGACTTTTGTTTAAGAGACAACCGCCCGGACGGTTAATTCTGCAGCTGAAATGCCTCAGCTGAAGTGAGGGGCAAGGGAGGGGCCTGTGCTGTGAAACCGAGGGAGGGCAGACAGCTGAACGAGCCTTCCTGCCAGGGTGCTGCTGCCAGAAAGAAATACAAATGTGTGCTACAGGTGAAGGGAGTCTGGAGGCCCGGATTGGCTTTACTTGACGAACCACTGTCCTATGACACAGCCTTCTTCTTTTTGAGTGGTCCGTCCTGCAAGTGTGTTACCAGCTGGGATGTGACGTGCTTGCTTTTATATATATATATATATATATATATATATATATATATATATATATATATATATATATATATATATATATATATATATATATATATATATTGCATTGCGTACAGCCAGGGCTTACTAAAATCTAAACTTTTGAAGCACCTTCTTATCTGAAACCGTTTTGTGCTTTTTGTAGCAGCCGATCTTGTTCTGTGTGTAATGTTAGTTTTAGAAATGACTTTTATATTCACAGTGCTGTCTGTCTCAGGCTGGGACCTCGTAGCACTAAACATACACACGTCACTATTCTCCACTGCACTAACCAGGTCTCAGTGCTGTGTCTCTGGTCACGTGCAGAGCTCTGCGGCGCATTCACTGACAGAAGTTTCACAATGCCTGACAGTGCACTTCCCACTGATTAATTTAGCTCACATTTATTTTTAAATTGCGCTGTGCGCTAGTTTATGTGCACACACCGGGATATTAAAAAAAGAAAAAAGTTACCGAATAGTTAGTTTTTTTACCCTCGCCGTTGACCCTGCAGCCACTCCACCCCCACACTTCCCGACTTTTTAATGCACATCGACCTTTCATTACATGGTAGGCGCATTCTTCGTCACTGAGATTCTCAGCGCTAGCACATCCCGCTGGTCTGCTCTCCCAAGAAGCAGGCGGTGCCAGTGAGAGCCCGGATGGAAGAACCTCTTAAAGTCGTGTCTCGCTGCTGAGCCTCATAGGAAATTAAACTTTGACTGCGCTCCTAGTCACATAAACCAAACGCAGAAAATGCCCCCATCTGATAGGTTTATGAATCCAAGGGATTGGTTCAGTGGCGCAAATCCAAGAAGTCACCGCAGAGTCCCCGGGTTCTGGTTGTTTGTTGTTAATGACACACATCTCGCCAAAGCCATCATGGCCCCATTTGTTGTAAATTCAAGCCCACGGCCTGCTTTCGCCTCCACTTCCTTCTATCTGTGTTATACCAGCATCGCAAGTCCTGTGTTCAGGCGCGAAGCTATTAATGTGCGGCAGGTTCAGTGGCACCGGGGCCTAGACTGTCCTTTTTATGCACCAGGGTCCCACGGCAGCCTCACTCGGCCCGTGTTCCTTATTGCTGTGTCTTCACTGCAACACCCCTACCCTCCCCCATCATGTTGGCCCCACCGTGACTTCTGTCGACCCAGAGAGCGCCCACCTTGCTGGGGTGGAAAGAACCACCCCGTGCCCACTGCCCCAGCCGGACCCCCATCTCACACCCTCCCGGGTCCGGCAGCGCCCCTGCTCTGCCGCCGTTGTATTCTTTTTAAGCACCCCGCTTTGCTATTAAAATTATTACGAACCTCTCAGTTGTGCTTTTACTGTAAATGTTCGCTTTTCACGAGTACAACTTTATTGTACTTTTCTGTTGACACGCAGCGCCAGAATTTCGAACACTCCACACTCAGCACCTGGATCCACTCGAAACCACTTGTAACTGGTCGACTGGAATTTCAGCCAATATAAAATAATTGTGTTCACTGTCAATATCGCCGGTAGGGGGCGAGTGAGAGAGGGGAGGGTGTCCCAGACACGGGGGAGGGGGTGGGGAGGGTAAGAGGAGGGTCTGGTTTACATTCCACCAAAACGACAAGCTGTGATATCGGGCGCTATATAAGTAACTCCTTGATGTGAATTCAGGAATAGATGTACTTGTGTTGAAAGGTGGGAGACCCGTTCACAATGCTTGTGAATACACACCATCACAGGAACCTCTGCGCGGTCTGTGGTTGTTTCATGGACCCCGCAGCCCGGCCCCCCCCCCCCCCCCCCCCCTCACTCGCCCCCACCTCCTGCAGGCAGATTCAGGGCATGGGCGCTGCGCACAGGACTCTTGGCGCACTCCGTCCCACACAGGGAACGGGGCTGTAATGACTGACAGACACTTACCGCAGGGACTCCCGGCGGCGGAAGGCTCCTGCTGCACTTTACCTGCACTTAAATGAATCGCAACTTACTACAGTGTCCAAAGAAAGCCTTGCTTTTACTTGCACGGACAGGTTGCGATGGGGGGGGGGGGGGGCGGGGGGTTGAAAACAGGTCTGTCTCAGAGCTCTACTTTTCATTACATTGAAGCGCCTAAAAAGCCCATGAAGCACTTTATGGGCGAAAGACGCACAAGAGCAGCGAATTCATATAGCGCATAGTTACACGCTCTGTTGTTTTAGGTGCTACAAATACTCAGTTCGATAGTGCCCATATCATTGTCTCGCTGAAGATGAAAGCATGAGTCTGGCCGCCGGGATTTACAGGTGTGGCCTCCATGCCCCTAAATTGGCTGCAACCGAAAGGACTGACATCAATAAACCTACCAGGACTTTAAAGACCCCTTCAAAAAGTTACTTTTAAAATCACTTCAAAGTTAACTTAATTCTTCGTACTGCCTGATTAATACACCCGAGGCCCGTCGGCGCTTTTTATGCGCCTTATACACGAATACATGTACTCTTCTGTCACAATCTAGCGCCCCGAGGCCCGCTTCCTATTGCATTAAGCGCTGCACAGAGAGGGGCGGACACTCAGATAGGGGCTCAGGGGCTGGTGGGACTCGCGCCTCTTCTTGCCCCTCATGTCACCCTCACTGAGCGCCACCGCGCCTGCTGTATGTTCAATTAATGACTGTTTGTCTCCGTCCCTCCGGGGATAAACATGGCTTTGATACCCCCCCCCCCCCCCCCGTTCAGTGCTTCCCTAACCTGTTTATCTCGTCTCTCACCCCTTGAGTCCCGGGAGGGGGGCTGCAGGGGTGGGAGGGGTGGTCGCACCCCTCATTCTTGTCCTTGGGTACATGATTATCACCCCTGGCGTTTTACATTCACACCCTGCAGCCCCCTCGGCCCCTCCCTGCCCCGGGGCACCCAGATGCGCCCCCCACCCATGGAGGCCACTTTGGTGAGCTGTTCTCACAGCCGCGCTCTGATATCCCCCTGAGATGTAAATAAACAAACCCTTACAAACAGGTCAGGGGGGCGGGTCTGTTTAATTGACTTCACTCTGTTGTTTTATTGTCACCCAAACACCGCAGCAGGACACATGCAGATGCAATCAGCCCTGAAAGGGGGGGGGGGGGGGGGCAGTCATTAATCACTTTAACACACTCTGCTCTCCCAGCCAATCAGGGGGGCGTCGCGGGGGTCACGGCCTCATTAGCCCCCTCTGGGGCACTTCATACCATCCATGGAGGGCACACACCAGTGCTTGTTGTATCAGAGCTGTGAGACCTGCAGCGCGCTCCGAGCACTGCAGGGGGCGGCAGAGGGCCGAGCTGGGCCCTATCACGTGGAGATGTCGCGCGATGCGTGACCTCTGACCCGAATCATTCCTTGTCTTGGGTTATGATACTGAGCTTAAGACGGCACACGCCACAAACGTCATTGTTTCCAGGCCCGTCCATGCTGGTTCGTTCTGGTACCCAAGTCAGCGTACTCATGTTATCAACATGATGAAAGGAAGAGCGGCCTTGCTGGTATGTAATGCCCACACCGCCTCCTAATTTTAAATAGCCGCCGGAAGCCTCTTCCTGTGTTCGTTGCCACTGCCAAACCTCGCATAGATCTGTCCACAAAGAGGTGAAAATTTACCAACCCGCCTTCACAGGAACAGTCGCTGCACCTGCCTCCAAAGGGGCGGGGTGGGGGGGCACTACTCCCTGCCCCTGGTGAATAGGTGCCACCCTGACTCCAAGAGTACATTGATGCCTCGCCCCCAGGTGAATAGGTGCCACCTTGACTCCAGAAGTACATTGATGCCTCGCCCCCAGGTGAATAGGTGCCACCGCGACTCCAGAAGTACATTGATGCCTCGCCCCCAGGTGAATAGGTGCCACCCTGACTCCAGGAGTACATTTGTCCGCTGCCTCCTGGTGAATAGGGACCACCCTGACTCCAGGAGTACATTTGTACCCTGCCTCCTGGTGAATAGGTGCCACCCTGACTCCTGGAGTACATTTGTACCCTGCCTCCTGGTGAATAGGTGCCACCCTGACTCCAGGAGTACATTTGTCACCTGCCCCAGGTGAATAGGTGCCACCCTGACTCCAGGAGTACATTTGTCCCCCGCCCCCAGGTGAATAGGTGCCACCCTGACTCCAGGAGTACATTTGTCCCCTGTCCCCAAGAGAATAGGTGCCACCCTGACTCCAGGAGTACATTGATCCCCTGCCCCCAGGTGACCAGGTGCCACCCTGACTCCAAGAGTACATTTGTCCCCTGCCCCCAGGTGAATAGGTGCCACCCTGACTCCAGGAGTACATTGATTCCCTGCCCCCAGGTGACTAGGTGCCACCCTGACTCCAGGAGTACATTTGTCACCTGCCTCTAGGTTAATAGGTGCCACCCTGACTCCAGGAGTACATGCTGCCTCTGCTTCATCTCCTCCGCACCACAACAGGAAGCTCCCAGCCTCCCAGAAGGCTCTGTCCAATCACAATGCTGCCTTAAGCAGCGTTGTGATTGGTCTGAGCACTGTGGATCGTCGCTCAGAGAGGATCCCGGAGGCTTTGCATGTTCCCCACCAGGCTCTGTAATGCAGCCCATTGGGGAAGATACATAGGACCTGGATCCCCCAGCATGCTCCCCGCTCCCTTCTGATAACTTTGTCCACCCACAATCAAATAATCGACAGAGATTCTAGTGGGTGTAAAACGGCCATGTTTAATATTTGACATTTCATAAACATGACAAGGCATTTCAAATTCATTATTTACAGTTATCAACACAACTTTATTATTGACTTTCAAGATCTTCTTCAGCAATCTTCTAATGCTCCAGCACTAAGGGGCCTTCCAGCTCGCATCTTCAACGCAGAGCATCAACGCAAGGCGCCACCCACCTGCGCACAGGAGGAGTGGGCCCCAGGCCTCTGATCCTTGTACGCCCTATCCCGGGGCCCACCCTCAGACCACCAGGCTGACCAGGGACCCAGGAGGCTCGTAACCTGTCGCCCTAGCCTCCCCAGCCGGGGCCATATTTTCCAGCGGAGAGCTCACCCTCTCCCCCCTCAGTGCTGGCCTAGGGAGTACGCAAGGCGGACTCCCGTCTATTCCGGGAAAGAGGGAAGGGAGACGCTTCTGGGAGCGACCGGTCCAGTGGTGCAGAGGTAAAAGAGACTGGGGTCCCTGACCCAGGAACCTAAATAGGTCCCACAGTCCCCGCCCTCTGCCCACCGGAAGTACGTCACCTCATGCCCTGGCAGTGCTATGCAGCCGGTCGCCGTGTTGGGCTGACCGGCTGCCATGACTATACGAGGTAGGGGCGGGGGCCGGGGGGCCAGGCCCTAAGTGCGCGCTTCACGATGCTCGCGCTTGGCATAGTGCGCAGGACGGTTTGACCGGCCCTCTTGAGTTAGTCAAACCACCATTTGAGCTTTAGAGTGTGCTTTACACTAGCCCCCTACACGGGCCAGCCCGGCCCACCTGCCCCGCCCGCACCCGAGCAGGAAGGAAAACAAAAACTATAATAAAGTTAGTTAATATTGTTTTCACTTTCCTTTTTACACTGCTTGCAGAGCTTTGGGGCGACGCTCCTCTACCTTAGCGGGGGAACCGCCACCGAGGATCACAGAGGACCCCAGAGACAGCTGGTAGGGGTGTTCTGCCGCCAGGTGTCACAGGCTCAGCTTTTGTTGAATTTTCCATAGTGCACCTGTTATGGGATGAGATTATCTGTCGGGTTCACGAGATCGAAAATATATCCTTAAACCTGGAGAGAAAAGTTCCTTCTGATTCATGATTTGACGCTGCAGTGGAAAAAACTTTAGAAAACACCTTATATTTCTGCCTATCTGGTAAATCTGCTGGCCCTGCACACAAACTCTGTCCAAGTAATTCCACCATTTAAAATAAAACACTCAATGGGCACTTACACGCTTTTTAAGCAAGGAGCCATTGGAGGGATAACATTTACTGTATACAGATCTTCATACTTTGCAGAGATTTTGATTCTTAAATAGCTTATTGGTATCCTTTTAAAGTTTGTTTGCAAAGTATGAGAAAGGGATTGTATATCAGTATTAAAGAGCAACATTTCAGTTTTGCTGGTGTTTACCGTATAATTTGCTAGGGGAGTGAAAGACACTATTAAATCAAAGAGATAATCCATTACTCTAATATCAGATTGAAGAGACAGTACTGTTCCATCCGAGGATAAGCTCAACTGCGGGGCACCAAGAATTGCCACTTTAATTGCCCCATTCTTTCCCAGATCACACGCTGAAGGTACAATTAATAGAAGAAGTGAGAGGGGACAGCCCTGCCTGGCACACCAGGGGGCATATCATCAAGCCCCGGAGATAAAATTATTGCGCTTTAGCGTCCGTTTTCGGACGGAAAGCAGCAACAATTTTATCACCTAATCAGCAAGGTCCCGCTATCATGTGAATCCTTGCATTATCGTCCTTTCCCCCAACGCCCATTTTTGCATCTCTAATTAGATGCAAAGTGGGCGTTCCTGCCCTGACATAACTGGAGAAATGTCGCTAAGCAACATTTCTCCAGTTATCAATGGGCACGCTAACCTGCAGAGCGACAAGCAAAGTAGCGATAACCTCTGTTATCGCTACTTTCCTTACGCCTGCTTTGAAACTGACTTAGCCATGATATCCTATGTAGGGTGGATATCATGGCTAAGTATGTCTTGCTCTATCAGCAAGCTTTCGCCAAACCTTGTGCGATTATCGCTGTATTTCGGCAGTTTGCGCTCCGAATTTTATCGCTTTGGAGATAAGTGTTGCTGATAGCACACTATCTCTGCGATAAAATTCAGAGTTGAACGGTGATAATTATCCTCGCACTAAGAGCGCTGAGCGATAATTATCGCATGGCCTTGATGATATGCCCCTCGGTTCTTGTTACTGACGCAGGGACTCTCCCATTCAACACTTGCGAGAGGTCATGTAGGAGAGCCAATTCTTAGGTAGGCTTCTGACGATAAAATAGTTATGTTAGTTCTTTTGCAAGATTCCTAATCAAGTAATGGGAATTATGTGAATCTTCACCATGAGAAACAGTCTAAGAAAGCATTGGACCCCAATGTCTACATTTTTTTAGTGCTTAGACCCTAAAATAATACCCTTCCCTACAAATGAGGCCACATTTTTAATGAACCCACATAGTTGCTCAGCGAGTTGAATGCTTGCCGCTGATTTCTACTATGATCTGCCGGCCAGGAGTTCAAACTCGGACAAGCCCAGCCCAGCTTTCCTCCCTTTCAAAGTTGATGAATTAAGTGCCATTAAGGGCCATATTATCAAGAAAGGGCGATACATTATCTCCGCTTTTATCGGCAGGAAACTGCTGATAAAGTGGCGCTAATGGGCTTGAGAATATGCCCATGTGAATTTCCATAGCAGCCCAGGTTCTGGGGTTAACCTGGGCTGCTATGGGAATTCACAAGGGCATATTATCAAGCCCATTTTCGCCGCTTTATCGGCAGTTTACTGCCGATAAAAGCAGTGATAATGTATCGCCCTTTCTTGATAATATGGCCCTTAGTTTTTTTTTACCGTGCTTAAAAACAGCGGAAGTGCAGGATGATTTGCTAGATTGTTTTTTCTCGTGCAGACTCTGCTATATTTTATGTTTGGGTGCATTTTACAGTATAAATTTGAGTCAAAACATTTCAAAACCTCTTTCCTTTGAAATGAGGAGATTGTGATATATTCAGGCTTCTGTGGATTCCAGCAGGTCGGTAGCCCCAGTCGTAAACATCCTAGTACAAATTATACTGCAATATGTGATGGGTACAGAACAAAGTGGTATTGTACATAAATTAGTTCCTGGACCGGATACATTACTGCCCCCGCCACCCTCCATCCCCCGGTCCCCCAAAAACCACCCTTATCTGGGGCTCGTGTGTGCTGGTGTGTTTTTAATGGGAAACAACCTTTACAACCCAGTCATTACATTGCAACATCGTTTACATTGCATACAATTACAACGCATGTCACTACAACGCATGCCATTACAACACATTTTAAGGTAAGTAATGGGAATAGTAATTTTTACCTCTCCACTAACCAACACTAACCCTACTGTTGCACTCACTATCCAACACTTACCCTATTGTTGGCTTAAAATTAATATGCGTTGTAATGGTATGCGTTGTAGTGACATGGGTTGTAAATGTAGTTTCTAAAAATGCATTGTGATGGCATGCATTGTAAAATCATGCATTGTAATGGATGTTGCAATGTAAAAACTGCATTGTAAAGGCATGCGTTGTAAATGTTTGCGTTGTAACGTCATACATTTGTTTTTTATTGTTTTGGGGTGTCCTAAAAATGTATGGTCGGGTGTTTCCCCACTACTTCTGTAAGAGTCATTTCTTTCTTGCTTCTGCCCTCTAAAGCTCCAGTCATCGTCAAGGCCCCCCGTGACATCTTGAGCCTTGAAGGAAATGACGTCATGTTTGGTTGTGAGGTGTCTTCCTTCCCTGTGGTGTTCATAGAGTGGAGGAAAGGAGGGGAGCGCGGAGCTCTGCCCGGCGACAGTACTCATATCACAGTGCAGGTAAGGATGCATGGATTACTAGTACTTGAGTGTGAACCTACTTACGGGCTGGGATCTAACAATGGGAGGGCACTGGGCGAATTATGGCCTTTGATTTTTAGGGCACTGCACCCCAGCCAAACTTTATTTATAGATTTATAATTAGAGCTCCCGGTTTTATGGTATTTACTTTTTTAACATTTCCGCCTATCTGTTTCTATATTTATTTTTGGCCATTTTATTGGTATTTAGCCATTTTTATTTTATGTTTTGAGAATAAATGGAGTCGTAAAATAGCATGTTTTAACATTTAATTTACTGATAAACATGCACTCATACTTTGATGCCCATCACATTTTAGCAAATGAAGCCGCCAAATATAACAAAAACCTTAACCCATAGTTAACTATTAGCATTATATACAGATATATGTTAACATATGCAAGTATTTAAGGGAATCCGATACTGTTTTTAAATCTCCAATTGTATCTATCCGCTCAGCAGTTGGTCTGGAATTCATGAAGGACAAGGAGAGTCACCCGCAAAAACACAATTTTCTGTAGTTTTCCACTTTTAAAAATAAATACAGACTGGAAATGGATTGTTTTCTGTCTGTATTTATCTGTAAAAAACAGTAAAAATGGAAAACTGGAAGCCTTATTTATAATTTAAAGCAAGCTTGCTACCTTTTAATAATAATGAGGTGTTTTACATGGCCACACACTAGATGATGTAGCCCTCGTTATTGCTTTACAAGAGGTGTGGCACAGCGGCCATGGTGCCTGACTCCGGACCACAGGGTTTTTAAATCCAGTATTTTTTAAATCCAGTATTTGTAAAGCGCACAGCTACCGGAGGCATCCCGGCATGGGGGGCCGTTGGGAAGATTAAGCGAGCTATTGCCCAGAGTCACATGGTGCTGGGCAGACCCCTGCCGCCGGCACCGGGGATCGAACCGTGATCCCCAGTCTCCGGTGTCAGTCGCCCTGGCCACGTCGCCACACCTCTTCACGGTTTGATCCCCGGCTCCGGCGGCAGGTTAGCCCAGCACTATGTGACTCTGGGCAATAGCTCACTTAATATTCCCGACAGCCCCCAGCGCTGGGACACCTCTCCGGAGGTAGCTGTGCGCTTTACAAATGCTGGTATTTCATTACATGGAGTACATTTCTTCATACTGAGAATCATTTGCTTATGACACCTGGTAAAAACCAAAGAAGTCTCAGCCGGCCCCGCCACCACGGTTTTGACCCAAGTCCTGCAACACTTGTGAGTGGACTGGCTGTGGAGCCATAGTGAGCTTTACACACTACTACCATTTGTAGGGTGTGGAGCAATTCACGATCATGCACGAGTCTGGAGGAAGGTTTGCTGCATCTTAGTACAACCCGTGAGACAGGCGGAGCCCGGAGGACCCTTGTCAACGACAGACGAAGGGCTTCTTGAAGATAAGTATTTTCAGCTCCTTTCTGAGGTGAAGGCGAGAACGTGCAAGTCTGGTCCATGTTGGGTGTTGTGAAAGACTTGGACCATGTATCTTTTTAGGTCTCGCTTGAGACAGTGCATGCGCTGTCTCTTCGACATGAGTCACAGTGGAGCTGTGCTCATGACGAGCTGAGCGTGTCATAACGGCCGCGGCCCACCCACGTGCGGCTAATTCCCCGCCTGTGCGGGAGAATTAATGAGTGGGCGGGTCTGTGACGAGCTCAGCACAGCTCCACTGTGAATCATGATGAGCTGCCCCCCCCCCCCCCCCCGACCCTCTCCCGCACCGTGGGGGAATTACCCCAGCTGCCAAGGGGTTAATGTGCTCTCACAGTAGGATGTTTCCCTCAAATTACTCTTAAATAGGTGAGCGGTTGTAATTGCGTTATTGTCAGTAATTCTTCTTCAAAGAGTAATGCAGAATCACTGAAATTACTCTAATATTTTGGGGCGTAATTACAATTATTCCCAGACCTCTTTGCCACTGGGCCAGGCAGAATGTTGAATTTCTTTTAACCAGAGTTGAAATAAATGTGTTACCATTATTGTTTGTTTAAAAAGCTTGTTGCTCTCAGTTTGTCACTCAGAATTATCACTAGCTGAAATTATTCAATTAAAATTATCACCAAATACTCTTTCCTCTATAGCAAGGGTTCTTAACCTGTGGTCTGGGGTCCACAACACCTACTCAGGGTGTCTTTGACTGTAAGAAAATTCAGCAATAATAATAGATTAATAAAGTTAGACACATGAAAAACAAAATGCAAAATTAATTAAATTTTTACTCGGGCGGAGTCTGTGCACTCGGGCAGAATCTGTGCACTCGGGTGGAGTCTCTGCACTCGGGTGAAGTCTGTGCACTCAGGCGGAATCTGTGCACTCGGGCGGAGTCTCTGCACTTGGGCGGAGTCTCTGCACTCGGGCGGAGTCTCTGCACTCGGGCGGAATCTGTGCACTCGGGCGGAGTCTCTGCACCCGGGCGGAGTCTCTGCACTTTGGCGGAGTCGATGCACTTGGCCGGAGTCTGTGTACTCTGGAGGAATTTGTTTACTTGGGCACAGTCTATGCACTCGAGCGGAGTCTGTGCACTCGGGCGGCGCACTCGCCTCATGAGTGGGTTTTAGTAAATGGCGTGTCTTTGGAAACTTAGGGCCATATGTAGGTAATCCCAATTTACCGATTCTAAAATACTGAATTTTACCGATTCGGTATTTCAGAATCGGTAAATAGTATGTAGGTAAAAATTCGGTAAATTTTACCGAATCGGTAATATTCGGTATTACCGATTCGGTATTTACCAATTCGGTAATTCCCAATGGGAAGCCATTCACTATTACCGATTCGGTAAATACTGAATCAGTAATAGGGGGATCATATGCAATAGTGGCAGGGTGTCACTTTGACACCCTGTTGCACCCCTGAATCGTGCATGTGTGCACATGTGGCACACATAGGGCATGTATGTCTGCTACATCGTACTTTTCAAAAAGCACAAATTTGCTTTTTGAATGGTTTTCGATATTTACCACCATCTTGTAGTTGGTGGTAAATAACGAATCCTCAAATCACAAATGCACTCACTTGAGTGCTCCCTACATTGAGGATTCGGAAATTTACTGATTCGGTATCTTAAGGATTCAGTAATTTACTGATTCCTTAAATTCCCAAATTGGTAAATTACCGAATCCTTACTTATACCCTCCTACATTGGAAAAAGCTAAATGCTGGTCGGTAGCGGCAAATTTACCGGTTTTCGGCCGTTACCGTTCGGTATTTGGCTACCTACATGTGGCCCTTAATTTCCAAAACAGCCCTATTGGGAAAATGTGGCGTGCCGCGTCCAAGAACCACGAGGCTGCACCTTAGGTGAATACAGGGTGAGTGTCTTGTGCAGGGGGTTAGACTGGGGTACAGCATTGGCGAACATTCTCTGTAGACATCAATACCCACCGCTGCGCAGGCTGGCCTCACACAGTACACTGCGCACCAGTGATACACAACACCTGTTATTTTATTAGCATTTGTAAAACACACTTCTGTCATTCACAAGTTTGCCACTCTTCGAACCTTCCAGAATATATGAGGTGGAAACATCCACACCCGCCCAGTTTATACTGCAGCAACCACTAACCTCTGGCTGAGAGCTGCAGTTAGCGCCGTTACCACGTGAGGGCGCTCCGTGCACACGTTCTCTCAGAATTAAAAATTGTTCGAGCACTTCTACCTATAATTTAATCTTTTCTCCGGATTGAATCTTTTATTGTCTGTGAAGGTAACTGACTATTTAGTGCTGTGTGAACAGCGCTGCACGAAGCGCTAGCGGTGCGTGTGCTTTATGATATCACTACAGTGACAGGCGTTTATTAAAAGTGAACATTGAAACATTCTTGGTGGCGAGTCAGCTGTCATGTGACCCTGCACGTGGCCTGGGTTCTCATTGTAGACAGGGCAGCTTCTTACACAGATGTACACAGATTGCATCAGATGTAAGAGGTTTATGTACAGGTCACTTCCTGAACTCACTCTATATGAACGTGGTGCATGTGATAATTAGAAAAAGCGGCTGAGTGAAATCAAATATTTGCCTAGTGTCACACAATGTTGTCAGTAGAGGAAGCCGGGATTGCTACCAGGTTTCCTGGTTTCAGGTTGTCTGATCCTGCCACTAGATGCCCCCTCTTTCTGTCAACAAAGGTCATGGCTTGTCTTCATTTGTTGGTGCCTGAGGTCAGAGGTGGGTGGCAGATTGAACTCCCATGAAGCTCTGCTGCTTTTGGGGAGCCTGGAGGAACCTCAGCTGAGCCAGGCATGTTGGAATAGGCCTGTGTGGAAAGCACAACGTTGTGGGCAGAAGGATACCGAGCCCAGGCCCTGCCCACCAAAGTCTCCAGCTATTTCATTTATTTACCAAAGCGCCTGTATGCACGTCTCCTGGCTCCAACCCGCTAACCAGAGGAGCTAGAAGTTACACTTAGTTTGATTATCACTTGCAACAATGGAAGGATTTCTAGTGCTCCAGGCAAAATGCAATTTGGCATCGTGGAACTCCCAGGTACTGAAAAGGCTATTTCAGGACTTTTGTAGTAAGCTGGTCTTTCCACTAGGTGGCAGATTAACGCCGCTTCATGTTTGCCTTCACTTGCCTTCTGGTAGCGCTGTCCCCCCCAGTTATGTCAAGAAGTAAAGCTCCTCCCCCACCCACCTCTCGTGGTGGCCGAGCCAGAGCTGCCTTTGGCTCTAAGAGCCTGTGGACGAGCCGAGCCTTGAAAATATTTGACATGTAAATCATGCAACAAAGATCGTTTTAAAATATGATAAAGTGTCTTAAAAATCAATAAAAGTGTATCTTTTTAACACGAGGAAGCGTTTAATCTTTGAAGCAATGTTAGAGAAGTATGGATTAAAAATAAGAGGTATTAAATGTGAACTGAGAAACATTCCTGCCCCTGCCCTGATGATAGCGCTATTCGTGAACTAAGAGGTGAGCCAAAGGTCACGTGTGCCCCATGCGCAGCCTGTATTATTATACCATCATCATCATCAAGACATCTTTATTTCGGTAATGTACCATAAAAGTAGACTAAAAAAACATATAAAAACAGTACATATAGATGGCAATGTAAATCAATTGTGACAAAAATAATTTCCAGAGTATTATTCAGCGAGACACATTTGGACAAAATTCATACATATAAAAACCCCTTAAAATGGAAAGAAAAAACAAGTTTCTAAAAAAGCACTGAAAATTTATAAAAAGCAATGTATGTCTGTTGGCTGCCATTCCAGGCTTAAACTCAGGTGGTTAAAATTCTGGGCTTATGCCACATAGCTGCCAGAAATTGTGAAACGGCAAATACAATAGGTCCAGTTGTGTCTGACTTTAGCACTCTGAGTGCCTGAATGCAATTTCGAAAGCCCACATTTTTGCACAGGGGAACGAGCCAGTACTTCCTAGGTTTGTTGTACACCGGACAAAAAAAGAAGACATGAAGCTCATTTTCAGTATCACAATTGCATGCAGGACAATTTTTCGGGGCAGGAGATGACCACTTGCTGGTAAAGGCTCGAAGGGGTAAAACTCCATGCCTCAATTGTACATACAATTTTTTTGCTAATAAAGTATATATATCATCTAATAATCGCTCAAAGAAATAAAAATCTTTAACCAGAAGAAAGGAAGCAGTTACAGAACCGAATTGGGGATTACATAGTGCCACATCGAGGTAATCAGCAAGGAATAATTTTCGTAAGCAAAGCACGTGAGATCGTTTTACAACCCCTCTCTGGGTCCGCCCGTAGAGCAGGAACTCCTAACCTTGTAAATTCATTCTTTCTAAAAGTGAGCCAAGGAATTTTCCAAGCACTCGGAAAGGTAAGTATTTCTTTGAGTTCCTGTCTGTAATTTGTCAGCTCTTGTGTTATCCCGAAGCTGCGCCAGAACCTGAGAGGTTTTAGAGCTAACTCTTCATCAATTGATCTAATCCCCAGGTCAAGCCTTAAAGGAAGGAGCGGGGTGCTGGATGGAAGTTCTAGCAGCTGTCTTAAAAATGTATTTTCGGTCCTAGTAATTTCGGTCCTGTTACAGTGTCCCCATAGTTCGCCCCCGTACATGATGGCACCCCTTGCTTGTGATTTATAATCTTCCAGCGGGGAACCAACAGGTTTAATAGTGGACTTATTGGATAGTTTGAGAATTCCGCCCAAAAGTTGGGCCAGTTTTAATTGTGACTTGGTTTGCTGGGGGCCCCACGTCAGGTTCTCATTGATGGTAACCCCCAGATAATCAAAGGTGCTTACCCTTTCAAGTCTCAAACACCCACATGCATCATTGTTACATTTTGCGATTTCTTAATTGCGAAAATTAAGGAATCGCAATTAAGAAATCTCAAAATGCTATGCATTAAGAAATCGCAATATTTTTTGCGATGCCTTAATTTTCCTTAATTGCGATTCACAATTTGCGAATCGCAATTAAGGAATCCCTTCCCATTGATTCCTATGGGCCTAGAGGCCCATAGGAATGAATGGGAAGTCATTCTCATTTTGCGATTCGCAATTAAGGAATCGCAAAATGAGAATGCTATTTCAAGGGTGCAGGGGGGGACCCAAGGCCCCCCCCTGCACCCCTGAAATTTAACTTTAAGAACATTTTTCACACACACATGCCCCAAGGGCATGTGTGTGTGTAAAATGAAACTTTGAACAATGCACTTTTGTGCATTTTTGAAAGTTTTAGCAAATTACCATGAAGTTCAACTTCATGGTAATTTACCTCTTCCTATTTGTGAATTCGCCCAAAAAAATATTCATGCATTGCATTTAAGAAATCACAAATTGCGATTTCTTAAATGCAATCACAATTTAAGAAATCGCAACATAATTGCGATTCCTTAAATTGCGAAAAAATAAACAAAAAGCCAATTTTTTTTGCGATTCGCACCGTTTGCGAATGCAATTTACCTTGATGCATGTGGGCATTTGTCCCTAGACTTGGGTTTGGTCTGGTTGTTCTGGGGGGGGGGGAGATCATAAATTTCGTTTTGAGGGAATTGATCTCCAGTCCCCGGGCAGTGCAGAATTCTTCAAAACCATCCAATGTTCGCTGTATTCCCGTTGGAGATTTAGAGTGCAAGAGGGTGTCGTCGGCGAACATAATGGCAGGCACCCTGTCGCCGGCTAACTTGTACTCCATTAAGATGCGCGATTACCCCATTGACACAGAGGAAAAACAGGGTCGGTGCGAGCACACAACCCTGCCTTACCCCCCTGCCAACAGGGAATCGAGATGACAATGCGCCGTTTTTCCCGCATCTAACTTGAGCAAAGTTAGCCTCATGAAGCCTCATCAGGACAGACAGGAGATGGATAGGAATGCCCAGCTCGAGAAGAACACTCCAGAGTTTCCCCCGGGGGACAAGATCAAAGGCAGAGCGAAGGTCCTCGAATACCATATAGAGGCTGCCGCCCTCTATTCCCACCGTTTTCCAGTACAAGAGTAGTAAACAGAAAATTTGGTCCACGGTGGAGGTATTCTTCCTAAACCCTGCCCGATAGGGGCTAAGAATTGTGAACTCCTCTATCTAGTCCTGTAACCGGTCCAAAATGAGTCTCGCAAAGATCTTCTGGGGGACATCAATGAGGCTTATGGGTCTGTAGTTTGATGGGAGCAGAGGAGAGCCTTTTTTTAAAATGGGGACAATCTCTGCGCCCAGCCAAGTACAGGGTACCACCATGCCTCTCAGGACCGCATTAAAACGGATTTGGAGATACGGACCCCAGATTTTCGCTCATGCTTAAAAAGGTCACCCAGGAGTTTGTCCAGGCCTGGTGCTTTACTTGTGGCGAGTTTGGTAATTGCGTTGCAAACTTCTGCCACCGTAAACTCAATCCCCTCTGACTGTGTGATAGGTGCAGAATGAATTGATGTATTTTCAGAGTCGTCAGAGAGGTCCTCAGTAGAGTGCAAGGCCCGGTAATGGCCTTCCCAGACTTCCGCCGCTATATTAGATTCAATGGCTGCTTTCGGCTCACTGCAGCCAGTATTAATTATGGACCAAAATTTCCGAGAATCTTTGGTAGCTAGCGCAAGGGATAAACTAGACCACTTGTCATAATCCCACTCTTCCTTTGCACACTTAGTTAACCATTTGTAGTGTGCCCTCCTGTCTTTAATTGCAGTACTATTATTATCTTTTATGGCCTGCAATAGTTTTGTTTTGGCCTTCCTGCTGAGTTATACCACGAGCAGTGGGGAACCCTATTTCCCTTCTTGGAAAACCAAGGGTTGAGTACCTCTGCCAGATTGGATACTAAGCCCACATGAAGAGCCTCCAGCTTAATTAGATAATCAGAGGGAGATGGTTGATTTACTAGCGCAGCAACCTCTATAAAAGAGGGAATTGTCAAGGTATATAATTTTTCTATTTGTTCCGGGCGTTCCAATAGTTTATGCCATCTTACTTTGCGCCTGTAATTAGACAGGGTAAGATCGACGTCGGTATCCCCGGAAGCTGAGGCACCGCTACTACTGGTATTAGGCAAACCCAGATCTAAAATTAGGGCGTTGTGATCGCTGTCCACTCTTGTGACAACATTAAAATCTGTTACCTTTGGCCATAGCCTTGTTTCAGCCAAAATGTAATCAAGATGGGACATTTGTCCAGGTTTGTTAAAAGTACATTTGGCTGGGGTGTCAGAGGGGGTGCGGCCATTGCATGCTCGTAGGGAGTGAGTTAAAGTTAGAGCCATGATCTGTATGGCTAACGGGGGACCATGCCCTAGGAGATGGAGCTTGGATCAAAGGGATAGACCAATGATCAACCTCTGCCGATAAGACGTCTTCATTTATACCCTCAAGAGGCTCGAAGTGGCAATTCAAATTGCCACCTACCAGAAGGTAGATGTCACTCTGGATTGTTGGAATAAGGAGGGACAGGTCCTCAATAGTGCTGGACTCTTTGGCTATACTGACAGCGGGTGAGTAGACATTAATCAGTGCGAGCTTAAAAGCATTGGGCAAAGCAAGGACTATGCATTGAATATCTTTGAAGTAGGTATTTAGTGACTTGACAGTACAACCCAAATGAGATCCAACCCAAATAGTGAGCCCCCCTGACGGGCGACCTCACCACTCCATACTGCCGGGACATAGAATGATGCAAAACCTGCCCGATATTGCTCCGTTCGAGCCCAGGTCTCTTGGAAGAGGCACACATCACTTTCATCCACAAAAGAACCCCATTCTGGACAGGTCAATTTATTAGGCAGACCTGCCAGGTTCCAGGATAAGATTTTAAGTGACTCTGTCCTTGTCCCATAACCATATTCTCGGCTGACTCCATCTTTCCCTCCTCAGTTAAACCCACTTTACATAACAAGGGGGGCAATAGGTTGCCTTCCACAACTGAGTTAGCTACAGGCTCCTTAATTCTATCAGTGGGGAGTGGGCTGCTACTTAGAGTGGCCGGGATCAGTATATCCACCATACATCTTTCAACACTCCTGGCCCCTATGGTGCTAGAAATGTTTCTTCCGCCATCATCCAACTCTCCCCGCTCTGTCTCAGGGACTGTCCCATTTGTACCCCCAGGAGTAGGCCCCAGCTTAAAAGGATTCAGTCAATCCACCATATGTAGGCAGCTAAATCTATTTTGTAGGCGGACAGCCACAGGAACTATGGGTTCTATAAGCCTTCCCTGACTGGAACCACCCGCAGTTGGGCACACTACCGTGTTCCAAACTTGTTCAATGCCACGCCTACTGCACAATAGACCAGGGGGGTAAAAGTGCGACAGGGGAAGAGACTGAATAACTGACGTGGGTCTGAACTGACTCCACTTACAGATGTGAGACATCATCCGTGTGTCTCTAAAATTTATCAGGACACAGTCTCGTATTGTATCCTTTGCTCTGTGACCCACCCATGACACCCTGCGGACAAACAACATTTCACTGGTTACATGTGGCTGGAGTGGTCTATTTTTGTTAAGCCAATCCGTAACTTTGTTCTTTAGTGACATGTGTGATTCCTCGCCATCGTTCTTCAGCTCAGGCACCCCGCTAGAACTAGTACATATGGGCTAGATTCGGGGGTTAATCAATTCTTATGGGTGATCTTTTGCTGTTGCGCTGATAGTGTGAGGATGCACTGTGGTCTTATCTAGATGTAGATTTATTTTGGGGTTGCTGTTCCAGACCGCAGTTAGCAGCATTCGCTACTGGCCCTGTTTTGACCAATTCTGAACTCCCAGCCCCCTGTACACTTTGATCGTCTGCCACAGACCTCGCTACACCTGTGATGTTTAAATCAGGTGGAGTTAAAGATGTGTGCTTGTTACTAGCATTGCTTAGTCTGGCTAGAACCTCAGAGTTCTGATCGGAAGCATTGGTAAGAGATAGTAAATTTGCTTCAATAGCAGCCAATCTATTAGTAAGAGGTAATAGACAATCAGCAATTATAGCCCCCACTTTGTCCCAAAAAGCATTGTTCAGAGTGGGCACAGAGACCTCTGCTATGTTGGGAACAGTCGGGCCACTAGGGGTGTCTCTTGCTCCGTCTCCTCGTAATGTCCCAGAGTTTTCCGTCCATCCTCACCCACCCTTGTTAACTTCGATTTACTGGGTCAGTTTTTCTTCAAATGGCCCCCCTCCCACTTCTTTTTGTTAGCTCCTTGCGTATCCTTTAGGGGTTCCTTTCTTCTCGTGGAAGGTGCAGTCTTTGACCTGGTTATGGCACATGATAGCTGGTCCTGAGCCATGTTCTCTGGCACAGAATCTACAGAGACAATTGTCGTTTAAGTGTCCACCATAGGGGGATGGTCATCGCTGGTAATTGGACCCTGGACAGGAGAGTGATCCGACAAGAGCCCACCCACAGACGGACACTTAGTTGGAAGTGAATCAAGTGATAGCCGTCGTTCCGTTACTGCTATCTATTGTGCGAGAACATTCTAAGCTCTCGTAATGAAATAGTCCAATGTTCCCATCATACTCCCCCCTTTCGAGCCCATCTTTTCCTTGTTGACACCACTCGCCATCGCAGTTATTTAAACAGTTTGCACAGTTTAAACCCCCCCCAGTTGGCGAGACTTAAGCCAAGGCTTTGGATCTTACAGCACTGTGATGTCACCAATGTCCTAAACCAGGCATTGGAGGGTATGCCCAGCCCAGCCTACTCTGGCCTCGAACGGGCTCAAACTGGCCCGCCCTTGGCTCGGGCTTCGCCCGGCGCGCGTCCCGCGTAGCGGGTGGCGTATCCAAAAATATAGGCTATGGACATAAGTGGGAGGAGCACAGGTGATGGTGGTTGCGGGGCTCCTGGTCGTTGGAGTCCCGCATTGCTCCCTCTCGCCCTCAATGGCCAGCAAAACAGGTAGAAATCCCGGAAAGGCAACAACTGCTGTGAGCGGCTCCCGCGAAGCGGGGGCCGCGAGCAGTTTTGAAGGCAGCAGGGGGAGGAGCACAGGTGATGGTGGTTGCGGGGCTCCTGGTCGTTGGAGTCCCGCTTTGCTCCATCTCTCCCTCAATGGCCAGCAAAACAGGTAGAAATCCCGGTAAGGCAACAACCACTGCAAGCAGCTTCATAGTCTATTAAAGCAAAATAAAGAGGTATTTGTGCAGCACACATGTGGAACTATCACATTTTTAAGGTGCTCTCATGTGGTAATGAACAAAAAGGAGACAACAAAATAAAGCATGTGCCAAGGATCACACAATTTGGTCAAGCAGGGAAGCTGGGATTGGTCTCAGATTTTCTAGTTTCTGACATAAAAAGTAAATGTGTTGTCTTTATTTCTTGGAGTATGAGATTAGTGCATGGGTGACAGGCGGAATCCACTGTTTCTGGCACTTTTACACACTTTTACACAGCGTGAACCTCGCTCAAGATACTTCACTACAGACAGAGACTATGTTGCGCTTTGTGTTGTTGTCAGAGAGCGATTTGACATGATTCAAACTTGGTTCACCATTTTACTTAGACAGCAGCTGTAGCCACTAAACCACTTCCCCTCCCATGAGAGCTCGGCTCGTTTTCAGCTTGAGTTTCCAAGAGGACCTCGAGCTGAGCCAGAGCCAAGCATCTGGCTCGAGCTTTCATTGGCCGCCACCCCTAGTAAAATGACATGCGGCCGAGTTCTTGATGTCTTGTGAGAGTTCATCACGGATGTTCTTAGTTTTGAAAGAGGTCAGGTATCAATTTTAGCCCTGGGATTGGCTGAGTGGCATTCCATGCACTATGACATCTGAATGGGAGGTGTTGTGATTGGATTTCCGTGTTGTTTAGCATCTGAATGCCAGGCTCTCTGATAGGTTGAGTGGCAGTCTATGCTGTTAGGCTCTCTGATTGGTTGAGTAGCAGTCCATTCTGTTAGGCTCTCTGATTGGCCGCTCCTCCCCATGGAGACTGATCTTTTGTTTTTTCCCTGCCAGTCCAGAGGAGGCCCTCAACGCTATGAGATCACCAGCTGGCTTCAGATCCGGACACTCCAGAAAGAAGACGAGGGGCTGTACACGTGCTACACCCGCAACCAGTTTGGGGAGACATCGTCCTCTGCCCGCCTACGCGTGGTGCCCCTGGGTAAGGAGGCGGGGCCAGATGGAGGGGTGCGCAGGCGGCTTTTATGCCAAGAGAGCAAATCTTGTTTTTCAAGCTCTGCATTCATATTGAATTTGTTTTACTTAAGTGATCAAGCGCCTTGAGGCACTCACACGTGATTAATAAATCCTGATTAATTGATCGACTGATTGACTTAACTGCCAATGTGGTGCATTCCTTTCATGGGAGCAAATATTGAGCAGATCCAGCTCCATCCCCCTGATATATGTTCCTCTTCGCAGCCCTCCGGCTTGAGTCGAGCAGCACAGAGATGGTTCCCCCCCTCCACACCCAAAGCATCTTTCATCTCATCTCCCCATCAAGGTCTCTCCCTTTGTAGCATGTCCATTAGTGTGTGATTTTAATTCAGATCATATTTACTGAATATATGAGTAGCACAATGCACTGCAATGAAATGTTTGGAAGGAAACATAGGAATTTAATATAGACAGCACTCGAGTGAGACACATATACACAACTACAGAGGATAGACGATAGACAGTCATTGCTAGCTTTCAAATTCATTTTATAGCATTATATAAGGTATTTAATAAAGCATCATCTAAGATCTTAAAAAGAGGCATTATGTAAAAACATTTAGAAAACGATCCCAGAACGTCAATGCGCATAATGGCTCCACCCACTCACTCCGATAGAAATTGACATTCCCATAGCAACCCTTGAGCTGATTCCTAATGACCGGTCAGCGCTGGTGTCCCAGGTTTACTAACTCCAAGATGGAGAAGGAGAATGGTGACAAGCAAGAGGAGAAACAACAGCATTTACATTTACTCTGGATGTTTAAGGTGAAAGAGGCATATTGAAAATTCAATTATGCACCGCAGCTCTAAGCAGACTTATTACAATGTGACCAACAAGTGGTGCTCAAGTTACACTCACCCTTCCTTCAAGCACAAATTAGGGCTCACACTCAGTCGAGGCAGGGAAAATGGTCCGAGTGAAGATGCTGTGCCCTTGGAGTAAGTGTGACTACGGGGAAGCGTCTACCCCCTCAGAGTAGACGGGGCCTGTTTAAAAACCTTACTTAGGTTTATGCATATACAGGTAGGAGAGCCTTACACCTTCTTACATTCACTACTCCCTTACAATTAGTTGAGGGTAGGCCGGGAGGTCTAGGTGCCCTGAAGAAGGACGAGTGACCCATTCGGCATGTTTGAATTGGCTGAAACATGTAGGCATATTAGAGATGCCGGAAGCATTGGATTCCTCATAAGCATCTGAATTTTAGTTTTTTAATTATGGTATGAGTTCCAGCTTAATAAAGTTATTTGGGTAAATCCACAACCATTTTTAGTCTGAACTGGACATCCAGAAATGTCCAGAATAAATGATTATGCAAGCGCTCCTGAGATGGGTTGAGCTCACCCTAGCGGTACTGCCCTACCAGGGAGAGAAAAATGCCAATGATGAAGCATGCCACTATCTTGTGGGTGAGATGTTTTTTCTTAATATTTTAAATATTTCTGTAGGATACACCACTGACTATAGATAGGAACAAATACTTTGGGCTTTTGCATTCTTTTAGTGTGTCCAAGCTGTCTCATTCCCAACATTAAGGGAAAAGGAAGAAAAATACCAGCCACAGATGGGAGTCAGCATGAAACCCATCCAACATGACACTCCGCACAAATACACGCAAAAAAAAAGAAAACGACGGCCGGTGACCTCCTCCGGTAGGCAGATGTAGGCGATGACTTGACTACCTTTTTCTACCTGCCGATTGTGAGAGATTGGTGACAGTGAAACCTTTGGTTTTAGAAGACTTAGCAGTGGTGATTTTGTTCATTAACAAGTTTCTTGTGGTTTGTGGCTTTGGGGATATTCTCTTATTTAGTAGCTCCCAACCACTCCACTCCACCAAGGGACATTTTCATATTTATTTTCAGTTTTGACACATTTTCAACACTCTTCTTTCTTTTCTCCTAGATTCTCCACTAGCCGCTGAGGTTCAAGCCTATCGGGTTGGCGTATACGATATCTCCGACGATGAAGACAGTGAAGAGGTGGAAGGCTCAACAAGCTTTTCTTTTGAACAAGGGACTCTAGAAAGAGACTGAGGACGAACACAACACACAAGTGGCAGCATTGCCACAGAGTATGAGACTCATTCTTGGTCTGTTTGCATTGAAGGATAATTCATGACTGGCAAATGGTGTAAATTCTTCACATTCTTGGTTCCTGAAAACCCCTCATGCATCTGTGTTGATCGCTCTGCAACATTCCAGTAGTTATTATCTTTTTGCATTTGTGATATTTAGCAATTTGTGACATTAAATACTGTTTTCAAAAAGATCAATGACCCATCCAACCATCCGATCACAAGTTTTTCATGTTATAGCCTAGCCTAGCAGATGGCCAGAGACCCTTAACATGATCTACTTTACAACTAGTTGAAACGTGTCGCTGGTCTGTCCAGTAATAACCAGTCGGATCATTTGTCCAGCTGCCTGGGCTTGACTCTGGCCAAGTGAATGTCTTTGTTTCACATTGACTGGTCTTTTCTACAAGTTACACACTAGACTAGCTCATTTGTAGAGTTACTCCTTGGTAGCCTCATTCACCTTAGTATGTGCTACACAGTGATCTTTTGAGATGTACAGGTGGTTGGAGGCTTCCGGAGGAACGATGTTGGCTGGTGCTGGTCAAGAGCTTCAGTTTCCAACTCAGAGACTGCAGGCGCCAACACAGAAGGCGGGTTGAAGAGCTTCGAGGTCCTGGATGCCCTTGGATGACTACTTAGAGACAGCGCAGAAGATGTGAGAAAAAGAAAACATGTCACTTTGTGCCTGAGGTGAACTTTGGTAGATTAGATGAAAATCAGCACTGTGCATGCCGGCTCATGTCTGCTCATGTCAGGGTGAGCAGAGTTCCATTTTGGATCACTACAAATGCAGAAAGACCAGGTTGGTCAGCGACAGTTCAAGAGTAGACTTAGTGAGTTCCAGCAGCTCCATGGCAGTCACTAGAGCCCCCTAAGGTCTCTTTGTAGACTTAAGTGAGCAAAGATGGATAAGGACAATCAAGTTGATGTCCGCTAACTCATACCCAGGAAGGTCTGAGAAATTGTAAGGAATATCTCACCACAAGGTCACACAAAATTTAAAGTGCACTTCTCAGGTAAAAACTCTATTACATTCTTTCAAAAGCCTACAGAAGTGCATTGTGTTTTGCAGTTTGCATTAGTCTCTCAGAGCCTGATTCACAAAGGTAAACTTACACTTTTGAGTAAATGTAGCATTGTTGGCAATTCACAAGGGTGTTTTACTAGTACTATCATTACGACTGAGGAGTTCCCGCACATTAAAAGATAGGACAGTTCTATCTTTTTATGTGCGGAGACTCCGCAGTCGTTAAGATACTACTTATAAAATACCTGATTCACAAAGGTAACCTTATACTTTTGTGTAAGTTTACCATTTTTTGGTATTCACAAAATGCAAGCTTCATTTTGATAATAGTAGTTTTACGACCGCAGAGACTCGGCAGTCACAGCTGACAAATCCGCACATAAAAAGATTTGCCTGTCCTATCTTTTCATGAACGGAGTTCGCCTCCACAAGTGCAGATCCACAACAGTTGTTAAATCACTATTAGTAAAATTAAACTTGAAGTTTGTGAGTACTAAAAAATAGTAAACTCACACAAAAGTGTAACTTTATCTTTGTGGATTAGGTCCATAGTGAATAGTAAACAATCGTAAACTTACACAAAAGTGTAAGTTAATGTGACTCAGATCCTCAAGGCCATATTATCAAGAAAGGGCGATACATTATTGACGCTTTTATCGGCAGGAAACTGTCGCTAAAGCGGCGATAATGGGCTTGATAATATGCCCTTGTGAATTCCCATAGCAGCCCAGGTTCTGGTGTTAACCTGTAAATGTAAAAAAAAAAATTGGGCTTCTATGGGAATTTACAAGGGCATATTATCAAGCCCATTATCGCCGCTTTAGTGGCAGTTTCCTGCTGATAAAAGCGGTGATAATGTATCGCCCTTTCTTGATAATATGGCCCTCAGTTATCACAGGATGTCTTAGAACAGAGCATTCTTGTTGGCCCTGCCCAAGCTAAAGAGGAGAGGAGCTGAGGCGCTGAAAGAATGTGTGTCCGAGGTAGGGTTAGGAGACTAAGATGAGGGTGTGAGGAAATGGATGCCTTGGCCTGTTGTTCCCTGGCTGCTGTTCCCTAGCACCACCCGCACCTGCTCCGCGCTGGCTCTTTGTGGGCTGACACCACATAGACTGTGTCGTAGAGTGCAAGGCTCCATTCTCTGGCAGGCTTGGGCGCTATGGAGCACGCCGACACGAGGCACAAGATGATGTCTCATTTGGAAGCCTGCTAATTCCACATTGTCCAGTTCATTTTGGAAACAACTGTAGACCACAGCAACTCCCAGGGTGTTTAATGGAAAATCAATCAACAACCAAAGATATATAGAGAGAGGACCATTGCGCGCCCCGTCTCATGGGACTGGTTTAGTTTGCTGGATTTCGTGACCCAGACCCTACTCATTCACCCTGCTTTTTAGGTCCGGCCTTCGAAAGAACTTTACTTATTTCGCAAAACTCGTTAAAAAAAATTGTAAGTAAAATATATTCATATTCTTAGACTTTGGGTGAGAGGAGTTTATCCAATGGTCTGTTATGTTGTGATTCATGTTTGCTTCATGAAGGGGTCAGCCCACTTCAGCCATGGGCTCCCCTCTCTGTGACTGAAGGCATTTCGCTTGCACACTATGTGGTCATCCGACTTAGAAATAGCCTCTTCAGTGCCACAGGGGATGGCCCACTTTGATTTCTATTTTTTATTTTAAATAAAGATGACTTTTTCTTTCATACAAACTTGATTTTCTTATTTTATCTCATCAATGGCTCAACCTCTTCTCACTTACTGCCTTGTGGCCACTCGCTGATGTTTACTGTGCCCGGTCTCCCATGCAGGCACTGCTACGGCGTCCATCTTGGATTGGGTTTCACATTATTTATTTTTAATAAAGTATTCCAAAAAGTGCCACTGCGGCTAGCTTTAACAGGATGTTTGAATACTTCATCACTCCTTATCATCCTAAGGTGGCCAATATGCTTCCAATTTGCCCGACAATTATAAAGTATTAGAACATTGGAATGTTGGGAGCTCCATTGCAGACAATGGAGTGCTCCCTGCTTCTACGGGCCGGTAAAGGCCCGCAGAGCAACATTCCAATGTTCTGCAAAAGCTTCTCGAAGCTCTAGGGGATTTAAATCCTCACAAGCTTCGAGAACCCTTTGTTTAATTTGTTAGAACAGTCTGCCCTCTAGTGGCAGAATGTTCTAATAGCCTTATACCCCTTTGTAGCAGGGCTATACTGGCTATTAAAGTCCCGCTGTCTCGTTTAAGTCCCTCGCCTTCGGCTCGGGGCCTTTAACGGTGGAGCGGACCTTTAATAGCCGGTATAGCCTGCTACGGCGGGCCATAAGGCTATATTAAAAACACATTCAAAGGTGTTTACATACGTTATAAATAATAAAGAAGGGGAACCCCATTGAATTATGGCCCCTGTGTGTATACAAGTTTTGGAAGCTGGCCATTATGGGCCAGAACTTCTGGTTTTGCAATGCTTGTTATTTTTGCCTGAGCCTTTTCCGATGCCTGAATGCTCTCCTCCTTTGTTTGCACCCGTGTGCTGGCCCCTTCTGATGGTTATATCCTCCCTCAGAGATCTTGTCCATGCTAGCAAGCCCTGTGCACCCTGGAATGTCGCTTTTTTTGAAGTTCCGGCAGCGCACAGTGCAGAGCCATGTCTACGAGGCCACAAAATGGCACCCTGGGTGGCTTTTTATGGCCTAGCAAAGACAGTGTGAGGAAACACATTGCAAGTCACGCAGGGAGGCGTGCCATGGGCATTGCGGTGGGTGTTCCCATGTAACACCCATATCACTTCAGACATTCCCAGATTTACAACACAATGTAACTCTGGGCATTCTTGAAAACCGTGTGCCTCCCCAGAGGTAGCGTAATGAGGAGAAATAACATTATTTCTCCTCATTTTTTCCATTCTGCAGCACACATAGAAAGAGGAAAATGCCTCCATTGATTGTTTTTGCGCAGGAAGTAGTCTCATCCTGCACAGAAACAATACTTTCTACCATGTGGACATCCTGGCACCATGGTGCATGGGGGCCTGTGTTGGCGCTGGGCTCAGTGAAAGGGGACAGGAATGCGCCGTATCTCATAAATATGATTCAGAAAAGGGGGTGGTGATGAACAGAGTGTCTGAATTAAGCAGACCACTCTTACCCAGTCCAAAGATCAGGGCTTGATCCATCACCGTTATTTATCTCACTGCACCATCCCAGCACAGAACCTGGCTATATGCAAATCAGTCTGTCCCTGGCCCAGTGCATCATGGGAATGGGCAGACTAAACTACCAAGCCAATTCTTCACCAGAAAGGAGACAAGCTACCGGGGACCGGTTTCTGGCATTTCAGCCTTCTTCGGCCCGGCTTGCTTGAAACCTGATGGTGCAGTGAGAAAGGGACTCATGTCTGAGTATACCCTGCCACACCTATAGTGGCCAAAAACGATTCAGAAAAGGGGGTGGTGATGAACAGAGTGTCTGAATTAAGCAGACCACTCTTACCCAGTCCAAAGATCAGGGCTTGATCCATCACCGTTATTTATCTCACTGCACTATCCCAGCTCAGAACCTGGCTATATGCAAATCAGTCTGTCCCCGGCCCAGTGCATCATGGGAACAGGGCAGACTAAACTACCAAGCCAATTCTTCACCAGAAAGGAGACAAGCTACCGGGGACCGGTTTCTGGCATTTCAGCCTTCTTCGGCCCGGCTTGCTTGAATCCTGATGGTGCAGTGAGAAAGGGACTCATGTCTGAGTATACCCTGCCACACCTATAGTGGCCAAAAACGATTCAGAAAAGGGGGTGGTGATGAACAGAGTGTCTGAATTAAGCAGACCACTCTTACCCAGTCCAAAGATCAGGGCTTGATCCATCACCGTTATTTATCTCACTGCACCATCCCAGCTCAGAACCTGGCTATATGCAAATCAGTCTGTCCCTGGCCCAGTGCATCATGGGAACAGGGCAGACTAAACTACCAAGCCAATTCTTCACCAGAAAGGAGACATGCTACCGGGGACCGGTTTCTGGCATTTCAGCCTTCTTCGGCCCGGCTTGCTTGAATCCTGATGGTGCAGTGAGAAAGGGACTTATGTCTGAGTATACCCTGCCACACCTATAGTGGCCAAAAACGATTCAGAAAAGGGGGTGGTGATGAACAGAGTGTCTGAATTAAGCAGACCACTCTTACCCAGTCCAAAGATCAGGGCTTGATCCATCACCGTTATTTATCTCACTGCACCATCCCAGCTCAGAACCTGGCTATATGCAAATCAGTCTGTCCCTGGCCCAGTGCATCATGGGAACAGGGCAGACTAAACTGCCAAGCCAATTCTTCACCAGAAAGGAGACAAGCTACCGGGGACCGGTTTCTGGCATTTCAGCCTTCTTCGGCCCGGCTTGCTTGAATCCTGATGGTGCAGTGAGAAAGGGACTCATATCTGAGTATACCCTGCCACACCTATAGTGGCCAAAAACGATTCAGAAAAGGGGGTGGTGATGAACAGAGTGTCTGAATTAAGCAGACCACTCTTACCCAGTCCAAAGATCAGGGCTTGATCCATCACCGTTATTTATCTCACTGCACCATCCCAGCTCAGAACCTGGCTATATGCAAATCAGTCTGTCCCTGGCCCAGTGCATCATGGGAACAGGGCAGACTAAACTGCCAAGCCAATTCTTCACCAGAAAGGAGACAAGCTACCGGGGACCGGTTTCTGGCATTTCAGCCTTCTTTGGCCCGGCTTGCTTGAATCCTGATGGTGCAGTGAGAAAGGGACTCATATCTGAGTATACCCTGCCACACCTATAGTGGCCAAAAACGATTCAGAAAAGGGGGTGGTGATGAACAGAGTGTCTGAATTAGGCAGACCACTCTTACACAGTCCAAAGATCAGGGCTTGATCCATCACCGTTATTTATCTCACTGCACCATCACAGCTCAGAACCTGGCTATATGCAAATCAGTCTGTCATTGGCCCAGTGCATCATGGGAACAGGGCAGACTAAACTACCAAGCCAATTCTTCACCAGAAAGGAGACAAGCTACCGGGGACCGGTTTCTGGCATTTCAGCCTTCTTCGGCCCGGCTTGCTTGAATCCTGATGGTGCAGTGAGAAAGGGACTCATGTCTGAGTATACCCTGCCACACCTATAGTGGCCAAAAACGATTCAGAAAAGGGGGTGGTGATGAACAGAGTGTCTGAATTAAGCAGACCACTCTTACCCAGTCCAGAGATCAGGGCTTGATCCATCACCGTTATTTATCTCACTGCACCATCCCAGCTCAGAACCTGGCTATATGCAAATCAGTCTGTCCCTGGCCCAGTGCATCATGGGAACAAGGCAGACCAAACTACCAAGCCAATTCTTCACCAGAAAGGAGACAAGCTACCGGGGACCGGTTTCTGGCATTTCAGCCTTCTTCGGCCCGGCTTGCTTGAATCCTGATGGTGCAGTGAGAAAGGGACTCATGTCTGAGTATACCCTGCCACACCTATAGTGGCCAAAAACGATTCAGAAAAGGGGGTGGTGATGTACAGAGTGTCTGAATTAAGCAGACCACTCTTACCCAGTCCAAAGATCAGGGCTTGATCCATCACCGTTATTTATCTCACTGCACCATCCCAGCTCAGAACCTGGCTATATGCAAATCAGTCTGTCCCTGGCCCAGTGCATCATGGGAACAGGGCAGACTAAACTACCAAGCCAATTCTTCACCAGAAAGGAGACAAGCTACCGGGGACCGGTTTCTGGCATTTCAGCCTTCTTCGGCCCGGCTTGCTTGAATCCTGATGGCGCAGTGAGAAAGGGACTCATGTCTGAGTATACCCTGCCACACTTATAGTGGCCAAAAACGATTCAGAAAAGGGGGTGGTGATGAACAGAGTGTCTGAATTAAGCAGACCACTCTTACCCAGTCCAAAGATCAGGGCTTGATCCATCACCGTTATTTATCTCACTGCACCATCCCAGCTCAGAACCTGGCTATATGCAAATCAGTCTGTCCCTGGCCCAGTGCATCATGGGAACAGGGCAGACTAAACTACCAAGCCAATTCTTCACCAAAAAGGAGACAAGCTACCGGGGACCGGTTTCTGGCATTTCAGCCTTCTTCGGCCCGGCTTGCTTGAATCCTGATGGTGCAGTGAGAAAGGGACTCATGTCTGAGTATACCCTGCCACACCTATAGTGGCCAAAAACAATTCAGAAAAGGGGGTGGTGATGAACAGAGTGTCTGAATTAAGCAGACCACTCTTACCCAGTCCAAAGATCAGGGCTTGATCCATCACCGTTATTTATCTCACTGCACCATCCCAGCTCAGAACCTGGCTATATGCAAATCAGTCTGTCCCTGGCCCAGTGCATCATGGGAACAGGGCAGACTAAACTACCAAGCCAATTCTTCACCAGAAAGGAGACAAGCTACCGGGGACCGGTTTCTGGCATTTCAGCCTTCTTCGGCCCGGCTTGCTTGAATCCTGATGGTGCAGTGAGAAAGGGACTCATGTCTGAGTATACCCTGCCACACCTATAGTGGCCAAAAACGATTCAGAAAAGGGGGTGGTGATGAACAGAGTGTCTGAATTAAGCAGACCACTCTTACCCAGTCCAAAGATCAGGGCTTGATCCATCACCGTTATTTATCTCACTGCACCATCCCAGCTCAGAACCTGGCTATATGCAAATCAGTCTGTCCCTGGCCCAGTGCATCATGGGAACAGGGCAGACTAAACTACCAAGCCAATTCTCAACCAGAAAGGAGACAAGCTACCGGGGACCGGTTTCTAGCATTTCAGCCTTCTTCGGCCCGGCTTGCTTGAATCCTGATGGTGCAGTGAGAAAGGGACTCATGTCTGAGTATACCCTGCCACACCTATAGTGGCCAAAAACGATTCAGAAAAGGGGGTGGTGATGAACAGAGAGTCTGAATTAAGCAGACCACTTTTACCCAGTCCAAAGATCAGGACTGGGTAAGAGTGGTCTGCTTAATTCAGACACTCTGTTCATCACCACCCCCTTTTCTGAATAATTTTTGTCCACCATAAGCGTGGAAGGGTATACTCAGATGTGAGTCCCTTGCTCATTGCACCATCAGGATTCAAGCAAGCCGGGCCGAAGACGGCTGAAATGCCAGAAACCGGTCCCCGGAAGCTTGTTTCCTTCCCAGTATAAGAATTGGCTTGGTAGTTTGGTCTGCCCTGTTCCCATGATGCACTGGGTCAGGGTCAGACTAATTTGCATATAGCCAAGTTCTGAGCTGGGATGGTGCACTGAGCTAAAAAACGGTGATGGATCAAGCCCTGATATTTGGACTGGGTAAGAGTGGTCTGCTTAATTCAGACACTCTGTTCATCACCACCCCCTTTTCTGAATCATTTTTGTCCACCATAAGCGTGGAAGGGTATACTCAGATGTGAGTCCCTTGCTCATTGCACCATCAAGATTCAAGCAAGCCGGGCCGAAGACGGCTGAAATGCCAGAAACCGGTCCCCGGAAGCTTGTTTCCTTCCCAGTATGAGAATATGCTTGGTAGTTTGGTCTGCCCTGTTCCCATGATGCACTGGGTCAGGGTCAGACTAATTTGCATATAGCCAAGTTCTGAGCTGGGATGGTGCAGTGAGCTAAAAAACGGTGATGGATCAAGCCCTGATCTTTGGACTGGGTAAGAGTGGTCTGCTTAATTCAGACACTCTGTTCATCACCACCCCCTTTTCTGAATCATTTTTGTCCACCATAAGCGTGGAAGGGTATACTCAGATGTGAGTCCCTTGCTCATTGCACCATCAGGATTCAAGCAAGCCGGGCCGAAGACGGCTGAAATGCCAGAAACCGGTCCCCGGAAGCTTGTTTCCTTCCCAGTATAAGAATTGGCTTGGTAGTTTGGTCTGCCATGTTCCCATGATGCACTGGGTCAGGGTCAGACTAATTTGCATATAGCCAAGTTCTGAGCTGGGATGGTGCAGTGAGCTAAAAAACGGTGATGGATCAAGCCCTGATCTTTGGACTGGGTAAGAGTGGTCTGCTTAATTCAGACACTCTGTTCATCACCACCCCCTTTTCTGAATCATTTTTGTCCACCATAAGCGTGGAAGGGTATACTCAGATGTGAGTCCCTTGCTCATTGCACCATCAGGATTCAAGCAAGCCGGGCCGAAGACGGCTGAAATGCCAGAAACCGGTCCCCGGAAGCTTGTTTCCTTCCCAGTATAAGAATTGGCTTGGTAGTTTGGTCTGCCCTGTTCCCATGATGCACTGGGTCAGGGTCAGACTAATTTGCATATAGCCAAGTTCTGAGCTGGGATGGTGCAGTGAGCTAAAAAACGGTGATGGATCAAGCCCTGATCTTTGGACTGGGTAAGAGTGGTCTGCTTAATTCAGACACTCTGTTCATCACCACCCCCCTTTTCTGAATCATTTTTGTCCACCATAAGCGTGGAAGGGTATACTCAGATGTGAGTCCCTTGCTCATTGCACCATCAGGATTCAAGCAAGCCGGGCCGAAGACGGCTGAAATGCCAGAAACCGGTCCCCGGAAGCTTGTTTCCTTCCCAGTATAAGAATTGGCTTGGTAGTTTGGTCTGCCCTGTTCCCATGATGCACTGGGTCAGGGTCAGGCTAATTTGCATATAGCCAAGTTCTGAGCTGGGATGGTGCAGTGAGCTAAACAACGGTGATGGATCAAGCCCTGATCTTTGGACTGGGTAAGAGTGGTCTGCTTAATTCAGACACTCTGTTCATCACCACCCCCTTTTCGGAATCATTTTTGTCCACCATAAGCGGGGAAGGGTATACTCAGATGTGAGTCCCTTGCTCATTGCACCATCAGGATTCAAGCAAGCCGGGCCGAAGACGGCTGAAATGCCAGAAACCGGTCCCCGGAAGCTTGTTTCCTTCCCAGTATAAGAATTGGCTTGGTAGTTTGGTCTGCCCTGTTCCCATGATGCACTGGGTCAGGGTCAGACTAATTTGCATATAGCCAAGTTCTGAGCTGGGATGGTGCAGTGAGCTAAAAAACGGTGATGGATCAAGCCCTGATCTTTGGACTGGGTAAGAGTGGTCTGCTTAATTCAGACACTCTGTTCATCACCACCCCCTTTTCGGAATCATTTTTGTCCACCATAAGCGTGGAAGGGTATACTCAGATGTGAGTCCCTTGCTCATTGCACCATCAGGATTCAAGCAAGCCGGGTCGAAGACGGCTGAAATGCCAGAAACGAGTCCCCGGAAGCTTGTTTCCTTCCCAGTATAAGAATTGGCTAGGTAGTTTGGTCTGCCCTGTTCCCATGATGCACTGGGTCAGGGTCAGACTAATTTGCATATAGCCAAGTTCTGAGCTGGGATGGTGCAGTGAGCTAAAAAATGGTGATGGATCAAGCCCTGATCTTTGGACTGGGTAAGAGTGGTCTGCTTAATTCAGACACTCTGTTCATCACCACCCCCTTTTCTGAATCATTTTTGTCCACCATAAGCGTGGAAGGGTAAACTCAGATGTGAGTCCCTTGCTCATTGCACCATCAGGATTCAAGCAAGCCGGGCCGAAGATGGCTGAAATGCCAGAAACCGGTCCCCGGAAGCTTGTTTCCTTCCCAGTATAAGAATTGGCTTGGTAGTTTGGTCTGCCCTGTTCCCATGATGCACTGGGTCAGGGTCAGACTAATTTGCATATAGCCAAGTTCTGAGCTGGGATGGTGCAGTGAGCTAAACAACGGTGATGGATCAAGCCCTGATCTTTGGACTGGGTAAGAGTGGTCTGCTTAATTCAGACACTCTGTTCATCACCACCCCCTTTTCTGAATCATTTTTGTCCACCATAAGCGTGGAAGGGTATACTCAGATGTGAGTCCCTTGCTCATTGCACCATCAGGATTCAAGCAAGCCGGGCCGAAGACGGCTGAAATGCCAGAAACCGGTCCCCGGAAGCTTGTTTCCTTCCCAGTATAAGAATTGGCTTGGTAGTTTGGTCTGCCCTGTTCCCATGATGCACTGGGTCAGGGTCAGACTAATTTGCATATAGCCAAGTTCTGAGCTGGGATGGTGCAGTGAGCTAAAAAACGGTGATGGATCAAGCCCTGATCTTTGGACTGGGTAAGAGTGGTCTGCTTAATTCAGACACTCTGTTCATCACCACCCCCTTTTCGGAATCATTTTTGTCCACCATAAGCGGGGAAGGGTATACTCAGATGTGAGTCCCTTGCTCATTGCACCATCAGGATTCAAGCAAGCCGGGCCGAAGACGGCTGAAATGCCAGAAACCGGTCCCCGGAAGCTTGTTTCCTTCCCAGTATAAGAATTGGCTTGGTAGTTTGGTCTGCCCTGTTCCCATGATGCACTGGGTCAGGGTCAGACTAATTTGCATATAGCCAAGTTCTGAGCTGGGATGGTGCAGTGAGCTAAAAAACGGTGATGGATCAAGCCCTGATCTTTGGACTGGGTAAGAGTGGTCTGCTTAATTCAGACACTCTGTTCATCATCACCCCCTTTTCTGAATCATTTTTGTCCACCATAAGCGTGGAAGGGTATACTCAGATGTGAGTCCCTTGCTCATTGCACCATCAGGATTCAAGCAAGCCGGGCCGAAGACGGCTGAAATGCCAGAAACCGGTCCCCGGAAGCTTGTTTCCTTCCCAGTATAAGAATTTGCTTGGTAGTTTGGTCTTCCCTGTTCCCATGATGCACTGGGTCAGGGTCAGACTAATTTGCATATAGCCAAGTTCTGAGCTGGGATGGTGCAGTGAGCTAAAAAACCGTGATGGATCAAGCCCTGATCTTTGGACTGGGTAAGAGTGGTCTGCTTAATTCAGACACTCTGTTCATCACCACCCCCTTTTCTGAATCGTATCTCATAAATATGGCACATTCATGCCCTTTTCTTTTGGCATAGGGGGGCAGCACTGCAAGAAACCTTGCGGCGCTGCCCTGCGCCAACATTTTGTCAGTGAGGCCTGGATTTCTAATTCCTGCTGATGTCTGACCCTCCCCTGATGTCTGGCCAACTCCTGCCAGTGGTTGGGTCTGAGTACTGCTAACATCTTAATATTACTGTGCACTAATTCAGCCTCGTCCGACGCTCCTCATGGGTCCAAGGTTATTCCAGTGTGCTGCCTTGCAGGGTGTAGCCTAGTCAGTAACACTTGGAGGGGTGAGCCTGAGATTTCCCAGCACTCCCCATGAGACACTCAACTAAGTTCCTCCTTTACTATTGTTGAGCATTAGAGCTTGTGTGGATCAAAATATACTTTGCACCAGCACAGCACAAAATGGCATTTCAGCACAGAGTACCAACCACCCTATTATCTATGCAAAAGGGACGTAAGTGGGTGGAACTATTGTAAACATTCATAGAATTTCACATTAAGACGGATTTCATAAAGTATAATGTGCTGAGATTTGCTCAAAAGTTTACACATTTTATGTGACATATCCTTGGACGTCATCATTGCATAGAAATTTGGATTGGGGGTAATTTCTTAAGTTCAAATTCACCCAAGAAACCAATAGCTTGACTTGAAACTCAGGGGCTTATTCATGAGAGGCGTGCGCCGCCGTATCGCCACTTTTTCGGATGCTGCGGCAGCATAAACCTCTCAACCATATCTATGAGGCCTTTCAAAACCCCTTTGCGTGGCTTGACTGGCCTCATGCATGTGGAGTAAGACAAACAGGTGCAAGTCACTGCTTTGTCCTACTTTGCACCGGGGAGGTGTCCCATGGCCCTTGCGGTGGCTTTTCCCCTGCAACACCGATAGATTTTGAGGTTGCCCCAGATTTACTTATTCATGCAAACCTCAGGAAGAGCCAAAACTTTATGCCTCCTCAGCCGTAACAGGGAATAATATTTTCATTTCTCCTCACTTATTCCTCTTTTCATGTGTGCTGTATTCTGCAGCACACATAGAACGAGGAAAACTCCTCTGGAGTTATTTTTGTGCAAGAAGGTGTCACTTCCTGCACAAAAATAACCCTGCCTGCAACGGAGGCACCCGTGCACCAACGCAAGGAGATAAGAATGCGCCAGACTGCATAAATACGATGCCTTCCTGCCCTTTCTCTTTGGCGTAGGGCAGTTCAGCAAGGTTCCTTGCAGCTATGCCATACACCCAAATCCCATAGATAAGCCCCTCAATGTTTAGCACAATGCAAAACTTTTGTTCATGTAAACTGTAAATACGGCACTGAACTTTCTTCTCCATTCACACAATATCGAAGAGCACATTTCACCGCCGCGCTGTTTTCATGAAGTTTACTACATCTGTGCCCCAACAGATGAGGCGACGAGCAGGAGCTGGGAGGATGAAGTAATAGGGAAAGTAGAGGTTTGTGGAGAGTTAGGAGGAAAAATGATATTATGAAAGTCTAACAATAATCTCTGAACATTTCACAACAGCATTGCGGTATCTTTTCGTTGTTGTGTATAATTGTAAGCTTTATTGTTTAGTTAATTAAAACCAGTACAATGGATGAGATCTATAAAGAGTAAAAACAATAATCCGATAAAATTCTTTTAAAAAATTCTGTGTATAATAATGTGTGCAAATGAATCATTTGTAAACAATTGGTCGGTGTAGTGCGACTTGTGTTTCCTGATATGTAACAACATTGTCGGTTGAATAAGTCCTTAGTTCTACTGCTTAAATTAGGTATACACCTGTTACAACGCATTTTTTACAACGCACTACCACTACAACGCAGGCATTACAACGCATACCATTACAACGCATTGCGCTGGGGGGCGCTCTAGGATAGGGAATAAGTATAATTTACTATCCAACACCTTCCCTAGGGTCCACGGGGACTGGAGTTAGAATAGTAAATTATACTTACCACTATCCAGCACCTCAAAGCGCTATGCGTTGTAACGGTATGCGTTGTAAATACCACGTTGTAATGGTATGCGGAGTAAAAGTATGCGTTGTAACGTCATACATCCCTTAAATTATGTACATTAAAGTTTACCGAGGCAATCAGGGCATTCCAGGGGGCATATTATCAAGCCCAATTTTGTCGCTTTAGCTGCTGTTTTCGGCCAAAAAGCGGCGATTTAAATATCCCTCTATTATCGAGGACACACTAATGTGTGTTTCCTTGATTTAGCAGCCGTCTTTTCTCCACTTTACATGTCAGCGATTATTATTCCTGAGGACATGCAAATTGGGCGTGCCTCACAGAACAATATGGGTAAACATCGCTAAAACTGTATCGCAATATTGACAAGGATCCCCCAGACCCATGAATCGATGATCAAAGTCACATTAAGGTTTCTTTATCGCAGGATTTTAAACTCCTGCTATTAATCTGAATTACGATTCAGAAAAGGGGGTGGTGATGAACAGAGTGTCTGAATTAAGCAGACAACTCTTACCCAGTCCAAAGATCAGGGCTTGATCTATCACCGTTATTTATCTCACTTCACCATCCCAGCTCAGAACCTGGCTATATGCAAATCAGTCTGTCCCTGGCCCAGTGCATCATGGGAACCGGGCAGACTAAACTACCAAGCCAATTCTTCACCAGAAAGGAGACAAGCTACCGGGGACCGGTTTCTGGCATTTCAGACTTCTTCAGCCCGGCTTGCTTGAATCCTGATGGTGCAGTGAGAAAGGGACTCATGTCTGAGTATACCCTGCCACACCTATAGTGGCCAAAAACGATTCAGAAAAGGGGGTGGTGATGAACAGAGTGTCTGAATTAAGCAGACCACTCTTACCCAGTCCAAAGATCAGGGCTTGATCCATCACCGTTATTTATCTCACTGCACCATCCCAGCTCAGAACCTGGCTATATGCAAATCAGTCTGTCCCTGGCCCAGTGCATCATGGGAACAGGGCAGACTAAACTACCAAGCCAATTCTTCACCAGAAAGGAGACAAGCTACCGGGGACCGGTTTCTGGCATTTCAGCTTTCTTCGGCCCGGCTTGCTTGAATCCTGATGGTGCAGTGAGAAAGGGACTCATGTCTGAGTATACCCTTCCACACCTATAGTGGCCAAAAACGATTCAGAAAAGGGGGTAGTGATGAACAGAGTGTCTGAATTAAGCAGACCACTCTTACCCAGTCCAAAGATCAGGGCTTGATCCATCACCGTTATTTATCTCACTGCACCATCCCAGCTCAGAACCTGGCTATATGCAAATCAGTCTGTCCCTGGCCCAGTGCATGATGGGAACAGGGCAGACTAAACTACCAAGCCAATTCTTCACCAGAAAGGAGACAAGCTACCGGTGCAGTGAGCTAAAAAACGCTGTTGGATCAAGCCCTGATCTCTTGACTGGGTGAGAGTATTCTGCTTAATTCAGAAACCCTGTCCATCACCACCCCTTGTTGTTTAATTATTAATCTGAATTAGCCATCTGTAACATGGGGAGGTGGATCTCAGAGCTTAATCCACACCTGCCTATTATCAAGCTTTACATTATCACAGGTAATTTTTCACTGCTTTTCTCACGCTAATTAATGCATGTTATCACCCTCTATCGCTGGATTTCACATTGCCTGGGTGAAATGCATTAATAATACGTCGCTAATCCAGCACAGAAATCCAGTGATACACGGCGATAATGACAATTGCACTATGCGCGATTTGTGATAATTATCGCATGTGCTTGATAATATGCCCCCAGGATTCTTCAACCAGAACTCAGACTGTAGAGCAGGGTCAGTCTATTTTGTTCGACTTTGCATCTCCATGCCGCCTGCGACGAGCTCGATGATGGACACCGTCTGAGTCTGGCCACACATTTTGCACATCTTGCCAGAACCCAGGGGGCAGGATTTGAAAAGCTGTTGCTGGAAGCTTCCTGACATGTTCAATCCCCGCAGCCTGGCATACCCGTTTAATTAATTGTCGTCTCTGATGCTCCAGGTGGGGGCAACAACAGAGCAGGTGTAACCATGATTCGTTTTGAAAGGGACACAACCTACAAGATCTCTTGCCTCTGAAGCTGTCCTGGGAAGGATTGAAATCTGTGATTGGCAGAGCTAGTGATCTCATAAAGGATCTGACTGCGAGTACCTGCATCTATAGCTTTCCCATAGGTATGGCTGTGGAGTCCCGACTGAGCTGTAGACATTTACAGCTAGATGCATCAAACAAAAATCTGCTCTCAAAGGGACAGATTCTCAGAATCTGCCCCTTTGCGACCGGTATTTTTGCATTTGGGATGCATCATCCCAAATGCAAAAATCGCAAATTGAGAAATCACTAAATTGCGATTATTTACATTTAAGGAATCTCAAATTGAGATTCCTTAAATGCAATGCATGAAAGTTTTTAAAAATAGCGAATTCGCTAATAGGGCACGCAAATTACCATGAAGTACAACTTCATGGTAATTTGCAAAAACTTTGAAAAATGCACTAAAGTGCATTTTTCAAAGTTTCATGTTGCGCACACACATGCCCCTAAGGCCATGTGTGTGCGCAACATATGTGCCACGATCAATTTCAGGGGTGCAACAGGGTGTCTTGTCTTCCCATTCATTCCTATGGGCCTCTAGGCCCATAGAAATGAATGGGGAGGTATTCCTTAATTGCAACTCGCAATTTGTGAGTCGCAATTAAGGAATTCTAAGAAATCGCAATTTTTTGTGATTTCTTGATGCATTCCATTTTGCTATTCCTTAATTGCGAATCGGTATTTTCGCTATTAAGGAATCGCAAAATGGGTTCTTGATGCATCTGGGGGTTAATTCCTGTGTCACTTCCGAGTTCCTAAAGCTCAGCAGATCTTGGTCCATCGAGGTCGGCTTTAATTGCTGATTGATAAAAAATATCCAGGTGGTGAATGGGACGCTTCCCACCTGGTGAACCGAGCCTCTCATCTTAAGCGAGCACAATGCGTTGTTTACTTGGTCATGCCAAGGACTGCCTGGGGTTTCATAAATATACTTTAGATGGCTTTTTAATGATTGTGTGTCTGCCATCCTTACCCTAATGTAGTACTTCAACATGGCCTCTTTACAATCTAAAGTCTGTGATACCAAATCAAGATCCAGTCTAAACTTGGAATGACGAACAAAGCAAGGTTGTTGAAAGATTATTTAGCAAGTCCCACAGTGTGCTTGTTCCAGGGCGTTATCTAAGGATGCAGTGTACGCAAAGTGGCCATATTGATTCAACCTCCACATTTCTGGGCCCAGCCCCATCTAGGACGCTGTTTTGTAACGTGGGGTCAGTGTGTTTGTCCAGGTGTCTGGGGCTGCTTCACACAGAAATGCTGGCAGACCATTGGGGCTGTAGGACCCATCCTTCCTTATGTGCTTTATGACTGTTTCAACCCTCCTGGGGGATGCATGTTTAGGTTCTGTGTGTTCGGGTTTGGCAGATGGGGTGGAGCGCATGTGCCTGGTGATTATGCTGGCTTTCTCCCCTGATAGTTTTCCCCCTCTAGCTTCCTCCATGGAGGCAGTTTGCTTGAGCATATTTCCTATCCACGGGGAAATCGCGATCGATAGTGTTAGTTGTGGGGGTGAGCCGTACTGAGGCTCACCGGTGCAGGGGTTCGCCCTTCTTTGTGCACTGGTCCTTTAGACGGATCACTGAAATAATATCGACGGACATAATATCGAGTTGCCAAAATATCGTGGACAAAATATCGACAGTCAAAATATCGAGTTTGTATCTACAAACAGGTAAGTACAAAAATATCGAGTACAAAATATCGTTAACAAAAATATAGATGTAAAAAATATCGACTTTATTAAAAACAGTGTTAAATTAAATTAATATTAAATTTTTATTACTAAAATATACTTAAAACGACTTAAATTAAATTATAATAATTAACTAATAAATGAAAATAATAAAAATAATTTTTTAAAATCTTATTTGTTGACCCTGAACCCTAAAAATACCCCTTTACCCAAAAACCCAAAACTGACCCTGAACCCTAAAAATACCCCTTTACCCAAAAACCCAAAACTGACCCTGAACCCTAAAAATACCCCTTTACCCATGAACTGAAAACTGACCCTGAACCCTAAAAATACCCCTTTACCCAAAAACTGAAAACTGACCCTGAACCCTAAAAATGCCCCTTTACCCAAAAACTGAAAACTGACCCTGACCCTAAAAATGCCCCTTTACCCATGAACTGAAAACTGACCCTGAACCCTAAAAATACCCCTTTACCCATGAACTGAAAACTGACCCTGAACCCTAAAAATACCCCTTTACCCATGAACTGAAAACTGACCCTGAACCCTAAAAATACCCCTTTACCCATGAACTGAAAACTGACCCTGAACCCTAAAAATACCCCTTTACCCATAAACTGAAAACTGACCCTGAACCCTAAAAATACCCCTTTACCCATGAACTGAAAACTGACCCTGAACCCTAAAAATACCCCTTTACCCATGAACTGAAAACTGACCCTGAACCCTAAAAATGCTCCTTTACCCTAAATTTATCAATATTATTTAATTAGCAATTAATTATTAATTAACAATGACAATAAAGTAAATATATTAGAACATTAGCTGTAATTATTTTAATAATTAATATTATTTTTTCAAAATTAATTACTTAAAAATTACACAAAATTATATATATTAAAAATGTACTCTAATTAATGTAATTAACTAATTACAATTAATTAATTAACAATTATTTACTAATACAAAATATGTTCAAAATTATATTAATTAATTAACTAATTAATATTAATTAATTATCAATTAATTATTAATTAAAAATATTAACAAACATATATTAATTAATTAATTATTATTAAATTACTTCCCACCCTATTCCCCTATAAACCCACAACCCGCTACAGAATTACATTACGCAATTATTATAAAAACAAAATTCATGTAATAAAATATTTTATAACATTAATACACACTATTCACACATATTATTACATAAAAATACACTATAAAATTTTATATATTATTAAAAAATCGATATTTTTGCTATCTATATTTTATACAGTCGATATTACTTCACTTACCTGAAAAACGATATTTTTGTAGTCGATATTATGTCCAGTCGATATTTTGTCCAGTCTATATTAAAAACTCGATATTATGTCCAGTCGATATTTTGGAGTCGATATTTTGTCTCTATACCCCTTTAGACTGACAAAGTAGAGATTGGCACGGAAGCTGTAATATTAAAGAAATAGATGTATTAACCTCTCATGAGGGAGACTACGTCAACGCTGTACCCTCAGGCCACTGTATGAGGCAGTCCAAGGAGTACAGAAACTATGGGCCTTATATGCTGTTATAGTTGCAATGTAAGCACAGAGGTTCAAAAAGAGGCATTAGAAGTGTAAACAGCTTTTTACATATCAGGGTACACGCGACTCACTTAGTCAACAGAGTAGGAGGAGTAACAAAAACCCTCACATCAGTTGGAATAGCCTGACAGTTATATACTTAGAAATATGCACTCTGGCAGCTGCAGGCCTTTCTGATCATACACTGCTCTGGCTCAGTGCTGAAGGAGTTAACTGTAACTGATGACTCAAGCAGAATAGAAAAGCAGGTGACAGTGAAGAGGGAAAAGCACATGGCGAGCACATGGCTAACTAAAATGGCTGCCACAAACAAAATGGCTTCAGCTTGTGCAAACAGTGATTTCTGCTAGTTTCCACATCAGGTTGTCGGTATATAGGCTTGTATCGTGGCTGCTTCTGGAACTCTTTTCTCCCTTGAGTCATCATGGGTCTTAAATTTGTCCAAGTGCTTCCAAAAGCATGAGTGGTTATGATCCTTCAGCAACTGAAATTCCTTTTGATCTCTCGCCACCTTGAGTTTCTAGGTTATTTTCTTGAGGATCCGTCTCTTTTGTTTAACATCAGCCGCAGTGTTGGTTGTAGGTTTTTGATGGTATAACTGTTGTCTCTGAAAAGGCCCTTCTTGTCGAAATGATAGATTTGTTGTATTGGAGCGCCTGTCTCCTGGCCCCACCAGCTTGTGTCAGGTGGGTTCTGTTTACATCTCCTTTCAGAAGGGTTTTAAGGCCTCTGGTGGTCTTCTCCCACCATTTCTGGATCCGATCCTGCTCCCTTGATCCAGTTCCAGGGGGCTGGTTGATGGGCCAGCTTGCTACCACTGACGCATACCCTGGGCTCCATTTCATTCTTTTCATTTCATTCACAAAAAGTGACACACCGGCGGCGTAAAAGTGACGCACGGCCTCATAAATGAGGCCTAAGAGGGCAGCTGGGCTTCAGTGTGGGCGGCGGAGAGACCTCCGCTGGCCTGCCTGGGGTGAACTCAGTCATCTGTTCACTGTGAACGATGCGCTCAGTCCACTGGGTAGGACCTTTGCAGCCCCCTGCCATTGTTGGTCAGTTGCCGCCTTGTGCTCTTTGTGGGCTGTGCTCATCTCCCACTGCCTGGACGTTGATGGTACATTAAGCCCTGGGCACTCAGGGGGGGATGCTATGATGCTATGAGTTCCGTCTTCCCATTAGTAACCTCCCTACGACTGATGCTCGGTTTCCGCCCTTTGCTCTCCCTGGGCTGTGCTGCTCTCTCTGCCTGGACATGGGTGCTCTACTGTGCTCCTAAGGTTCAAGGGTCATGCTGTAGGTTCCAATCGGATTTGATACCTTGGTCCGAGAGGTCTCTCTGAATCCTTAATTGTGCCACGGTATAAGTTGCGTCCCTGCTAACTATAGCGCGTAATGATGTTTGAACTGCTGCTGTCCCTGGGCAGGGAGCTGAGCTTTTGGCATTGATGGGGGCAGGACGATTGGAAATAATGTGTCTGTCTTTGTGCAATCCTGCTTCTCAGATGTTTTATTAATATTGTACATAATTGTGGATCTTCTTAGACGGCGTAGCTGCTCAGATTGCCTCTTTAGCTTTTTTCTCCCTTCCTGATAGGCTGGTTGAATTCACTTGAGGGGCCTTTGGTGGGATGTCTCGAGAGTCCGCGTTTACAATCTCACTCTCTATTTCTAACTGGACCTAGGCAGGGATTGAGGCCTTCCTTTATTTATTTATTCATTTATAAAGTTTTATATAGCGCAAAAAAGATCCCGCGGGATATCAGACTGCTTTACAATAGGATAGAAGGTAGGATATAAATACAAAATTGTCATCAAGGAGTAAAAAAGACAAAAAACAGGATTGATCACAGATTCCAGGACAATTTCACCATGGAAGGTAATACTATAAAACAAGTATAAGCGGGCAATGAAGGGGGTCGCAGTCTGCGATAAAGAAGAGCAGCAACAAACGATGGCACAATGGACGTAGGAAAAGATGTCTTCGAACAGATGAGCCGTGCCCGATTAGGGTAGGAATTTATTCATAAGGAATCTTTTGGCTTTCAATTTGAACTCTGTCGTCAAGGAGAGTCTGAGTACTTCCGGTGGAAGAGAGTTCCATATCTTTGGGCAGCATCGGAGAAGGCTCGGTGACAAGTTCTCTTTTTGCTAAGGATGAGTGGTTTCAAGAGGAAAGTAGTGGCGCTTCTTGAGGCTCTTCCACCACAAGATAGCTCAAGTATTTGCGCAAGATACCTGGGAGTATTGAAGTGGATGGCTTTGTGTGCCAGAACAGCACTCTTTAACTGATTTCGTGCTTCGTAGGAGAACCATTTAAGAGATTTTAGGACATGGGATTTGTGCTCATTTCGTTTGGTGCCTGTAACCAGTCTAGCCGCTGTGTTTAGTGATGCCCTTAGTCGAGCCATGGTGTATTTGCAAAGACCACAGAGGGTAGCGCTGCCGTAGTCAAGCATCGGCAAGGCAAGCGCTTGGACCACCTGCTTGAAATCATTTTGTGGAAGGATAGGTTTGATGTTTCTGAGTGTCCTCATCAAGTGGTTTGCTCCCTTACACACCTTGCTGATATGATTTTTCATATTTAGGTGCTTGTCCATGGTGACTCGGAGCGATTTGGCTGAGTCTATGATGAGAGGAGTGCAGTTGAAGGCAGTGAGGTGACTCCGCCACATGTCAAGCTTGGGGATGTGGTTGTGAGGGGAGATGAGCAGGAATTCCCTTTTGGAGGTGTTGAGCAAGAGATGGTTCTCAGTTAACCAGTTTTGAGTAGATGTTAGGGTAGTGTTGAGTGAGATGATGTTTTACGGGGAAGAGATTTTCATATAGAGTTGCGTATCATCTGCATACATATGGAAGAGAATGTTAGTGTTTTTTAATGAGTTAATGAGTTTAATGAGTTTGATGAGTTAGCTAAAGGTTAGTGTTGGGCCCGGCCCTTTAAGCAGGTTCACCCCGAGACTTTTTTCTTTTTCCTAGCCTGTTTCTATGACCTGGTGTTGGTGATTTTAGGCCTCTGCACACTTTTTCACTGTGGTACAGTGTAAAGTGCTTGAGCTCTCTGTGTTTGTGTGGTGAGTGACCTGCCCTCCCATAGGAATGAATGGGGAATATGTATGCCCATGGTAGTTCCTGATGTGTGGGGAGTGCAGGGGCGAGTTTGGTATGAGAGAACTCGTGAGACTGAATGCTGCGAAATGGTATATGCGGCATGAGTGTGTCTAGTGGAGAAGTGCCACTTTTAGAAGTTGGCATATTTGTGTAATTTGTGTCTGGCGTGTGATTGGCTGGTGAGCCTGGTCCAGGAGTGCCTGGGCCTGCTTGTGGATTGACTGTCTGGTTTGAGGGTGACAGGGGCTGGAGAGCCCACGAGGTTATCTGAGTCAGCCCATGGATGAAAGGCAGCATCTGCTGCCAGGGAAGTGGGAGGAGATGGCACCTGATAGTGAAGGGCTGTGCCTGCCTGCCACAATGCTGGCTCCACCCCCCGCTGGGCGACTGTCACCTCTGTCCCTGATACTGACAGGACTTCCCTATAACCAGTTCTAGCTGCTTCTCACTCTACCTACACAAAGACTTCAAAGACTTTTCTGTGTATAAGAAGGGGCTGTGTCCCCTTCCAATATGTTCTTGTTTCTGACTTGAATCTACCAGGGGCGGGCGCTGCCCAGCCCCTGGATGCCTGGAGGACTATTGGGGGACCCCTCTGCCTTGCCTGGGCTGATGGGGGGACTTTGCTTTGCCCTGGATTAACTGGAGGAGCCTGGGGCTGACCTTTGTCCTGGACTTTTGCTGGACCTCTGCCCTGCTGAGGGCACCTGGGAGCGCTGTGCTTGATGTCTAGCGCTTGGGGAGCGCTTTGTCTTTCCCTAGCGCTGGGAGCGCTCTGTGCCTGACCCCTGGCGCTTGGAAGCGCTTTATTTTTGCTTATTGCGCTGGAGAGCGCTTTTGTGGTCAAGCCGGTGCCCACCCGGCATTTGCGGAATTTGCTGTGTTCCTTTGATCGTCGAGTGCCCACCTCGATTTATGGTTGGCTCTGGCGGCTGCCCACGCCGCATTTGCCCCGTGGCCTGGCCGCTATCCTTGTCTGTTAATTTATCACGAGGGAGCCCACTCCTCGGATAGTGATTCCCCGCCTTCGAGTGCCTTGGACGGGCCGCCGCGCTGCCCACGGCGACCCGAAAGTGCTTGGCCGGCCGGCCAATCACAGCGTGGCCGGCCGGAAGTCCCGCCCCCGCAGCCCGAGAAAGAGTGATGGCCGCCCGGGGCTCCCGTGAGCTGGGGAGAGCCCCGGGCCCGCCAGGAACCAGCCGCCGAATGTCGCGGGCTCCCAGGACCAGGAGGGAGCCCCGGTGGAAGAGGAGAAGCGCCGCCCCGGGAAGCAGCCTCGGAGGAGGAGCAGACCCCATCCCGTGAGCCGGTGAGTGGGGCCCGGGACTGTGTGAAGGAGAGGGGGCGTCGGGGCACATTGCCGGTGCCCGCCCCCCCTCCAGTGGCACATACTCCTTGTGGGGGCGCTGAGAGGCCCCTGCGAGGCCCCAGGGATTCTCGAGCCCAGGGAGGCTCAACCCGCCTATTTTGATTTACGAGCCTGCGAGGCTCGTGAGGGCATTTGTTTGTGTCGAGTCCCCAGTGAGGGACTCCAACGAGGCGGCAGTATGAGAATTGGAGCCCCGAGGCTCCTGGTGGCATATTTGATGAGCCCTGCGAGGCTCCCCGCCCACAATTGTTGAGAGAGCCTGTGTGGCTCAGAGGGGCCATATTTTGTTTAAGAGCCTGTTTGGCTCCAGCGTTTGGCCATATTTAGTTAGAGGGGGCGTCGGGGCACATTGCCGGTGCCCGCCCTCTCCTGTCTGCGAGAAATGTGTTTTTAGAGCCTGTGTGGCTCCCACAGTGGGTGCAGTTTGCGCCCAAGGGTCAGTGAGGACCCTGTTGCAGTTTCTTTTGATGATCCTCAGCTGCCCAGCAATTAGTGGGCAGCTGCACCGTTTAGGTCTTGGGATTGTCTCAGGTGCCCAGCAAGTAGTGGGCACCTGCTACGTTTAGGCTTGTGCTTGGACTGGTGCTGCATGGCAGCACGCCCTGACATTGAGACTCAGGGCGTCCTAGCCCCAACAAGGCCAGTTGGCCTAGGGACTGCCACAGGTGGTGGCTTATGTGAGTTTTTGCGCAATTGTAAGGTTATTGCACCTCTAAATGTGATTTCTTGCATCATGTGTTATTCCTGCACCTCTGAATGTTTTTAGACATCATGTGATTTTTGCGCTATTGTATTGCTCTAGCACCGCTGAATGTTTTATGCATCATGTGTCTTCCTTTTCCCTGCGCTGCACCTCTGAATGTTTTAGGCATCATGTGTCTTCTTGCGCTGCACCTCTGAATGTGTTTGTGATGCATCATGTGCCTTGTTCTGAACACCTCTGAATGTGTAGGGTTATGGATCATGTGTTTCTCTTTACTACTCCTCTGAATGTGTTTCATGCATCATGGGTAATGTGTTCTTGTTTATACCCCAGTATTTTATTCTTAGGTGGTTGTTCTTTTAGTACAGGTGGTCCTAGTGAGGTCCTGGTACCTGTTCCCAGTAGTTACTGGATGTGATTTATAACTGTTATGTTGTGCTACAGTGATTTTATTCTAATTTCTGACAAGTATTTCTATTTCTAAAAGTGTTGATTCTGACAGTGGCCCCTGTGGCCCTGTCTTGTAAATAATCCCTTATGAATGTTGCCCGTGCCAGTTGGCACAATGTACATGTGTGATTTTTATCTGATATGTGTTTTGACAATACAAAAGTTATTTTATAATAACCTTGTGTGGAGTTCCTTTTGTGGTGTGCCTAGTATGTTGTTGCTGTTGTGTGCTGGGCCAAATGCTTTACACATTGCCTCCGAGTTTAGCCTTACTGCTCGTGCCAAGCTACCAAGGGGGTGAGCAGGGGTTATCTTGGCGTGTGACTTCCTTGCCCTGACTAGAATGGTGGTTTTTGCCTAGCTTTGGCGTCAGCCTTAGCCAACCAGAAATAGCCAGTTCTAACAGTTAGCTAAAGGTTCCAAGAACAGGTTGAAGAGGATAGGAGATAGGGCGGACCCTTGGGGAACCCCCATGAGAACTGGAGAATGCTGGGAGAGAGAGCGATTTGCCTTGACTCTTTGAGATCTGTGGTGAATGAATGACGAGAACCATTGTAGCACCTGACCAGAGAAGCCCATCCTGTTTTTCAAAATGGCAAGGAGGTTGTCATGATTAACCGTGTCAAATGCGGAGGAAAGGTCGAGGAGGATCAGGAGGCAGGATTCATTTTGGACAAGCATTTTTAAAATGTCGGCCATGACGTGAGTGAGGGTCGATTCGATGCTGTGCCCCTTTCGAAAGCTGGATTGATGCTGGTCAAGGAGTTGGTAATTCTCTATGTGAGCACAAAGTTGAGATTGTACGCATTTTTCTATGAGTTTCGCTAGGGTGCGGATGTTGGAGATAGGGTGGAAGTTATTGAGATCAGCATTGTCTGCGTTCGTTTTTTTAGAATAAGAGATACCTGGGCTGCTTTTAGGCAATCAGGGATCGGGCCTTGTGAAAGATAAGCATTTGCAATTCTTATCCAGGGGGGGATGAGTGCATTCTTGATTTTTTTGAAGATGGTCGGGGGCAATGGGTCACTGAAGTGGTTGGATGGGTTGATATTCGGGAGGATCTTGTTGATGTCTTTATCACTGAATGGGGTAAAAGTGCCCCATGACGTATTGTTCTTGGTGATCAGGCTGGTAGATCGGCGCTTTTCTAAGAGGTCTAAGGGTGATACGGCCCTGGGGGAAGGTAGTAGGGCCTTCTTAGAGGCGAGGTCAATGGAGATGAGTTTTGCTTTCTCAGTGAAGAAAGCAGCAAGCTCGTCGCAAGAGGGTGGGCTGCCACCTGGATCAGAGTGGTTTGGACCTGCCACTGATTGCTGTTTGATCAATTCGAAAAGTTTCTTGGGACGGTTTTATTTATTTATTTATTTATTTTTAAAATTTCTAGAGCGCACAAATACCTTCCGGTGTCTCGGCGCTAGTGTGTACAGATTACATGGTTGTGAGAAGATGTTACTGGTTAAAAAGCCATGTTTTAAGATGTTTTCGAAAGGAAAACAGCGAAGTATGTTCCTTGATCTGAGAAGGGATCTGGTTCCACAGTTTGGATGCAGCCACTACAAATCGTCTGTCTCCCCAAGTTACCTTTTTTGTTGGGGGAATTTGGAGCTGTTGAGCTGTGGATGAGCGCAGAGTTCGACTGGGTTTGTAAATTTTGAAGGCGTTTTTGAAGAAGTCAGGACCGTTATTGTTCAAGGCCTTGTAGGTTATACACATGGCCTTGAACTTTATCCTGCTTCTTATGGGTAGCCAGTGAAGCTCTCTAATTATAGGGGAGATAGAGGCGTATTTTGGTATCCCCAAGAGGACCCTTGCAGCAGCATTTTGAACAAGCTGTAGCTTATTCACCACTTGTTCCTGTGCATTAAGCAGTAAGCCATTACAATAATCCACCTTGGATAATACCAGGGAGGACATCAGAGTTTTGCCAGCAGTGGGAGGGAGAAACGGGAGCAGTTTCTTCACCATTCTCAAGGTGAAAAAAGAGGCCGAGACCACGGCGTTAGCATGGCCAAGGAACGTCAGCTTACTGTCGAAAAGCACGCCCAAGTTTTTCACCTTGGCGACTGGCAGTGGAGGTGTACCCAGTTCAGAAGGCCACCAGACCGGAGACCAAGACGGAGTTAGTTCGCCAAAAACCAATACCTCCGTTTTGTCGGAATTTAGCTTTAAGCAGTTCCGATTCATCCATGTACTGATTGCCTTCATGCCTGCCTGAAAGTTAGCTGCCACAGCTTCTCCGTTTTTATGTATCTCCAGGATCAGCTGTGTGTCATCGGCGTACGATGTGAGCCCTATGCCGAATGACTTTATTACCCTCGCCAAGTCCGACACATAAATGTTGAAGAGTGTCGGACTTAGCGAGGAGCCCTGGGGGACACCGCACGGAAGAGTGAAGTCAGGGGAACTGAAGTTTCCCATCTTCACGGATTGTATCCTATTGGCCAGGAAGGAAGCAAGCGTTGCTCTGGCCCTGCCCTGGATGCCAAGGGCGGCGACACGGTCGATCAAAGTAGAGTGATCGATTGTGTCGAAGGCGGCGGATAAGTCCAGTAGTATTAGAATCGCTGTACCACCCTTGTCCATGATAGTCCTGACCTCCTCAGCTGCTTTGATCAGGGCCGTCTCCGTCCCGTGACCCTTCCGGAACCCGAACTGCGTATTGTCCAGCAGGTCATTCTGGTCGATAAAGGTCGACAGCTGTTGATTCATCGCCTTTTCAATAATTTTGGAAGGGTAAGGGAGGGAGGCAATTGGACGATAGTTTTTGGGCTCTAGGGGATTTAGTGAGGGTTTTTTCAAGAGGGGTGTTACAGTAGACTTTTTCCAAATTTCGGGAAATATGCCTGTCTGAAATATGGCTCTGCAGATGTTAGTGAGTACTGGGGCTATTAGGTCAGAGACTGATTTAATGATGCGCGGGGGGCAGGGGTCCAAAGGGGATCCCGATTTTACCGTGTTTATCAGCTCTATCATGGAGGTCGGCGGTGTGAAGACCTCTAGAGTTGGTTTAAGTGAGCAACGGGAAGTCTCCCGACAGACTGTATTAGTGATCGATGTTGTGGTAAATTCATTGAAGATGTCATTGACCTTGGCCTGGAAGAAGTCTGCCACCTTGTTGCAGAATGATTGAGATGGTTCAACAGAGGGTGGGGCAGGGGGATTGGCTAGGTCTTTTACCACCTGATACAGCTGTTTATTTGAATTAAGAGCGTTTGTTATTTGTGTGCTATAGAAGGCGCATTTTGCCGCAGTGGTCATCTTTCTATAGCTAATCAAAGCGTTCTTTTATGTCTCTTTGTCGAGATCCGCGTAGTTCCTACGCCATCGCCGCTCCAAGTTTCTGCAGCGTTGCCTCTCTTTTCTGCTTGATCCAGTTGGTGTCTGAAGTAGTCAGCCTTAGCAATCTTGATTTGTTTGTTGTAAAGGCTCCAAGCCTCTCTAAGGAGTTTTAGTTGGTCCGAGGAGGGATTGGATCGCCAAGAACGTTCAACTGCCCTAAAGTTGCGGCGTTCCGTGTTTAAGTTGTCATTATACCAGGGTTTGGGTATTTTTGTTGAGGCATTTTTTTAATGGATTGGAGCAACGGCATCCATGATGTTGGATATGGTCGAATTGTAGGAGTTGTGAGTGAGTGCACCTCAAACAAGTCAGCTTGGGAGGTGAGGGCCGATTTACATTGGGCAGCAAGTTCATCAGAGTTTATTGATCAGAGATCCCTTTTCCATATCTTTAATTTCATTGGTTGAGCCTGCCTCATCAACACCTCCCTGTTGATATAAAAGAGGATGTAGTGGGGGTCGGACCAGTCACACAGGGTAATGGAATCCAAGGTGATGATCTTTCCTTTCGTGATGATGAGGTCTAGAGTTTCTCCTTTAATATGAGTTGGTTGGTCCCAGTGTTGAGTCAGTTCTTGATCATTTAAGAATGATTAAAGGCAAGATACCGCGAGGTCGTTGGGGTTAGACCAGCGAAGGTTGAAATCACCAAGGAAGATTTCGGCCATGGTTGAATCAACATCGACAGAGATGATTTCCATTAGTTGCTCGATGAAGGGGAGATTGTCTCCCGGGGGGTGGTAGAAGGTGTGAAGTTTACAAACCCGTAGGTTCATACTTGAGATGTTGAGACAGAAGTATTCACAGGAGGAAGGCTTAGAGGACTCCAAGTGAGAGATCGAGAATGTGTTTCTATGAATACAGGCTAGGCCACCCCAACTTCAGAGCTCTGTCTAGCCTAATTACGTCGTGAGTGGGAGGTACTAGGAGGTCTAAGATCGGAGTGGAAGAGGGATTTAACCAAGTTTCAGTGAGGATGATAAAGTCCAAGTCTTTGTGTTGGATGAGGTCGAAGATGTTGAAGGCATGCTTATTGGCTGATCTGCAATTAAGTAATACACATTTAAGTCATAGCGGATTAGGGGGGGAAGGAGTCTGGGTGACCGCCACACGAGTGAGGTTGTCATTATTGCTGCCTCTAAGATTGCGAGGAGGTACTCTGTACGGGTTTGAATGGATGGATTGAATCTGTCTCGACTGGATCATGTTGGGGTTGGACCAGGTAGAATAAGAGTTCTGAAGGTCATGGAGATCAGTGGACGCCAGGCTGGTCTCGGGTCTTCTGAGGCGGGAGGGAGCGTTAGGTAGGAGAATGGATTTCAGGATGGAAGGGGCTAAAGGCTGACCCTTGCGATCACTATCACTAGTGGAAGTTTTGGGAACATTCGCAGGGGTGAGGAGAGAGCTGATTACGGAGAAAAGATCATTATAGACGGCTTTCAGGTCATGTAGTTCAGAAGTGAGAAGGTGCAACCGGAGAGATATATCATCCAGGCGCGTAGCCAAGTCTGAGTGTTGGGTGAGGGGTGGAGGGAGTGGAGGGAAAGCGAGTGGAGAAGGGGGGTCTCGGAGTAAGCCCATGTGGTCTGCGTTGGAGGTGACTAGTTCCTGGGGAGGAGGTTGGTCATTTGGGACAAGAGGGGTTCCATGTCCCTTTAATGGTGAGGTTTCAGCATTTGCAAAGGGGGTGTGATCAATGAACTGGGGGTTAGGTCAATTCAAATATGGAATGAGTGGGATTGATGGATCATGAACGATGGTGGGCATTTGCCCAGATTCCAAACTGGTATCAGTCATAGGGAAAAGGCTGAGGGATCAATCATTGGAGGAAGTGCCAGTAGGTCACACGGGGATCTTTCCAGTCGAGGATCAGGCTAGCTGTGCTCCGAGTGAAAAGTCTCTCGCCCTCTGAGTCGAGGGTTTTGTTGGTTGGGGCACGTCAATAGAGGACAGAGTCAATCTGTGAAGATCTAGTGCCAAAAGGTGGTTTAGATGGGGTGAGGGCCTTCCTAGTTGGAGCACCTCAACTGGGGACAGCACCTCAACAGGGGACAGAGCCACTCTGTTATGATCCAGTGGCGAAGAGCTTCGAGGTCGACCCTCTAGCTCTTATGCTTTAAAAGTTGAAATGCTTTAAAAGTTCTATGCTTTAAAGTGCAGAGTGTGGGTACAGCATGCAAGAAGGGCGAGAGCTCCGAGGTAACGTGCCCTTAAAGGATTCAAAACATGCTTTTGACACTGTGTCACATGATATCATGACCTCCAGACTAATTGACATCGGTCTGGGAGGCAAGGCGCTGGCCTGGTTAAGGAGTTTTTTCACCAATCGCACTCAGAGAGTCATACTGGGTCCTTACCAGTCAGAGGAGGTTGAGATCTCAAAGGGGGTGCCACAGGGCTCCTGCTTGAGCCCAACGCTTTTTAACATCTATGTGGCACCCCTAGCTAACATCATGAGATCTCATGGGTTTATCCCTGTATCGTATGCAGACGATACTCAACTCCTCTTCCCGTTTAAAATCATGACTCCTGAGGTGCGCAACTCCTTTGCACGGGGAATGAAAGAGGTGGCACATTGGATGGCAGCAAATTTCCTTCAGTGTAACGTCTCTAAGACTGAGGTTATGCTCTTTGGAGAAGCCAAACGACTATGGACTCCTGACTGGTGGCCTCAAGATCTAGGCCCAGTCCCTGAGCCCAGAGTGGTACTGAAAGACCTAGGAGTTAAGCTGGATCAGGAGCTTGCCCTTAAACATCATTCTAATCAAGTGGTAAGCTCCTGTTTCCATGTTATTGGTCTTCTCCGACGGGTATTTCCCCTGTTACCTGATACCACCAGGAAAACACAAATTCAGTCGCTCGTGCTGAGCAGACTGGATTATTGTAATGATTTGATGCTAGCCGCCAATGAGGGGGTCATTGCCAGACTACAAGTCGTGCAAAATACAGCTGCACGTCTCGTTCTCAATGCCCCGGCCCGCACTCCCTCAATTCCACTACTAAATAAACTCCACTGGCTCACTGTAAAACAGAGGGTGTTGTTTAAAACGTGCTGCATCATACATAAATGCCTCACTGGTAAAGGTCCTGACTATCTAACTAAAAAGTTCATTCCCTACACCCATTTAAGATCTCTGAGATCTGGAAATCAAGAATTGTTATGTGTCCCTAGGTTTTGGAAGTCCAGACAAGGGGGAAGGGCATTGTCAGTAGCTGGTCCAAAGCTCTGGAATGATCTCCCCTATGATATCAGAGTTTGTAAGGAACATTTTCCTTTTAGGAAAAAACAAAAAACTTTCCTGTTTAATTACTAGTTCTGATAGGGCAATTGATAACATCAGACAGGGCTTTTGTTCACAGATGTTGCCAAAGGCGCGGAGATACTCCTCAGGGAGTCGAGTCCTAGCGCGGTATAAGTCTGTAAATAAATAAATAAATAAAATGCTCTATAACACTGTGCCATACTCAATCCACACATCATTCCCTTTACATGTAATAACCAGGTTAAAGTGCATGTTTCTGTCCCTTGGTGTACGAAGAACAGAGGGCTAATAAGGAAAGGAGGTGCACAGAGAAGGTTAAAGTGCAAGATTATGACCCTTGCCATTAATTCTCTAAACTGTTGATCCAGATCTGAGCGCTGGTGAATCGTCCCACTCCTGGTGAGAGTGAGGCTTTAGTGCGCTTGTGCCAAGCAGCATTTCCTGGCAAAGTGCCAAAGTGAAAACTAAAATACTAAACAGCAATTTGAGTGCCTTTTTTTTACGCTTTGTAGTCAATCATGCAAGTCATCTTTTGTAGAATAAAGTTACTTGCAGTGCTCGTCTTCCAAGTTCCATTCAAGTTTTTCAAATAAAGTTCTTGGCAGTTCATTCTGGCCATGTCAGTCAGCCGCAGACAGAGTGGGAAATGAAGCATGATTACCATTAGATAATTCATTCGGGGTGCCAGCCCATTGAATCTGGAGCACCGACAAAGCATCCTATGAGTGTCTTGGTGCCAGTCGTACCTCCAGTGGACCTTTAAGGGTCTGTAGCTGTCAAGTCTTAGGGTTACTCTGGTCGTGATCCATCTTCAATGCCCCTTCAAACCCATGGAGGTATTCCGTAATCCGAGATATAAATTGTGGCTTCGGCTGCGTTGAGGCGGCTCATTACCGCTAGTCTGCAGGAAAGCACTGCAAGCCGGTCCCAAAGTTGGCAAGGCCAGTGGCGGCGAGGCCAGTGGCGGCGAGACCAGTGGCGGCGAGACCAGTGGTGGTGAGGCCAGTGGCGGTGAGGCCAGTGGCGGCGAGACCAGTGGCGGCGAACCAGTGGTGGTGAGGCCAGTGGCGGCGAGACCAGTGGTGGCAAGACCAGTGGTGGCGAGACCAGTGGCGGCGAGACCAGTGGCAGCGAGACCAGTGGTGGTGAGGCCAGTGGCGGCGAGACCACTGGTGGCGAGACCAGTGGCGGCGAGACCAGTGGCGGCGAGACCAGTGGTGGTGAGGCCAGTGGTGGTGAGGCCAGTGGCAGCGAGACCAGTGGTGGCGAGACCAGTGGTGGCGAGACCAGTGGCAGCGAGACCAGTGGTGGTGAGGCCAATGGCGGTGAGACCAGTGGCGGTGAGACCGGTGGTGGCGAGACCAGTGGCAGCGAGACCAGTGATGGTGAGGCCAGTGGTGGCGAGACCAGTGGCGGTGAGACCAGTGGTGATGAGGCCAGTGGCGGTGAGACCAGTGGCGGTGAGACCAGTGGTGGTGAGGCCAGTGGAGGCGAGACCAGTGGTGGCGAGACCAGTGGTGGCGAGACCAATGGTGGTGAGGCCAGTGGCGGCGACGGCTGAGGGTCGCTTTGCAGAGGCACAGACATGAATAATGTCCTCCTCTGGATGGCCACATGGCCTACACGCTCCTTTGCCTCCCTGTCTTTGCCAGAGAATGGTGTGCATACTTGAGGGCAGAATACCAAGTCTGCATCTCAGGTATTGTCCTTTGAACCTGGTGTTGAGGCTTCTGCTAGGTTTGGTGGTGATGTCAGTGACTTGTAGCTATTTAGGACCACCCAGTCGCGTGAAGCAACAGACTTGTTTGGAGTGCAAATGGAGGTGGAAAGGGAAGACCCATACACATGTTTCTTTTGAAAACCTTAAGTGCTCTATCTAGAAAGAATCGGTTTCTACCAGTGCTGTCGCATCTTACAGAAGGCAAGGAAGACCCTTCAGAAACCAGCACCTACCCCCAGGATAGAAAAGAAAAACATGGCACCCACTCAAGATCCAACCTACAGGCAATCCCAGGAAGAGCCAGACTCTTTGAGAGTATCTACCGCAGGAAGGAGAGCCATGACCCCAGCATCTGTGGGCCTCCTCCACACAATGATAGTACAAGACTAGAAGCAGGAAGATGGAGGGGGCAGCAGCACAGGGAACACCTTCCTCTGGAGTCATATTGACAAACATTGGAAAGACCACATGTCACACCCGCCCAAGGAGTGCTGCAAGAAAGAGAGCCATGACCCCAGCATCTGCTGGCCTCCTCCACACAATGATATTACAAGACTAGAAGCAGGAAGATGGAGGGGGCAGCAGCACAGGGAACACCTTCCTCTGGAGTCATATTGACAAACAGTGGAAAGACCACATGTCACACCCGCCCAAGGAGTGCTGCAAGAAAGAGAGCCATGATCCCAGCATCTGCTGGCCTCCTCCACACAATGATATTACAAGACTAGAAGCAGGAAGATGGAGGGGGCAGCAGCACAGGGAACACCTTCCTCTGGAGTCATATTGACAAACAGTGGAAAGACCACATGTCACACCCGCCCAAGGAGTGCTGCAAGAAAGAGAGCCATGACCCCAGCATCTGCTGGCCTCCTCCACACAATGATAGTACAAGACTAGAAGCAGGAAGATGGAGGGGGCAGCAGCACAGGGAACACATTCCTCTGGAGACATATTGACAAACATTGGAAAGACCACATGTCACACCCGCCCAAGGAGTGCTGCAAGAAAGAGAGCCATGACCCCTGCATCTGTGGGCCTCCTCCACACAATGATAGTAAAAGACTAGAAGTAGGGAGAAGAAAGATGGAAGGGGGCAGCAGCAAATGGAACACCTTCCTCAGGAGACATATTGACAAACATTGGAAAGACCACATGTCACACCTACCCAAGGAGTGCTGCAAGAAAGAGAGCCATGACCCCTGCATCTGTGGGCCTCCTCCACACAATGATAGTAAAAGACTAGAAGTAGGGAGAAGAAAGATGGAAGGGGGCAGCAGCAAATGGAACACCTTCCTCAGGAGACATATTGACAAACATTGGAAAGACCACATGTCACACCCGCCCAAGGAGTGCTGCAAGAAAGAGAGCCATGACCCCTGCATCTGTGGGCCTCCTCCACACAATGATAGTACAAGACTAGAAGCAGGAAGATGGAGGGGGCAGCAGCACAGGGAACACCTTCCTCAGGAGTCATATTGACAAACATTGGAAAGACCACATGTCACACCCGCCCAAGGAGTGCTGCAAGAAAGAGAGCCATGACCCCTGCATCTGTGGGCCTCCTCCACACAATGATAGTACAAGACTAGAAGCAGGAAGATGGAGGGGGCAGCAGCACAGGGAACACCTTCCTCAGTAGTCATATTGACAAACATTGGAAAGACCACATGTCACACCCGCCCAAGGAGTGCTGCAGGAAGGAGAGCCATGACCCCAGCATCTGTGGGCTTCCTCCACACAATGATAGTAAAAGACTAGAAGTAGGGAGCAGAAAGATGGAAGGGGGCAGCAGCAAATGGAACACCTTGCTCAGGAGACATAGTGACCGACAGTGGGAAGACCTCATGGTGCCCCCTCCCAGGAGTGCTGCAAGAAAGCTAAGACTGTGATAGTGGGAGGGAAGAGCAAAGGCAACTCCTGGTGAATTCTGCCCTGCACAGCCGGCACTGCGAGTGGACAACTGGCTGAGGGCACTGTGACGAGGAGACACGTGTGACCACGCATTTCAGGATTTAGTCCAGATGTTCAGGCCAAAATAATGGACATGACTCTCGCAGGAAACCATCTCTCTGAGCCAGAGGTAGATAACAGCCCGCAGGCTTCAAAACAGCAAACGAGACGGGAAAGGCCATCGCAGTTGTTTAGGGTCTTTTCTTAGAAGAGGATATCACAGGTAGAAGAGGGCAAGGAAGAGACACTTTCACCCCTATATCACAAAAACTCCTACAGTTGCCCACTTTGGCCGGACGCAACTGTGGAAGCAACAGCACCAGCAAAGCAAGAGCTTTCTCACTCCACAGGCACGACCAGAGGAGCTATCTCCAGAGGAAGAACATTTGACCCCCCCAAGTGACTTGTGGTAAACACCCCGAACACACACACACTCAACACCAGCAGGGGGAGGATAAAAGACTTCCACAATGCTCAGAAGTCTATTGCAGATGACAAACAGGAGCTAAATTTAAGAAAACATGGGTATTGCTACATACAGACACCTCCCACAATAACCCACAACTAAAAACATTCAAGAAAGAGCAAGAGGAGGTGTAACAAAGAGAGGGGCAGGAGCAACTGGAAAAAGAATCACTAAGATGCGTACTCAGTGCAGTTTGTTGTTCTAAAGCAAGAATGAACCCATGGCCAATGCTGGACCTAAGGTTTGTCAACAGATACATAAAAACACTAAGGTTCCAGATGACAACTTTGTTGGCATGATGCCCTGTTGGACTATCTGGTAAATATTGGCCAAAAAGTTAACTAGTTTTATGTCCCCATTCTACCCCTCACACAAAGAACCCCAGTTTCGGATTCTATTAATCAGTATATGTTAGACCAGTCAGCCTTAGGGTGGTGTTCCCCCAAACTTTTTGCCTCACTTTTTGCTGATCTATTTTTGTTGGCCTTATGACTGTGCACTTTAACACTGCTAACCAGTGCTAATGTGCATGCACTTACTCCCTTAAACATGGTAGCATTGGTGTATCCACAATTGGCATATTTAATGTACTTATAAGTCCCTAGTAAAATGCACAATATGTGCCAAGGACCTGTATATAAATGCTACTGGTGGACCTGCAGCTCTGATTATGCCATCCACTTAAGTAGCTCTTTAAATATGTCTCTGGCCTGCCACTGCAGAGCCTGTATTTGCAGGTTTACTGTTGTATCGACTTGGCACTTAAAATCACTTGCCAAGCCTTAAACCTCTCACACATGTCACCCCTAAGGTAGGCCCTAGGTAGTCCATAGGGCAAGGTGATGTGTAAGTAAAAGGCAAGCCAAATACTTTTTAGTTTTAAATATGCTGGCAGTGAAAAACTCCCAAATGTGTTTTTCACTACTGTGAGGCATACCATTCTCATAGGTTAACTTTGGGGATTCCTTATTACATTTAATACGTGTAATTCCAGATTGAGAAGGAGTAAAACTATCATGTCCGGTACCTGTAATAATAAACCCTTGTTAATAGTAAATTTAGGTTTATTGTTACAACTTTAAAAATGCCACTTTTAGAAAGTTAAAAATAATGGCAAATGGTGAGTGTTTTCGCACCCAGCTGTTGCACTGCTTAAATGAGAACAATACTCCTATGTAAACCACTTTTCCAAACTTAACCAAATTTACTCCATAGTAAACCAAACAGTCCTCAATTCAAATTATCCAACTCTTGTATATTCGTAGAATCATTCCGGAGACAGCATAATTGTGCCAGATCCTTTATTTTTGCATTTTCAAATACTTTCTGTTGCCAATCCAGGCTTTAACATAAATATGTGCGGCCAATCGTATTTTCTCAGGACTCACAGTAAAACCAATTGCATTTCGAACCTATTTGGTTCTTCATCAGGGGTTGCTGGAAAACATTAAAAGAATTTGCTTAACCAACCACTCGCAGACAACTTTCTTTGCAATTTTCTAGTTTCCCCTCTTACTCTACCCAGTTGTAACCTCCCAATTCCAACCCTGCTTCTTTCACCAGTAAATACGAAATGAAACCCTTTATTTAAAAAATTATAAGACAGAACGTGCTCAATGCTTAAACAGTTGATATCCCCGTTATAACTACCCAGGCGTCACCACCCTTCAACCCACCCTCGTGAATTAACATCCTCATAAACCAGTTAAATAAAATACAAACAGAACCCAATCACCTCATACAAGCCGTGTTCGGCATTGTGACCTCTGCATGCCGCCCTTCATTCGTAAAAAGTAATTGCAGTTTCAGCTACATTATTTACCTTTCTAAGGGGAGGAGTGCATTCGCTATTTCATACCTTTGATGAGCACTTTTAGAAAGTTGGCATTTTTCTGCTCTTAAGACCTGTGTGACTGCTGCCCATCTCCGATACATGAGGTGAGGGACCCCTGGACTTTGTGCATTCCCTCTGGCCTGTCACGCACAAAGGGAGCTTACGTGTGCCTAATGGGCCATTCACGTCCTGATGGGTCATCCTGGGCAGGGTGGGAAGGGAGAGCTGACACTTACACCTGAATGGGCTTGTCATGCTCAAACACCAAGGACTGCTTAACCCCCTGGAGGGTGTCTGGAGCCAGGGAAGGAATGGAGAACCTCTATGTACTTCAAAGCACATCTTTGAAGTTTCCCACACTTCAAATGCACCACTGGATAAATGAACTGGACTTGTCCAACTCCGTACACTTCTGGACCTGGGGATAGTCAGCCAAGAAGAAGGGCTGCTACGCTGCTGAAGGACTGCCACTCTGCTGGACTACTGCTCAGGTAGAACTGCTTTTCTGCTGTGCTGACTAAGTATGGGCGGAAAATCCGTTACGCTCGCGGATTTTGCGGATTTTCAGTAAATTCGCAATCCGCGAGATTTGCGAATTTCCCGCAAAATCCGCAAATTCGCACGGAGCGGATTTTTTTTTTCTTGGTGATACAATTTTGCGGCGCGCGGCGTTTATCATCGTTTGCCGAGTTGTTTTTCTCGATATTTTGCGAGTGCTGCGCCATTTTGGATCTTGCTGCGGGATCCCGCGGGAATTTGGCAAGCGCGATTACGTAATCGCGGCTTGCCAACTTTTGCAGCGAGCGTTTGTCAGCGCGAGTACGCCGAGATCACGTCTTGCGGTACTTCGCAATTGCGAGCTTTGAGATGCGGCAAGCAGCAACAATCTCGCACACGCGAAAATATAAAATTTGCAATTCTGCACAAGAAATCCACCAGCAAGCAGCATAAACCTTCTTGAAATGTTGATTTTTATCTGAATAACTCCTTAGGTTGACATTTGCCTGCACTTTTTTTGCGAGGAGTCCATTTTGGGGAGGGGGGAGGGGGGTGGGAGGAAGGAAGTGCCCCACAGTCTTCAACTTCCTGTTCCTGTCCAGCAGGCTCATCCCAGTGCTTTGTCCATCTCCTGGTCACTTTTCATTTGGATCTGGAGCTGGAATGATTACTTTTTGTGGATGCTGCTGGATATTTGGATTTGAGGCCTTTTTGACTTTCCATGGATCACTTTTGGATTAGAAATTTTACAAGTAAGTTTGTTTGGGGCATTACAGTTGCTGCAACTACAATTTTGGAATTTTCGATTTTTGGGCTGTTTTGGGGCCTTTTGCCCAGAAGTACTCAGTGTTGGGTTGACTGAGTCTTTCTGTGGGGTGTCTTGAACTTAAACATCATGGAGGGCATGGATGGATTGGGATTGTGCTGATTTTTCAGTGATTTTCGTTTTTTGGGGCTGTACTTGTGGCCTTTCCACCAGGGGTATTTGAGTCTAGCATGGGCCTAGTCTTTCTGTGGGGTGTCTTGAACTTAAACATCATGGAGGGCCTGGATGGAATGGGATTGTGCTGATTTTTCAGTTATTTTCATTTTTTTGGGGCTGCACTTGTGGCCTTTTCACCAGGGGTATTGAGTCTAGCATGGGCCTAGTCTTTTTGTGGGGTGTCTTCAACTTAAACATCATGGAGGGCATGGATGGAATGGGATTGTGCTGATTTTTCAGTGTTTTTCGATTTTTGGGGGTGTTCATGGGGAGGGACAGGCCATGTGGCTGGGGGCCATTTTGAGTGCTGCTACAGGCCCCGGCCATGTGCTGGGAGGCAAGTGGCCATTTTGAATGTAGGCATTGTTGTTAGGCCTGCAACCATTTTGCCTACTTTTCAACCTTTATGCCCAGGGGTAGTGAGTCTTGCATGGGCCTAGTCTTTCTGTGGGTTGTCTTGAATTTAAACATCATGGAGGGCATGGATGGAATGGGATTGTGCTGATTTTTCAGTGTTTTTCGTTTTTGGGGGTTGTACTTGTGGCCTTTTCACCAGGGGTATTGAGTCTAGCATGGGCCTAGTCTTTTTGTGGGGTGTCTTGAACTTAAACATCATGGATGGCATGGATGGAATGGGATTGTACTGATTTTTCAGTGTTTTTCGATTTTTGGGGGTGTTCATAGGGAGGGACAAGCCATGTGGCTGGGAGCCATTTTGAGTGCTGCTACAGGCCCTGGCCATGTGCTGGGAGGCAAGTGGCCATTTTGAATGCAGGCATTGTTGTTAGGCCTGCAACCATTTTGCCTACTTTTCAACCTTTATGCCCAGGGGTAGTGAGTCTTGCATGGGCCTAGTCTTTCTGTGGGGTGTCTTGAATTTAAACATCATGGAGGGCATGGATGAAATGGGATTGTGCTGATTTTTCAGTGATTTTCATTTTTGGGGGCTGTACTTGTGGCCTTTTCACCAGGGGTTTTTGAGTCTAGCATGGGCCTAGTCTTTCTGTGGGGTGTTTTGAACTTAAACATCATGGAGGGCATGGATGGAATGGGATTGTGCTGATTTTTCTGTGATTTTCGTTTTTTGGGGCTGTACTTGTGGCCTTTTCACCAGGGGTATTTGAGTCTAGCATGGGCCTAGTCTTTCTGTGGGGTGTCTTGAACTTAAACATCATGGAGGGCATGGATGGAATGGGATTGTGCTGATTTTGCAGTGTTTTTCGATTTTTGGGGGTGTTCATGGGGAGGGACAGGCCATGTGGCTGGGGGCCATTTTGAGTGATGCTACAGGCCCTGGCCATGTGCTGGGAGGCAAGTGGCCATTTTGAATGCAGGCATTGTTGTTAGGCCTGCAACCATTTTGCCTACTTTTCAACCTTTATGCCCAGGGGTAGTGAGTCTTGCATGGGCCTAGTCTTTCTGTGGGGTGTCTTGAATTTAAACATCATGGAGGGCATAGATGGAATGGGATTGTGCTGATTTTTCAGTGATTTTCGTTTTTGGGGGCTGTACTTGTGGCCTTTTCACCAGGGGTATTTGAGTCTAGCATGGGCCTAGTCTTTCTGTGGGGTGTCTTGAACTTAAACATCATGGAGGGCATGGATGGAATGGGATTGTGCTGATTTTTCAGTGTTTTTCGATTTTTGGGGGTGTTCATGGGGAGGGACAGGCCATGTGGCTGGGGGCCATTTTGAGTGCTGCTACAGGCCCTGGCCATGTGCTGGGAGGCAAGTGGCCATTTTGAATGCAGGCATTGTTGTTAGGCCTGCAACCATTTTGCCTACTTTTCAACCTTTATGCCCAGGGGTAGTGAGTCTTGCATGGGCCTAATCTTTCTGTGGGGTGTCTTGAATTTAAACATCATGGAGGGCATGGATGGAATGGGATTGTGCTGATTTTTCAGTGATTTTCGTTTTTGGGGGCTGTACTTGTGGCCTTTTCACCAGGGGTATTTGAGTCTAGCATGGGCCTAGTCTTTCTGTGGGGTGTCTTGAACTTAAACATCATGGAGGGCATGGATGGAATGGGATTGCGCTGATTTTTCTGGGTTTTTTTTCCGATTTTTTGGGGGTGTATAACTGAACTGATGTTCCTCTGTCTTCCATTGTTTTTAGGTGCACAAGACTCAAGAGAACCACCAGTGCCAGGAAGAAGTCCTGCAGCGGTGTGTGTGTGCAGCATAACGTCACGCGAAGTCACGTCTGGCCTCAGACAACTCTACAATTTGTGCAACTGCGGCCTGCTGTCTGACCTGCTCTGAAGAAGATGGCCCCAAAAAAAGGTCTCCGTAGCTCCTTTAGCAAGAAATTTGCTAGTAAGGAGCAGAAGAAGCAAGTTACCAAGGAGGCTGGTGTGCCGGCCGCCACGTTTTTTGGGAGCAAAAAAAAAAGTACGCCTGCAGCAGCAGCAGGATCTGCTGGGGACCAAGCTGGGAGCAGCACCCCCGCTCCATTGGGTTCAGTGCCTCCACCACCACGCCAACTTAAGTCAAAGCCCTTGAGTGCTTCAGAGGCAGTCAGTGTACTTCTCCAATCACCATCGACCAGTGATGTTGGCTCATCGCAAGAAAGTAGCAGCAATGTCCCTGAATCAACACAGGTTGTTGTAACTCATCTGACAAGTGTTGAACAACCACAACCGCAACAACAACACCATGTGCAAGTACAAGCCCAAGTACATGTGGAAGGAGAGGCAGCGCAAGGAGATGCGCAAGCAGAGGTGCATGGAGGGTCACAAGTGCCCACAATAGTTGTTCCTCCCGAAGTAGGGGCACATCAGGAAATCGACAATCAAGCCGAGGTATCATTGGAAGCCACTCCTCCTGATGATCATTCATTGTCTTCCACATCCCTAGCAAGGGAAAGATCAAGGTCGGTGTCTACATCTTCTTCAAGCCCACCTCCTTCTGATGATACGGATCCCAATTGGGAACCAGCACCACTGCCGTCTGAGAGTGAGGCACACATGATCTGACAAAGGTACCTAAGCGTAAAAGGAAGGTCGTCGAAAAACTCATAGCTATGGAGTGTGATGAGGCTCAACAAGAAGTGACGGATACTGCTGCTGGTGAAGCCTCTCACGATGACGACGATGAGGCAGTCATCATAAAGGTCACTGCAGCCCCAGCGGGCATGCAGCAAAGAGACATTTTGACCCTATCCCGAGAAGCTGCTGAGCGTGATGATGATGTCGACGAGGAGGCAATGGAAATGGAAACACAACAATCATTAGATGTGGAGTTAACTAGTACACCAACACCTACCGCTTCCATATTTCTTTCTCGCAAGAAGGGACCTCCATCCAACTCGACCTCAATTAGTGGTGGTGAAAGTGCAAAACGTACTGAAGTTCGGCAATCCACATCCTCCACTTCATCTGGCATTAGCAGCAGGACCACCACCACCAGTATCGCCGCCTCCTCCGGCCCCCAAAGACATTTCAAGTCTCCAGTTTGGGACTTCTTTGGTGTTTGCCCAAAAAAGGAAAACGTAGCCATTTGTAGCATTTGTAAGCTTCGAGTTAGTCGTGGTAAGTTTGGTACCAACTATGGTACCGGAGGCCAGAGAGGTCATCTTAGGAGAGCGCACCCTGTCCAATGGTTTGCGCAACTAGAGGCGGTCAAGGAAGCCCGAATTGCACGTAATGAAAACGTTGATTTTTCATCTGATGATGATGAGGAGGAAGAAGACGATTCAAACACTTCACTTACACCCAGTATCCCTGTCAGCAGCACACCCCATGTGAGACACACTAAGAGTGTGGGAGAGAGTGAGACATCAATGCGAAAAAGTTCATCAGCGAGCGTAACTGGGTCGAAGATATCATCATCATCCCGTAAATCTTTGGTCCAGGGCAACATTAAAAAGATGTTGTTTACAGAAGCGCAATATGAACGCAACCACCCACTGACGCGTCTGTATAACACTAAGCTGGCTAAAATGCTAGCTCTGGACCTTCTCCCTTTTTCTTTTGTAGAAGGGGTTGATTTTCTAGAATTAGTGGCAGCACTCTGCCCTAAATGGAAGGTTCCTAGCCGGTTCTATTTTGCCCGAGTTGCGGTTCCAGCACTACATGAAGATGTTCTGGAGGTGATTGGGGCAGCTTTGCAGAAGAGTGCTGTTCACACTATACATCTGACAACAGACATGTGGACCAGTGGCGCAGGCGCTGATTACATGTACATCACTGCACACTGGGTCTCTTTTTCAGGGGCTAAAGCAAAGCTAAACGCAGGTGTTGACCCGGACATTGTTTTTAAAGCTGCTCGGAAACATGCAACACTAGCCATGTTTGGTTTGGAGAAACGTCACACAGCAGAAAACATTTTGGATGTCTTTAACACAAAGGTCCTTAACTGGCTGTCCCCAAAAAAACGCCAGGTTGGTTATGTTTCCACGGACAATGGCGCCAATATAGTTAAGGCCATGAAGCTGGGTGAGTATTTCAGAGTGCCGTGTTTGGCGCGAATGTCTGACAAAATATCGAAAACAAAAATATCGATATACAAAAATATCGGAACAAAAATATCGAAGTCAAAAATATAGGAATCCTATCCCTAACAAGGTAAGTACAAAAATATCGAAAATAAAATATAGAATGACAAAAATATCGTTTTTTGTAAAATATCGTTTTTTTTAAATATAATAAAAAATTAATATTAACAAAATAATATTTATAAATGTGATAAACATATTTAAAAATGTAATATAATATTTAAAATTAATACATAATGTAATACAAATTAATGTTAATAAATATATAATACATAATATATTTTTCATTAATAATAACTCTAAATTAATTATGGTCATAACTTAAAAACAAATAAATATGTAATAAATTACTAATACATTTATTTACATAAAATATTTACATAAATAACAATTAATAACAACATAATACTAATAAAAAAGCTAAATACATTTTAGATAGCGTATGAGTAAAAATTACTATTCCCACTCCAGAGAGTGCGACAGTAGGGAAAGTGTTGGATAGCGTAGCAGTAACAATTACTATTCCCACTCCAGAGAGTGCAACAGTAAGGAAAGTGTTGGATAGCGGAGGGGCAACTATTACTATTCCTAATCCAGAGAGTGCAACAGTAGGGAAAGTTTTGGATAGCGTAGGGGTAAAAATTACTATTCCCACTCCAGAGAGTGCAACAGTAGGGAAAGTGTTGGATAGCGTCAGGGTAACAATTACTATTCCAACTCCAGAGAGTGCAACAGTAGGGAAAGTGTTGGATAGCGTAGGATTAAAAAATACTATTCCAACTCCAGAGAGTGCAACAGTAGGGAAAGTGTTGGATAGCGTCAGGGTAACAATTACTATTCCAACTCCAGAGAGTGCAACAGTAGGGAAAGTGTTGGATAGCGTGGGATTAAAAATTACTATTCCAACTCCAGAGAGTGCAACAGTAGGGAAAGTGTTGGATAGCGTCAGGGTAACAATTAGTATTCCAACTCCAGGGAGTGCAACAGTAGGGAAAGTGTTGGATAGCGTAGGATTAAAAATTACTATTCCAACTCCAGAGAGTGCAACAGTAGGGAAAGTATTGGATAGCGTAGGGGTAACAATTACTATTCCAACTCCAGAGAGTGCAACAGTAGGGAAAGTGTTGGATAGCGTAGGGGTAACAATTACTATTCCAACTCCAGAGAGTGCAACAGTAGGGAAAGTGTTGGATAGCATAGGGGTAAAAATTACTATTTCCACTCCAGAGAATGCAACAGTAGGGTAAGTGTTGGATAGCGTAGGGGTAACAATTACTATTCCAACTCCAGAGAGTGCAACAGTAGGGAAAGTGTTGGATGGCGTAGGATTAAAAATTACTATTCTAACTCCAGAGAGTGCAACAGTAGGGAAAGTGTTGGATAGCGTAGGGGTAACAATTACTATTCCAATTCCAGAGAGTGCAACAGTAGGGAAAGTGATGGATAGCGTAGGGGTAACAAATACTATTCCCACTCCAGAGAGTGCAACAGTAGGGAAAGTGGTGGATAGCGTAGGGGTAACAATTACTATTCCAACTCCAGAGAGTGCAACAGTAGGGAAAGTGTTGGATAGCGTAGGGGTTTAAATTGCATACTTATAAATTACATCTATCAATTAATTAATTATTTAAAATTAATAACCAATTAATTAAATTTATTTACCAATTAATAAAAATAAATGTATGCTTCCTACTAATTCATAATTAATTCTACATAATGAAATTACTTCCCACCCTATTCCCCTATAAACCCATAACCTGCTACAGAACATATTTATCAATTAATTAAAAATAATTACCAAAATAATTAAATATAATTACCAATTATTTTAATTAATGTATGATTCCTACTAATTAATAAATATTTAAACATTATTACATTACTTCCAACCCTATTCCCCTATAAACCCATAACCCGCTACAGAACATAATTATCAATTATTCAATTAATTAAAATTATTTACAAATAATTCTTAATTAATTAATTAATAATTCCTACTAATTAATAATTAATTTAACATAATTAAATTACTTCCCACCCTATTCCCTATAAACCCATAACCCGCTACAGAACATATTTATCAATTAATCAATTAATTAAAAATAATTAAAAATTAATTCTCAATTAATTAATTAAAATTCCTACTAATTAATAATTAATTTAACATAATTAAATTACTTCCCACCCTATTCCCTATAAACCCATAACCCGCTACAGAACATATTTATCAATTAATCAATTAATTAAAATTAATAAAAAAATAATTCTCAATTAATTAATTAATAATTCCTAATAATTAATAATTAATTTAACATAATTAAATTACTTCCCACCCTATTCCCCTATAAACCCACAACCCGCTACAGTACTAAAAGACAATATTTAATTAAATTATATTAAAAATAAATAATAAAACATAATAAATACAATATAATATACACAAAATGTATTTAAAAATCGATATTAGTAACATCAAAATTATTTATTTCGATATTATTGACATCGATATTTAAAACTTCGAACTTACTAATATCATACTAATATCGATATTAAGACTGTCGATATTACTTACCTTCTATGTTATGTCCCATCGATATTTAAACTTCGATATAATTGTATATCGAAATTTAAAACTCGATATTTTGTCTGTGTACCGTTTGGCGCACTGTATAAACCTGGTTGTCCAAAAATTCTTGGGTAATAAAGACAGTGCAGCGTACAGAGTATTGGACACCTGCCGAAAAATGTGCAACCATTTCAGCCATTCTTTTAAGGCCCGGAAGCAGCTGAGGAGCCTGCTATATCAACGTCAAATGCCAGTGAAAGCACTCATCCAGGAGGTGGTAACACGTTGGAACTCAACCTTCTACATGCTTGAGCGTCTGTATGAGCAGTATACGGTACTACTCAATCACTATTTCTTAACAGAGGGTACAGCTCAGAAGGAGGACCTGAGGATGGGTGCAGCGCAATGGAACATAGTTAAAAGCCTGACACGTATGCTTCGTCCTTTTGAGTTCTTCACGCGTGCAGTCAGCAAGGAGGACTGTAATTTGGGAAAAGCTATCCCATTGTTGTACATGCTGGAGCACCAACTGAAGGAGGTGTGTTCTGTGTTTGAAAAAGATGTAAAAAACCAAGACTCTTTTGTTCTGGCTGAGAAATTATTAGAGCTCCTACAAGGTGATGAACGTCTTAAAATGATCCACTCAGAACAGCATTACATTTGTGCTACTATTCTGGATCCACGCTACAAAAAGGCGCTGGCAGGCCAAGCATTCTTTCCTTTTGCTGATGAAGATGTTACAAGTTACAAACGGTGGATAGCCTCCTCAGCCAAGAGGTTTGAAAGAGAACGGCAGCAAATTGAAGGAGAAGGCAGTACATCAGCATCAGAAGGCCATCCCCAGTCACAACAATCCTCTTCTGCACCTGTGGCTGCGGCACAAGTGACCTCTCAGCCGTTAAAGAGACCGGCAACTGGATCATCTGCACCACCAGACGCAACAGTAACATTGGAGGCTGAAGAGGATTGGCTAGCTCGGCTTGGGTTTGGTTCTCAAAAGGTCACAGCAACAGCTAAGCAAAGAGGAGGAACCTTGGAGGAGAACCTTGATTCGATGGTCAAGGACTATCTGAATGACTCAACAGAGGTCTATGTTAATGCTGACCCATTGGCGTATTGGCATGGGAAAAAAGAATTGTGGCCACAGCTCACCAACCTGGCTTTAAACTACTTGTCTTGCCCACTCGCAAGCGTGTCTTCTGAACGTGTTTTCAGTGCTGCTGGTGGCATTGTAACTTCCAAACGGAGCCGCCTCTCGCCCAAAAATGTGGAGAGGTTAACAATGATCAAGATGAATCAGCACCTCATACCACCAGATTTCAGAGTACGAGAAAGCGCGCCGGATGAAGACGAGGTGGCCAGCAACATAGATGAGGGAATTTCTACTCTGTCAGGTGACACTGAGCTCACCCTGCCTGAATTCGCAGAGTATGATGACGAAGCCTTATTCTCATTCCTGGACCGTGATACCAAGCCCTGAAAATGAGAGAACGAATCAATAACTTTCTTTTTCGTCCTTATTCACTTTTATTCCTGTGTGTCTGTCTTTCTTTGTTGTGCACAGTTAATATAATTCAAACTTTAATCAGATAATCACAAAAACAAGCCCATCAGCAGAACTGTCTTCACTTGTTTGCTAATTGATTTGAAGGTGCCGCAGTCTGCATTCCTCAGGTTCACAAGTTCAGAAGAACATGCTCCTCTATCCTCCTCCTCCAGACTCCTATTTCCATCAAAGCAGAGGGCTGATTTACGCCCAATGAAGAAAGACTCAGCACTTGTGGGGGTGTTGTTCTACCTCTTTGCAGGTGAGTTGACGGCTATGGGGCCACTGCTGTGAAGCTCTAAAAGTGGTTTGGACCATTTCCGAGGCGCAAATTTTTTTGTGTTTTTGCTGACTTGCTTGCCTTTGAGGTGCTCTTAGGGGGGGTTCCGTCTGTTTGTGGGTGAGTTTCGGGGTCTGTCAGCACTGCTGGGACACTCTAATCTTGATTGCATTTGCTTTTCAGGAAATCCGTGGTGGCAACCCCGACTTATGGCCTAGCTACGCAGCGCGTTTGGACCGAAGGCCGAGAAATATTGTAAGTAGGAGATGTTGCTTTTGGCCTGTTTGGGTTTGTTATGCTTTTTGGCGGGTGGGTTGGCGGGTCATGGGCCATTCCTGGGAAGGTCTAATACCGGGTGGTAGTGGTTGGGACAAAATCCACGGCGAAAAGCCTTTTGGCACTTTTTGTAACTTAGGGTTCGTTAGCCCTAGCAGCAGGATTGCATGTGTTTCGGGGTGTTCTACATTTTTGCAACTGAGTTCTGGGGTCTTAGAGCACTCGTGAGAATGTGTAATTTTGGTTGCAAGTCATTTGAAGAAAATCCTGGGTAGGAAAGGGGGGATTTGGCATAGTTAAAGAAAGCCTTTGCCACTACTCTTAACTTAGGGTTTAGTTTAGTTTAGTTTAAAGGAGTTTGTAGAGCGCTTGGTAACACCTCCCGGCGTTCATTAGGGTTCATTAGGGTTAGCAGTATTTCTATTGCATGTGTTTGGGTGGGGGGGTTTTCGAGTCTTGGAGCGATGCTGGCTATGGATACTTTTGCTTGGTTGCTTGCAAGTGGTTTGAATGCAATCCACGGTGGGTAAGGGGGTATTTGGGCCTACTTTTACTTTCAAAGTACGTTTTGTCACCAGTTTTCTGCTAGGCCTCGTTTTTCCGATTTGATTGGGGGTCTTCTACATTTTTGCGACTGGCTTTAGTAAGGGTCTTGGTGGGAGCACTGCTGGGAAGATCTAATTTTGTTCTAAAACACAGTTTACAGTACACCTAGCTTGAGGGGAAAGATCCGCTACATTAATTTGCCCATACTTATTTATCCTTCAAAAGGTGACTCAGACAGAGTACGCACTGTCAAAAATGTTGTACTGTCTACTAGGAAAAGCAAAGTGTGACTTTTTGCACTCCACAGCCTACATACCTTATATTTATTTATCAGTGGTGTTGTAATATTATATCACTTCCTGTTTTTCGTTGAATAATTACAGGCCGGGTTTCAGTCTGTGCAATGGGGAAAAAAGGATGGAGTCAGGCTTCACATTAGCGAGCCGCAATTCAGCATCCGCCAGGCAGGCAGTGGACAGGACGTCTTCTGGTCACCAACATTGATGGACGAAGCGTCAGATGGAATGGAGGAGTGCCGCTAATAGAGGATTTTTTTTCTGCATGCAACTTACTTACCAAATTCAACAGGACAACTACAACAACATACAGATACAGTATCCATTGTGTTTTTCTATGACTGTGACTGCATTTCTTGGATCTCTCTCTGCTTCTAAATTGATACCTTAACACATCACTTAGTCCACTCCACTATCACATCTGCACCACACATAGTCATTTGTAAGTGCTCCTACGTAATTCGCAAGTCGCAGCACGCCCCAGCCCGTAGAGGACTGGGATGGCCCCAATGATGAAGCATGTCACCTAGGGGCAACCCTGGTGAGTGAGGGGACACCTAGAAAAAGAGCAAGTTCTCCTTTTCTAACTACTACACCTTCCTGAACAACCCCATTGAGTGTTGTGAATGGATTTATAGTGACCAGCAAGGCTCTCAGGTATCTAGCAACAGAGACCTTATGTTGAATATAGTTATCAATAATTCCACACACGCCCTGTACTGTCGCATTCTTTCTTCCACAGTTGTCGAAAGTACTACTGACTTTTCACTGACATGCATGCAGTAGTGCATGCACTTTCAAAGATTGATGGATAGTTTGTACCCAAAGATTTGTTTATGTTCAAGTGTTTGTCCATGCTGTGCTTTTTTTACAGGGTGTCTTCTGGTGGTGACCAACATCGATGGACGAAGCGTCAGCTTCAATGGAGGAGTGCCGCTAATAAGAGGATTTTTTTTCTGCATGCAACTTACTTACCAAATTCAACAGGACAACTACAACAACATACAGATACAGTATCCATTGTGTTTTTCTAGGACTGTGACTGCATTTTTCGGATCTCTCTCTGCTTCTAAATTGATCCTTTAACACATCAATTAGTCCACTCCACTATCACATCTGCACCACACATAGTCATTTGTAAGTGCTCCTACGTAATTCGCAAGTCGCAGCACGCCCCAGCCCGTAGAGGACTGGGATGGCCCCAATGATGAAGCATATCACCAAGGGGCAACCCTGGTGAGTGAGGGGACACCTAGAAAAAGAGCAATTTCTCCTTTTCTATCTACTACACCTTCCAGAACAACCCCATTGAGTGTTGTGAATGGATTTATAGTGACCAGCAAGGCTCTCAGGTATCTGGCAACAGAGACCTTATGTTGAATATAGTTATCAATATTTGCACACACGCCCTGTACTGTAGCATTCTTTCTTCCACAGTTGTCGAAAGTACTACTGACTTTTCACTGACATGCATGCAGTAGTGCATGCACTTTCAAAGATTGATGGATAGGTTTGTAAAAAAAGATTTGTTTATGTTCACAATTGTTTGTCCATGCTGTGCTTTTTTTCTTGTCTCACAAAACCTTTCCCAAAAACCCCCGTACCCATCCATTTTTCAAACCCTAACCCTCTTCCCCCGGGCTGTGTGGTTTTGATTGATGTGTGACTAAATTACAGCAATAAATCCACACACTTGCTGGGGAGGATAAGGTGATACCAACAGGCTGGTGAAGAAATCCGAGGATATATTCTTACTCTGCTTGACAAAGACCCATGGCTTGTCAAAGAACTTCAACCGAATTAGTAGTTATACTTTACCATTTGTTAGGCTACAATGTGGCACTGTTCTAGTGTACTGTCACCTGCTATATTCTCTATTGTACCGTTGTATTGCTCAGGAGGACAAACCAGATTTCATTTTCTTTTTTTTCATAGGCATGCAACTGCCACTGTGTCACACCACTAGTACCACCGCTATGAGGAAATTTTATCCGCCCAGGATTGCCAACCTTATTTGCTGTTTCCCGTGGAGCCAGCCAGCCCTGGGCCTAGCCCTACTTGCAAACAGAAATTACAGGTAAGATAGGCGTTTGGTTGGAGGTAGTATAATGGAGTATTAGGAGAGACAAGAGATTGACGGTAGTACTACTAAAGTCACAGGACTATTCAGGAAAACAAACTTACTGTTAAACCCCCACCCACCAGACTCAAAAGCTGTAAAAAACAGGTATGGTCAGATAAAGTTTAAAAAATTATATTTTTATAGCCCTAACAAAATAATCTCCCGCAAGACCCTCCCTAACCCCAACGATTGTCCTTCAAAAGTCCCCAAAAAACCCAACTCCCAATTCCCACCCCCCAAAAGTCTCTAAAAAAGGGGCAAGGGACACTATGGCAGGGTGCTGTTGCCTTTAGCAGCCAGGGCATCATGCTCCTTGCGGAGGGTGGCAAGTTCGAAGCGGAGGCCCTCCACCAAGTTCTTATAGTTCAGGACCTCCTGCTCCAGGTAGGACAGTCTGAGGGATAAGCGGCGCCGGTGTGCCTTGCAAATCCTGTGGGGGGCAGCTGCTGTCTTTGCTGCTCGGCGTTGGCGTTAGGCTTTGGTAGTCCGGCTCCGTACCGCTGGAGCACTGCGCTGCCTGGCAGCCCGCACGGAGGAGGATGCAGCTGTCCCCGTGGACGTTGTTGTTGTACCAGACTGCGTCTCCTCCTCCTCCAGGGCCACCAGCCGCCGATATTCAGCGACAGTGGCATCCAGCCTCCGTTGCCGAGCCATTCGAGCCAGCTCCTTCCTCCTTGATGGTGTCTTGGATTTGGAAGGAGCAACTACATGAAGAAAGAAAGACATAGTCTGTAACCAATGCTCCTTAAGATTAACACAAAATGATTGAGCAGAAAGTTGTCACAGTACAAATAGAAAATTGAAAGCACAGTACATAACTATTGAGGACAGTATCTATGTAACCTCCGACTTCTTCATCCTTGCTCTAACATTAGTGGGAGTTTAAGGGACAAATTCTACAAGCATCATGGACTTCCATTACAGTCGACTATGACAGTACACCAGTCTTATTCCTCTTCTTCTCTCTTGTTTAGGAAAATTGGTGCGTTATCTTATGCAAGCCGGCATAATGCCAGCGCAGTGAACTTGCACCCGAGAAAAACAGACGCACACCATGGTGAGTGAGACAGACTTGCGTTACTGTACCGGTCCAGTACATGCAGGTTTTGAAGCTCTTACTTTTCTATTACGGGTGGCACTGAGAATACTCTGTTAAAAGGGCTACTGCTTAATTAATTTAGCTTTCACCCTACAGTGCAAATGAGTATTAGAAAAGGAAAATAAAGAAGCTAAATAATCTGATTATCTATCACTTCACATGGGATGTATTTGATGATATATGGGATGACTTTAGGTGCTTTGCTTATTATGGAGTGAACAGTGATACCCCCACACATGAATGACGTACTACTACTAAACTAAAGTTATTAAGAGAGGTAGGGAGTGTCCACCGTAATAACCGGATATATGCTGTGCTTGCAGTTGCAATACAAACTACTGCTACTATTCATGGTAGTATTTGGACAGAATTACAACTTCTTTTCCTTGCCTTTCCTACACTGGAACGGACATGCGGGTGCGGTGTTACATGCTCTTCAAAGTAACACTTAGTTCATCCAGTGACCGTCTACTCTCTCTAGATACACATATGCTATCTAAGAGTCAGATAGTACCATGAATGATCCAGGCATCCATCCATTCAAAGTATATGCACACATACAGTTTCTGTTTCACCCACCCAGGCTGTTCTCCTTACACCCATCCTTGCTTCATCATTCACCCAGCCATGCACCATACCATATTCTTTCCTTCCCAGCCACCTCGGGGACCAAGCAAACACATATCATTCTTCTTTGCCAGTCATCATTACATTTCTCATCCTTCCACACTTACTTACACCCTTCTTTCGCTTTTCGTTCAGCCCTTCCATCAAGTTCACCTCAGATCTGATTGGGATTCTTCTCGCCAAAAACTTCACAGCTAAGTCGAAGTACATTTAGAGGAGCCTACTACCTGGTTTATTTATATAATACACCCGTGCAGAAAGCACACTCTGCAGTCTTCAATCTCAAATGAGTAAGGAATGTATAGCTTACCTCTGCCCGCCACCACCGTGTCATCCCCCACAGATTTGTCCGGCACTTGCACCGCCTCCTCCCCAGAGTTGTCCTCCTCGTCCAATGCCACCACCACCTCGACGCTGGCCCCGCCTCCAGATGTTCCACCTACAAAGTACATTTAATAATGTTAGAATACACCACTCACTACTATATAATATTTGGTCTAGGAGGAAGAAAGAAATGTGAAAAAAACTGTATACAATTTAATAATTTGTGACTGTCTACTGTAAAGTAAAAATGTCCCTTTTTCCATGGAAGGCTGTTGTCTTGCTGCACTTTTTGGCACAACTGATGAATGCTTGCTTTTTATTTTTAACACGCACCACTTTTTCTCCTAACAGACAGAAGCTTGACTTCTAAGAACACGAGCAGGATCAAGTTCAAACCAGGTGAGAGCTCGGCTCGACCACAAGAAATGTGTCCAATTAATCGTCAGCACTAAGCACTTTTCCATTTCCAGCTAAACGTTTACTTTTATGACAAACTTGATTTCAATAAATGTGTTAACTTTTAATAAAGCTTTTAAACTCAAATAGACTCTGTGGTTTTTGGTCCTCCAGACTAGAGTGGATGAGCTAAAGGTTTTGGAATTTTTGCAAGCATGAGTCCGTGCCTCTGCCATCGGTGACTTTGGGAGCTAAATGACTCTGCTACACTATCTAGTCAGTAAGGAGATTGGGGGTTCAACTACAAAGTCTGTTATCACTGAGGTATGTGGAAAGTCTAACAGCACCTATTATAATTGATAAGCTAAGCAATGCATTTTTTAGTGTCCATAGTTCTGTTTGTGCAGATTTGTCCAGGCAACAGTAGTAGAATGGATTGTCCTCCTATCCAAACCAAAAGTAAAGTAGTATCTTATTCTTTCTTGGTGGTCATTCACCTTTTTATTGTTGGCAATTGTCAAAGCATAAACATTTAGAATACTTGAAAAGACATTATGGACAATCCCAGAGGACTGCACTCAGTGCATAGAGCTATTGCTGACTAGAATGGGAGTCCAATGGAAATGCCAAATGTGCAATCTTAGTTAGCTACACAGACAGACTAATAAGAATAATCTAGTAATACTACACAGAGTCATAGTCGAGGCAGGATAAGAATTTAGATCCTGTCTACAAGAAGATCAAAGACGATTTAGAAAAAATCGAATGAGGAACGCTAGGAAAAAATAAGTACTTTATATTAAAATTAAAACTTACTGGGGCCAGCAAAGGAGCCCTCGCCTGCCCGGTCCGGGCCTGCATCGTCAACAGCACCCTCCTCCTCCTCCTGTGTCCTCCTCTTGCCCATGGGGGAAGCTGATGTACAACATGAAAGAAAGAAAAACAGAAAACATGGATGATATTTGTCAACCAAATCAAACATTTCAAAAGAACTAACAAAATATTTTTGCGAAATAGCAAATAGACAACTACTCCACGGGATATATTATTGACCAATCTCATGTGGCCGACTACGTTATTACTTTAGTATTGCTTGATTTGCGGACCGTCGAATTGGAAATTACCTTATGTAACTCACTAAACAAAGTACTAAAAAGCTTTGCCTAGGATTGGCAGGCAGCAGTCCGCAGCACGCGAAGTGACAGCCAAAGTCCATTGTGATTGAAGATCAGCGACAACACTAAAGTTTCCTACTACATTAACCAGTCATTAAAATACTCAAACTATTAATCCACCACCACTATTTCTTCTTATCGCCATGTGTACAAAGGAAGGACTGGACTTGAGTCTGTAGGGGCTGATTTAGAAGCCCCTTGCGGCTCTTTTGCTCCATTGTTGCGTGACTTTTGTGACGCAGCGACAGCACAAAAGAGGCGCAATGGTGCGGCGTATATTAACAACGTGACGCATATGGGAGATGCATCACGTTGTAAAGCCCTGCGCCAATAGGGGGCGTTCCGGCGCAAGGGAGGGCGTTCCTGCGCAGGAACGCATCCTAAAAGTGGCTGAGGGAAATCTACAAGATTTCAATCAGTCACTTTGAGGACAATGATGCGTGACTCAAACCCTGCGCCTGCTTGAAGCAGACGTACGGCTTGACGCAGCATTGGGGAGATAGGGCACCCCAGAGCATTGATGGAGCTGCACCATTGTTGCGACGCAACTCCAGCAATGCGCCGCCTTTACGGCACAGATGCGTAACGCTTTGGTGACGTTTTGGGCCCATGGTGCGCCGCATTGTAAATACGGCGCACCATGGGTGATGGTGGCGTGACGCACAATTACTGGTGCATCCCTGCTACTTTGCAGGGATGCGCCGGTAATTAAAAATCTGAACCTTAGTGTGTAGCATTACGCAGTTCTTTAAACTACACTCATACATAATTTCACAGGCCAATGAAATGAACACAAAATCGAAAACAAATAAGCATAGTAGCAACACTACTGAGAAGAAGGAGAGCAGTGTACCTGAAATGCACAGAAGATTTTGAAATATAATTTACCTACAATGTAATGAGCAGCATTATTGCTCTTGGTAAAAAACAAAAATTTGCAATATAATAACACAGCAGGAGAAAACATAGTAGTAAAGAAATAGCTACTACTACTCACCAAGCCCGGGGATCTCAAGGCCAAGGAGGTCGAGCAGATCTCGCTCACGGGTCAGGACATCCGTCCAGCGGTGGGTGGCCTGGTTGTAGGTGCGCCAGACCCGAGAGTGGTGGTAAATGGCCTGGCACACCTTCTCCCACCGCTTCCGGCGCTCCCGGACCCCGTACCCGGCACTGATCTTGCCGCCTCCCATGATGGTCCTGGGGAGGCGGCGCTGAACATAAAAAATGAGTTGGCCCACCTCCTCCGGGGTAAAGATCTCCCTGGGTACGACCTCCTCCCCCCTCAATCGCCCGCACGGGAGCCGGACACGGCGTGCGGGACCCTTCCCCTTCTCGGGATGCTTCCCGGCTCCCTTCACCATGGTCTAGGCGGAAAGGAATAAAGAAAATAGAATAGGGAAGAGAAGAAAAGAAAAGAGTTTAAAAAAGTAGTTTAAAATTAACCAAAAGTAGCAGTAAACACAAAAATATAGGGCTAGAAAAATAGAGGGATAGATAATAAGTAAAATAGATTAAAAAAAACTACAAACAAGCAAAGGATGGCAGAGATTTAGAGAGGATACAAAGGCTGTAGGAAGGGGGAGTCTCTAGTTGGCGCAGTGTAGCACTAGCGACAAGCAGGGACTCTCTCTTCCTCGTCAGGGCTGAGGGTTACCTTCCAGACAACCTCTGCTTACCCTCTAGGTAGTGTGGCTTAAGCAGTCTTAGGCTAATCTTTGGGGCACATAGGGTTAAACATTTGCAATATCACACCATCACAACCAACCCACCACACAATGACACCAAACTGTATTTGTAAAAATATATATCTTTATATAAATTTCAAGCAGGCTTGTAAATACAGTTATCAAACTTTCAATAGCGGTTCCAGTTTACTCAAGTTCAGGTTGCCACAGTTCTTTCTAGCAATAAGCAATCTTTTGGGCCTTCTGCCCAAGTTTGACAAGGTTCAGTGTCTCGTAGCGCCTCAATGCGCTTCCCGCTGTCTCCGCTCGCTTCCGAGGGGAGATCGGGCCTCGAGGACCAGGAGCTGTGCGAGCCTCGGTTCCAGAGGCGGCTCGTGTTGGGAGCAGATAGCGCGGGGCGAGCTCGAGTTGCAGGACGCTCGCACCGTGAGGACACAACACAGTACCTTTCAAATTCTTGTGGAGCGGGCGGCTTCCAGGGGAGCTGTCCCACGTCGCGTTGCTTTTCCGGGTTCGCGGTTCACTGCGGCTCTCAGCCGGGCAGGTCACGGGTCATCCGGGGCGGCGGTGTTCCGTGGCGGCAGGGTCCTTCCTTCGGCGTTCGCTCCGACCCTGGAGGCGGTGGCTGTGTGGTGGCGGCAAGTGGCAGTACGGTCCCCAAGTGCAGGACGTACCCAGCCAAAGTGCCGAGTGCAGCTGTGCGCTCACAGCTGAGCTGTCGGGCAGGTTACCGGCCAGAGGGGGGTTATCACAGGGCGGCTGTCCATCTTCGCAGGTGGATTGACGGCTAGAAGCGCAGTCAATTCGGGAGCTTGGACCGGACGGGTCCTCCTTCACTTTGCTCTCGGGCTCCCGGTGCAGGTGCGGTCACGGTGTTCGGGCCAGCGGCGGCTGGACCTCACGTTGCTCTCGCTTTTGCTTTGGGCCCCGGTCACGGTGCTCAGGGGGATGTCAATGCCTTGGATTACGGGGAGCGTGGCAGGCTTGCCCAGCGCTCCCAAACCCCTCTGTCAGTACTGCAGCGATAAGCAGCACACACAGTCACGTTCTTCAGGATGTAGCGCCCACTGGTCCTGGGGCGCTGGTCAGGGGGCAAGTTCAGCAGCAAGCCCTTGGAGATCTTTCAGCAGAGTTTGGCACAAAGTTTCATAAAGCAAAAGTCTTCTTGTAGTCTTTTCTTTTCCTCTCCTTCTGCAGCAAGGCACCAGACACAGGCAAGAGACAGCCCTCTTCCTTGTCCTTCCCGGTCCTTCTCGTCGGGTAGAGTTCCTTCTGTAGCCCAAACAGGATCTAATTTACCAGGAGCAAGGCTCCGTCTTTTATACTGCATTTCTTTTGTTCTCGCAGGCCAGGGGGGCCTTTGCATAGCCACTTTCAGTCCTTGAGTACTCTGGTGGGTGTAATCCGGCTTCTGCTTTCAGTGTGAGGGGCAGGCGCATCAGACGCCCCACAGGAGGTGGAGCCAGCATTGTGCGGACAGGGGCAGCCAGAGTACCTTGTTGATGGGGGCTTCGCCCTTCCTGGGCCAGGTGTCGGCTGAGTCATCAGTCGCTCCCAGGAGGGTGGAGCCAGCATTGTGGTGGCAGAGCACAGCAAGATCCAGAGTCAAGAGCCACTCCTACCTCCCACTAAGGTGCAATCCACGCATTCACCACCTGTCATCCCCCAGCCCTGTCACTCACACATCCCAGACAGTCCGATACACATACCAGCAGAGGCGGGCTGAAATGGTTAGGCAAGCAAATGCTAACTTTCTAAAAGTAGCATTTGCAAACACAGGATACTAAAATAAACTTTACTAAAAGAAATATTTTATTATTCTGAGTTCAGGCATACTAAACACGACTCTCTACCATGCTCCCTGAGCCTGCTGGGATTATAGGGGGTAATAATTCCAGCAGCCCGTTCTGGCCTAAAGGAAGCAGGTAGCCTTCAATAGTGAAATACGAGTTTAGTTGTAATTCACTACTAGGACATGCCACACACATCAGGGCTTGTCCTACCTTACACTTACAATGCACCCTGCCCTCAGGCCTACCATAGGGGTGACTAATATGAAGTCAAGGGAAGGTTCAGGGGCGGGCAAGTGGGTGCACTTGCCCAGCCGGTGTGACAGTACGAGACTGCACGCAGGTTCTGCAATGGCAGACCCTAGACACATCTTAAGGCTGCTTCTGTGGGTGGCGCAACCAGCGCTGCAGGCCCACTAGCAGTATTGGCATTCACAAGCCCTGGCACTCCTAGTGCGCTTTACTAGGGACTAACAGTAAATCCAATGCACCAATCATGGACATCAATCACATGTACAATTTACAGTAGGGAGCACTTGCACTGCGGCACGGGTCAGCCGTGGTGCAGCGCCCTGAGTATCGGAAAACCAGCAAAACATCGGAGGCACACCAGCAAAAAGTGGAAGGGAGACTCACGCCAAGGTGCCAGGTCTAACAAAGACCATGCCCAGAACCATAGCAATGAATGAGAAACAAGATGGCCGCGCCCGTTCACGACCGCGCGGGTAAGTTCGCGCGAGATTTTCCTTGCGAACACGCACGAAACTGTACTGGCATGCCGCAGACTTTGCGAGATTACACTTCCCGCCCGGAAACGGAAATACGTCAGGCAAACAAGATGGCCGCGCCCTTGAACGACTGCGAGGGTAACTTCGCGCCTTGCGCTACGAGCGGCTCGCAAAAACGCACAAAACCTTGCCAACTAACACGCCGCAAAAAAACAAATTGCATATTCGCACGAATTTGCGGCTTCCGAATCCGATCTCGCGCGTGTTCGCGCCCCGCGAATCCCGCGAAATTGCAGAAAAACAAGTTTTTCAAAACTGAAAGCACTCGGCAGGGGCAAGAGTTCGAACTCATCATTAGTAACAATTCCCTGTAGTGCTTCCTGACTGGGGCCCCTCCAGAATTCAGTTGCTAGTTGCAACAATTGTATGACCCTGCTCTGACCCTCACAGCAGGCTCATAGAATAGCTACAGGTAGGCCACAAAGGTCCTGGGAAAAAAAATGCACTGCAACAGAAAGCAAAATTACAGATAAGGAAGCAGGTGCCAGACTGGAATTTTAAAACAGTGACACATTAATAAACTAACCCCAAATTAATTCATGTCAGTTGAAGCAGGGCTGGTGTGCTTGATTTTCCCCCCCATAATCTACAGTGATGATGAACCAGAGGGTGGCATTGATGTAACAGAGGGTTGCAGTGGTGAAACAGAGGGTGCTGGGAACCTGTGATGATGAACCAGACGTAGAAACAACATAATCGTGACCGTTGCGTGCCGAAATGTATTTCGCAATTGCGAACTGGTACGAAACCCTCGCGAACTGGCAAAAATCCTTGCAAACACAAAAAATAAAAAAAATCCGCAAATTCGCTAGAATTCGCGGATTTTGCGGATTGCGAGTTCGCAAATCCGCAAAATTCGCGAACGCGAGATTCGCAAAATTCGCCCATGCTTAGTGCTGACCTGCCTACTGCCCTCTCTTCCTAAGTGAAAAGGACTGGGCCTTCACCACATGTACCCAGAGTGACTCCAAGGGCTTGCCTCCTGTTCTGAAGTCTCAGGGACATCAAAGACGTTCAACAACCGTGCAACAGCACCTGGATTCTGGCATCAGGGAGTCCTACCCTGCCAAGTGGTGACAATCCAGTTCTGGGCCCTTGGAAGTGGGTTCTCTGTGCTGAACCAGCAAAATCCACACAGCACCGGCGTTGCACCAGTTGGAACCGATGCATCTCCTTTGATGCCAGCGCATCGCTGCTCGAGGACATTGCATCACCAACTGCGTGGCTTGACAACAATGCATCACCTTCATCGTAAAGGGTTTCGCCAATGATGCATCCAACAGCGCAGATCGGAACCAACGCATCTCCTACGTCTGAAGGGATCAATGTTGACTCAGAGTCTCTCTGCTCCTAGCATTGGGGCTTCAATGTATATTTATCCTCCATCCAAGGTACTTTTTCAGTGGGACAAGTTTGGTTCCTGTATTCGTCCCGCATTTCATCTCGGTCAGACTGAACTTTCAGATTTGACCCGATCAAGAGCAACCACATAGCTCTGTTTAGCACTTTAAGCTTTTAAGCATTATTTGTACCTATGTTATGTTATGTTATGTTAACCCTTTGTTAAAGCGCAAAACAGCTGCCCCAGCAACGGAGCGTCCCGGCGCTGACCTAACCAGTACCTGAGGGGAGGGGAATAACCAACAGAGGACTAGATGACGGAAAAGAGGTGGGTTTTGAGTTCCTTTCGAAAGGCAGTCAAGTTGGTTAGGGTGCGGATATGTAGAGGCAGGGAGTTCCAGAGTCTTGCCCCTAAGACTTTGAAGGAACGGCCGCCCATTCTACAAAGCTTGGTTCGGGGGACCGTCACAAGGTGCTGTCCCAGTGAGCGCAGGGTGCGCCGGGGAATGTAGGGTACCAGGAGCGGACGTAGGAGTTCAGGGCCGTCTGAGTTAAGAATTTTGAATGCAGTGGTAAGAGTTTTGAAAAGAATTCGGGATTCAATTGGCAGCCAGTGCAGATTCCGGATGGTGGCTCTGGCAGAGCACCTGCGTGGAAGGCCAACCACAGCTCTGGCGGCCGAGTTCTGAATACGCTGCAGCGGTGCAAGTTCTGTTTTATTTGCCCCTAAGAGTAGAACATTGGCATAGTCTAGCCGGGCAAGGATAATGGATTGGATGATAAGTTGGCGAGTTCTGGAGTCGAAGAAACCGAGTATCGGGCTAAGACTCCTCAGTAGACCCACACACGTAGCTGCCACTTTCTTTGTGTGGGACTGAAAGTTGAGTGAGGAGTCCAGCCAGACACCTAGGTTCTTCACAACATTTTTTGGCACGGGGTGGGGCCAAGCAGAGAGGGCCACCAATGATCGCTCCAGTGGCCGGGGGTTTTGCCAAGGAGAAGCACCTCCGTTTTCCCGGCGTTCAGCTGAAGGCAGTTGCGCGTCATCCACTGTGCAACTGCCGCTAGGCCATCCCTGAATTTGGTAGCCAAAGTTGAAGGGCCTTCAGAGAGTGTGATGACCAGCTGAGTGTCGTCGGCGTACGAGACCAGCGTGAGGTCCCACTCTTTTGCCACTACTGCAAGAGGCTGGACGTACAGATTAAAAAGGGATGGGCTTAGCGCCGAGCCCTGGGGAACTCCCTGTTCGATGGAATGGGGTTGGGAGATATATGGTGGGGCTGAAACTCGAAAGGACCTGTCCTTTAGAAAGGACCGGAACCATTCAAGGGCGAGTTCGTCGATCCCTATGGCCTCAAGTTGTTTCAGCAGGATATTGTGTGAGACCGCGTCGAAGGCCGCGCTGAGATCCAGCAGGATCAGCGCGGCACTTTGACCGGCGTCCAGGACACCCCGAAGGTGTTCAGTGGTGGTCAGCAGGGCCGACTAGGTGCTGTGACCTGGCCTGAAGCCATTTTGGGATGGGTCCAGGACGTGGTTTTGCAGCATGTGATGGGATAGCACTTTATTCACATGGACTTCTGCCAGTTTAGACGTCCAAGGGAGCAGCGAGATGGGTCTGAAGTTTTCTGGCTTTGTGGGATCTAATGAGGGTTTTTTAATAATAGGGGAAACCCATGCTGATTTCCAACAGGCGGGGACCACCGCTGAGGAAAAAGAAAGAATGAGTAGGCTGGCAAGCGAGGGAAGAAAGAAATCAAGTGAGTCCAGGAATTTAACTGGTCTCATGGGGTCTGTGGGGGATCCAGACTTAACCTGTCTGCACAGTTTAGCGAGGTCATCGAGTGATATGTCAGGTATTCTTAACAGTTTCGACATATCAACTGCAGAGTTGGAAGTGTTAAGGGACACAGGCGGTCTTGTGGAAAGGTGATGTAGATCTTCCTCACCTTTTCAATGAAAAAGGTGGCAAGGTCTTCGCACTGTTTCGAGGAAGTAATACAAGAGACTGGGTTAGAAACATTTTGGAGGCTTTGAACTAATTTAAAGATCGTTTTGGTGGGGTTGGAGCTTAATTTAATTTCCTTAGCATAGAAGGAGGCTCAGGTGGTACGAATCGCCTTGTGATACGTGCGTAGTTTTGATAAGTAGAGGACTTTATCGCTATCCAAATAGTTTTTCCTCCATCCGCGTTCTGCTTTCTTGCATTCCTTCCGCAAGGTTTTGAGCGTTTCGTTGTACCATGGGTTGGTGGGGGAACTGCGAGTTTTGGTCCATGTAGCAGGAATTAAGGCGTCAAGCCCTGTGACGATCCAGTCGTGAAATGCAGTATAGGCTATATTAATGTCTCCGTTCTCGTCAGGGGGGTGGAATTCTCCTAGGTTATCTTCTTTAATAATTCATAACTCCGGTTCTACCTATTCAATTGTGGTCATTTTGGTCTTGTTGTGTTCAATAAATTATGCTTTCTTTTTCTAGCCAGGTGTGGATTCTCTTTGTGTGGTATTTCCACTGTTTTACTATTTTAAGTGTTACAAAAATACTTTACACATTGCCTGCTAAGTTACGTCTATCTACTCTGTGCCAAGCTACTAGATGGTGAGCACAGGTTAATTTATGGTGTGTAACTGACTTAACTTGACCAGAGTTGGGGTCCCTACTTGGACATGGTGCACACCTCTGCCAAGTAGAGACCCAATCCTAACATTGGTGATCAGCAGGGAGGATAGGACGTGTGTTTGTTCATGAAAAACATCTTTATTAGCAAACACACGCCAAAAAGAGGGAAATAAAAAGTTATTGAAAAATGATTGTCCATGCTCGTCTTCAATTAAAGTCTATGGAAGCCCCTGAAGGTGGAATTCTGTGGAGAAGGGAAGAGCTGGAAGAGAGTGGCGTCCAGAGCGAAAGGGCCCACCAAGTGCTGTGGGCAGCGAATGGAGTGAGGTCGGACTTGAGCACTCTGGTTGAAAACCCCACCCCCCACCTGCTCGACATAGTAATACAATTCCATTTCATATTCAAGATGAAGCGGGCGCCCCTTCCTGCATAAAATAAGCACAGAGATGCAACATATTCGTGTAAATATATCACATTCCTGTGCTTCGAAACAACACAGCAAAATGACTTGCGGCACCACACTATGTTAGTTGCTCGTAAATAGGGCCCTGTCTGTTTTGCGGCAAGAGAAGGCAGGTTATGCGGCATAATGTGGCACCATCTGTGACGGTAATATTTTGATATTCTGTCACTTCAGCTCCTAGTAATACTGGCTGGGCGAAGTTTCATGCCATTAGTATCAGCTTAACGCCAAAATACAACATTCGGCAACTGAAACTTAACCAGATGAGATTTGTAAAATGTCTCTCACTTAACGGCAAAATGTGTGGTATCTATTTGGATCGCATATAATATGTGTGTTGAATTTTGCCAAATATGCAAGAAATGGTGGATTATGTGACAAGTATTGTGGATCCATAATTATATGGCAAATGTCAAAACCACACAATTGCATAATTCCAAGGATCCCGAGTAAGAACTGCTTGCCTATTAGGGTTCCACCATCTATCTTGTGCCTCGTTACTCTGTATTTTCAGCTCCTGCCTGCACCAAAATCTCCAGCAATGAGGGAAAATCTTCCACCTTCCTTTACTGGCACATGGTGTATTCTCTGTGCCACCAGACCCTGGCTGGCAGCCTTTGGTTAAAAACCTGAGGGTCTGGATCCCAGTGAAACGGCCAATGTCTCACTAGTTGCTTGTGGTGGAACCACGCTTAGGGTACCTCGCGCTGCTTTTCACCCTGGAACCCCAACCTGTGTAGAGACCCCCAGCTCAGCAGCAGCATGGGCAGATGGTTCTGGAACGTCTGCATCCTGGCTTCCTGTAGGAAGATTGACCGCACTGGTCCACAATTTTAGATCACTACTAGTGTCCGGTCTCTGTGATGGTACAGAGTTGGATCTTTATCTAGGGTCTGTGAAGGTACAAGTCAGGGTTGGATCTTTATCTCGTCTCTGTGATAGTACAAGGTTGGATCTTTATCCAGTGTCTGTGATGGTACAAGGTTGGATATTTATCTAGTCTCAGTGGTCGTACAATGTCGGATCTTTATCTTGTCTCTGTGATGGTACAAGGTTGGATATTTATCTAGTCTCTGTGGTCGTACAATGTCGGAGCTTTATCTCATCTCTGTGATGGTACAAGGTTAGGTCTTTATCCTGTCTCTGTGATGGTACAAGTTTGAATCTTTATCCAGTGTCTGTGGTGGTACAAAGTTAGGTCTTTATATAGTGTCTGTAGCCGTACATGTTGGCTCTTTATCCAGTATCTGTGATGGTACAAGGTCAGACCTTTAGACACTATCTGTGAAGGTACAAAATTAGGTCTTGATCCTGTCTCTGTGATGGTACAAGGTTGGATCTTTATCCAGTATCTGTGGTCGTACAATGTCAGATCTTTATCTCATCTCTGTGATGGTACAAGGTTAGAACTTTATCTTGTCTCTGTGATGGTACAAGGTCAGGTCTTTATACAGTGTCTGTGATGGCAAAAGGTTGAATCTCTATATCGTCTCTATGGTGGTCCACGTTTGGTTCATTATCCAGTATCTGTGATGGTACAGGGTCAGACCTTTATCCAATATCTGTGATGGTACAAGGTTAGGTCTTTATCCTGTCTCTGTGATGGTACAAGTTTGAATCTTTATTCAGTGTCTGTGGTGGTACAATGTCAGATCTTTACCTCGGCTCTGTGATGGTACAAGGTTGGATCTTTATACAGTGTCTGTGATGGTACAAGGTTGGATCTTTATCTCGTCTCTGTGATGGTACAAGGTTGGATCTTTACCTCGTCTCTGTGATGGTACAAGGTTGGATCTTTATACAGTTTCTGTGATTGTACAAGGTTGGATCTTTATCTCGTCTCTGTGATGGTACAAGTTTGAATCTTTATTCAGTGTCTGTGGTGTTACAATGTTAGATCTTTACCTCGTCTCTGTGATGGTACAAGGTTGGATCTTTATCTTGTCTCTGTGATGGTACAAGTTTGAATCTTTGTTCAGTGTCTGTGGTGGTACAATGTCAGATCTTTACCTCGTCTCTGTGATGGTACAAGGTTGGATCTTTATACAGTGTCTGTGATGGTACAAGGTTGGATCTTTATCTTGTCTCTGTTATGGTACAAGGTTGGATCTTTACCTCGTCTCTGTGATGGTACAAGGTTGGATCTTTATCTTGTCTCTGTGATGGTACAAGTTTGAATCTTTATTCAGTGTCTGTGGTGGTACAATGTCAGATCTTTACCTCGTCTCTGTGATGGTACAAGGTTGGATCTTTATACAGTGTCTGTGATGGTACAAGGTTGGATCTTTATCCTGTCTCTGTGATGGTACAAGTTTGAATCTTTATTCAGTGTCTGTGGTGGTACAATGTCAGATCTTTACCTCGTCTCTGTGATGGTACAAGGTTGGATCTTTATACAGTGTCTGTGATGGTACAAGGTTGGATCTTTATCTCGTCTCTGTGATGGAACAAGGTTGAATCTTTATCTTGTCTCTGTGATGGTACAAGGTTGGATCTTTATACAGTTTCTGTGATTGTACAAGGTTGGATCTTTATCTCGTCCCTGTGATGGTACAAGTTTGAATCTTTATTCAGTGTCTGTGGTGTTACAATGTTAGATCTTTACCTCGTCTCTGTGATGGTACAAGGTTGGATCTTTATCTTGTCTCTGTGATGGTACAAGGTTGGATCTTTATACAGTGTCTGTGATGGTACAAGGTTGGATCTTTATCTTGTCTCTGTTATGGTACAAGGTTGGATCTTTACCTCGTCTCTGTGATGGTACAAGGTTGGATCTTTATCTTGTCTCTGTGATGGTACAAGGTTGGATCTTTATCTTGTCTCTGTGATGGTACAAGGTTGGATTTTTTTACAGTGTCTCTGATGGTACAAGGTTGAATCTTTATCTCGTCTCTGTGATAGTACAAGGTTGGATCTTTATCTCGTCTCTGTGATGGTACAAGGTTGGATCTTTTTCTCGTCTCTGTGATGGTACAAGGTTGGATCTTTATCTCGTCTCTGTGATGGTACAAGGTTGGATCTTTAGTCAGTGTCTGTGATGGTACAAGGTTGGATCTTTATCTTTCTCTGTGATGGTACAAGGTTGGATCTTTATCTCGTCTTTGTGATGGTACCAGGTTGGATCTTTATCTCATCTCTGTGATGGTACAAGGTTGGATCTTTATACAGTGTCTGTGATGGTACAAGGTTGGATCTTTATCACGTCTCTGTGATGGTACAAGGTTGGATCTTTATCTCGACTCTGTGATGGTACAAGGTTGGATCTTTATCTCGTCTCAGAGATGGTACAAGGTTGGATCTTTATACAGTGTCTGTGATGATACAAGTTTGAATCTTTATTCAGTGTCTGTGGTGGTACAATGTCAGATCTTTACCTCGTCTCTGTGATGGTACAAGGTTGGATCTTTAGTCAGTGTCTGTGATGGTACAAGGTTGGATCTTTATCTTGTCTCTGTGATGGTACAGGGTTGGATCTTTATCTCGTCTCTGTGATGGTACCAGGTTGGATCTCTATCTCGTCTCTGTGATGGTACAAGGTTGGATTTTTTTACAGTGTCTCTGATGGTACAAGGTTGAATCTTTATCTCGTCTCTGTGATGGTACAAGGTTGGATCTTTTTCTCGTCTCTGTGATGGTACAAGTTTTGATCTTTTTTCAGTGTCTGTGGTGGTACAATGTCAGATCTTTACCTCGTCTCTGTGATGGTACAAGGTTGGATATTTAGTCAGTGTCTGTGATGGTACAAGGTTGGATCTTTATCTTTCTCTGTGATGGTACAAGGTTGGATCTTTATCTCGTCTTTGTGATGGTACCAGGTTGGATCTTTATCTCGTCTCTGTGATGGTACAAGGTTGGATCTTTATACAGTGTCTGTGATGGTACAAGGTTGGATCTTTATCACGTCTCTGTGATGGTACAAGGTTGGATCTTTATCTCGTCTCTGTGATGGTACAAGGTTGGATCTTTATCTCGTCTCAGAGATGGTACAAGGTTGGATCTTTATACAGTGTCTGTGATGGTACAAGGTTGGATCTTTATCTTGTCTCTGTTATGGTACAAGGTTGGATCTTTACCTCGTCTCTGTGATGGTACAAGGTTGGATCTTTATCTTGTCTCTGTGATGGTACAAGGTTGGATCTTTATCTTGTCTCTGTGATGGTACAAGGTTGGATTTTTTTACAGTGTCTCTGATGGTACAAGGTTGAATCTTTATGTTGTCTCTGTGATAGTACAAGGTTGGATCTTTATCTCGTCTCTGTGATGGTACAAGGTTGGATCTTTTTCTCGTCTCTGTGATGGTACAAGTTTGAATCTTTATTCAGTGTCTGTGATGGTACAAGGTTGGATCTTTAGTCAGTGTCTGTGATGGTACAAGGTTGGATCTTTATCTTGTCTCTGTGATGGTACAGGGTTGGATCTTTATCTCGTCTCTGTGATGGTACCAGGTTGGATCTTTATCTCGTCTCTGTGATGGTACAAGGTTGGATCTTTATACAGTGTCTGTGATGGTACAAGGTTGGATCTCGTCTCTGTGATGGTACAAGGTTGAATCTTTATCTTGTGTCTGTGATTGTACAAGTTAGTTCTTTATCTTATGTCTGTGATGGATGGCACACAGTTGCATCTTTATCCAGTGTCTTTTGTGGTGCAAGGTTGATTCTTTTGCAATTGGCTGTGTGCTGGTGTAATATGCATACTCTCTGGCTAGTCATGAGTGAATTACTGGTCTAGAAGGTATGAATCAGCCAGTCGTACAGATACGGATGTACTACATTTGCTGCTACATCGGGTATGAGACCAAGGGTGCAAATATATTTTGGAAATCTTGTGAAGCCGCCTTGAGGCTGAAAGTGGAAGAACAAATTGGAAACGCTGACAATGTATGGTGAACCAGAGATCCCTCTAAGGCTTTATAGTTGGTTTAGTCCTGATGTCTGACATGATCCACCAGTGACCCTTTGACCTCCCGCCCCTCCTTCTGCCCCCCTGAAAAAATCTGAAAACACAGATGTACAACAATCACCCTCCAGACTCCGAGTTGGCGATGCGGCAAGCGCAAGGTAAGTGCTTTTCTCTTTTTAAATTTTATTTCCCCTCATCGCCACCTGTTGACTTCCTCCTCACCTCCTTATCACAGCAGTTTACATAGAATCAGTTACGTTACACATTTCAAGAACTTGAACCGATTAGGTTATCCAAGCGCTTTACATAGCACCAGTTCCGTTACATGTTATCAAGGCACTTTACATAGAATCAGTTATGTTGCACATTTCAAGAACACGTTTCTTTTTGTTCTCATGAATAGGGTTATCTCTTCACACGGGGGAAGGGATACACCTGGCTATATTCCAACAGTCACACCGGCGACTAGTCGTTACAGCTATAGCTCTAAACACAGGGAGGGGATACACATGGATACAATCTATGAATCACATAGGATATTAGTCATTAGAGTTATCTTCTATCTACACAGGAGGGATATGACTGGAAACACTCTACGGGTCACATAGGGGTGGTAGAGAATACATAGGTCCACTGCAAATACTAGTGATAAGAGTCAACTACGTACACATAGGAAGGGATATGACTGGCCAAACTCTAGGAGACGCATAGGGGTGGTATATGGTGTAAGGACTTCAGCGAATACCAAAGCTTAGCATTATTGCAATCGGTCAAAGGTCTACTGCATACACCAGTGATTAGAGTCATCTCTACACACATAGGGAGGGGATATGACTGGATAAACTCCAAGAGTCACATAGGCATGGTATATGGTGCAAGGTCTAAAGCAGATACCATTAACTAGAGTCACTACACAAGACAAAGCAGAGTTCCATAAGTGTGGATGCAGCCACAGCACAAAGGAAGGGTGGGAGGGATGCAAGGGTATGGAGAGAAGGGGAGGCACAACCGGGAGGAAACATTTGAGGATCATCCACAGGGAGAGGGCTAAGGCCAGGGGCATGGTAGGGGGCCAGAGTCCAGAGAAACTGTCCGAAAACAGCAGCAAAGTGTCGGTCAGGACAGAGCAAAAGTCAAGAAGTCCAGCAGAGAAGCTGGGAGCCCAGGTGAGAGATGACGCCGGAGGCCAGCCGCAGGCACGTCGCCATCCTGGAGAGCCTGCAGCCATCCGGCTCGGTGGGCGTGAGAGAGCGCAAGGTGGAGAAGGTGCAGGTGCGATCAGGTGTGATCACGCGATGTCCGTGAGGCGCTGCCACGGCAGCTGGTGGGCCGTGCGTGGATACAACCGCCCTGGAGGATGTGTGGCCTCCGGGAGCCACGAGCAGCACATTCAGAGCACCGGAGCCATTGGTGCCATGCTGCAGGGGGGAGGGGGGAGCGATCCCTCACCCCTCCCCCCATTGGTGCCATTGGTGCCATGCTGCAGGGGGGGAAGGGTTCCTTTCCCTTCCTCAGTAACATGTGGCACGTGACACATCACTTGTGTGGGGCTCAAAAAGGTCTTACCCAAGCCTTTCCTTTCCTCAGTTTCATGTGACACGTCACTCCTGTGGGGTTCCAGAGTGTCTCACCCATGCCGGCCTTCCCCTTCCTCAGTAACATGTGACATGTGACACGTCACTCCTGTGGGGCGCCAGAGGGTCTCACCCAGGCCTTCCCCTCCCTCAGTATCACGTGACCCATCACTCCTGTGGGGCTCCGGAGGGTCTCACCCAGGCCTTCCCTTCCCTCAGTGACATATCACTCCTGTTGGGCTCATGTGGGGCTCCAGAGGGTCTCACCCAGGCCTTCCTTTTCCTCCATATCATGTGACACGTCACTCCTGTTGGGCTCCTGTGGGGCTCCAGAGGGTCTCACCCAGACCTTCCCCTCCCTCAATATCACGTGACCCATCACTCCTGTGGGGCTCCAGAGGGTCTCATCCAGGCCTTCCCCTTCCTCTGTATCATGTGACCCCTCACTCCTGTGAGGATGTATGTAATGTAATGTATGTGTTCTTGTAAAGCGCACTGCTGCCCTGAGGCGTCGTGGCGCTGTAGACCACTGGGGAACCCGTCCTAGCTATCCCTGTGAGATGGTCCCTACTGGACTGTGTATCTCCAAGGTGAAACCAGGCATCCCCGGCGAATGTGGGGGGCCGTTGTAGAGATGAGGCAAGCTAATGCCCAGAGTTGCCGAGTGTGATCCCTGGTTAGAGTAGGCAGCGAGGCGAGAATTATCGAGTCCGCTGACCCTGGTCCACGACCCTGCCGCGTCGGGAATTGAACCCTGGTCCCGGGCCGTCCACTGCTTCCGGGTCTGCCGCCTCTAACCAGTGAGCCACACCACTCCACGTGAGGCTGTGGATCCTGTGGGGCTCCAGATGGTCTCACTCAGGCCTTCCCCTTCCTCGGTATCACGTGACCCATCACTCCGGTGGGGCTCCTGTGGGGCTCCAGAGGGTCTCACTCAGGCCTTCCCCTCCCTCAGTATCACGTGACCCATCACTCCTGTGGGGCGCCAGAGGGTCTCGCCCAGGCCTTCCCTTCCGTCAGTATCACGTGACCCATCACTCCTGTGGGGCTCCAGAGGGTCTCACCCAGACCTTCCCCTCCCTCAATATCACGTGACCCATCACTCCTGTGGGGCTCCAGAGGGTCTCATCCAGGCCTTCCCCTTCCTCTGTATCATGTGACCCCTCACTCCTGTGGGGATTATGTGTTCTTGTAAAGCGCACTGCTGCCCTGAGGCGTCGTGGCGCTGTAGACCACTGGGGAACCCGTCCTGGCTATCCCTGTGAGATGGTCCCTACTGGGTATCTCCAAGGTGAAACCAGGCATCCCCGGCGAATGTGGGGACCGTTGTAGAGATGAGGCAAGCTAATGCCCAGAGTTGCCGAGTGTGATCCCTTGTTAGAGTAGGCACCGAGGCGAGAATTATCGAGTCCGCTGACCCTGGTCCACGACCCTGCCGCGTCGGGAATTGAACCCTGGTCCCAGGCCGTCCACTGCTTCCGGGTCTGCCGCCTCTAACCAGTGAGCCACACCACTCCACGTGGGGCTGTGGATCCTGTGGGGCTCCAGAGGGTCTCACTCAGGCCTTTCCCTTCCTCAGTATCATGTGACCCATCACTCCGGTGGGGCTCCTGTGGGGCTCCAGAGGGTCCCACTCAGGCCTTCCCCTCCCTCAGTATCATGTGACCCATCGCTCCTGTGGGGCGCCAGAGGGTCTCGCCTAGGCCTTCCCTTCCCTCAGTATCACGTGACCCATCACTCCTGTGGGGCTCCAGAGGGTCTCACTCAGGGCTTCCCCTCCCTCAGTATCACGTGACCCATCACTCCTGTGGGGCTCCAGAGGGTCTCGCCCAGGCCTTCCCCTTCCTCAGTATCACGTGACCCATCACTCCGGTGGGGCTCCAGAGGGTCTCGCCCAGGCCTTCCCCTCCCTCAGTATCATGTGACAAGTTACTCCTGTGGGGTGCCAGAGGGTCTCACTCAGGCCTTCCTCTTCCTCAGTATCATGTGACACGTCACTCCTGTGGGGCGCCAGAGGGTCCCGCCCAGGCCTTCTCCTCCCTCAGTAACATGTGACACGTCACTCCTGTGGGGCGCCAGAGGGTCCCGCCCAGGCCTTCTCCTCCCTCAGTAACATGTGACACGTCACTCCTGTGGGGCTCCAGAGGGTCTCGCCCAGACCTTCCTCTCCCTCAGTAACATATGACACTTCACTCCTGTGGGGCGCCAGAGGGTCCCGCCCAGGCCTTCCTCAGATCCATGTCCGCCAGGGTCAGACCGAGAAGCTCACAGGCCCCACAGCCCGCCTGTATCTGTCTCCCTCCTTCCTTGCTGTCACCCCCTCCCATCTCCCGCTCCCCCCGGGGGCCGCCATCTTGTGCACTCACCTGACATGCAATAACGGAGCCATCTTGAATTGATGGGCTGTCACCTGCCGCGGCCGTCCCGCCGCCCCAGGGCCCCGCTTCATTACTGCCGGCCCCCCCAGGAGCGCGTGTCAAGCAGGGAAGTAATTAAATGCCACGGAAGCATGGCAAGCGGCGACTTCTCGCCGTTCATTAAGTGGGTCTCGCAGTTTCATTCAGCCCCCCCATTTCTGTCTCAAAGAGCGATAGACTCCGTGCCCCCCCCCCACTCCCAGGCCCCATGCAGACTCGGCCTGTAATATCCAGAAATGACTAATATCGACCGTTTATAGCGCGTACACGGCAGGGCCTCTAGGCGCGCTAAATAATGGGTCGTTTCCTTCCCCAGCCCAGTGGGACCTCGTCTGCGGACCCACGTGACATGACGCATCTTAATCATTTTACTCCCAAAATATGATGTCCCTTTTGTCTCTTTTGAAAAGCCCCCCACAGAAGGAATCAGAACAAAGGACACTCTTATCACTGCTCCTCGCAGCTGCTTCCGCCGGTGACGCTTTGGGGAGTAATCCGTACTGGTAATCAGATTAGTTTGGGAGAGGGGCACTCGTCTTACTTTCCTAGATTATGGGGCAGATTTACAAGAACTGGCGCATCTCTGCATATTAGCAGGAATGCGCCAGTGAAGATGCGACATGAAAACATACCCTAGCGCCACCACGGATGTGTCTCATTTACAATGCGGCACAGTATGGCGCAAGGATAGACAGATGCGTGTCGCATCTTTTGTCGTAAGGACAGCGCATTGCTGGAGTCGTGTCGCAAGCACGACGCAATTCCAGCAATGCTCAGGGACGGCCTACACTTATTGTGCTGCGTCACTCCTTACCCCTGCTTTAAGCAGGCGTAAGGTTTTGATGCAGTAGCGCCGTAAAAGTGACTCAGTGAAGATTTCACTGTGTCATTTTTTATAGGCTTTCTTGCGCTGGAACGCCCACACTGCATACATTATACCTGACGCAGGTATAATGTAGCGCAGGGCTTTCCAACGTGACGCATCTCTCTAGATGCGTCAATTTGTAAATATGTCCCATAGTGGCGCATTGTTTACAACGCCTCTGCGTCGCAAAAGTGATGCAACGGCAGCATAAAAGTGTTGCAAAGGGCTTGTAAATCTGCCCCACTGTTTCTAGGATAGAACCCATTTGCGCCATCTTTCTCTTGTAAGGTAGCGTCTAGACGCCTCCGGGCACTAGTGAGCTTTATAAATACAATTTTCATTTCATCTCTCATGTCTTTCTTTGCTCGGCAATTTCAAGCAGCGACACAGCTGCGCAGCGCCTTCGGCAGGCGCGGTGCGTCCATTGGGGCGTGGAGGCGTAGCCCCCCCGCCCGCCCGCAGCCGCCCGCAGCTCCCTCTGCGTTTCTGTTGAAAGACGCCAAGGCAGGAGAACTGACATTCCAATCATGTCAGTCAGAATGACATCACATCGCCACCCCCTTCAGAGTCTGAAGGGGGTGGGCGGGGTGGCGTCATTTTGACTGACATGATGATGTCACCAGGGCAATCAACACAAGTGCGCATGAGTGGGGACGGAGGGTGAATTTTTTACCCGTGCCAACGCATGCGCACTTGCGTTTGCGTTTTTTTGCACATGCCCATTAGGAGCCCAAAGGGCTTCTAATAGGCGTGCTGTGGGCGAAGAGAAACCTGTGCCCCAAGCGCCAGGATTGGCTGCGAGGGCTGCCAGTCTCCATTTGTGCAGTGAGGCGCCATGGGGTCGGGGAACAGAGGTGGCGTGGACCCAGACCGGCGGTAATTGAGGTAAGTTTTGTTTTTTATATTTAATATTTAATTCCCCCCCCCCGTCCCCCCGTGCGACATCACCCCCCCCCCCCTCTTTTTATACTGATAAAGTTAACTGTTTGCGCGCCCGGTTCATATAACTCACAATGTTGATATTTTCAGGAAAAAAACGAACATTAGGTTAACGCAGGCCTGTAAATTTCCCAGATGGCTAGTTAAATTATGCAAACATCCATAATAAGGAAAGTAATGTGTGGAAATACGCTATGGGAAAATCACTGCATCAAAGCAGACCAGGAATCCATTAACTTAATTTTGATAGTTAGTATTTTAATAATAATCATGCTAAATTCATGTGCCACTTTATATAGCGCGTCTGTGTTTTCTGAACACTGTAAAACACATACCTTACTATTATTGAATTTAAAGGTTCTCAATTGACTGGCCCTGGCAGGATGGGAGGCAGAGTTGGCCCTGCCGGAAGTGGTCTTGTGCCTTTTATGTTACGGCAGATGACAGCATTGCACATTTGGCTTTTTGAGCAATCTTGCCGGCTTAGGTGTTCACCGTGTGCCTCACAGCTTATGTTCTCTACTAAAACAAAACTAAAGGATTGGTGGGTGAGAATGTAAAGACTTGTGCTAATGTAAGGAGAATGCTAAGACTGAGAATGCAGAAAATGAGAGTCGTGGTTGACTGGCAATATGGTGAGAAAGAAGAGAGAAACACTGATAGGCAGAGAATGTTTAGATCAAGGGACCATGAAAGCAGAGGAGGAAGTGAGGCAAGACCGAGAATGCAGAGAGGACAGAGCTGGACTGGTAATGTAGAGTTTGATGGCAGAGATATCCTTGCCAAACAGAGAACAAGATACTACATCTATAGTGAGAGAGAGCTGCATTGTAAGAATGGACTTAAACTTAACCTGTACGGGGAAGGCACAGCTAAGAAAATAATACAGGCAGGAATTTAGACTAAATACGATTGGTGTAAAGTGGGCAGATGACAGATGAAACAGAGTATGAGTGGGGAAGCGAAGGTAGGTCTGTGTTAAAAGTGTAGAGACCCACTCTCGCTCGCAACGGTGCAGTATGCAAATCAGTTTACGCCCCACTACTTTCAAATGTCACCAGCCGCCCTTTGCCTTCGGTAACACTTTCTCACATCCCAAGGCGCTGCCCATCTTCAAATATAACCATGTAATGCAAGAGAACACACGAACGGTCGCTCCCCTTGCCTCCTCCTCTCCTGATACCTAGTATTGTAGCGCCTGACTCTGCATTTGTTAATCTTATCATAGCGCTTGACTGCACATTATTAATTCTTATCGTAGCGCTTGACTGCACATTATTTATTTACTTATTCATAACGTAGCGCTTGACTGCACAGTCCTTATTCATATCGTAGCGCTTGACCACCTCAGATTGGCATTTTGTTTCGCTAGCGCGCACTTCTTGGCTGTGTAAGTGTAAGATTCTTGCATATTTTCATAGCGCTTCCGCTTCCACTGCTGCTTTGTCCTGACGATACCTCGCCCTTTTAGCGCCCCATTGCTCCCACTGCCTGTGCCCCTATCAGCGTTTGTTGTTGTTGCTGCCATTTTGTTTGTTACCCCTGGCCCTTCCTCCGCCTCGCTCCCGCCTCCCAGCTGACCCTCCCACGCTCCGCCCCCTCCACTATCCATTTAAGACAGATGTCCCAACGTGCAGCGTCCACGCGCAGCGGTCGCGCCGAAGGCCGCGCCCAGCGCCAGACCCCCTGGCCCTCGCAAACCTATCGCCTCCTGCATCACTTACAACGCCTCCACCCTCCTAGCACTTAACCCCGGCCGACTCCCTAACTGCGCCCAAGCAGCACCAGGACACACCCATGGACCCTTCACCTGCCACTCCTGCAAATCACCTGCATCAAAACCCACACCAAATCCACAAACACCAAACAGAGATCCGACACCAACCACCTTAAATGCATCCTTCTCAACACCCGCTCGGTTCACAAACACGCCATCGACCTTTGGAACCTACTCGACACCACTTCCCCGGACGTCGCCTTCCTAACAGAAACCTGGATGAATGCCTCATCAGACATCACCATTGCCATCCCGGACGGCTACAAGATCATCCGTAAGGACCGCACCAAGCAAACAGGAGGAGGCATCGCCATCGTCCATAAGAACTCCATCCGCATCACGACCAGTTCCGACGACAACCTCGCTACCGCCGAACACCTCCACTTCCAGATCCACACCGACCCCAAGACCACACTCAGAGGCACCCTCCTCTACAGACCCCCAGGACCCTATACACAGTTCAGCGAAGACATCACTGACTTCATCACCCCATACGCCCTCCCCTCAGAAGAATACATTCTACTGGGAGACCTCAATTTCCATCTGGAAAAGAGCAACGACAGGAACACTACCACCCTCCTGGACAATCTTGCCAATCTCGGACTCAAACAACTTGTTAACACCCCCACCCACTACGCAGGACACACACTCAACCCTATCTTCACCTCCAGCAAGCATATCTCCTTCACTCACACCACTCCACAACCCTCCACTGGACGGACCACAGTTGCATCCACTTCATTTACAATAAGACCACGATCCACAACCACCCTCAACCAACTATGCGAAGAAATTGGAACAAAATCACAATCAACCAGATCTCCACATCACTTCTTCAAAAAAAACCTGCCTATTCGACGAACCCTAACCAAGCCGCCATCAACCTCACACAATGGTTAACCCAAACCGCCGACAAACTAGCAGCCTTGAAAAAACATCAAATCAAGCAAGCCCCATGGTTTAATGATGAACTTAAGAAATCCAAGAAACTCTGCCGCTCCCTTGAAAAAACTTGGAAAAAAGACCCAAACACTATCACCCAAGCCGCCTTCAAAAACGCCACCCGCAAACACCACCAACTAATCCGGACAGCCAAGAAATCAGCACTCAAAGACCGACTAGACAACAACACCCACAACAGCAAGGAACTTTTCAACATCATCAAAGAATTCACCAGCCCCACCGCCAGCTCCAACAACATCACCCCCTCTCAAGTCCTCTGCGACTCCCTCGCCTCATTCTTCCATGACAAAATCGCCGACATTCATAACAGTTTTGACAACCAACCCGTAAACCAGTCAACCCCTCTCACCTCCGAACCTGTGCCTCCTTCGGATAACCTTCTCAACTGGAACCCGATCACCACAGAAGACACCATTCGCCTAATGAACTCCATCCACTCTGGATCCCCCACAGACCCATGCCCCCATCACATCTTCAACACAGCAGACTCCATTATCGCACCCCATCTCCGAGACGTCATCAACTGCTCCCTCAACTCCGGCACATTCCCAGAAAAATAGAAACACGCCGAACTCAGCGCCCTTCTGAAGAAACCCACAGCTGACCCCACCAAACTCAAAAATTACCGCCCCATCTCGCTCCTCCCATTCCCGGCCAAAGTCATTGAGAAAGCCGTCAACAATCAGCTCGCCGCCTTCCTTGAAACCAACAAATCACTCGACTCCTCACAGTCTGGCTTCCGAGCCAAACACAGCACCGAGACCGCCCTCATCGCAGCAACAGACGACATTCGAACACTACTGGACAACGGAGACACAGTCGCCCTCATCCTCCTCGACCTCTCCGCAGCCTTCGACACAGTCTGTCATAGTACCCGAATACAACGCCTCAGCAACATCGGAATCCAAGGAAAAGCACTGGACTGGATCATCTCGTTCCTCGCGGGAAGAACTCAGAGAGTCCGCCTCCCCCCTTTTAAGTCAGAGACCACCGAAGCCATCTGCGTGGTTCCACAAGGATCTTCTCTCAGCCCTACCCTCTTCAATGTCTACATGAGCCCCCTCGCAACCATCGCACGTCAGCACAACCTCAATATCATCTCCTTCGCTGATGACACTCAGCTGATCCTCTCACTCACCGAAGACCTAATCACCGCCAAAACCAACCTACATGAAGGGATGAAAGAAGTAGCCGAGTGGATGAAGCACAGCCGTCTGAAACTGAACTCGGACAAAACGGAAGTCCTCATCTTAGGTGCATCCCCTTCCGCTTGGGACGACTCTTGGTGGCCAGAGCCCCTTGGAAAAGCTCCCATACCGATGGACCACGCACGGAACCTAGGCATCATCCTGGACTCCTCTCTTTCGATGACCAGACAAGTCAACGCCGTCTCATCATCATGCTTCAACATCCTACGCATGCTCAAAAAAACATTTCGCTGGATCCCCACCGAAACAAGAAAAACGGTCACCCACGCACTGGTTACAAGCCGTCTGGACTACGGAAACACCCTTTACGCCGGCACCACTGCAATACTGCTGAAAAAACTTCAACGCATTCAAAACGCCTCAGCCAGACTCATACTAGACATCCCCCGCACAGACCACATTTCCGGTCACCTGAAAGGCCTTCACTGGCTCCCTGTCAACAAAAGGATAACGTTCCGTCTCCTCACCCACGCACACAAAGCCCTCTACGAACTTGGACCTGACTGCCTCAACATGCGCCTTTCCTTCTACACTCCCACCCGCCAACTGCGTTCGTCCAACCAAGCCCTCCCCACTGTTCCGCGCATCCACAAAACCACCATGGGGGGTAGATCCTTCTCCTACTTAGCGGCCAAAACCTGGAATTCCCTTCCCAAAACCACCTAGCCTTCAGAAAACAGCTTAAAACCTGGATATTTGATGAGTAACCCCCCCCCCCCCCCCCCCCCCCTCCTCAAGCGCCTTGAGACCCTCTGGGTATGTAGTGCGCTATATAAATTCTGACTTGACTTGACTTGACTCCTGTAAACCTGGAACAGACTGTTGACGTAACTACCGCTCGCATCTGCGTTTATTTGCAGTACAGAGAATCCCACGCACCTGATAACTTTGGAAGGAATATCTGGCGCCCAGAGACATAAAACGCCAGCACTTAGAGCTAGCTACATGTGACATGTCTGCCCCCCGTTGAGCGAGACTTGCAAGCCCGACCTTTACAGCGAGGGGCCTCAGCACTTGCCCCCAGCACCAGCCCCACCATGGAATTGCCCTCCCCTCCTTTCGTCTCCTTTTACTTCCATCTTTCTTTCCTCTTTTGCATTCTCGTTTCCTACTTTTAGCTCTCTCACCCATTCGCTTCTCACTTTCATTTTCTTTAAACTCGTCATCATTTCGATGTCTGATCCTGCTCGGTCCTGGCCCCGCCCCCGCCCCGCAGCTGTGTCATGTTATCTTCTCTCTCGCACTCGCAGGGTTATTCACTGGCCTCTGCTTCTGGCTTGAGAACTAGAGGTCAGAGTTCAAAGTACAGAAGAGCCATAAGAAGCAAATGATCCTGTCCAATCAGCGCCTGGCTCCAGCTGGCACAGTAGGCGCTTCACTGCGCCATTGCTGGTGGATCATTGAGCAGGTAAAGCGCAACATTTAACCCCTGCTCCTTTGTTTGTGTGTGGAGTTTTATATAGCGCTAACTAGACCCAGAGGTATCAGAGAACTTTACATGAGCAACAATTAAGTTACATATGGAGGCATTCATTTTTGTTGGGAATGGGGAGATTAAGTGATTTGCCCAGAATCACAGAATGTTGAGCGTCCTTGCCGAGACTCAAACCCGGTTCCCCAGCTCTGAGGTTGGCCACCCTAACCGTTAGGCCACATTCTCTGCTCTGGTAGATCCCCATGAACATGCCTGGTTGGAGACGCAACAGCAAAGACTGCCAAGTATGTCTGCCTCCTCTGCCCCTTGCTTTAACCTCTGCTTGGACCCTCATTCTCAGTTATGCTGTAATCTGTTGTGAGAAGTTGGCCTGGTATATGCTGTCCACTAGTGATAGTGGGCACCTTGCACAAGTCCAAACGACTCTTATTGATGATTAGGCTAAATACAACCTTTAAAGAAAGCTATACTAATGGTAGCTGTGGAGAGCAGCCTTCGGGCTAAGTCTCGAAGGAATGCAAAGCAGCTTGTTTTTCCAGATCAGAACCTCCTGAATGACCAAATGAAAGGAGAACCACACAAGAAATATATAAAATATCTGTATTTATTACTAAACACTCTCTACTAACCTCTTTATGAGATTAGAGCACAAAGCACACAATATTAAATCACTAGAACGACAGTAAATAGCACAATACACAGCGGGCTCCAGGGGGAGACTGAACCATATACTAAGAAAGTGGTATAACAACCACGGCTCAACTAGACACAGTGCCTAGAGCACGTAGAATCGCTGGGACCTCAAGGAACCACCCAAAGTAGTGAAACAGGGGACCCACAGAGGACGGGTACAGTGTGAGAAAACAGATGCGAGCTCCGAACAACACGGAAATGGGAAAGTCGCGGTTGGAAAATTATAGTTTAAGGACACTTTGTAGAGGTCTTCAAGCAAACCCTTTAGAACATAGAAGGTTCTAAGGCCAGCACCCTTGTGAGTACAGAGGTTCCCGTGTTACCTGTCCCAGAGGAGCCGGGTGTATAGGGGTCAAGTGGTGTCGGGAACCCTCATCATTTTCAAGGGCGTGATGCAAAAAAGTGCTGCTGTCGGGAATATGAAAAGTGTCTGGTGTGATCCAAGCCTGGATATGAGGTGAGAAGAACCTAAAAGCAGAGGGGACAGAGTCTGGGTCACTTTGGGGTGACCAGGGGCTCAGTAGACAAATGCCCACCGATGTCGGGTGCTTCAGGTGAGAAGATTGGATGCTTGATTCTGCAGCCACGGGGACCAGGAGACGTCGACGACAACCAAAGTCCAGAGGTGACCTGTCCCACAAAGGATGTCGAGTGCTGAGGGGTCAGTGTCTAGATAGAACACCAACAAGTCTTGGCAACAGCAGCCCATGCGGGCAGAGGAAACAGTTTACTGTGTAGACCAGCAAGGTCCTGGGGACTCTCCAAGCAATGGAGAGTCAGGGCACATCTGGAGCAACCAGGGAAGCCCAAGGAAAGTCAAAGTTGTCTTCATAGGGATCCACAGGCCAACGGACCACGGATCGTAAAGAGACCTCGAGCTGAATCACGAAATACCAGCCCACAGAACACTTGTGGAGTGTAGGCCGGAAATCTTTGGTGGAAATACTGCTCAGGGTAAGGACTACACATAGCCCAAAGCACAGCCTCATGGATTTCCAAAAAACAGATGCTGCTGCAAAACTACACAGTGCACAGAGGGTCGGGTTGCACGGTCCCCCGAGGGACTTGCTGAGAGAGAATTGCTGAGAGAGCAAATCGACCTCAGAGATACTCGGAAATCCACCTCCTGTGTTGCAGGAATCTTCAGAGTCCTCAGGAGCCCGGAAGATGCAAACTGGTCAGATGCGTTCAGGTGCCTGCCTGGCAGGGGAGTAACTCCTTTACTCCAAGGGAGATTCTTCTGTTGTCCAGCAAAGTGTAGATCATCAAAGTACTTGGTTTCTGCTTGCAGAGTTTAGTCCAGGTAAAATCTAAAGTCCTGTAGTCAGGGTTCCTACTTTAAACTCTAGGAAGGGTTTGGACAAACTCTGGGGACCCACCTAGGGGCAGGTCAGGACAGAGGGGTGGCTACACCCATGTCCTTTGTCCAGTTTCACGCCAGAGCAGGAGCAAATGGCTCCTGCAATGGGTTTGAGCTGGACAATGCACTGGGACACTAAATGTGCCCCCAGTGCAGACTTTCTGGCACTCTCAAAGTGCACCCACCCAGCCCCAATACACTAAAGCCTGCCTGGGAGGTGGTCACACCTCCCTTTAACAGGAAACCTATTGTCAGACCTTCCCCTGCTTGAGCTTGGCTCAGCAGCAGGAGGGAAGACTTGTGTCTGTGGCTGGCAGCATCCATTTTGTGATGCCAGGGTTGAGAAAGCTGGTACCGGGTGTACACAACATGTTTCTAAGCAGCCGTTTTAAAGTTAGCATTCACCACGAGGTTATAATGCACTTAAATATATTTATTTATTTATTTATTTTAAAGGTTTTATATAGCGCTGGCTTGACCCGGAGATATCAGGGCGCTTTGCAAGAGCATCAGATCATAGTTACAGGTTACATCGTCTCAAAGGTTACACAGTTATTAGAGCATGGCAACATAGTTACTTGTAAGGTCGAGATAAACAATAAGCACAAATACGTAAGGGGAAAAGCAGGCAAGGGGAAAGATTCAGGGGAGGGGGAAGGAGCTGGGGAAGTAGACAGGTAATGAAGGCGGGAAAGAGGAGTGGAGGGTGAAGGACACCGCATGGAAAGAGGAGGGGAAGGGCGACAGGGACACAAACCGATAGACGAGTCAAAGCAACGTCCAAAGTCCAGTAAGCTGTGATCCCAGGGGAATTGGTATCACTTCCCTATCTCTGTTGCGGGAGGCTCCCTTTACGCAGAGGACTCTCTAAGAGGGATCTCTGAGACTCCAAGGCCTACATACTGGATCCTACCCCAAAAAGGGGAGAGGGGGTGCTTTGGCAAGGGGTGCCATACCATACCTCAGCTGTGAGCGGCTCCCTTGGTGCAGTGGACTCAGCCGCGCAGCTAGAGGGGTGCGGGGGGCGGACCGCCCCAGGCGGCACTGTTTTGGGGCGGCCGCGGCCACGCAGTACTAGTGGCGCGTTGCGGCCGCCTTTATAATTTATTTGGGGACACTGTCAGTGTCCCCAAATAAATTATAAAGACGGCCCTAACGGTCCACTAGGGCCGCGCATGTGGCGTTGTTTCCATTTCAAAGTGCTTAGTGCTCAGATCACTGCATCCAATTGCCGCCGAGGCGTACCGCTTAATTGGCCAGTGTGTGTAAGTGCAACCGCACTGCACGCACCACCTGAGAATATGTAACAAGTTTCTTTGGGTCCCAGGGCCGTCAATCAGCGCCTGAAAGCGCTACCAATGACGGCCCTGCAGGGCCTGCAAACTTTATACTTCGAAGCCCGCCTTCGGCAGTGAACCGTGCTGCAATTGAGCGTGCACCATGCACGTCACGTGATGGTGTGTGCATGCCTCCAGGGATCAACAGGAACATAACTGATTCCCGGTTTTGGACCAGGAGTGAGTGACTTGTTTTACTTGTCACTTTAAGTGAAGGCCGGCGCCAGGGGCGGATTGGCACTGCGGGCATTCGGGCATCGACCGAAGGGCCGGTGTTTCAGTGCCCTCTGTGGGCCGTTTTTTTTCTCCCCTTTCCCAGTCCACAGAGAGTGATATCTGCTGTCTGCTCTCTGTTGACTGGGAAATGGGAGAAAAAAACGTCCCACAGAGGGCACAGAGACAGAAATGAAAGTTCTTCACTGTGCGGCCATACAGCGATTATCAGCTGTGGCCTCTACTGCACCCCCTGCCCTGCAAAGCAATCACGCTGAGGCTGGGCTGGGGAGGGGTGATTGTTTACAAGAATCGGCTTCCCTAGGGGCCAGGTGTTGCTCAGGCCTTTTGAGCCATTTTCACCTTGGCCCCCCTGGGGCCCACGCAGCTGGGGAAACAGTGTTAGTCTTAACACCTCGCCAACAGCCCCTCACATTCAGGGCACAGTGGGCGAGGAAGAATGGGTCTGGCTGTGGGGGCCTGGTGATGTTTTGAAAGCGCACAATCTTCACCTTAGGCCCCCCCGCTACTATGGATGATCCAGCAGCTGTGTTTTGTGCTGATTAATTTACTAATTGCAGGGGCCTTACTTCTGTCTATGTACTCCTGAGCTGAAGGTCTGAGGAGGGCTGAGTAGGTTAGTAATAGCAGGGGCTTCGCTGCTTTTCAGGTGCTCCTGTGCTGGAGGGCTCGAATAATTTTGTGATCGCAAGGGCCTTGCTGGTTTTTCAGTTGCTCAGCATGTAGGCCATTGTCACCTTGGCCTTGTGTCCTGCGCAAGAACAGTATCCTCCCACTTTCATTACTTGTCTGTGCATAGGCATAGGTGGCCTAACGCCAGAGTTGCAGAGATGGGGATTCAAGTTTGAGTCTCAGCGTCTGCTCAACAACCTGTGATTCTGGGCAGATCACTTCCTCGCCCAGGCTCTTAAATAAAAAATCAGATCATGTGTACTGTAATTGGTACTCATGAATATAACTCAAATAGCCTTTGTCTTGGGCTGAATTTACACTATATAAAACTGCCAAATGGTAAAACGACTATAAAAAATAACCATTTGTTCATGCTTTATGATTCTGCAAAGGGACCATGACAATTAAAGAGGACACTTTATAAAAAACATGTCCATATCAGTGAAAGGGTGAATGGATGAATGAAAGGGTGAATGGATGGATGATGAGAGAGAATGGGTGGATGGATAAGTGAAATGATGGATGGATTGATTAATTGATAAGTGAAAGAGTGAATGGATGAACAGATGTGTGAAAGGGTGGCCGTAAGGATGGATGAGTGAGTGAAGGGGAGGGTACATGTGCAAAAGATTGGATAGATGAGTGAAGGAGTGAAAGGATGGATGAGAGAAAAGATGGATGGATGATTGAAAGGATGGATGAGTGATAGGGTCAATGGATGGATGCATGAGTGGATGAGTAGATGGATAGTTGGGTGGATGGAAGGAAGGATGGATGGCTAAGTGAAAGGGTCGATGGAGAGAGAAAGGAAGGATGGTTGATTGAAAAGGTGAATAGGTGGAAGGATGAGGGACTGGGTGGATGGATAAGAAAGTAAAAGGATGGCTGGATGGGTGAGAGGGAAAATGGCTAGATGGATGAGTGAAGGGATGGATTGGGTAAAAGGGTGGGTGGAGAGAAAAAGTGAGGATGGATGTGTGGATGACTGAAAGGGTGAATGTGTGGAAGGATGAGTGACTGGGTGGATGGATGAGTAAGTGAAAGGGTGGCTGGATGGGTGAAAGGGTAAATGGATGGATGAGTGAATGGATGGATGGGTGGAAGAGTGGATGAATGGGTGGATTATGGATGGATGAGTAAAAGGGTGGATGGAGGGATGGATGAGTGAAATGATGGATGGAAGAATACATGATGGATAAGTTTGAAAATGGTTGAATATGTTTGGATCTGGATTAGCGACATCTTATGCTTGCCACTTTACATCTCACAATGACTATCGAAACAGAACTTCCCGACCATTTCTCTCACCAAACATGCCTGCTCAGAACCATGAATTGTAACAAAATATCAGACTGGACAACCCAGTGCTGTAACCATATATATAGATTATTATCATATGAAATATCCCAAAAGACCTGCACAGTTGATCAAAGCTGCGTGGATACTGAAAAACCGTGAAGTACACGATTGGTTCAACCTGATATACACCTATTTTGACTAGTGCTTAAATGGTTGCCTATTTTCTTACTTACATAATAATGCGCAACCTCCTCTGATAGGTCTGTAAAACTTACCTTTTGTCCTGAAGTTTTGTTCTGATTTTTGACCCTTTGTCCTGAATTTTTACACTCCCCATCCTGAATTTGCACCCATGCCAGTTGGTAACCCTAGTCCTGACCCCGATCCCTTCCCCCGAAGCAACAGATATGAATAAAACTGTGTTTTTTGTATATAGACATCACCTGCTGGCTGTGAAATAAATTTATGACTAGATTGTACAGATACATTTTTTCAGCATTCTTTACACCCCAGACTGCCTTTTCCTCATTTGTGAATTCTTACTTTTGTTATTACATGTTCTATTCCCAGAGATTCCAGTCTTACCCTTTCTCCTTGACTTTGTACTCGATTTCTGATTTATGTGATGATTAGAGTCTAGGACATAGCTGGTTGGGAAAGAGTATCTAACGGCATTGTGCAGGGCGTTAAGACTGCAAGTAAGTATTCAGTTATCAGACCTGCAGTGCTCCTAGTCTTTACCAATGTTACTTGCTTTGTAAGCTTTAAAAGGCTTAATTTACTAAATATTTCTGTACGAATTAGACCTCAAAGAGTAACCAAATAGTGTTTCATGACAGGGCACGCCCCTTGAATGTGGACCACGCCCCTTAACCGTAGGCCACGCCCCTTAAATGTATGCCACGCCCCTTGAACGGGGGCCACTTTTTTCGTCAGTGCCCGGGCCAAATTGTGATCCCAATCCGACCCTGGCTAGCGCAGATCATGTGAGAGAGACATTGACACTCTCGACTCTCTCTCCTTGTGGTGATGGTGCTGATCTTTGGGACATTGAAGCAAAACCAAGTAAGTTTTCTCCCTTGATTTTGCACTGACTTTGATGGTGGTACTTCAACTGGACGCCTCGCCCGCCTCTCTGCTCTCGTCTCCGTCCTCGTGTGCCCTGGTATGCGCGGCTCACTCCCAGCGCCGCAATAGGCAAACATTCAGTTCATTAAATTTTGTGGACTAGAAAGAAGGACCCCAAACATCACTGTCCGTTGCTAAAATAGACCACCATTCCCTGATTTCTAGGAACATTTCAGACGAAAAACACAGCCTCTTTTACTGTGTTTATTTTAGACATGCGAGCTTCCACTTCATTTGCCCCAATTAACTGTCCCTATGCTTCTGTCCATGTCCTCTTTCTCAGCACCCTGCCCCTTCCTTCCACCGTCCTTTTCTGACCACCCCTAAGCCCCCTCCCCCTCCCCCATTTGGTTTTGCAGGGTGCCTGGGAGTTTTGCATAGCCCAACTCCCACACCCCCCAAAAAACTTTAAGTGTTTTCGCAGAGTGTTTGTAGTGAGTGCTCTGCTTCACCGCGATCCAAGAATGGCGGTTTAGTGGTTTGTTGCTGGGTGGTGCGGGCTCGCTCATTAAATCCAGGCATTACAGATCATGTAGGTGCATGTTTAGTTTTTGACATGCAGTCATGTCTCACGTGGAAACCGGAAGCACTCCCACAGCCACAGAGGAAACCCGACTGCTGGGAAAATAGAACAGGGAAAGAAAGAAGGAATGTTGGAAGAAAAGGGTGAAAAAAGGAAGTAGGGATGATGATGTAGGAGGATGAATGGATATGTGGATGAATGAGTGGGTGAAAGAAGAAGTGAATGATGATGGATGCACACATGAACGTATAGTAAAGGGATGGGTGGATGGGTGAGTGCGTGAATGGATAGGTGGATTGACAAGTGAAAGGAAGGCAGAACAAATGGATGAATAGTTGAGTGAATGAATAGGTGGAGGGACAGCTGAAAGGAGGATAGAGTAAAGGGCTGGATGAGTGGGCGAAAGATCTGGGAATGAAAGTCGTAGTGAATGGATGATGAATGGATGGCAGGGTGAATAGATGGGTGGCAAAGTGAATGAATGTATGGATGGATGGCAGATTGGATGGATGGCAAAGTAAATGAATGGATGCATGACAGCGTGAATGGATTAAAGGCAAAGTGACTGAATGCATGATTGGATATCAGAGCAAACTTGTAAACTTGTAAACTTGCAGATTTATATAGCGCGAATTGTTGCCCGGAGGCGTCCAAGCGCTGAGAAGCCCCAAACCTACTGATAGGCAAAGGAGGGGGACAGGCAGTTAGTAAGAGGATGTGAACAGAAAAGTCTTTAATTGCTTGCGAAATACCGTGAGGTTAGGGTTGGCTCTGAGATGGAGTGGGAGAGTGTTCCAAGTCTTGGACGCGTTATATGCGAACGTCCTTCCGCCAGATCTAGATCTTTTTATTCTTGACACCACTGCCAAGAAGGTCTGGCTGGAACGAAGACTTCGGTTTGGGATGTAATGGGTGACCAGATCACGAGTGATACTAGGGCCCATATTCCAGAAGGCTTGATGGGCTATACATAATGCCTTGAACAAAACTCTCTGCCGAATTGGTAGCCAATGAAGGCTGGTCAGTCCGGCCCTCACTGAGTGTCTACGGGGGATTTTGAGCAGAAGACGCGCTGCGCAGTTCTGTACAATCTGCAGCCTGCGTAGAGTATATTCTGGGGCGCCGAGGTAGAGTACATTATTAAAATCAAGGCGTGATTGTATGAGACCTTGAATGGCTACCTGTTTGGCTTCCATGGGAAGGAGGGGAAATATTTTATTTAGCACCCTCATGATGCCAAAACAGGTGGCTGAAAGCTTTGTGGCTTGCACATTGAAGGATAAAGAGCTGTACAGCCACACTCCAAGGCTTTTGATGTTATTTTTGGGGAGTGGAGGGGGACCTAGACAGGGAGACCACAGAGAGGGAGGAAGGACTAGATCAGAAGGGCCTAAGAGCATCAGCTCTGTTTTGTCCCCGTTCAACTTCAGGGATGATGATGACATCCAGGTCCTCACTTCCTCCAGGCATTCTCTGAGCCCGCCTGGCGCAGTATGGTTTGCCTCCTGCACCAGTGAGACCACTAGCTGCGTGTCGTCCGCATAGGAGATGATCTTAACTCCGAATGGGCGGACGACGTCGGCTAGTGGTCTCATGTACAGATTGAAAAGTGCAGGGCTCAGAGAGGAGCCCTGAGGAACACCGCACTTTAAAGGCCTACTGGAGGACACAGACTCGCCATCAAAAACCCTAAAGGATCTGTTCTCCAAAAAAGATTTAAACCACGCCCAGGCTTTATCCTTAATCCCCGCACAGGCCAGGCGGTTCAGTAAGGTGTCATGACTGACCGTGTCAAACGCCGCGCTTAGATCAAGGAGGATCACTGCCACTGATCCTCCTTGATCCAGGATTTTTCTAGCTTCCTCGGTAACCATGAGGAGAGCGGTTTCAGTCCCGTGTTTTGGTCTGAAGCCCATCTGCATGGGATCTAGTATGTGATAGTCTTCCAGATAATTCACTAGCTGTTGATTAATGTATTTCTCTAGGACCTTGCTCACCCAAGGGAGCAAGGAGATGGGGCGATAGTTGGCTAAGTCAGACGGGTCCAAATTGGGTTTCTTAATTAGTGACCTGACCAAGGCTTGTTTCCAGACAGTTGGTACAGTGCAGGAAGAGATGGACGCGTTTAGTACCTCCCTGACGACGGGCAAGATAATCCAGGATGCTGCCATTAAGATGTCTGGTGGGGCAGGGTCGTCCGGTGAGCCGGATTTGACACTGAGAGCTAGTGATTCAAGGGTTGAAAGGTTCAGTGGGGGAAAATGGGTTAAGATGTGTTGAGAGGGAAAGGGGAAGAGGATAGGGGAAATATTGGGTTGGATTGATAAGATAATTTTTGGGGAGGGAAATGCTGAATAAATCTTGTTTACTTTCTGATAGTAAAACTCGGCAATATTATTGCAGTGAGTGACAGATTTCGCGACCTGCAACGCAGGGGGTGGGTTTGTTAAGTTTTTAATGATCTGGAAGATCTCTCTAGGTTTAGATTTGGCCTGCAGGATTTTATCGGCGAAGTAAGTGGACTGAGCTGCTTTTATTTGGGTTTTATACTCGCTAAGAGATTCACGGTAGCGGGTTTTGTTGTCTGCTAAGTTGTCTAAACACCAGCGTCTTTCCGCCCTTCTACAGAGATGTTTCTTGTCTCTAAGAGACTGCGTATACCACGGGGCAGTTTTATGTGGACGCTTCAGTACAGTCTTGCTCATAGGGAGAGTGATGTCAAGGGTGTGAGTAATCCAGTTGACATAGGCCTGATTCGCTAGGGTAGGGTCCTCCTGATTCTCGGGTTGTGAGCTGGCAAGTTTAATGGACCAGTTATCAACCACGAGGCGCGACCAGGCTCGCCTGAGCCTTGTAGTAGGGGCTGGTGGTGGAGTTTTAAGTGCGGTCCACCTAAAGGGGATCAAAAGGTGGTCTGTACAGGGCAGGGGAATGCCTGGGTCCACTGTGATGTCAGGACAGTTGTTGAAAATTGGGTCCAATAAGTGGACTTTGGCATGAATGGGGGTAGTGACACGTTGGGTAAGCTGTAGGGCTGCGAGATCCTCTAGTAAGATGATGGCTGTATGGTCAGAGGGGGAATCAAAATGAAAGTTTAGGTCACCTAACACGGTGAAGTTAGAGGAGGTACTAACTCTGTCGGCCACACTAGATGGCAGTGATTCATGGAATTGGTTCGGGGGGCCGGGCGGGCGGTAGATAAGGGTGCCCGAAAAACAGCTATTGGGTGAAAGATCGATATTAAAACCAATACTTTCGCAGTCTGAGATAGTCTCCAAGGTGACTCGGCAGAGTCGATGGATTGATGAATGAATGGCAGGATGGATGGCAGAGTGGATAAATTGATGGATGGCTGAGCAGATGGATGGCAGAATGGATAGATGGTGGAGGGGATTGATGCATGGCAGAGTGGATGAATGGGTGGTTGAATAGCAGAGTGGGTGGATTGATGGATGAATGAATGGCAGAGTAGATGGGTGGTTGGATGAATAGATAGAAGAGTTGATGAATGGATGGGTGGCAGAGTGGATGGATGGTGAATGGATGGCAGAGTGGATGGCAGAGAGGGTGAATGACAGAGTGGATTGATGGATGGATGAAAGAGAGGATAGGAAGATGGATGGATGGCAGAGTAGGCTGATGGATGGCTGAGTGGATGAATGGAAGAGTTAATGAATTGATGAAAGCATGTCAGTTAATCGATGAATGGCAGAGGTGATGGTAAGATAAAAGAGTGGAGGATGGATGCAAAGAGAATGGATGGCAGAGTGAATAGATCAATGGGTGGCAGAGTGGATGGTTGGTTTTTAGACTGTATGGATGGCATAATAGATGGATGGCAAATTGGATGGATGGATAGATAGATAATTGGATAGAATGGGGAAATATTGAATGATGGATGAAAGAATGAATGGATGACAGAATCGAAAGGTGAAATAGTGGATGCCAGTAGGTGAATGGAAGGGTGAAAGAATGAATAGATAGATGCATGGATGGAAGAGATAATGAAGCTGTTCTATTGCTATAGCTTTGCTTATGTTTCTAAATACTGTCGTTGTTTGGTAAAGTGTGGGTGTAAAGTGTGACCTATGTGGGAGTTGTTTTGGTGTTGTGCTTGATGTCTAGCGGGTGGTTTTACTGCTGTGGTCTTGTAGCAGCAGTTCAGTATGAAGAGGTGTAAGAGGAGGAAGGGAAGGAAGGTATACATTTACTTATGCATTTAGCTACCATTTTAGTGCTGGTGGGCCTTCATCAACTGAGACTTGACCTTCGAGGTTTGCTCTAGGCTTACGCCGCAGTTTCACACCCTTTCTTATGCAGTGGAGTAGAGAGTGGCGTTGTAACTTAAACTCTGCCAATCCACCCCTGCTGATCGCCGTAATTTTTCCCCAGATCCACCCTCCCCGCCGCTACCTGCCATGGGCGGCAATCTGGGGGATAGCCCCGGGCGCCATAAGCTCTAGCTACTGAGTGGACTCTCTCAGCGGGTACGCTGAGACTCCAGAGTATAAATATTGGATCTTTCCCCAAGAAGGGGATTTGTGCTTAGTCAAAGGGCACAAAGGACAGGGGGCTAGGCAGACTAGCAGGCAAGGTGAGAAATTCAGGGGATAGTGAGTAGGAGCTAGGGAGGTAGACAAAGGGAGAAAGAGTACTAAATGGGACACATTTAATTAATGAGTAATTATGTAGCGCTGGCTTACCCGATGGATTAAGAGCGCTTTACATGAGGGACAATAATGTTGCACTTGACATCAGTTAAAAGTTACATAGGTATCAAGAAAAGCATTTAAAGAACGTAAGGGACAAGGTGAAGGGAGCAGGAAGGGTAAGGGGATAGGGCAAAGGGGTAGGAGAAAGAAGGGATGTAGAGACAAGGGGTAAATCTGCCCAAGGTCCGGGTGGGTAGGTGGCGGCAGGGAGGGTGAGTCTATAACCCGTATTCTGTTTGGCTAAATGGTAGCTCCACCGGGCATTAGCCAAATCGCTAGGTCTCCACAGTCTGGGGTAAGTTCCGCAGGTTCCAAGTCCTGATATGTAGGCAGGTTAGGGGATAGGTTACAAGGTCTGGTCAATGTCCAATTGTTGTCCCAGGGAAGTAAAACAACGTGTAGGGGACCACTAAGGAAGCCATCTTGGGGTCAGGCAGTGGACTGTACTGTACACTGGTGGCCATCCTAAGGTTAGGCATCAGGCAGTTAAAGTCAATATCCAGGACAGCGGCCTACATAAAATAACAAATCCAGCGTGCACACACCATCACATGCACAGACATGCACAAGCACACACCAATGTGAGCACACACTCTCATATGCGCACTGACGCACACAGAAAAGCACATAGCCAGAAACCTCCAAGAACACAAGCACACATAAAATCCCACGCTCTAATACAAAAACACCCAAATACATGCACACGCAAACACCATCACAAGCACAGACATGCACAAGCACACACAAATGCGCTCACTCTCATATACACGCAGACACGCACATACAGAAACTATCAAAAAAACACACAAGCACACATACAATCAGTGGAGAAGTGTGGCTCAATGATTAGAGCTGCAGACCCTGATGCAGAGGTCTAGCCCGGGGCCAGGCGGGTCTTGGGCTCAAAATTCCAGGACCTGATAATTCTCGCCTCAGTGCCTATTCCAATCATGGAGTCCCACTCTGCAACTCTGGGCAATAGCTTGCTTAATCTCCACAATGGCCCCCACAACGCTAAGGATGCCTGGCCTCCACCTTGGGGGTGCCCAGGAGTGGACGCCTCACAGGGAAAGCCAGGATGGGTTCCACAGCGGTATTCGTACAAGCGCCTTGAGACCCTTGCGGGTGAATAGTGCACTATACAAGTATCAATTTACAATTTACATATGCTCCATAACAAAAATACCCAAGGAAGTACACACAAATACATGCACACACACAAACACCATCACACGCACAGACATGCACAAGCATACAACAAATGTGTGCACACACTCTCATACTCAAACAGAGGGAGCACATACAGAAACACGCACAAGCGCACATACACTTCCATGCTCTAATATAAAAACACTAAAATACATGCACACACCATCACACGCACAGACATAAGCACACATACAGAAACATCTACGTGCACAAGCACACATAGAATCACATGCTCTAATACAAAAACACCCAAATACATGTCAATACAATCACACACTTAGACATGCACAAGCACACACAAATGTGAACATAGTCTTTCATAAACGCACAGGCGCACACACACATGTGCCCCCAAGGCGAGGTCTCTGAAGGTGGCGGTGTAGGACCTTTCCGGCAGTCAAAGCTTGAAGGCAGTGCAATGATCCCTGAGTATAGTGATGAATGGTACGCCCAGTTAGGCCACAAGTGGCCCTATCGAATTAGGACGTCAGCCTCTAGGCACTGTGTGCTAGCCAGGGGTCCGAAACTAATGTTCGTGTCCCTACCGCCCACAATCCGAAGGCTGCAGAGGGGCTCTGCTCATGCAGGGGCACCCTCTCACATAAAACCCAGCACCCTGCCTTCAGGATAGTTAAGGCCTGCCATAGGGGTACTGATAGGTGTATATGTCCAGTGATTTAGAATAGATATAGTGAACCTATATCCAAGTAAGGGGTGCATGCACCACCTTACACAGGCTGCAGTAGAAGACATGTGGTGTCAGTTTGAATGGTCTCCCAGGGGTGGCATAATACATGCTACAGCCCCTGGGAGGCCTCTGGGGTACATATGCCCTGGGTACATGGTGTACCATATATTAGGAACTGATAAGGGTACCCCAGTATCCAGTCTGGAGTGTCCCTAATGTACATGCAATCAATTTAGAGGAGAAAGCAGCTAGGCTGGGGTCCTGGATAGCAGGATCCCAGTCAGTCACTGTCGAAAATAGTGAGACATCAGCAAAAAGTGGGGGTAACTATAAGAAGCAGATACTACTCTCCTACTTCTGTTACCGCACGTTTGAGGTGAGACTACACAGCAATATCATACTGCTCGATTATCAGCCCGCCCATGATATCACTGCATGCATTATTAATGTCCATGCATGTGGCTTTATCACTTGCAAACCTAATGCATTTGTCAAAACTACATGTGGTTACCATGTGTGTAAACTTGTACCTAGTTATTACAAGCCTTGTGGCTCACAAATAAACAGGTGATCTTACCACACAATGCCTCCTCTGCGTGAACACAGGTGGTAAATTAAAATAAATCACCAAATAATATTTCCCAGGTAAAATTTCAGAAAAAAATCCTATAAGGTGTGAATCCTGAATATCAACCCCAAATAACAATGGGATTCAATGTTGAGGACGAGATAGTGAAACATATATCGACAGAAAAGGAAGTCTAGATTACCTATACCTAACTCCACATATACGTACCTACATGGTACACAGCTATTCAAGGTATGCAGATGTGGAGGAAGGAATAGTAAATTTACACATCCCTATAAGCACATACCTTGCAATAGTTTGCCTCTGTATCTTCTGTTATCAATATTCCTCTACCACGATATTCTGAAGGCCGATATTCAGTACAATCGACAAAAGACAACTTCAAAAACTATATTGCAACAGTACAGGCCACGCCCCCTCCTCCAAATAAACCACCAATGAACAACAGCAAAAGACATCACAATAAATAACACTTGAACACAACCTGCACCGGTGAGTCCTGCTAACGATGCAGGCCTCTCTAACATGCGCAAGCACCAACACGGGTGCATCTGTCATCAGGTATTTTATTGTACTTCACCGTACCCCACGGCTCATCGATCATGCCATGATAGTGAAGTAGTGTGGCTCACCGGTTAGAGGCGGCAGACCCGAGAGCAGAGGACGGCCCGGGACCAGGGTTCGATTCCCGGCACGGCAGGTTTCTGGACCAGGGTCAGCGGACTCGATAATTCTCTCGCCTCGGTGCCCACTCTGATCAGCGATCACACTCGGCAACTCTGGGCATTAGCTTGCCTCATCTTCACTAACGGCCCCACCAGACCGCCGGGGATGCCTGGTCTCACCCTGGAGATACCCATTAAGGGACCATCTCTCAGGGAAGCCAGGAAGGGTTTCGCAGCGGTCGAAGCGCCTTGGGACCCTACGGGTAAGTAGTGCGCTATATAAATGCCTATACATTTACATTTACATTTACATTTACATGCTGCTGTTGGAAGAGGACTGGGGGCTGCCAAGCAACAAAGGCTAGTGCCAGTCCCAAGATGGAAGAGAAGACCCCTTAGGTCGGAGGACAAAGCAGACTCCTGAACACCCACTGTGCTGATCCCCCTCCTCTGCTGGAAACACTTGATAAGATAGACAGGGAGTGTAACATATGGGACATGATCCTCTCCTGCGGAAGCTGCTGATGGTTGAACCTCTGCTATCTGATGCCTACGCCCTCATGTTGGATATTCAGGTACTCAGGAACTAGGCAGGGCCCAGCCTGTCGACGAGCTCATCAGCTGAGTAGATGGGGTGTGGGCCAGTGCTCGTGACAGAATTGAGTCTCTGGTAGTCCACACAGAACCTATGTTCTGGGATGGTGACCAGTGGGGCAGCCTTGGGTGTCAATACCACAGGGCCAGACCAGAGACCTCTGGCTCAAGGTCACCATTCCCCAGATCCCCGTAGCAAGGATGTCCTGCTCCTGCCTTCCGTTCCTGTCGAGCACCGGTTTGTTCCCCTGTCACTCCTCTCACACTGCCTCCTGCACCTGGCTCTCTCCCCTTATTTGTTTCCCTGCTGGTTATCTTATTTTTTGGATTGTGTTTTATCTATATCTCTCCGGCCCATTTTTCCTGTGTTGTGTCCATCTCCCAGTGCAGTTTTGCCTGTCCTGCTGTTGCTGAGGCATCACGGACAGGATATCAAGTTGAAGAATATCGAGGAAAAAATGTTGAGCTGCCATAATATTGAGGTAAAAATATCGAGTGATAGAATATCGAATTCCTATATACAAAGAGGTAAGCACAAAAATATTGAATCCTAAATATCATTGTTAATAACGTAGTTTACTAAAATAGTGACTTTTTTAAATGTCTTAAAAGTAATATACAATTAATTAAATAATACGTATAATAAAGTAAAACATAATTAAAAAAGGTTAAAATTAATAAATAATAAATATAATGTAAGAAACAAAATAAACATGCATTTTAAAATATATATATAACGTAATAATACTAAAAAATAATTAATATTTTTAATTATAAAATGTTAAAAACATAATTTAAAATATATTTACATGGGGGAGCGACCCCTGACCCTCCTGGTAGGTCGCTCCCCCCCACGCAGCTCCAACTGTGTGCTCCTGCTGCCACTGCCACTGCCGCTGGTAAGGGTCTTCCGTCCTTTTTGCTTCTGTGCCAGTGTCTCCCCCTCTTGTGCCTCTTTTTCTGTTCTGAGCCAATCATTTCCCCCTTTGTGCCCCATTTTGCCTTCTGTACCACTGTTTCCCCCTCTTTGTGCCTCGTTTTCTGCTATGTGTCACTCCTTTCCCCCCCTTGTGCCTCATTTTGCCTTCTGTACCACTGTTTCCCCCTCTTCGTGCCTCGTTTTCTGCTCTGTGCCACTCGTTTCCTCTCCCTGTGCCCCATTTTGCTTTCTGTACCACTGTTTCCCCGCCGCTGTGCCCCCTGCGGCCCCTCCCCCTGCCCACTCACTGCTCCCACCTCCCAGCTGCTCCTCCCTCCCACCTTCCTATATATGCCGGACGCTGCACAGCCGCGCAGCGGACGAGTGCAGCGGGCGTGCTGCGGGCATGCCGAAGGCGCGCCAAAGGCAAGCCCGTCTGCGCCCGTCCACGCCTGGACCGCGCCCAGCGCCAGAACCTCTGGACACCCACGAACGCCATGACACCAGACTCCACTACGACGCCAGCACCCTCCACGCACTCAACGCCGGCCGAAACTACACCTGCTTCCAGGCCGCCCTGAAACGGACCCACTGACCCTTCTGCCGCACCTGCAGCTTCACCTGCCACAGAGCCACCAAACCTCCAAGGACTGGACCCAACCACCTCAACACCCGCTCCGCACGCAAACACACCGTCGGAATCTGGGATCTGCTCAACACCTCCGCCCCAGACGTGGCTTTCCTGACTGAGACCTGGTGGAACGACTCCTCAGCGCCCGAAATCGCCATAGCCATCCCGGACGGCTACAAGATCACCCGCAGGGATCGCGCCAATGGAATTGGAGGAGGAATAGCCATTGTCCACAAGTCCACCCTCAAGGTCGCCACCCACGCAGACGACACCCTGAACACCGCCGAACACCTCCACTTCCGGATCCACACCGACCCCAACACCACCCTCAGAGCAACTCTCATCTACAGACCCCCCGGACCCTGGGCTCAGTGCTGCCTCCTCATACTCCTTGATCTCTCAGCAGCGTTCGACACGGTGGACCACAAGCTCCTCATCAGGACTCTTCAAGAAAGAGCCGGCCTTGGCGAAGTAGTTCTCAAGTGGTTTTCCTCCTTTTTACATAACCGTTCGTAATTAATAAAAATCAAGAACTTCACCTCCGATACCCAGCAAGTCAACAAGGGTGTCCCTCAAGGATCAGTGCTCTCCCCCCAGCTCTTTAACATCTATATGGAACCACTCGCCAAGTTACTCAGGAACGCCAACATCCACTTCCACCTCTACGCAGATGACACGCAGATTTACTTGGAAACCTCCTCTCTCAAAGACATCCACAGACTCAACGATGTCCTAAATGAAGTGCAAGACTGGCTGACAAAGAATCACCTGAAACTCAACCCCGATAAGACAGAAACACTCCTCATCTCAAACAAAGAAGATAACCCTCAAATCACCGAGTGGCTAAAGTCGATCGATGCTCTCAAAGGTAACCTCATGCTAGCCGACTCTGTTAAATCCCTGGGCTTCACTCTAGACCCCAAACTAACCCTGACAAACCACATTAAGAACTCGGCGAAAAGCGCATTCTTCAACCTCAGACTTTTGAACAAAATTAAACCTTACATTCCCAACAAGGACCTCAAACTAGCCACGCAATCTCTAGTTTTATCAAGACTGGACTATGGGAACTCAATCCTAACAGGCATCCCCAAATCGCACCTGGCACCACTAAAAACAACACTTCATGCGGCAGCAAGAATGATCACAGGCTGCAAAAAATATGACCACATCTCCCCGGCACTCAAAGAACTCGAATGGCTCCCTGCGGAAATGCGAAGTACCCTCAGAACGGCCTGCCTAACCCACAAGGCCCTCCACACCGGCAAACCGGAATACCTGGCTAACAAGCTCAAAAAAGCAGGCCAAGCCAGAAATTTGAGAAGTTCTAACTCCCTGCTGCTCATCCTACCAAAAACCAGAAGGAAGAGAACTGCGGACTGCTCTTTCTCAGGAAATGCCCCCAAAATATGGAACGCCATCCCCCCGCACATCAGAACTCTACCGTCCTATGCAGAATTCAAGAGCCAACTTAAATCTTTGTGCCTTATCCGCTCCCTTGGTTGTGGATAACTTGGAGCTGCAAACGTCTCAGAATCCATGCGGTAATGTTGAATCCAGCACCAAGAAGCCCTGCTGTCCGAACTTTTCTTCTTTCCAAATTGTCCCTCGCCGATTGCTTTTATTGGGTTTGTCTCATGTTGTTCTCTTTTTCATGTCCTCTACTGTGAAGCGCTCTGATACCTTCGGGTCTTGTTAGCGCTATAGAAAACTTCTAAATAATCGCCGACCTCGCCAGCACCCACGCACTCGCCTCCATGGACTACATCCTTCTCGGGGACCTGAACTTCCACCTCGAGAACAACAATGACGCCAACTCCGCCACCCTGATCGCCAACCTCGCCAACCTTGGCCTCAGACAACTCATCACCGCACCCACCCACGCCGCCAGCCACACGCTGGACCCCGTCTTCTCCACAGGCACCCACGTCGCCTTTGACCACACCACCGAACTCCACTGGACGAACCATCGCTGCATCCATTTCACCTTCAAGAAAACAACCACGCACCACCGCACCCAACAGCTGCCTCGCCGCTGCTGGAGCAAAGTCACCGAAGACCAGCTGATCACCACCCTCGCCCAGAACCCACCCGTCGACCCCACCAACCCAGACGCCGCAGCCTGCATCCTCAGACAGTAGATCGACGACTGCACTAACATCCTCGCCCCGCTCAAGAAACTCTCCAACAGCCACACCAGCAAGAGAGCCACCTGGTTCACTGGCGAGCTCCAGCCCTCCAAACGCGCATGCCGGAAACTGGAGAAGATATGGCTCCACGAACGCACACCGGACAACCACGCAGCCAACAAGGACGCCACCCGGAGACATCACCACCTCATCAGATTAGCTAAGAGATCCTCCTTCAAAGACCGCTTGGATAACAATGCACACGACAGCAAAGAGCTCTTCAGTATCGTAAAGGTACTCTCCAACCCCAGCGCCAACGACATCCCGCCCTCACAAGAACTGTGCGGCTCACAAGCCATCTTCTTCCACTGCAAGGTCACTGACATCCACAACAGCTTCAACACCACAACCACCCCGACTATGCCAGACTCCACCTCCCCAGTGAACACTACCAGCGCCAACCGCCTGACCTCCTGGTCCAACGTCAATGACGACGAGACACGCAAGGTCATGAACTCCATCCACTCAGGATCTCCGTCAGACCCGTGCCCACACCACATATTCAACAAGGCAGACGCAGCCATCGTACCTCAACTACGGAAGGTCATCCATATCTCCTTCGAAACAGCGGCATTCCCGGAAAGCTGGAAGCATGCCGAAATCAACCCCCTCCTCAAGAAGCCCAAGGCGGACCCCAAGGACCTCAAGAACTTCCGGCCCATCTCCCAGCTCCCGTTCCCGGCAAAGGTCATTGAGTGGATGAGGAGCAGCCGTCTGAAGCTGAACTCGAACAAGACGGAGGTCCTCATCCTGGGATGACTCCTGGTGGCCGACCACACTGGGAACAGCACCAACACCCCCTGACCATGCACCCAACCTAGGATTCATCCTTGACTCTTCCCTCTCCATGTCTAAGCAGGTCAACCCTGTCTCCTCCTCCTGCTATAACACCCTCCGCATGCTCCGCAGGATCTACAAGTGGATCCCGACCGAAACAAGAAGATCGGTGAAACAGGCCCTCGTCAGCACAAGACTGGACTACGGCAACGCACTCTATACATGAATCCCAGCCAAACACCTACGACGACTACAACGCATCCAAAACGCCTCCGCCCGACTGATCGTCAACGTCCCCAGCCACAACACCCCCCACCTGAGAGACCTACACTGGCTCCCCGTTGACAAGAGGATCACCTTCAAGCTCCTCACCCATGCACACAAAGCACCCCACAACGCCGGACCAGCCTACCTGAACAGCAGACTCAGCTTCTACACCCCCACCCGCCAGCTCCGCTCCGCCAGCCTTGGCCTCGCCTCTGTCCCCCGCATCTAACGAATGACCTCCGGTGGCTGATCCCTCTCCTACCTCGCCGCCAAGACCTGGAACACCCTCCCTACCCACATACGGCAGACCCAAGACCTACTCGCCTTCAGAAGACTCCTCAAGACCTGGCTCTTCGAGCAGTAGCAGCACCCACCCCCTTCCCATAGCGCCTTGAGACCCTTACGGATAAGTAGCACGTTTTACAAGTACTCTGATTGATTGATTGATTGTATATATAAATAAACCTATAATATAAATATAAACATAAATTATAAATAATAAGTTAAAACATTAAAATAAATATTTAAAAAATATATATATTTTACACTACATTAAATATAACATTACTGAAAACATTGCATAGCGTAGGGGATAAAATTACTATTCCCACTCTAGCCAGTGGTTCAGTAGGGAAAGTGTTTGATAGCGGGTGGGGAAAAATTACTATTCCCACGCCAGCGAGTGCAACAGTAGGGAAAGTGTTGGATAGCGGGTGGGAATAATGTACTATTCCCACTCCACCAAGTGTAACAGTAGAGAAAGTGTGGGATAGCGGGAGGGTAAAAATTACTATTCCTACTACAGTGAGTGCTACAGTAGGTAAAGTGTTGGATAGCCGGATGTTAAAAATTACTATTCCCACTCCAGTGGGTGCAACAGTAGGGAAAGTGTTGGTTAGCGGGTGGGTAAAAATTACTATTCCCACTACAAAGAGTGCAACAGTATGGAAAGTGTTGTATAGCGGGAATGTAACAATTACTATTCCCACTCTAGCGAATGCAACAGTAGGGAAAGTGTTGGATATTGGGAGGGTAAAAATTACTACTCCCACTCCAGCGAATGCAACAGTAGGGAAAGTGTTGGATAGTGTAGGGGAATAATTTGTATACCCACTCCTTCAATATGATTAATATTAATTAACAATTAATTATTTTTTCAAAATTAATTTACCTCCCACCATTTCCCCCTATAAACGACACCTATAATATTGTTAAATATTAATAATTTAACATAATGACTTAAACATTAATTAACTAAATTACGCAAAAAGTAATTAACATATAATAAATTAATTCTTTAAAATATATTATAATTAAATTACTTCCCACCATATTCCCCTATAAACCCACAACCCGCTACGGAATTAAATTACGCAAAAATGAATTAACATAAAATGCATTACTTTAAAATAATTCAAACATACATTACAAAAATAGTACCTACTTTTAACACATATACTATCATATAAAATACTAAAATAAAATCGATATTATTAACAACGATATTTTTACAAACGATATTACTAACTTCGATATTATAAAAAACGATATTCCTTACCTGCATGTCAATATTCTTAACCACTATATTTTTGCAGGTCGATAGCCTGTCCACTCGATATTCAAAACTCGATATTTTTTCCACTCAATATTTTTAATTCAATAGTACGACTGATTACCGTTGCTGAGCTCTGCTCAGACTCTTGCTACCCCCGCCCACCGGCTTGTGCACGTTCTTTGTGCTGCTCTTCTGCTCTTTCCTCCTCTTCAGGACTACTTAATGGAGGCTGCTACGTGGCCACGCGCAGTTGGCGCAAAGAAGGCGTACCAAAGAAAAGCCCGTTCACGCCTGAATCGCGCCCAACGCCAGGACCTCTGGTCCCACAGCCCACCATCCCTACTTCATCAACAAACACCAGGACCACACAACCAAGGAAAGAGACAACAACTGCTGTACTACTTCTCCCTGCTCCACAAAAGGACCTTTCACCTGCCACAACTGCTGCTTCTCCTGCAGTGCAGAACCAACACAACCTCCAATCAGGCTCCAACTACTCTCCAAAAACCACAGCACCACTGTGCTCTACTTAGCGTAACGCCCCTCGGCAAGCACTGCATGGAGATCTGGGAGACCTTAACAACACTCGCTCCTGCCATGATCTTCATCACCGAAACCTGTCTCACTCCCTCATCCACACCGACATCGCTCCGCCATCCCCCTGGATACAAGATGATCCATCGCAAACACCCCAAAAGACCCGTTGAGGCATCAGCATCATCCACAAAGGCTCCTTCTACTGCACAGCCCTAGATGATGATACCACTCCGATCATGGAACACCTCAACTTCCAGATCAAACCCAACACCAAAACCACTGTTAAAGGAACCCTCACCTACAGATCACCAGATCCCTGCGCAAGCTACCGCAAAAGCATCCCGGACTTTATCGCTCCCCTAGCATTAGACTCCAACCACTTCATATTCCTGGGAGACCTCAACTTCCAACTCCAACGAAACCGCATTTCTTGAAAACATGAGCATCATTGACCTTGCTCAGCTGGTCACCGCCCCCATACACAGCTCAGGACACACCCTGGACCCCATCTTCTCCACCAATGACTGCCTCAAGTTCTCCTACACCACTGGGCTGTCCTGGACAGACCAAAGCATCGTTCACTTCACCATTCACGGCCCCCTGGAAGCCCCTGCGAGACACCCCTCCTTTCCATGTCGCACTGGCTTACCTCCTTGCTCTCCGGATGAACCTAGAACATCCACCTCTCACCCTTTGCCTCCGCACCCAAAGTCATCGTATGTGGCGTCCCCATGACTTCTCCCTCTGCCCCACCCTCTTCAAAACATACAAAACACCTCTGGCCAACATCACCCGCACCCACGGACTCAACATTGTCTCCTACGCCGACACCCTGCTTGTCCTATCCTTCTCAGAAAACTCAGACACAGCAAAACTCAATTTTCAAACCACCATGACCAACATCTCCATGTGAGGAGAGGTGGAGGGAGAGACTGATGAAATGGAACAAGTAGCAAGAGGAAATGGGGAAAAACAAGAAAAAGAAACTGCAAAGCATGAAAAGTGGAGAAAGAGAGAATTGGAGAGGGAAGGGTAACCTTGGAATAGGAGAATCTCAGATTGGTGGCAAAAATTCCTAATGCTGGGAAAGCTGATTCCCCCTCCAAATCTGAATATTGGTTTATAAACTTTGGGATCATGGCTAAAACACAGGAATCAAATGAAGTCTCCAAAGCAGCAGCTCTGATGAGTCACTTGCGTCAGGAAGATATGGCTGCCATTTGAGAATGCCTGTGGCTGAACACATGAAGCATGAGTGAATAAAGAGAGCTCTGATCAGACGGTTCAGCCTGAAGCCAACCAGCACCTTCAGAGCTTTTACAAGAACAAGAGAGTGCGTTTAGTTCTCTTTAGCATCTGGACTCATGCGGTGATAAGCCTTTCAACTTTCCTATCCTTCTCGACTGTTATGACTGGTACGGAATGCATAGATTTATATAGACTTGATAGAACTCACTTTTTCGATACCCAATTACCCATTGATGATGTGTGAGTTAGCATCATATGGCTAACTGATGAAGTTCGCATATGCGCCTATGCTGAATTATTTTACTTGCTCCTTTCATATATTCAAATACATGTGTGACTTTATAGTTCCTTAGCTTAGCCTGTGTGCCACCATTTTGTGTACCCCTCTGTGCCTGCGGGCTCTGCTCGCTCATATGCCCCTCCCGCAGGAATACAGAAATTCACTAAGACAGCAGTTTTCGTTTCTCGGCTTACTGTGGCCGAAACTAACAAGTTTCTTTATCAGTAATGTTCTCATGCCCAGAGACGCCGAAGCCTAGCTCCATGGCCTTGAGTAGAGATAATGATGTATCCCTTGCAGGTGCAGATGCCTGCTGTATGAGAGCATTGTCCACTGGTCCGAGGCTCGGTAACTTTCCACAAGGGGCGTACCCTTTTACTGTATTGCATTATAATGTATTGCTGTGATGCAGAGAGTCAGTCCTCTCGTTCGCACTCCTAGGAGTGAGGTCGGACAGGGCCCTCTCATATGAGTGTTGTTTGGCCTAATAAAGACTTTTGTTCATTCTTCTCCACTGTCCGGCTGACTTCCTATATAGCGACTATAGGTGAGTGCGGTAAGTCACTCGGGTGGATTTGAGCCACGCTTATCAGATGGCGCCCGAATAGGGACCCCGCGATAAGGATCTTTCTCACCCGTAAGTGGGTAGCAGAAGACCGGGGACCCGCTGGTCGGCACGGTGGGCCCGGGTACCCATCTGATGCCGAGCTTGGTTCTCGCAGCGCTGCCCCACCCTGCTGATCGGGAGAGGTCCCGGTTCGGATCTTACGCCGGGGTCCAGAAGGCGGAACTCGAAGCTGACCGTGTTGGTCCTGGCAGCCGGAGGTGGAGGAACGGTAGAGGTCGGTGCCGCCTACGGAAGGTGAGTGGTCCACCTGTGATTGTTTCAGGAACAGGAGTGTTCCGGGAGACTAGGGTGCCTCCAGTGGTTTGAGGAGCCGGTGCGCTCCTGGGGCTAGTGTGCTCCGGGGAACTCAGAGTACGAGTAGGTGCTCTGACAGACTTGACGAGGTTGGGGAAATTTCTAGATGTATTGTTTGTAGCGATCCGACCGGGTGGTACTGTGGCGAAGGCGTGGCTCATTGCGGGCAGACTCTGGTGCTTACCCTGAGCTCCTAGAATGGTGGCTCAGTGGAGGTGAGGTCTGGGTCTCCCGTGGTAAAGTGCGCAGTGATCCATAGTGCTACACGGGTTGCGGATCTGTTCCCCACCCTCAGAACAGTCCGTGTACTGTTCGGTCTGCGGTAGAGTCCAGGTTCCCCAGGACTCGGTCGACGGGCCTTGTCCCATTTTGGTAACACGTGTTTGAAGGTATTGTATACGTGTGTGTGTGGTTCCCTGATACATGTCTATATGTGTGTGTGAACGAGCTCGAGCTAGCGATTCAAGGTAACGCAGTCTGTGGAGAAGTGTTTCTTTCACACCGAAGTAGAGATGCCGTGTTTTAGTAAGTTACGATGTTTTGGATGTTGTTGTAGACCCTCAGATACTAGACTGGCCGAGAGCCAACCTGCCCCCCCAGAGGGCACTCCAAGCTTTGATATGTATGTCAAGCATGGACTGGTCCCGATTTTGTTTGGTACTTTGTGGCACCGGTACACTGCTGATAATGTGGATTTAGGGGAGGAGCCAAGATGGCGACCTGAACGGACGCTCGATTCCCGGCTCCGCTGGCTAGTGCGTTCTGCACCCACATCCTTTTCGCATATCCGAGATTCAACAGCCGCGGACAGTAGCCACGATCGCGCTGATGCTCTGGGTGTTTTTCCGGTGTCCCTGCCTGCCGGATTCCCGAAGATAGCGCCGTGCCGGGCGCTGGGCTCCATGGCCGCGCTCTGAGACCGGCCCCGCTCCCTGCCGTCGCGGACCCTCAGGACGGCTGCCGCCTGCTGCGACCCTGGGAATGCGATCATCCCTGTTTCTTGGAGCCGGTGCTGGGGACTTGGGACGAAATCTTAGAGCGGCACTCAACAGCCCCGTCTCGGTGGGCCGAAGTGTTGAGGAGCGGTGTTCGCTTCAGTTCTCGCTCCATTGGCCGACGCTGTAACTGGCCCGCGGCGGCCATTGGGCGGGTCGCCTCACGACTTGTCCGCTCGGCTCCCGCGACTAGCCCCGAGTTCCCTGGGTCCACTGTGGCTTCCTCCCGGTGTGCAGCCCCCTTCTTACTGGATGCCCAAAATGGCGGCTGCCTCTTCCACAGCGCCGATGGCTGACTCGCCCGCTGGCGTTATTTCGCCGCTCGACGGTGAACTGGAGGCTCCATTACAACACCCGCCGAGTACGGAGCGGCAGCCCAATGCTCAGAGGGAGCTGACATGCCGGGATATTGTGGATGCACTCGTTGAACTTAGGGTGGAATTGCGGACACTTTCTGCATGGCTTGGGGACCGGATGGACGGAGCGGTGCAACGGCTGCAACGGAACTGTGTGGCTGATCCCTGGCAAGGTGCGAAATCGACCTTCCCAGCTGACACGGGCACGGAGGATACTGTGGCGCCGGCCGCTGCAGGTGAGGTGGCGATTGTTTCCCGGAGCTGCGATTCCGGCACAGAACTGCTTGGTGACTTTGATGGGGATACATTGTTGCAGTTTCCTGCGGAACTTGGAACTTTGTTTCTAGGATTGATGCTGAGCTCCCGACCCTCACTGCCGCTACATAAGTATCCTCCTGCGTTTACTGCCTCCCGAGTGCCCTTTCTCCAGCTTTGGCCCGGATCTCGACTCTGGTATTCGGGGATACTTTTTCTGATTGTTTGCTGCTCGGCTGCTGCTGCTGGACGTCCATTTTGCCTCTTCTTCCCTCCTCCTCATCGGCGGCGGCCATTTTGCTTTCAGGTACTTTGTGGAGCTGGCCCCCCTCGGTTGCCGAGTCTGAAGGGACGCTCGCACTCTGGCCAGGGCTGATACGCTGAACTTTGTGACCGGGACTGAAAGGTTGGCGGGGACTCGGTACGGAAATTTTGAATATATGCTGCAATGTGCGACTTAATAGGCCTCGCCCCATCTCATATTATATCGGGATTGCAACTGCTTACTAGATTTCCGGGGCGGTGGTGGATTGTATGGCGGGACTGTTCAGTAATATTTACAACTGGGCTTTACTAAATGTGTTAGATACAGTGACGGGCGGTGATGGGTTGGGACTGTTTCGGTTCCCCTTGCCTGCTTCCTTAGAATCGCTTCTCCTCTCCTGCATGACGCTGGTTGTTTACTCCGCAAGGCACTAGGGTTGCAGGTGACTGGGAGTCCGGGAGATCGGCTACTGGGTGGGCTCCTCCCCGCCATCCCCTCCTATTTGGGAGTGGTAGATTAGCTTGTTCTTTTCTCCCTCCCTATAGTCAAAAGTGACATTTTCCTTCTTTTCATCTTTCTTCCTCCTTTTGGCGTTTCTTGCTGTCTCCTTCTCTTTCTTCCGACTTTTCTTCTTCCTAAATTTCGGGTTTATAGGGTGACAGGCACGCTGCTAGAGGGGGGGTAGGCCATAGCCTCTGCATGTGTGTAGGGTGGGGGGTTATATTTCCTTTTTGTTAGTTTCTATGGGACCGGTTTTATTCTTCTATGATTTCACCTTTTTGCCCATGGTAGGGAGTGCTGGGTGTTGGGTGGCAGTGGTAGTGTTACTGGGTTATAGACGCTGCTTTGTAGCATGGATATTGTGTAACCATCCTGCCTGGCGGGGACTTGATTGTTGATACGCGAATTGCTTGCTATAGTTGCTAATGTCGTGTCCCACCTACATGGACCTTGTTCTTTCTTATTTTGCTAGTACGGAACACTACGGCCTGTGCGACAGCTGCATAACAAAAAACTTTAAAATTTAACCTTCATTCATCCTGCGCCACGGTGCTGCGTTATCCTCCAGTTTTTCTTCCCTTCAATGTAAACGGTTCTGATGCAGTACTAGGTCGCCATAATGTATGCTTTAGTGCTCGACTGAGTGTTCGTGGCCGGCCGGATGGTTGTAGGCCCGTATTTGTTACTTTTCCTTGTGCACAATAAAGGTTTTCAAAAATTTTAAAAAAAAAAAGATAATGTGGATTTACAATGGCCTTTAACGGGTTCCTTCGATGAAGCTAAATTGGATTATTTGCAGGACAAATTGTTTGCTAGGCGTAGCCGTCAGAGTATGTTTGATTCTATGCGAGTGTGGCAGAAAGAGGCCAGGAAGCGCAAGTTGAGAGACGAGAAAGAGGCCTATAAAAAGTCCACCCAGACTATGGCGCAGAAGGCGAGAGAACAGGTTGGAAATGAGAATGCGCTGCGCATGGAACGCTCAGATAGGCTTTGTAGGTTGAAAGAGAATAAGAGTTATGTAGTACGTGAGGACGACCCAGATGAGATGGAAGACATTTTGAATACCCGACCCCCTCCCCCTTATGCCCCACAGCCCTTGTACCCCTCCTTGCCAGTTGCGGCCCCCAGTAGTGAAGTTCCAGGTTTTTCAGCAAGCGCCCCCCAACAATCCTCCTCACTCCAGACCACTTCACCTGCACCCTCACAATTTTCTTTAGCACTCCCTACTGTCTCAGCTAGTACCACCCCCAGTCAGGAGATGCTAACGCCGCTTCGAGGCGCAAGTAGCGGATTACTTTCGCAGGTACGGAAGTTGCTTACGCGTTCTACAGTTGGTTTAGATGAAAAAAGTATGGTGGCTAATCAGGCATGTCAGTGGGCCAGGAATAATATTTATTCGTTTGAGGATATTTGGTCCACTATGAAAGATTTTGAGCCTTTGATGCAACAGCACGCTTTGTGGCATATGTCAAATGTATTGATACCACTATGGGAGCAGGGGTATGGAGGTGTGGCTCCAGCGGTTTTGAGAGATATACAGGCCGGAGCCTATAGAACGAACACTGGGGTGAAAGAGGTGATGAGTAGTTTACGTGCTCTATTACAATACAGGAACGAATTACCCTCCGCAGGCACGCCCCATTTCCCAGGTCTTCATCCAATGCGTGAGGTGCACCCTATTTTTCATCCCGAGGTCCCCGAGTTGCTGGATCCGGTAACGAAGGCTGTTACCAGGAACAGGATAGATACACACTTCCAGGAACAATGGGTGTATACGCCATGGAAGAGAAGTGAGGTATTATCATTGAAGGCTCAGCTACCGGATTCTAGAAAGAACCCGACTGCCTACTACAAAGAGCTAACTGAAGCTGCGTCTTCCACTGTGATGACTTTAGCTGATGTTGAATTGTTTTTCGGGCTCCTGGTCCCGGTTGATGTGTGGCGGCAAGTGAAGGGTACTGACCACGCGGAAGAATTAGGAGGTACGTGGCAGGAGTTACAGGACTGGGATATGGACCGTAAGCCAGGGGAGAAGCCGAAGGCTGAGATTCTAGCTTTGCCGGGGCGTATAATAAAATACATGCATTCTCTTATTCCACCGAAAAAGGTAGATTGGGACAAGTTGACGGCTTGCAAGCAAAAGAAGGATGAGGCAGTCTCGGACTTCTTTACGAGGTTTGAGGAAACGTTCATGGATTTTAGTGGACAGGATGTGGCACAGGATGGAGGGTTACGGCTCTTTGTTAATAGGTTTGTCACGAATTTGTTGCCTGAAATTTCGGCGAGATTGCAAGCTTCGGAGAGTACGTGGACAACGTCCTCTCCTTCGGGTATTCTCAGCATGGCACAGTACTATGAGCACAGGGAAAATGAGAGCAAGGATAAGCAGGAAAAGAAGGCTAAGGATTTAAAGACAAGAGTTTTGTTGCAGCAGGTGGCGAGAGGCAGAGGCAGGGGTGCGGCGCCGAGTCGCGGAGGCGGCTTTGGGAGAGGTGAGAGCAGGGAAAGGCTGGGACCGAATCAGTGCGCGAAGTGCAAGCAGGAGGGGCACTGGTGGAGGGATTGCCCGCTGCTTCAGTCGAGTACTGGTGTAGGGCGCGGGCGAGGAAGAGGTAGTGGCGATCCTGGGAGACAGGTAGCACGGTCAGAAGGAGGCGGGAGACCGGGTGGAAATTATTTTGACAATAATACAAACAGACAACAGTTGCAGAGGGGTGGTGGTCAGTACTATAACGATGATTATTCAGTGAACGATTTGACGGGGTTTTCCCACAACTAGGACAGCGTAGGACAGAGCATGGGACCAGTACTTGTGGAAGTTGATCAAAAGGGACCCTATGTCGAGGCAGATTTATTGGGGTCTCAACAAAAATTTCTAGTGGATACGGGTGCGATGAAACGTTCAGTGGCTCGTTCTCGGGTCCCAGGGGCGGCTCTGTCTGGCAAAAATAATATTTCTGTGGGTTTCGCAGGTACCCCGGTGGTTAGCCCCATTTCTAAACCTCTCACGTTGACGATTGGTCCTTTCACTGTTGACTCGCCGTTTCTGTTGACATCAAATTGTGGGGAGAATTTGTTAGGCCTGGATTTATTGAAAAGATTGCACGCCACCATATATTGTTCTCCAGATGGCGTGTACCTTACTTTGGGCCCGAATGTCGCCCGCCCATTACAGTGTTTTTCAAAAGATGAACAATTACCACCTGAATTTCAAGGCATACCCGACAGCTTGTGGGCTGTCAATGATACAGATGTAGGTAAAATGGATATTGCCCCGGTGACCATAAGAGTGAAGGCGGGGGTGAAATTACCCAGGGTTCCACAGTACAGGATTCCTAGGGAGGGAGAGAAGGCCCTGTTACAAATAATACAAGATTTAATACGGTCTGGTGTAGTGGAAGAGACTGATTCGAACATATGTAACAGCCCTATTTTACCTATCCTTAAAAGACGGTCACCTGAAGCTACTGATGATACTCCTGATGTCTATAGGTTTGTGATTGAAATGCGGCACGTAAATAGAGTGGTGGAGCCACAGTACCCGGTGGTCTCGGACATCACTACAATATTGACCATGATTCCCCCCTCTGCCAAATATTTCTCTGTCCTGGATTTGAAAAATGCTTTCTTTAGTATTCCAGTACATGAAGAAAGCCGTTATCTCTTCGGATTCTCATTGGCTGGCCGAAGCTTCCGCTTTAAGAGAATTCCCCAGGGGTACACTGAGAGTCCGAGCATATATAGTCAGGCTCTAAAGGCACAATTGGATGAACTGGAACTTCCACCAGGCAACGTCATGTTGCAGTATGTGGATGATATCCTGATAGCGTCGGACGACGAAAAGGGTTGTCGGGATGCTACTGTGAAATTACTGCACCACTTGGCTAAAAGGGGGCATAAGGTGTCCCTTCCAAAGTTCCAATATTGTCGAACGGAGGTAACATACCTTGGTCACCTCCTTTTGAAAGTGAGGAGGAGATTGACGCCAGAGCGCATAAAAGCCATAACTAATATGAAAGTACCTAACACGCAGCGAGAGGTGCTCGCATTTCTGGGCATAACATCGTATTGTCGCCAGTGGATACCTAACTATGCGTTACTAACAAAACCCCTATTGTATCTGACTACTAAGGAAGTGCGCGAACCCCTACCCTGGACCCCCGCATGCCAAGAAGCTTTTGAGTCACTAAAAACGGCTTTATGTTCTGCGCCTGTTCTTGGAACACCTGATTACCAGAAGCCTTTTGTTCTTTACGTACATGAGGCGGAAGGTTGCGCGTTGTCTGTTTTAACTCAGTGTTACGGGGGGAAACAGAGGCCTTGCGCTTATTTCTCCGCAATGCTTGACAATGTGGCAAGAGCGCTGCCGAGTTGTCTGAGAGCCACGGCGGCTGCTGCGGTCTCCATAAGGCAATCGGCAGGGCTCGTATTGGGATCAGATCTCACAGTCATGGTACCGCATGCTGTGGACATTTTGTTGAACAGAACACAGACGCAGCACTTAACTAGTGCTCGTCTTACGGGGTATGAGATGACTCTTTTTGCACCACATGTCACGATCAAAAGGTGTGCTACATTGAATCCTGCCACATTGTTACCTATCCCCACAGATACAAAGGACGATGACATACATGACTGTTTGTACAGGACAGAAGAGGAGAGGAGACAAAGGGGAGGGTGGATCTGACAGACAGGCCTTTGGACGAATCAGATGGGGAGTTGTATGTAGATGGGTCCTGTTTTAAACTGCCAGACGGTACATCAACAGCAGCATATGCAATAACAACATTACAGACGGTAGTGGAGACCTCTAGGATACCTTACAATTCGGCCCAAGCTGCTGAAATTATAGCCTTACTGAGAGCATGTGAATTGAGTGAGGGGCTAGACGTCAACATCTATACTGACAGCCAATACGCCTTTGGCGTGGCTCATAATTATGGGCGACTTTGGGCAGAACGGGGATTTCTGACTTCTCACGGACAACGCATACAACATGGCCCACTGATATTGCGACTGCTAGCGGCACTGACGTTACCCAAAAGATTGGCTGTGATCAAGTGTAGCGCACACAAGACCATAGTGGATGATGTAGGACGAGGAAATGCCTTTGCCGACGAGACAGCAAAAGAGACTGCTCGGAAAAAAATACCACGAATGTTTGTGGCAGAACCAGCTAGATGGGTCCCAGATGTTCATATGTTCTCAGATACTGTACAGAGTGTGAAGAACATACAGGGAAAAGCAACAGAAGATGAATTGAAGGCATGGAAGGATGGGCAGGGACGATTGGATGCGGATGAATGTTGGACAGATGTGACCGACAAGAGACGATGGTTACTTCCGAATGCATATGTTCTTCCAGTAGTGACGATGGCACATGGGCCTGCCCATGTCAGCGCCAAGGGAATTTGTAAATTGTTAGACCCAGTGTGGAGCAATAAAAATATCTCTAAAGTGGCCACTCACTTGGTTCGACAGTGTATGGTGTGTTTGAGACATAATCCTGGAAAGGGTACCCCTGTCCCAACTGGAAACTTTGCACCTCCTTCTTTCCCTTTTGAGGTGATTCAGATGGATTACATCGAAATGGAAAGGGTCAACAACTTGAAGTATGTCCTTGTAGTCATATGCGCTTTTAGTAGGTGGGTGGAGGCGTATGCAACGAAAGATTGCACGGCCATTTCTACTGCAAAAATGTTGATAAAGGAGTATTTTTCTCGCTTCGGATTACCTAGGGTGATCTGGAGTGATAATGGCACGTCCTTTAATGCAGAGTTAGTCAAGCAAATATGTAAAGGACTACAGATTTCCCAGAAGTTTCATTCGGCCTTGCACCCTCAGGCAGCAGGGCTTGTCGAGCGGTTTAACGGCACGCTCAAATTGAAAATGGCCAAAATATGTGAGAGTACAGGTCTCCGATGGCCAGATGCCCTTCCCTTAGCCTTGCTGTCCACGAGAGTAACTGTGAACTCGAAAATGGGCGTCTCCCCCCACGAAGTGGTATTCGGCCGCCCGGCCAATATCTGGGGAGTGCCCAGGCCTAAATGTTTCGCTGAAGTACCATATCCTTTGTTGATAGACTATCTGTATGCTTTGACTAAAGATCTTCGTTCTATTCATCAGCAGGTAGCAGACACTCTGAAGCCGCTGCCGGAGGGGCCTGGACACTCCATCAACCCAGGGGACTGGGTCGTGGTAATACGATATCAGCGGAAGTCCTGTCTGGAGCCAAGGTGGTCGGAGCCGCGCCTGGTACTCCTCACCACACGCACTGCGCTTCGGGTGGACGGACGAAAGGCGTGGACTCACGCCTCACATGTGAAGAGGGTCCCGCTCCCGTTGCCCTATGATCAGTGGGTAAAGGATGGCATCGCTGACGAAGAGCACGAAAATATACCGAGGTATGCTCCTTTCTCGGATGCTTCACTGATTGGAGAAGAGCGAAGAGGAACAGAGAATTCAGTGAGCTCTACTACTCCTGTTGCTACTAGTGAAGAGACACCTGAGAGTTCAGCATCTGCCACAGATACTCTTGCTTTGTTCACTGACCCCGAAGTGCCAGGGAGCACTCGCTATAATCTACGGCCCCGAAGAAAATAAGTAACAGTGCAAAAAAAAGAAATGATGGACTAAACACTGGAAGAAGGGCTTAGTGCATTTTCAAAATATGAAGATTTAGTGGTAGGGACGGACTTGTAAGAGCCCTGGTGTTTAGCCGAAGATTGCATTCTATGAGACTATAGAGTGGAGCGGGGCCTGGATTAAGTGCTCCTCTGTTTACATTTGTCAAAAGCGACGTTGGAATAAGGTATGGACGGTAAAAGCCTGCCTGTGAGGCTTTGAAGGACACAGGGAGAAGATCCCTTTTTAAGGGTTGAAGAACCCCTCTGGCCGGTTGAGGATTGTCTGGGACTATTTTTTTAGTAATAGTAATTTTTCTTCTGGTGTGTTTTTCTTTCTTTTGATATATTTTTGGACGTTTTTGAGAATGTATCCCTTTGGCCGGCCCATCCCTGATGAGGAGCAGCCTTTTGCGGCTCCTTTGAGACCTGTGCCTGATTCCCCCTGGTTGGCCCTTCCTCGAAAAGGAAAAATTGTAGTTATCATCATCATCCTAATTGCCTTTATAGTGACTCTCGGTATATTGTTTTTCTTGGATAAAGCCTACCCTGTTCATGTGTTTGCACCCACACCCACTGCCGTACCTGAACATAACATGATTACTGTGGATTATGGTGAAAGGATGTTGAGAAAGGGTTACAAGGAAAATGTTTTTATTAAGACTTTGCACCATGCACATGCCACCACCAATTTAACTGACTGCTGGGTCTGTGGGCTTTTGCCTTCTGCTGCATATAAAAAGGATAGGTTCCTTGCACTTCCCTTGACTCCTGTGAATAGCTGTGTGGGGTGGTATACTCTCATAGGCCTTGTTAAATATTTCCAGCAGCCAGATTTCTGACTCCTCGACTGCCGAATAGGGGGTGGACAATGACAATGCGAGTACGCCCTCTACCTCCATCTTCACTCGGACGAATATACACTGACGGACGTTTTGACCAGACATTTATAGACGTGTGAGAAGAAGTTGGGCCGGTTCTTGATACCAAACGATACTGACAAAGTTAGGGACAGTTTTCTGAAATTAAATTCATCCTTGTCTTATAGACACCACCCTAAGGGCAATAACAGTGCCAAGTCTTTGATACCCCTGGCTGTGGTAGGTCCATCTCCATTTTTCTGTATAGAGGGAAGGGGTCCCATCAAGGTTGGTAATAGCTCCTGTAATGTGACTGCATCGATACGTTTGCCTCTCAGTCCCTCCTTCATTGCCCCACCTAGTATCTATTTTGTGTGTGGAGATAATGGATACTTATGGTTGCCCGAGGGTTGGGGTGGGGTGTGTTATTTAACTTACATGATTCCTCCTGTATATGTGGCTCCTTCTGATTACCACAAAACACATCGTCGATTCCCCAGTCCGCAAGAACAGCGTAAAAGGAGGGAGCTTCAGGTAGATGACGTTGATCAGACGGACACTTCATACCAACAATGGACTGATTTCTCTAAGGGTTTGCTACCTTTCTGGGGTCCGATATTTAATAGCAGGGCTATTCGGCGACTGTCCAGAGTGATGGAAAAGGTAGTTCTAACGGAGATAGACATTACGACTAACATATCTGTTGAGGTTCAGGCCATGAGATTATTCACGATCCAGAACAGGATGGTGCTTGACGTCATCCTAGCAGATAGGGGCGGAGCTTGTTGCGTCATCGGGACGTCTTGCTGCGTTTACATTCCTGACTCAGCACCGACTGTTAACTTAGCGGTACAGAAGTTACATAGATTAGCGAATGAACTACATCAGGATAATGGAACATGGTCCTTACAGGGGTGGTTCTGGGGTGCCTTTTCTTCCTGGGGTTGGAAAATATTGATGGGTTTGGTTGGTGTGGCGAGTGTAATACTGACTTGTTGCCTTTGTGTATATTGCCTCCCTCCATGTTGCTCTATGTGTGCTACGAATTTACGCCCGACAAGGAAATTACCTGGTCAATACACTACTTCTATGATTACTGAAATTCCTGCTGATGCAAGTTGGTTGATGTTTATTGCAGAAGATGTTCTAGATTAGGGACATGAAAATAAAGGTGTAGAAATGTTTTGCCCCTAAAATGGATGTCGACACTACCTTTTGGCAAATAAATGAGGCCATAGTTAGCCAATGATGCTAAAAGGAGGGTCTGATAGAACTCACTTTTCGATACCCAATTACCCATTGATGATGTGTGAGTTAGCATCATATGGCTAACTGATGAAGTTCGCATATGCGCCTATGCTGAATTATTTTACTTGCTCCTTTCATATATTCAAATACATGTGTGACTTTATAGTTCCTTAGCTTAGCCTGTGTGCCACCATTTTGTGTACCCCTCTGTGCCTGCGGGCTCTGCTCGCTCATATGCCCCTCCCGCAGGAATACAGAAATTCACTAAGACAGCAGTTTTCGTTTCTCGGCTTACTGTGGCCGAAACTAACAAGTTTCTTTATCAGTAATGTTCTCATGCCCAGAGACGCCGAAGCCTAGCTCCATGGCCTTGAGTAGAGATAATGATGTATCCCTTGCAGGTGCAGATGCCTGCTGTATGAGAGCATTGTCCACTGGTCCGAGGCTCGGTAACTTTCCACAAGGGGCGTACCCTTTTACTGTATTGCATTATAATGTATTGCTGTGATGCAGAGAGTCAGTCCTCTCGTTCGCACTCCTAGGAGTGAGGTCGGACAGGGCCCTCTCATATGAGTGTTGTTTGGCCTAATAAAGACTTTTGTTCATTCTTCTCCACTGTCCGGCTGACTTCCTATATAGCGACTATAGGTGAGTGCGGTAAGTCACTCGGGTGGATTTGAGCCACGCTTATCAGACTAAAGTGAGGGAACGAATCATTGCAAACCCAATAACAAAATTGCTAATGTGTTGTTGTATTGTGTAAAAAATGTAATAAAATACCTTGAAATAAAAAGAAAAATCAACAAAATTATTATGCTTTTAGCCAATGTTCCACCCCTCACAGACGTTATCTGTCAGAATGAACTGAAAAGGATTCAGAGAAACTTCCCTCGGTCAATGAAGGAACTGGAACCAAGTGGAAAAGTTTGGGTCCCACTTTTAGAGCCATTTCCAGAAATGGGACGTAGATCCAACTGTCAAAGGACTAGGACTGGTTTGGGGCTTTTCCTATTCTTTGTGTATTCCAACTCTGCAGAGTAGACAACCCTTGTCTCTAGTGAGACTCGTCGATAGCACCAGCGACGGCATCATAATCAAGGATGAAGCTCTGCACCTACCCGGCTGCCCGCAACGCTTCTGGGTAGAGCACTTTGGACACCCTTCCTGAAAGATTCCGTTTACATCTGAGAATCATCTGCTGCCCACCTCCCCCCGCCCCCTCCTGATCTGCAGGCCCTCCACCAAGAGGTCACTCCAGCATTTCTAATGCAGCCTTGTCTCCATCCTTCTACGCTCTCTGTTCATCCAATGCTCAGAGTCTCGGTGGTTGCCACCACCCTTGGAATCCCTGCAATGCACTGTCTCCATCTTGTGCTAAGTTGTACCAGAGACCACCCAAAGAGATCCCACTGGTCTTCGCAAGCAAACACCTGCTAAGAGGGCATCCTTCGCACAGCAGGGGCGTAACCAGGGGCGGCTCCTCACTGCTTTTTCGCAGGCCTTCTGAGGTCGCTCAAACCACTCATGCGCACTCTGCCCTTTCTCCATGCAGGTTGCAATGCAGCCCACATGGAGAAAATGGCCTCCCCATAAGCCCCTTGTTCAGCGGCATCCAAACCAAACACAATGCTGGGGAGAGAAAAGCAGGAGCTGGAGCTGTAAAAACGCAGGACCGAGCCGGCGGACAGGTACGTTAAAAAAATTAAATACTACATTTACCCCCTGCCCGTGCGACCCTCCCTACCAGCGATTAATGCCATCAGCAACTGGGTGTAACAAGACTTGAGGGGACCCCCTGCAAAGTGCACAGAGGGTGGCCCCACACTTCGGACTCAATCAAGAGCTCTCAGGCCAAAGGCCCATGCACAGTGCCAGAGGGGGGTCTCCTGGAGCTCGGGCCCCCACGCACCTCAGGGGATGTGGGGGCTGTTGATACCCCACAGCCCCCGCACAGTACTTGCGCACATTCACTCTGCATGCACAGGGCATGAGCACTACTTTCAAACTTTACTGGAGTGAGGCCGATAGGCAACACAGGGGCATATTATCAGGAACGGCGTTAAAATTATCGTCTCTTTAGAGGCAGGAAACTGCTGTTAAAGCGACAATAATGGATTTGATAATAGGCCCTTGTGAATTCCAATGGAAGCCCAGGTTCACACCAGAACCTGGGCCTCTATTGGAATTCTCTACGGCATCTTATCAGGCCGCTTATTGCCGCTTTAACAGCAGTTTTCTGCCTCTAAAGCGGTGATAACTTTAACGCCTTTTCTTGATAATATGCCCCACAGTCTTTCTAAAAAGGCAAAAAAGGCTTGTTTATGGCTATTGATTTGAAAAAATACATCGAACCCGCTTTAGTGCATTGGATAACTCATTGACATCCGCTGCACTCCCTTCACAGTGCGGTGGATGTTGACGGGTCATCCAACGTAGTGTAAAAGAAAATGTTTCTGGTGAAAAAAATCTCAACATTTTCTCTTCTTAAATCAATGCCAGGACACAAGGAAAAAGCTCCATTTTGTCCCAAGTTTGAGTTTTTAAAGTTTTGCTGTGATGGGCAGGCAGTGCACATAGCGCACTGTCGTCACAGCACAACAAAAGTGAACGCAGACCGTGCTAATGGTGCGCCTTGCTTTCGGTTGGGTCTGTGCCAGGAAGCACCAATCACCACAACAGAAGCAGCTCCCTTGACGGCGCTCTCTCTCCCTACTGGATCCATGCGTGGGGGTCGCACTGGACATGCAATAGGAGGGGTCCACTCCAATGGACATCAGGGACACTGTTGTCGGGGAGTGCCCCCCCTGGGTATGGGTCTGTTCGTACCTGCCACGTCCGGGAACAACATTCTTCCTGCCCACCTGGAGGGCGATATGGCGTGTTTACCCCTAATTCACCCCCTGGGAGCAGAAAGCCACTAGACCACAGGGGAATTGTTGTGTTTACTGTTTGGGGTAAGAGTATTCCTGCTGGCTTGGATCTGTGATCCTCCTCACCCTCCGGGCACCACAGTCAGGTAGGAGGAGTTTACTCCAAATCTGCCCTCCAAAAAGAGCACAGAAAGCGCATTAGACGCCCAGAAAAGGACTGTGTTTATTGGTCTAGAAGGGTCTCCCTCCCACCCCTGGCACGTCTTTCTGTCCTCCCAGGGGCAAAATGTGGGGTTACTACTAATCTGCCTCCATGGGACAGAGAGCCCATTAGAGACCAGGAAAATGGCTGAGGGAAGTCCGCCAAGGCATCGAGCTGTGCCCCTGCCCCAGAATAGGCCCAGCAGACTTTGAACCCCCCGCACCCATGGGCAGATTGGGGTTTTACCATGAATCTGCCCACCTGAGCCCACTAGACATAAGGGATATATTTTTAGTGTGTGGGTTGGCTGCCATGGCATAGGCTTATCTTCCACCCCTGAAGCCCTAACAATCTGACTGGAGAGTGACCATCCCCATTCCTATGGCAAGCCCGAGGATGACGACCGTAATTTCTTTGTATTACCCTGGTATGCTCCATTCCTGTCACAGGCACACGCCCTTTCCACAGTAGTTGGACACCATCTTTACAGGAAGAAGTGTGGGAACACTGAGTGGTAGGAATTTTGTAGACCCCCACGGATGCTGTAACTTTCCCACATAGAAAGGTAAGAAAAATTAGTGGTTTTGCAAAAGTTTCAGGCTCACAGGACATTGTGGGTAAAAATAAGTAGTGAAATACATGCAAGTCACACCATGCTGAAATCTCCTGGCTGGCTAGTTTTTCAGAAATGTTTGAGTTTGGCAGGTTTCCCTGGCCGGCAGCAGCGCCTCTGCCCAAAGTCCACTGATACACGTATCAACAAAAGGGTTGATCTTCATGCCAGTAATGTGATGTCTCTGTGTTGCATTTTGGGGAGTTTTGTGTTGGGGTCCCTAGGCCTGGCCACAAAAGTAGGTACTGTTTTTACTGAGAGGTGTGTGGAAATGCTGCATGGCAGGAATATGGTGGATCCCTGCAAATGCCACAACTGCTTTTCCTTTTTACAACAAGGGGAGTTTGGCCCATGCGGACAGAAGTGGGGTAAGGGCCCAAATACTTTATGAAAAAGAGAAAGAGGAACCCACACTTCATAACATTTCACACCGTTTAAATTTGGGATGAAAAAAGATAAACAAAGCTTAATATGTTTATCTTGGCGATTAGTTGCGCCGTTTTATTTATCAATTTTATCAAAAGTAGATATCACTTCAGTCAAGAGAAATCTCAATATCTTGAACGTACTCACCATGAGCGTACAACAAGAAACTTAAATCAAAAAGTGCATGATTACACAACAATTTAACGCAACATACAAAATAAATTGTAGAGACATACAACTAATAAATGATATACAAAAAACATGTGGTATCATTTCACAAAAAGAGGGGAATTTGTAAACATATTTTTCATGACATTATTGTAAAATTATTAGATTTGACCAACAAGGAGCCTATTGATGGGTCTCCAAAAGAACAAAACGACCTCTCGGTAGAAATGTTAGCAGGCTTATAGTTCCTAGCAATTTTAACTATTTATCAGAACTGAGGACTTGATCCTGTGCGCCTACGCGTTTCGAGTTTGGGAGGTTTCTTCTCAAACTCTCTTCAGGGCCAAATGAATTCTTTTCCCCGTTTATTAAACCTCTGGGGATTTGAGGTGATTCTGTTCATCCAAACCACTTATGGAGATTTGTAGGGTCTGTGCGTTTTTCTGGACGTATGGTGCAAGGAAAATCAATATTTTGCTGCAATTTTCAGATTATAAAAGTTGTTCGTTTTCCACATAGTTCATCTATTTCATTCTGCTCATCAAGATTCAAAGTAGCCTTAGTTCTCAAGAGGGACCGGGTTTTGTGCCGGTGACCCTTCTGGAGCGCCCTCAGGTGCCGTAGTTCTTGCAGCTTAGCAGCGTTCACCACTTCCTCATTCCTTCACACGAAGTGAATGCCATTGAGGGCGCTCCAGAAGGGTCACCGGCACAAAACCCGGTCCCTCTTGAGAACTAAGGCTACTTTGAATCTTGATGAGTAGAATGAAATAGATGAACTATGTGGAAAACGAACAACTTTTATAATCTGAAAATTGCAGCAAAATATTGATTTTCCTTGCACCATACGTCCAGAAAAACGCACAGACCCTACAAATCTCCATAAGTGGTTTGGATGAACAGAATCACCTCAAATCCCCAGAGGTTTAATAAACGGGGAAAAGAATTAATTTGGCCCTGATGAGAGTTTGAGAAGAAACCTCCCAAAATCGAAACGCGTAGGCGCACAGGATCAAGTCCTCAGTTCTGATAAATAGTTAAAATTGCTAGGAACTATAAGCCTGCTAACATTTCTACCGAGAGGTCGTTTTGTTCTTTTGGAGACCCATCAATAGGCTCCTTGTTGGTCAAATCTAATAATTTTACAATAATGTCATGAAAAATATGTTTACAAATTCCCCTCTTTTTGTGAAATGATACCACATGTTTTTTGTATATCATTTATTAGTTGTATGTCTCTACAATTTATTTTGTATGTTGCGTTAAATTGTTGTGTAATCATGCACTTTTTGATTTAAGTTTCTTGTTGTACGCTCATGGTGAGTACGTTCAAGATATTGAGATTTCTCTTGACTGAAGTGATATCTACTTTTGATAAAATTGATAAATAAAACGGCGCAACTAATCGCCAAGATAAACATATTAAGCTTTGTTTATCTTTTTTCATCCCAAATTTAAACGGTGTGAAATGTTATGAAGTGTGGGTTCCTCTCTCTCTTTTTTATACAACTGCTTTTCCAGCACCACTGACAATATTCCATGCAAGAGACAGTGAATGAGCTTTCTAATAGGCAAGACCTAAAAATCATAACTTTTGGAAAATTATATTATTTTCATTGCTTGACTGAAGCATCCTGTGTTACCTCGAAATAATTTTTCTAGAATGTCCCTTTGGAGTTCGTTACCTGAAACATCAAATGCCGTAAGCGCGTAAGTGTTAGAAATGGGGTTCTCTAGTTTGCAATGGTTTGCACCTCTGTCCAAATAGGGACCCTCGCTTCTAGTCAGGGAAAGGGGGATACACTCCTAAAATAACCCCTGCTCACCCCTTTGGTAGATTGGCACGAGCAGACAGGCTTATCTCAGATGCAGTGTGGTAGACGGACCTGGAAGGTCGGCCGAGGACAAGGGGAGAGGTCTCCGGGGAGAGCCGTCTCCAGCGATCGTACAGACAAGTAACTTCCCCCCCACAGATGTACACCACACAAAGATAAGGTTTAACGTTCTTTATAAGCAATCTTGAAGTACGATAGAATGGTACAAGGAGGTCAGGACTCAGGGGTCCCCTCGATTCTAGTCTCTTGGATGGGAAAGGGGGTAGCGGGACAGTCTTGTTACCAATCTGGTAGATGCGATGATATGATGGATAGCTCACAATCCTCGAGCTCGGCGTTCTAGGTGGACGGGCGGCGGCAGCGCCGGCAGGTCCCGAGATGATCGTAGGTAGCAACGGTCCGCGGCAGCGCCAGCAGGTCCCGGTGAAGGTGGTAGTTACAATGGTCCGCGGCAGCGCCAGCAGGTCCCGACGAGGATGAAGGATGAAGAAGGTTGCGGCAGCGCCAGCAGGCAGGACGATAGTTCACAAGGCAGGGCTACGGCAGCGCCAGTAGGCCGTCAAGGATGAGTTCTTCACGGTGTCTCTCGACTCCAGGATACAACTGCCTTCCTACTCTGGAGCTGCCCCAGTTATAGGTCTGGCGCCCTTTGATGTCCGGACCCTCGCACTTGGAGGTCGGGAGGTCCGGGATGAGGGAGTCCAGACACCCAGCAGGGGGGTGGAGCCAGCGCCCGGGGGAGCTGGGGGCGATCGGCACCTGGCGGGGGAGAGCCATCGACACTTCTTTCTCCCATTGACCTGCCAAGTGGTCCGCTCACCTCCTGGGAGGATGGTGGTGCCGGGATGTCGGGGCCCGGCCAAGCCCAGGGTTAGGGTCGAGTCGAGGCCACGCAGCCTCGTGGTGCAGGGTCCAAGATGGCGGCCGGGCCGGGCGATGGAGCTGGTAGTGGCTCGGCCCCATGATACAGAGATGTCCGGGGCAGGAGTCCCGTAGGGGACGGGGTGCGGGTTGCTTCTGTGGGTAACACCTGGAGGGCCGGGGCTCGGGCCCTGTCATGCGGGGAGGGAGCGAGCCCTTTATGTGGCCTGTCCAACATGCGTCCCCCCAGCTGAAGGCGGGGAGAGTCACCCATCCTCTTGGGGACTCTCCTCGTCGAGGCGGAAAAAGCGTGACAGGCCATCCGCGTTGGCGTGGTCTTGGCCAGGTCGGTGTTCCACAGTGAAGTCCATCCCCTGCAGGGAGATGGACCAACGCAATAGTTTGGGATTTTCCCCCCGCATCTGCATTAGCCACTGCAGGGGCCGATGATCTGTTTGCACCGGGAAGTGGGTACCGAAGAGATAGGGCCGGAGCTTCTTGAGGGCCCACACCACTGCGAAGGCCTCCCTCTCGATGGTGCTCCAGCGCTGTTCTCGGGCCAGTAGGCGTCTGCTGATGAAGGCCACCGGTTGGTCAAGTCCTTCGGGGTTCAACTGGGAGAGGACCGCCCCGATGCCATGGTCGGAGGCATCTGTTTGTACGATGAATTCCCGGCTGTAGTCGGGGGCATGGAGCACAGGGCAGTGCACATGGCGGCCTTCAGTTTCTCGAAGGCCGCTTGACAGTCTGGAGTCCAGTTGACCTCCTTCGGGTGGTTTTTGGATGTGAGTTCTGTGAGGGGCCCCACAATGCTGCCATAGTCCCTCACAAGCCGCCGGTAGTAGCCGGTGAGCCCCAAGAAGGCTCGGACCTCGGTTTGCGTGACTGGAGGCTGCCAGGACTGGATGGCAGCGATCTTGAGTTGAAGAGGGGCCACCAGACCGCTTCCCACTTGGTGTCCGAGATAGGTCACGGACCCCTGACCAATTTGGCACTTGCTGGCCTTGATTGTGAGGCCGGCCTGTTGGAGGGCCTGCAGGACCTCTCGGAGGTGGCGGAGGTGGTCTGACCAGTGGCGGCTGTACACAGCGATATCGTCCAGGTAGGCGGCGCTGAACTCCTCGAGTCCCGCCAATACCTGGTTCACCAGTCGCTGAAAAGTAGCTGGAGCGTTCTTCATGCCGAATGGCATGACTTTGAAGTGGTAGTGGCCATCGGGGGTGGAAAAGGCGGATCGTTCTTGGGCCCGGGGTGTGAGACCGATCTGCCAGTAGCCCGCTGTCAGGTCGAAGATGCTGAGGTAGCGGGCAGCCCCCATGCGGTCGATCAGTTCATCTGCTCGGGGGATGGGATGAGCGTCGGTTCTGGTGACAGCGTTCTGGCCCCGATAGTTGACGCAGAATCGGAGCTCAGGAGTGGTGCCGGGGGCAGCAGCTTTGGGGACCAGCACGACCGGGCTGGCCCAGGGGCTGTCCGAGGGCTCGATGACCCCGAGCGTGAGCATCTTTGACACTTCTTCTTGGATGCAGGCACGTACCCGATCTGGTACGCGGTACGCCCGATGTCTGATAGGGGGACTGTCCCCAGTGTCCACGTCGTGCAAGCACCAGGGGGTGACCCCTGGGGTGAGGGAAAACAGGGTCGCAAATTGCAGCAGGAGGTCCCGGCAGTCTTGGCGCTGTTCCGGGGTGAGGACATCTGAGAGTCGGACCCCGTCTACGGATCCATCTTTCTCACGGGTCTTTAGGAGATCAGGGAGAGGCTCGGAGTCTTCTTCCGCTCCACTGTCCGTAGCCATCAGGAGGCTGAGCTCCGAGCGCACAAAGTGGGGTTTGAGTCTGTTGGCGTGGAGGACCCGGAGGGGGTTCCGGGGAGATTCCATATCGATGAGATAGGTGACGGGGCTCTTGCGCTCGACCACTTTGAAGGGCCCCGTCCACTTGTCCTGCAAGGCACACGGTTCGGTGGGGGACATCACCCACACTTGTTGGCCAGGTTCGAATTCGATGGAGGAGGCATTTTGATCGTACCATTGCTTCATGTCCTCCTGACTGGCCTCAAGATTCGCTTTTGCCATTTCTCTGAATCGTCTGGTCTGATTGCGTAGGGTCAGGAGGTACTTGAAGACGTCTGGAGGGGTCTTCAGGGGGGCCATCTCCCAACCTTCTTTGACTAGGCTGAGGGGCCCTCGAACAGGGTGTCCGTACAAGAGTTCGAAAGGACTGAAGCCGAGGGACTTCTGGGGGACTTCTCGATAGGCGAAGAGGAGGCACGGGAGTAGCACATCCCACTGGCGACGGAGGGGCTCTTCCAACCCCCCGATCATTCCCTTGAGCGTGCGGTTGAACCGCTCGACTAGTCCGTTTCCTTGAGGGTGATAGGGGGTCGTGAATCGGTAGGTAACCCCGCACTGTTGCCAGAGGGATTTCATGTATTTTGAAATAAAGTTTGTGCCTCTGTCGCTGACGACTTCTCGGGGGAAGCCCACCCGGGAGAAGATCCCCATTAAGGCCCGGCCGACCACCGGGGCTGTTACAGTTCGCAGGGGAACAGCCTCGGGGTAGCGGGTGGCGTGGTCCACCAGTACCAGGATGAACCGATGTCCTTGTGCTGTTCGGGGGTCCAGGGGCCCCACAATGTCTATTCCCACCCTCTTGAACGGGGTGGTGACAACTGGGAACGGTTGCAGAGGTGCTTTGAGTTTGCGGCCGCTCTTCCCGCTGGCCTGGCACGTGGGGCAGGACCGGCAGTGGTTGAGGACGTTGTTTCTCATCTTTGGCCAGAAAAAGTGGGTCACCAGGCGACTGTAGGTTTGGTCCTGTCCCAGGTGTCCAGCCAGAGGGACATCGTGGGCCAAATTCAATAAGAAGTCTCTAAAACGGAGGGGCACCACCAACACTCGACTGGCCCTTAACTCCGCGATTCTTTGTTCACTATACAACAGGTCGTTGTCCCAATAGATCCAATGGGCTCCGGCGGTGTCTCCCGCGCTCTGGGCGAGGGCTTGCTGTCGCAGTCCCTCGAGGGAGGGACAGGTCTTCTGCTCTTGACGGAACTGCTCCTGGGTGGGTCCCCCTTCTTGACGCCACTGAGCCAGGTCGGGAAGGTCCTGGAGCTGAGCGAGCCCTTCGGGGGTTTTCTCAGGGGGGTTGGTGTGGTCGGTGTCCTCCACTGGAGCGACCGGGGGAGGAGGTGCTGGCCATTCTGGTTCTTCAGGTCGGGAGATGGCCCGGGCGGCCATGGACCGAGTGGTTACGCATGCCCAGTCCGGGAGGCCCAACATCCCCAGGTGCTCTCTTCTTTCCACGGCGGCCCACGGGGAACTCTCAAGATCATTCCCCAGGAGACAGTCCACGGGGGCATCATCTCGGACCGTCACCTTCAACATGCCGGAGACTCCTCCCCATTCGAAGGGGACGCAGGCCATCCGACACAGACTCTCGGAATTGTCGGCTGAACGGACGGGGCAGAGGATGTTCGGCAGGATCTGTTCCGGGGTCACCAGGTGACAGCGGACGGCCGTCACACTGGCCCCCGTGTCACGTAGTGCTTCGGCCCTGCGCCCATTAATGTTCACCCACTGACTGTATTTTCTGGTGTTGGCGGGTAGGGGAGCCCGCGGGACCATGTCTCTTCCCCCTAGGCACGCTAGCACCATGGCGGCCGGTTCCCACTCGTGTTTTTCTTGTTCGCATTCTTCCTGTTTTTCGGAGATTTGCTCTCCCCCCAGGGCGGCGGCAGCTACCTGGCGGGGCCTCGGAGTCTGGTTCTGTGGACAGTTCTGGTCATTGGCGTAGTGGCCGACTCGCTGGCATCGGGGACACGTGACATTGGCTCGGAACCCCGGGCGCATCGGGGGGTTGCCCCGGCCGGCCGGGGGCGGGGTGCTGGTAGCGGGAGCGGCCGGGGCGGTGTCTCTTTCCCATCCCTGGCCTCCTCCTCCTCCTCCTCGGGGACGGTGCTGACCTTGGTTGTTCCTGTTCTGTTCGTGCGGCCCACTCCGGCCTACTCGGGTGCTCTCCCATCGGTCAGCCTCGGCGGCGAGCTGCCGTGGATCAGTCAATTTACTGTCGAGGAGGTGCTGCCTGAGCTCGACGAAGCAGTTGTTGGAGAGGTGCTCCCACACCATGAGATTAAAAAGTTGCTCGTAGGTCGTTACGTGGCTCCCCTTGATCCAACCCTCGAAGGCTCGGCTGAAATAGTTTACATATTCCACCCAAGTTGTACCCGGGATCCGGGTGCAGTCTCGGAACCTCTGGCGGTACATTTCGGGTGTGAGCCCATATCGAGTGAGGTGGGCAGCCTTCATGTGGTCATAGGATGTCATCAGATGGTCGGGGAGCTGTAACAGGGCATCGCGGCCTTCATTGACGAACCTCCCCCATAGACCGGCTCCCCAGTCACTTTGGTCGATCCGGTGGGAGGTCATGGCGATCTCGTAGGCCTTGAACCACTGTTGGATGTCGTCTCGGAAATATTCTCGTACGACATCCTTGGGGATGTGGACCTTTTTTTCTGTCGCTCCTGAGGTGCGCGGTTGCTCGGGCACCCCAGATCTTTGTTTTGCTTCCGTAGGTCTAATTCTGCCAGTTTGCGCTCGTGTTCGTACGCTAGTCTCTTTTCTTCGAGTTCTCTTTGCCTCTGTTTTTCTTCCTGTTCTTCTCGGAGCCGCAGATGTTCCAGGTTCAGTTTTTGTTCGGCTAATTTTAGTTCACCGTCCATTTTGAGCCATGCCATTTCTAACTCATGTAGTCTGCTTCTTTCTCTCTCCTGGATCTCTTCCTGCGAGAGACCCGTGCTTCGCTCCTCGGGAGCCGTGGTGTTCCTTTCTGATGCTGCAATGTTTTGGTCCGGGGGTCTGACGGCCCCGGTTTCTGTCCAAGACTCAATGGCGTGCTTGAAATCGTCTTTAGTGCTCAGACCGGTGGTAGCAATGCCTAGTTCAATGCAAAATTGTTTCAACTCACGATGGCTGTACTCTTCCAATTTCTCTATCTGGAATTTCTCGGTGGATCTGCTCTCTTTGGTTGTCATTGTGGTTTAGTCGTGGGGTGAGCTACTCTCGATTACGCGTTGATTCGGATCGCGCCGCTGGCCACCAATGTTAGACGGACCTGGAGGGTCGGCCGAGGACAAGGGGAGAGGTCTCCGGGGAGAGCCGTCTCCAGCGATCGTACAGACGAGTAACTTCCCCCCCACAGATGTACACCACACAAAGATAAGGTTTAACGTTCTTATAAGCAATCTTGTAGTACGATAGAATGGTACAAGGAGGTCAGGACTCAGGGGTCCCCTCGATTCTAGTCTCTTGGATGGGAAAGGGGGTAGCGGGACAGTCTTGTTACCAATCTGGTAGATGCGATGATATGATGGATAGCTCACAATCCTCGAGCTCGGCGTTCTAGGTGGACGGGCGGCGGCAGCGCCGGCAGGTCCCGAGATGATCGTAGGTAGCGACGGTCCGCGGCAGCGCCAGCAGGTCCCGGTGAAGGTGGTAGTTACAACGGTCCGCGGCAGCGCCAGCAGGTCCGGACGAGGATGAAGGATGCAGAAGGTTGCGGCAGCGCCAGCAGGCAGGACGATAGTTCACAAGGCAGGGCTACGGCAGCGCCAGTAGTCCGTCAAGGATGAGTTCTTCACGGTGTCTCTCGGCTCCAGGATACAACTGCCTTCCTACTCTGGAGCTGCCCCAGTTATAGGTCTGGCGCCCTTTGATGTCCGGACCCTCGCACTTGGAGGTCGGGAGGTCCGGGATGAGGGAGTCCAGACACCCAGCAGGGGGGTGGAGCCAGCGCCCGGGGGAGCTGGGGGCGATCGGCACCTGGCGGGGGAGAGCCATCGACACTTCTTTCTCCCATTGACCTGCCAAGTGGTCCGCTCACCTCCTGGGAGGATGGTGGTGCCGGGATGTCGGGGCCTGGCCAGGCCCAGGGTTAGGGTCGAGTCGAGGCCACGCAGCCTCGTGGTGCAGGGTCCAAGATGGCGGCCGGGCCGGGCGATGGAGCTGGTAGTGGCTCGGCCCCATGATACAGAGATGTCCGGGGGCAGGAGTCCCATAGGGGACGGGGTGCGGGTTGCTTCTGTGGGTAACACCTGGAGGGCCGGGGCTCGGGCCCTGTCATGCGGGGAGGGAGCGAGCCCTTTATGTGGCCTGTCCAACACAGTGTGTAAAGCATTTGTGAACACATACAGTATTATAGTGAAAACACTACAAATGGACACCACACCAGTTTAGAAAAATAAGTAATCTTTAATTAGATTTAACACAAGACCAAATGACAAAAATCCACAATACAATATTAAAAAATGTGACTGTCGGATGGTAGAAATAGCTTAGCTCAATGTAGATGGTAAATACAACACTTTACTCTCGAAGTAACTTGGATGCGTAACGCAATATAAACAAAAGGATCGCAGGGAAGCTGATGCGTCAGTTCCTTGCTTCGGGGGAGGTGATGCGTCGGTTTCTTACTGCAGCACAGGGGAGGCGAGGCATTTGTTCCTTACTTGAGAGGAGGTGATGTGTCGGTTTCGTAATGCATTCCGGTTATGATGAGACAAGATGGCGCCTCAATGCGATGCAACGATCCAGTGTGATGCAACAAAATTGCGTCTTTGATGTGATGTGATGGAACAACTTGGATGTGATGCGTGCATGCCCGGCGTCTATGTAGCAAACTCAGTGGACTCTTGAACCTTCGACAGGCCCTGCGACACGCTTCTCGGGTGATGCGACGGCACCTTTGGCGGCGGCGACACACTTCTCCAGCGATGCGACACACTTCCTCAGTAATGCGCCGGTAAACAGTTGTGGCGGTGGCACGCTTCTTCAGCGATGCAACGGCAACAGCTGCGGCGGCGACACGCTTCTTCTTCATTGCGTCGTGCTTCCAGATCCTAGCGACACGCAGTCTCTAGAGGTCTCAAAAACCATAACAGGCACCTCTCAGCAAACTCAGTGGACTCTTGAACCTTCGACAGGCCCTGCGACACGCTTCTCCGGTGATGCGACGGCACCTTCGGCGGCGGCGACACACTTCTCCGGCGATGCGACACACTTCCTCAGTGATGCGCCGGTAAACAGTTGTGGCGGTGGCGCGCTTCTTCAGCGATGCAACGACAACAGCTGCGGCGGCGACACGCTTCTTCTTCATTGCGTCGTGCTTCCAGCTCCTAGCGACACGCAGTCTCTAGAGGTCTCAAAAACCATAACAGGCACCTCTCTGCAGGTAGAATTCCCAGCAAGGAAGTTCAGGGGATCTGGTGGTGAAGTCTTTGTGTCCCTGCGACTTTAGAACAGGAGGCAAGCTCAGCTTCAAGCCCTTGGAGATCTTCCTAAAGATGATAAAGTACACACAAAGTTCCTCTTCTCCTTTCCTTGGCAATAAGTAACCACTGCAGGCCAACCCCCAAACAGCAAATAGCACCGGCACAGCCTCTTCCTTCAGCTTTGTTGGTTTCTCCCCTTGGCAAAAGTTTGTCCTGATTCCCAGAAGTGATCTAAAGTTCTGGGGTCTGGGCCCCAATATTTATACTACTAAATGTTTTGTTCTCTGAAGGCGGAGATTGTCTATACCAAGTCAAAACCAGTTCTGTCCTCCCTTGTGCAGCTTACTGGCAGGAGTTGGAGACAGCATTGATGAAAGGGGAGAGGATGTGGTCTGACGGCTAGACTGCCAACTTTGGTGCTAAAAACCAGGATTTGAGCCTCGGGGTAGCGTCCACATCCTGTGATTCTGGGCAAATCATTTAATCTCCCTGTGCCAGAATGTGTCCTTGTGTAACATTACCGGTGCTCATGTAAAGCGTTCTAATACCTTCGTGTCGAGTACACGCTATATAAATCTGCATTAAACATTTTTTTTTAAAAGCCGACCTGGCCCAGGTAGCTGAAAAGAAATGACCTCCCCCTACTCTCTATTCAATGCAGGCTCAGGCAAGTGAAAGGAAATCTCCTCCCCCTTCTCTCTATTCAACCCAGGTCCTATTCAGCCCAGCCCAGACTCATCAGACTGCTGGAGCCAAAGCCCTCTCCAGCCCTCTGTCACTCACAAACCGGACATGGAATACGCAAACCTAGAAAAGGCATGCTGGATGGTTAGGCAAGATAATTCCTACTTTCTAAAAGTGGTATTTTCAAACACAGAAAGTAAAAATCACCCACTCTAAGATGTATTTCAACATTCTGAGTTCAGGCATACTAACCTCGTTTTTCAACCTTGTTTCCTGTGTCCGTTAGGATTATAAAATGTTATAATCAAACTTCCCAATCTGGCCTATGGGAACAGGAAGCCTTGCAATAGTGAAAAAACTGGGCATGTCCTACCTTCAAAATTGAGGTACGGATTACGCACTCATCGTTTAGTTTTTTGGTGAAGAAGCTGTGGTGTGCATCAAAGATATCACTCCCCGACTATAAGGTGTGGTAATCAATACAATGTCCGTGGCATTGTATGTCCTACCTTTCACATCCAATGCACCCTGCCCATAGGTTTACCTTGGGCCTCAGTTAGGGATGAATAACATGTAGAAAAGGGAAGGTTTAGGGACTGGCAATGTAATGCACTCCCCACGTCGACGTGGCAGGTTCAGGCTTCACACAGGCTCTGCAATGGCAGTCCTGAGCCATATTTGACAAGCTGCTTCTGAGGGTGGCACAATCAGGGCAGCAAGCCCACCAGCAGCATTTGATTTACAGGACCTGGGAACACATGGTGCACTGTACTAGCGTCTGACAAGTAAATCAAGGAAGCCAATCATGGAGTCACTAATCCATTACATTAATTTACAATAGGGAGCACTTGCACTTTGGCACTGAATAGCAGTGGCAAAGTGCCTAAATCATCTAGACCAGCAAAAACAGAGGAGGCAACAGCAAAAAAATTGGAAGGGAGACCCACGCCAATGGTGCCAGGTCTAACAGTAAGTGTTTGTGAACATAGAGCAAAGAGTGCACAGCCAACAATAGTGCCTAGCACAGCTCATAATAGTGCACTTCATGGCTAGCAATAGTGCATGCCTGGTGATAGTAAATGGCTAGCATTAGTGCACTTCACGGCTAGCGATAGTGCATGTCTAGTGATAATAAACGGCTAGCAATAGTGCACTTCACAGGTAGCAATAGTGCACTTCATGGCTAGTAATAGTGCATGTCTAGTGATGGCAAACGGCTATCATTAGTGCACTTCACGGCTAGCGATAGTGCATGTCTAGTGATAATAAACGGCTAGCAATAGTGCCCTTCACAGGTAGCAATAGTGCACTTCATGGCTAGTAATAGTGCATGTCTAGTGATAGCAAACGGCTAGCATTAGTGCACTTTACAGCTAGTGATAGTGCATGGTTAGTGATAGTAAACGGATAGCAATAGTGCACTGCACAGCTAGCCATAGTACACGTCATGGCTAGCAATAATGCACTTCACGGCTTGCAATAGTGCCGGTATAGTGATACTAAACTGGTAGCTTGTGTGCACTTCGCGGCTAGCTTTACTGCATGTCTAGTGATTTTAAACAGCTAGCAACAGTGCACTTCACAGCTAGCAATAGTGCATGTCTAGTGATAGTAAACAGCTAGCATTAGTACACTTCATGGCTAGCGATAGTGCATGTCTAGTTATAGTAAACGGCTATCAATAGTGCACTTCACAGCTAGCGATAGTGTATGTCTATCAATAGTAAATGGCTAGCAATAGTGCACGTCACAGGTAGCAATTATTCACAGCAAGGCTAGTGATGCAGTGTGAAATCTGTTTTCAGAATTTATGCCAATAACCACTGGAAAAGACAAGTTTACACACGAATGCGAATGTGCACCTTGCTCAGGTTTATTTAAATAAGAATGATATTGTTTAATGACAAAATAACAAGCACCCTAAAAATGTCTTTAAACTCTAGAAATAGAAAAAAATTACACATTGTGCGAATAACATCTCTAATACTTGGTTTTATTGATGGCTTAACAATGTCAAAATGGAAATTCATAAAAATACTTTGATAAATATGTGAAATAATCTAATCTAAAATGATAAGTCATGTACGCATGTATAGATGAGTCTCCATTTAATTGTGCAACATTTATAACAAATGTAAAACCCATCTTTTAATGCTTCTATTATAACGCACCATAGAGATCGAAAAGCGGGTGCAGAGCTGTGTGAGTTACCTTACACGAATGAAACTTTCTTCACTTTAATAGGAATCTAGATATACTGAAACGACGGGAATTATATGTTTTATAACAATCTTTTACAGGTGGGTGCCTGGTGATTCATGGTGATAGGCCATAGTTAGGACAGAACATTTCTATGCAGTCACTTATGACAATTTGTAATACTAGATCATTTGGTATAAACACTTAATTGTAGTTATTACTCGTGGGTCTGATTGCACATTCATCTATTAATAAGAATTGCGTTGATTTTATGTGTGCAGTAAAGGTTTTTCCCTTTAGCATTACATTTAACTTCATGGACTGATGTGGAATTATTTTGCTTGCTTGTTCTTGTAATGTTTTCTGTTCTCTTACGCATCATCCCTGAAGCATAAAGGATTCTTTTCCACACTTTGACATGGTCTAATATGTGGGAATATTAACTTTTGAGACCAGTCCATGGAACGCAACATTCTGAATTGTTCTCTGCGGATGAACCTGTGTGCCCGGAACAGACGACCAAGTCCCGCGGATCATTAGGGAAAACTCTCTAAAATATCTTCTTTCACCCCCTGGGAGCGAATGGTGGTCGCATGAGTGACGGTCCACTGTGGACTGACGGTTGATGTCTCCACCGGATGCAGCGAGTAACATTTGTCTGAGAGTCCCCAGGAGGGAGGCTCTCTGTCGCTCCCCGGTCTCTCGTCTGGGCCTAGTTTTGCGGCTCTTCTGACTGGATGGGCTGGCTTGTCGTCTAACGGGCGGGTTGGCTGGCTGGTGGCCCTCGGACACTTTAGTCGCATGCTGTCGGACATTTGCAGATACTCTCAGAAACATGCGCTCAGAGTTTAGGACAAAGACATCTTTCCCTTGGCAGTCGTCACTCCCATGCCGAGGCTGCTGACGCTGACATTCTTCTCCCTTGATACCTTTGCTGACACCACTGGTTCACCAGGCTTTGCCTCCTTTCACTCATCCTAAATTCTGACCGAACGATATACCTATGCTAAAGAAATGTCATGCATTGTCCTGCCTTTAGTGGCGGTAGGAATTCCCTTCTCTTTTTACCAGTCTTTATGGACTTGTGGCTATATTATTCTGCTCCAGATTTCCTATCCAGATTACCTCTTAATTTACTTCTGCTAATGTGTGGCTTTGTACCTCAATGTGTAGTTTGCTTATCGCGACTCATGACTTATTGTCTCAAATGCTCATTATTGATCTTAGTTCTAAAGTGCTAAATTCAACCCTCATTGTCTGGGACCTTTTCAAGACAGAGACTGTGCATAAAGTGGCTTAGATTCTAACATAACGGGGACAGTCATAGATTATTCTCAGAACACCAGATTGTTTTCTTTTTGTTCTACACTGCTACGGCTGAGTTGTTGGTTTGTATGATTCGGGCCCGACTGAACTTCTTTAGGAGGTTTGGGGTTCCGGCAGTTACCTCATACATTTACAGTATGATCCTGAAAGTGATATATTTGAGTTTGATTTCCAGTTTGTGAGTTGGTTACCAGTTAATTGGTCCTCATTGGGTTGCCAGTCCTGGATACCTCACCTCTCATTGCGACAAACAAGGTCCATGAGGACCAAACCCTCTGCGGGTGTGCGTAGAGATTAGATTTAAGAAAGGGATAAAAGAGAGAAAATGAAGAGAGATCTGGGCCCAGTGCAGTGAATATAAAATAGAGTAAAATACAAATTGCGCTTCCGCTGCAACACTAGCAATAAACATGAGGGTGCGGCTCAGACCAGGTCAAGATAGGTTACGAAAGGGGGCAAATGTGTGAATAAATCCCCAGAGAAGGAAGGAGGGGCGGGACACATGGTTTAGAGGTTTTAGCAGCCAGAGGAGTGGGCTGGCGACGAGGGCGTCAGCTGTGGAACCAAGAAGACATGGCTTCCCCAACAGCCTCATTGTGTGATCCTCAGCACCTGAGCTCTTTCTAACGGGAATGCCTTATTTGGCAATATTGTGCGAGTGTCATGAAAGGGGCCAATGGTAGAATCAAGTGTCATATAAAAACAGCTAGAAACGGGCACTGCTAGGAAAGCAGATACTGCAAAATTACTTTAAAAAACCTGAACCCATGGAAAGCAACATCGCTCACGCGTAATATCCCTGCGGGGTGGGCTCAGCAGGGGAGGGGAGCGACATCATACACCTCAAAGGCGGGAAAATAACAAATAAACGAGATTACTTTCCAAATGGACAATCAGAAATTATCCCATTTCCTGTAAAAAGGGTCGAGGAAGTGGTAAAATTCACACTAAAAGCTTTTTTTCCATGAAAATGCGCAGCGCGGCTGCTAATGCCCCGAGCCGTCGAGGGAGGGGAAGGGGGAGGGGGGGGGGGCGCAGCCCCTGAGTGCATGTCAGGCTCAGTTGGCGCAACTCTGGCCCTGCGCAGCACTAGCGCTGTCTTAGGTCTGCCAAGCATGGGCTTCCAGGCGCTCCCGGCGCGGCGCTCGACGCTGCAGAAGGTTCCACGTTCGTCCTGTCATTTATTTGAATTTTAAACAACACTGTCTGGAATGCTTAGCAGGTCTCTGAGGGAGGGGCATCTTTGGAGAGAGAGCTCTTGCAGCTTGGGCCTCCCACTTTTGTTGAATGAATGAATGAATTTCCATCAGTAAAGTAAGAACAGCTCCTCCAAGAGCGGCGTCCCAGCGCTATCAGCGGCGTCGCAGCGCTATCAGTGACGCAAACCTGCGCAACACGATTTAGCTGGATTTACTTATTTTGTCAAAAAGTGCTCAGAGGGGAGTTACATGGGTGATTGCTTCGGCGCTCCCATGAACCCACCTGTGCTTTCTGATGCAAAACCCTGGCCAAATTCACAAATGTTTAGCGCCGGGTGAGAGTTACTTTTTAACACTAAGGGGCATATTCACAAGGAGTTATCGCTGCGTTAGCGGATCTGTTCCGCCGCTAATGCGGCGATCATTTTATCGCCCTATTACCAAGCTAACGCTAACAGCCGTTAGCGACAGTTTTAAGGTGAAAACGTCAGTTGTAAAGATCGCTACTTCTGTTAGTGATAATTATATGCAGGAGAGGCGTTCCCGTACAAAAACAGCCGCAAACCCCTCTACTCCATATTCACCAGGGGATCCTTGAAGCTCTGAAGACCAAAAAAATGTCTCTGACTGCAGTTAGAGCCAGTTACTTAAGACCAGAAAATAGCTGGTCTTAAAGATGGGGATAACACTTGGGGCGTCATCTCAGAAGGTTTGGTGCTGGACAGCGCTGCAAGCAATGTTGCAGCGCTGCCCTACGACAAAACTGCAGTGCAGGAATGCGCACAATCAATAAGAAAGTGCGCATTCCTGGGCCCAGTCATGAAGAGTGATGCATCGATGCGACAAGACAGCGTTGCAACACTACTCACTACGCCTTTCTTGCGACAGCATGGATGCGCTGTATTCACTGGACAGCGCTCCATGACACAAGTAATGACAGATACGTCAGGACCGCCTTGTGCTCCAAGGTGCACAAGGCGGTCTTCTCACACAGGTCAGCAACGTGTCTCCGGCCAGACTTCACCACCAGGAACGGGCGATTGTCGTGCATCAATGTCTAATGCCATAACTCATCGACTCCACAGCTCCTCCGCATCCCACTCCAGGCTCCAGGCGCAGGTCCAGCGAGGCATCCCGGCTCCAGACGCAGGTCCAGCGAGGAATCCTGGCTCTCATCCTGGTCATCCTGGATGTTGGGTGGCTTGCAGGGGTTGTTGATGTGTGCTGCACTTGGCCCAGGCAGCTCCATTTTGAATTTGTTTGGTTTTTATGCCTATTTTCTATTGGATGTTGGCTGATAAGCTTTTTTTGTATTAGAGACAAAAACCTCACAATGGGCAGGATAACATGATTTTTTTTTGCCGCTAATGGGCCTATCAGTAGCTTTTGCTTGCTAGCGCTGGTTTTCCTATCGCCTTCGAGCTGATGTTAGCAGCAGTTTTCATCGCCATTCTCTGATACTATTGCCATGTAGCGATGGTTTGTTAATACGCCGCTAACATGGGGATAGTTTTCAGGGTTAGGCGGCGATTGTTTGAAGGTGGCCTGGCATATGCTGTCCACTAGTTATAGTGGTCACCCTGTACCAGTCCAAACAACCCTTATTGATGATAGGTTTAAAGACAACCTTTATTGAAAGCTATCCTAGTGGTAGCTGTGGAGGGCAGCCTTCAGGCTAAGTCTCAAAGGAATGTAAAGCAGCTTGGTTTACCAGATTATAACCTCTTGAATCACTAAATGAAAGGAAAACCACAGAAGGTATGTATAAAATATATGTATTTATTTCTGATCACATACCTCTAGTCTCTTTATGAGATTAGAGTCCAAGACACACAATAATACAGTTCTAAAACGACAGTAACTAGCACAATATACACGGGCCCCAGGGGGAGACCAAACCGTAGATTAAGAAAGTGGTATAAGAACCACAACTTGACTAGACACAAGGCCTAGAGCCTGTAGAATCGCTGGGACCCCAAGGAACCAACCCAAGGTAGTGACACAGGGGACCCACGGGGACGTGCGCAGTGTGAGAACACAACCACGAATCGCCGTTAGCTTCTATGAGGAAAGTTGCAGTTGGAATTTTAAAGTTAAAGGACACTTAGGAGAGAACTTTGAGCAAACCCCTTTAGACTTAGGGGGTAATAGTGCCAACACCCACGGGAGCACCAGAGTACCTGAGTTACCTCACCCAGGGAAGCCGGGTGCATAGGTGTCAAATGGTGTTGGGAATCTTCATTGATTCCAATGGCGATCTGCTGCAAAGTGCTGCTCAAATGGAGAAGAAAAGTGTCTGGTGTGATCCAAGTCTGGATAGAAGATGTGAAGAACCTGAAAGCAGAGGGGACAGAGTCTGGGTCACTTGCCAGTGACCAGGGGCACGATAGACGAATGCCCACCGATGTTGGGTGTTTTAGGGATGAAGAGGTGAAGCTTGACTCTGCAGCCACGAGGACCAGGAGGCGTCGACAACAACCAGGAGCTTGATTCAAGCTGTACTACAAAAGATGTTGAGTGCTGCAGAATTGCTGCTCGGATTTAACACAACAAGCCTTGGCAACAGCAACCCACGCAGGATGAGAAAAGATGCTTCGGTGCGGACCAGCAAGGTCAGGGGGACTCCCCAAGTGGTGGAGAGTCAGGGCACTTCTGGAGCAACCAGGTAAGCCCAATCAGAGTTAAATTTGCCTTCACAAGGACCCACCAGTTGATGGACTACGGATCACGAAGGGACCTCGAGAGAAAAGACAAAGAGCCAGCTCACAGAACACGCGTGGAGTGTAGGCAGGCAGTGCAAATGCTGCTCGGGGTCAGGGCTACAAGTAACCCAAAATTCAGCTTCAGAGGTCGCCTCAAAGCTGATGTTTCTGCAAATGGTCGTGTGTCCAGGGGTTCGGGATGCACGGTCTTCCACAAGTGATACATGCCTCAGAATGGCTGAGTGCACAGATCAAACTTAAAGACCACAGAACCCCACCTCTTGTGTTGCAAAATTCTTCGGAGTCCAGTGGGAGCTTCGGAGATGCAAACCGGTCATATGCGTCTTAGGTACCTGCCTTGCAGGGGAGTAACCCCTTTACTCCAAGGGAGATTCTTCAATCATCTAGCGTGTTGTAGATCATCGAAGTACCAGGATTCTGTATCAGAGTTTCATACAGGTAAATCTAAAGTCCTGTAGCTAGGGCTTACTATCTTATACCCAAGGAAGAGGTGGGACAAACTCTAAGGACCCACCTATGTGAGGGTCAGGAAAGAGGGGTGGCTACACCCATTTCCTTTGTCCAGTTTCGTGCCGGAGCAGGGGCTGGTAGCCCCTGCAACCGGTTTGAACTGGGTTATGCACAGGGACACCAAATGTGCCCCCAGTGCAGACTTCAAAGCACTCTTGGAGTGCACCCACTCAGCCCCAATACACTAAAGGCTGTCTGGGATGTGGTTACACCTCCCTGTGACAGAAAACCTATTGTCCAGGCCTCCCCTGCCAGAGTTTCGTCCAGCAGCAGGAGGCCAGACTCGTGTCTGTGGCTAGCAGCATCCATTTTATGATGCCAGGGCTCTGTTAGCTGGTACCGGGCATGCCGGTGCTGTCATGTCTCTCCCTCTATATAACCAAAAGACCAAAAGCTGCAGACAAGGTCAAGCACAACGGATCTTAAAGTTCTTTGAAGTTAGGATGGTGCAATCACTTCCAACACCCGCTGCTGTAGGATGTACTATTCACCACAATGCAACGAAACAAAATGGAAGGTGCACTCAAATGAAGTCAGTAACAAAGTAATTTGTAATTATCTTCTTCTTTATTCAAAAGGTATTCATGAAGCAAAGGCATAGCCAACGCGTTTCGTTCCCATTTTTTGCCTTTAAGGAACTTCGTCAGGGCTGTAAAAATTACAAACATATATATAAACATAAATATACATGAAACATACTACATGTGGACAAAAATAATCACAGCACTAAACTGAATTAGACTAACCCAACAAACAACAAGTCACACAAAAGATAATACAACATTTAATATAACCTAATTTAAAAATGTTTGTAGCAAACCATAATTGATATTATGGTTATAGTTACTTGTGGCCTAAGAAGACCGATTCAAACCATTCACTCTACAAAAGCTTGTGGCCTGAAGAGGACTGTTCCAAACAGTTCTATTTACAACATGAACAGGCTGATACATGTCTGTATCCAAGTATATCTAACACCAGTCCCAGAACGTGGGATGAAGGATAGATTCAGACAAAGGACATGTAGCTAGAACGGAGCACCTCAAGAAAATGTTTAAAAACACCAGAAAAGAAAAGTTTTTTTGTAAAATATTGGAATTTTAAAACTTCTAATGAGATTAACAAGGGATTACCCAAACCTGAGAGTACACACGGGAAAGAAAGAAAAGCCCAAAGTCCAGACAGAAAAGCAGGAAGAAGAAGCATATATATGCACCCAAATGCAGTATATTCTTACCGAGTTAATATTCCTAAGGGGCAGAACTTGTAAGTCAACCAAAAATAAGTGAACCGGAAATAACAGCGTGCTCGCTAGGTAAAAGTTCGTCACCTAAGAAAAAACGTCAGTTAAGTGATGGTAAGGTAACAGATGAGAAGAACACTTCATGGCATCCCATTTCAGAAGTACAGGAGACTCAAATACGCAGGGAAATACTGGCTGTTTGGAATGCGCAAGAATTTTTTTTTGACATACCAAATAACAATGAAGTCCTTATGTCGGTTGGGGGTGAAAACATAGTAGATCAAACAAGTTAAAAATAGAGCGCCTCGGGTGTATAAAGCATTACATGTACCTATAGGCAATTAATATCACGCAATATGTAAGTTAGCAACATCACAGCAGTTTAAGAAGTTCCTATGCAATATAAATAGCGATATACCTTAATAGGGAAAATTCAGCCCTAATACGGAAGGTCACGAGTAGTTCCAGTAGGTGCGGTAAGTTCAGTGTGTTGCAGATGCTAAAAGGAATTAGAACACGGACCAACAAAGGATGGTTAGAGAAGTTGACCCCACAATGTAATATCCTAAACTTGTTAGCAAAATAGAAGTTGTGAGCCGTGGTATAGCCCCCAATGAATTTCAGTTAAGGGAAAAACCGAGGGCCACCATATCAGCTGCCACTGCCCTTTTTAGATATTCCCGGTCCCTAAATGTGGGGAACTAAAGGTGTAATACAGAAAAGAATCGTGAGAGGTGACCATTCGGTCAACATCTTACCTATTATAAACCCCAAGTAGAAAACAGTCCAAGAAGGACGAATTGTGACGTCTTAGTTCTAAAATCACAAGTAAAAGGGGCGCGTTAAACCAATGAGTTGGTTTTCCAAACCACATGGGCACAACATTGCTAACATATTAGAAACAGTTGGGGTACGTCAAAAATGAGTCCAGAAACAAGAGAATATATTTACAATTAAACTATAATGTCCAGCTATCAAGAATCCCCAGAAGACAAGATTCATATGCAAATTAACATGAGACATACCGATGAATAATGCATCGAAAGTAAATGGCCAATACCTCGTTCTAAGACGACAGCCCGATGTAAATAGTCCAATGTTGTCAAAGGTCCATAGTATGTGTCCCGCTAACGTAGAATGAACGCTAAGGGTCAGGTGGTGACCCAAATCAAGAAGTGAAGAAGCGATGCCGCACCTATATAATTAAAAAAGGGTTGGATCATACTCCCACACCATTTACTGGTGTAGGGCTACGATTCCAAAGTGTTTGACACCAAACACAACATGTTTCCATGCAGCCATTCCAATGTTAGCATTTACCGCGAGGTTATAATGCCCTGGGTACATAGTATACCATATACTAGGGACTCACAAGGGTCCCCAGAATCCAATCTGGAGTGTACCTAAAGAAAACGTAATCAATTTAAAGGGGAAAGCAGATAGGCTGGGGTCCTGAATAGCAGGGCCCCAACCAGCAAAACACCAGGAAAAAAGTGTGGGCAACCATGCAGTCAGATTCCACCTTCCTACAGTGATAAAAAAACTGCTGCTAACTGGCGTTTGCGATAGGTATCACCAGTCCTTGTCAATATCCCCCTAAAGGGGATATTCACAAGGAAGTGGCGGAGAGAGGCGTTAGCCTTCTTGGGTTAACACCTCTCTCCGCCACTTAGGAAACCAAGGCTGCACCATATTCACAAGGATATGGTGCAGCTGTGCGTTTCCTCCTGTGATGGTTTCTTACTTAGCACCAACACAGGCAACCTTGAAGCAGAGTGCAAGGGTGTCTTCGGGCAGGAAGGTTTGTTTATGTACAGGAAGGTGTCCCTTCCTGCACATTAACACTCCTGTAACTTACATGTGCGTTCCTTCATGCAGCACACAGGCAAGTTACAAAACCGCATTTGAAAAAAAGGTTTGTTTATGTACAGGAAGAAACACCTTCCTGTGCATACACAAACCATGGCATTTTGCTTTTTCCATGTGTGCTGCACAAGGCAGAACACATGGAAAAAGCAAAAACGAGGAAAAATAAAGCATTTCTCCTCATTTCGCCAACTTAAGACCAGGGTTTTCCTGGCCTTCATTTTGGCGCAGCCTCCTATTTACGCTGCCCTTCAGAAAAGGGGGCAGTGTCAAAATCAGTGAGTGTTGCAGCGGAACCCCCACTGCAACACCCACTGCACGCCCCTTTCACACTAAAGACAGTGTGAAAGGGGGCCTTATTCACAAGGCAGCGTTAAGCCACATTAAGGGGCTTAAGGCTGCCTCGTACATAAAGGCGAGGCCTCTATCGCCACCACAACGTCACTAGTAGTGACATTGTGGTTGCGATACTTTTTGGGACCTGTGGCTTGGCCACTCACTTACTCCCCTCTGTATAGGGCCTTTGGGGCTGGAATAATTCTGATACAGGCTGTGCCTTAGGACCACTCCATCCTTCAAAGTGCTGTTGAAGGTTGGTTGACCCCTCCTGGTTCTTCCAGTGCCTGAAGCTGGATAATTAACCATCATGTCTGACTGTGAGCCCTATGATTCTGCGGCTATGAGACCTTTGAACAGGAAGGTGAGTATTATTTTGATGATGGTCTTGTGGAGGCTATTGCAGATGACCCGCCTCAACTCTCCTAGGACTGGCTGGGCGACCATCGATACAGGGTCCCTGACCCTTCCCTGTGTGTGGTAAAATGTTTGAAATCTTACGAGACGTGTACTAGATTATTAGATGCTGGTCCGAAAGGTCAACTTTTGATTGCTGTACAAAAGCCTTTTAAGCCTGAGGCTGCGATGACTCTGGCCCGGTGGGTCAATCAATCAATCAATCATAGCATTTATAAGTGTACTACATACCCGTGAGGGTCTCAAGGCGCTGGGGGGGCTCCTACTGTTCAAAGAGCCAGGTCTTGAGAAGTCTCCTGAAGGTTAGAAGGCCTTCAGTCTGCTGCAGGAGGATGGGGAGGGTGTTCTATGTCTTGTCGGCGAAGTGGGAGAATGATCGGCCGCCGGCGGTCACTCTTCGGATGCGGGGAACGGTGGTGAGGGCATGTTCGGCGGAGCGGAGCTGGCGGGTGGGGGTGTAGAGGCTGAGTCGGCTGTTGAGGTACGCTGGTTCGGTGTTGTGGAGTGCCTTGTGTGCGTGGGTGAGGAGCTTGAAGGTTATCCTCTTGTTGATGGGGAGCCAGTGCAGGTCTCTCAGGTGGGGTGTGATGTGGCTGCGGTAAGGTATGTCGAGGATCAGGCGTGCAGAGGCGTTCTGGATGCATTGGAGCAGTTTCAGGAGTTTGGCCGTGGGACCTGCTTAGAGTGCGTGTCCGTAGTCCAGTCTACTGCTGACGAGGGCCTGGGTGACCGTCCTTCTCGTTTCGGTGGGGATCCACTTGAAGATCCTGCGAATCATGTAGAGGGTGTTGAAGCAGGAGTAGGAGACGGCGTTGACCTGCTTCGTCATGGAGAGGGTAGAGTCGAGGATGACCTCTAGGTTGCATGCATGGTCGGTAGGTGTAGGGGGTGCTCCTAGTGCCGTCGGCCACCAGGAGTCGTCCCAGGCCAAGTTTAGCTTCAGTCGGCTGTTTCTCATCCAGTCGGCGACAGCCTTCATTCCTTCGTGGAGGTTGGTGTTGGCGGTGTGGGGGTTTTTGATGAGGGAGAGGATCAGTTGGGTGTCGTCGGCATAGGAGATGATGTTGATATTGTGCAGTCGTGCGCCGTGGGCGAGTAGTGCCATATAGACGTTGAACAAGGTTGGGCTGAGGGATGAGCCCTGGGATAGGCCGCAGATGATCCCAGTGGCTTCGGAGCGGAAGGGGGGAGGCGGACGCTCTGTGTTCTGCCTGAGAGGAAGGAGGTGGTCCAGTCCAGGACCTTCTCTTGGATTCCAGCGTCATAGAGGCGTGTTCGTAGTGTGCGGTGGCAGACCGTGTCGAAGGCGGCTGACAGGTCCAGGAGGATGAGGGCAGCGGTTTCTCCGTTGTCTAGCAGGATCCTGATGTCATCAGTGGGTGGCGATGAGGGCAGTTTCGGTGCTGTGGTTGCTGCGGAACCCGGACTGGGACGGGTTCAGGCTGCTGTTCTCCTCGAGGAAGCTGGTCAGTTGTTTGTTGACAGCCTTTTCGATGACCTTCCCCGGGAACAGGAGCAGGGAGTTGGGTCAGAAGTTCTTGAGGGCCGCCTTGGGTTTCTTGAGTAAGGCGTTGATTTCTGTGTGCTTCCAGCTCTCCGGGAAGGTCGCTGTCTCGAAGGAGATGTTGATGGCTTTCCGGAGATGGAGTGCGATGGTGCTGCTGGCTTTGTTGAAGATGTGGAGCGGGCAGGGGTCTTCCGGAGATCCAGAGTGGATGGTGCTCATGATCTTGATGGTGTTGTCGTCGTTGATATTGGTTCAGGAAAGCAGGCGGTTGGTGTGGGTGGTGGTCGTTGGAGTGGGGGTCTCAGTGGAGTGAAGTAGTGTGGCTCACTGGTTAGAGGCGGCAGACCTGAGAGCAGAGGACGGCCCGGGACCAGGGTTCGATTCCTGGCGCGGCAGGTTTCTGGACCAGGATCAGCGGACTCGATAATTCTCTCGCCTCGGTGCCCACTCTGATCAGCGATCACACTCGGCAACTCTGGGCATTAGCTTGCCTCATCTTCACTAACGGCCCCACCAGACCGCCGGGGATGCCTGGTCTCACCCTGGAGATACCCATTAAGGGACCATCTCTCAGGGAAGCCAGGAAGAATTTCGCAGCGGTCGAAGCGCCTTGGGACCCTACGGGTAAGTAGTGCGCTATATAAATGCCAATACATTTACACACACAGTGGTTGCCGGGGTGGTGACGGTGTCAAAGCTGTCGTGGATGTCTGTGATCTTGCGATGGAAGAAGGTAGCCAGAGAGTCGAACAGGTCTTGTGAGGGTGGGATGTCGTTGGTTATGGAGCTGGAGTTGGAGAGTTCCTTCACAATGTTGAAGATTTCTTTGCTGTTTTTTGCGTTGTTGTCTAGGCGGTCTTTGAAGGAGGTCCTTTTGGCGGATCTGATGAGGTGGTGGTTTCTGTGGGTGGCATTCTTGTGGGCTGTGCAGCTTTCCGGTGTTCGTTCACGGATCCAGTTTTTTTTTAGTTTTCGGCAGGTGCGCTTGGAGGCCTGGAGGTCTTCGTGAACCAGCTAGCTTTCTTGCTGGTGTGGGTGTTGGAGGGCTTCTTAAGCGGGGTGAGGGTGTTGGCGCAGTCGTTGATCCACTGTCTGAGGTTACGGGCTGCGGTGTTGGGGTCGGACAGGTCTGCGGGTGGGATATGGGCGAGGGTGGTGGTTAGCTGGTCTTCGGTGACTTTGCTCCAGCAGCGGCGAGGCATCTGCTTGATGCGGTGGTGCATGGTGGGTTTCCGGAAGGTGAAGTGGATGCAACGGTGGTCGGTCCAGTGGAGTTCAGTGGTGTGGTTGAAGGAGACGTGGGAGCTTGCTGAGAAGATGGAGTCAAGCGTGTGGCCGGCGGAGTGGGTGGGTGTTGTGACGAGTTTTCTGAGTCCGAGGTTGGAGAGGTTGTCGATCAATGTGGAAGAGTTGGAGTCGTTGTTGTTCTCGAGGCGGAAGTTCAGGTCCCCGAGGAGGATGTAGTCTGTGGAGGCGAGGGCGTGTGTGCTGAATCTGATGAGGTCGGCGATGGAGTCCCTGAACTGCGGTCAGGATCCGGGGGGTCTGTAGATGAGGGTACCTCTGGGGGTGTTGTTGGGGTTGGTGTGGATCTGAAAGTGCAAGTATTCAGCGGTGCTTAGGGTGTGGTCGGTGTATGTCGAGATTTTGAGAGTGTGCCTGTGGATGATGGCGATTCCTCCTCCTATACGTCCTTGCGGGTGATCTTGTAGCCGTCCGGGATCTTGATGGTGATGTCCGGAGCCAAGGAGGGGTTCAGCCAGATCTCCGTCAGGAAGGCGACATCCGGGGTGTTGGAGTCCAGTGGGTCCCAGAGTTCCACGGCGTGTTTGCGTGCGGAGCGGGTGTTGAGGAGGATGCATCTGAGGTGGTTAGGTTCCTTGGTGGGGGACTGGCGGCCGGATGCTGGTGAAGCTGCAGTTCCAGCAAGAGAAGGGTCCTTGGGTGCGCTTTGCGGCGGCCAGGCAGCAGGTGCGTGATTGTCCGGCGTTGTGTGCGTGGAGGGTGCTGGAGTCATAGAAGAGGTGGGTGTTGCGGCGTTCGCGGGGGCCAGGGGTCCTGGCAATGGGCACGGTCCAGGCACGGACGGGTGCAGACGGGCTTGCCATAGGCGCGCCTTCGGTGCGCCAGCGGCGCGGCCACTGCGCGGCCTCCATATGAGGGGATGTTGGAGAGAGGAGCAGCTGGGAGGCGGGAGCGGGGCGGCGAATGGGAGAACAAGGGGGCTTGCCGCAGGGGACACAGCGGTGGGAAAAAACTAAGGGGGGAGAGGGCGGGGATACAGAAGCCAAAGTGGGGGGCACAGAGGGGAAAAATACAATAAATACAATATTGTTAACACAGTCTACAAGGGAGAAAGAACACAATGATGCTAACACAGAATTTAAGAGGACAGCGCAGAGAGAGAAATCCAACAGTCAGGGAAAACTGCACAGAGTCAGAAAAACGGTCACAGACCAATGCGAGCGGCAGCAGCGGGCTCAGGACACACAGGAGGGGCTGTGTGGTGGCGAGGGGAGCGACCTGCCTGATGACAGTGTCAAGGGTCGCTGGATCATGCTGCGGCAGGTTTGGTACACGCTTTGCTCGCAGAGCTATGGCTTCTAACGCTGTCTCATTGGGTTGGAGGATATTCTGAGAAAGTCAGATTGGTCCTCAGATTTGAGTCTTATCTGCCCCACTCGTTTATGTAGGGTCTGTGGGGGAAATTAATGTGTTGTTACTTACTGGTAATCTTCATTACTCTGATACGGTCCTCCTCTTCCCAGTCCTTATTATTTGAGGCAATCCTGTCTCCCAACAGCCAATAGAAATGCTAGTGCTTTTTAATTTTCAATAATTTAAGCCCCTCCCCCCACCGCTATGCCTGTTATCAACAAGTCCAGACACAACAATGGTAATGAAGATTACTGGTAAGTAACAAGACATTACCCCCTCATATGTCCTCCTCGTCCCAGTCCTTACCATGTGAGGACCTCACAAGCAAAAAAAAACATAAAGAAAAATGCAGAACTCCAGTGATCCATGCAAAAGTACAAAACGTTTAATCAAACAAATGATTAAGACACAGCAGCATTCAAGACACCCCACAGCAAACTTGTCTACAGTGGCATGCAAAACATCAAGGCAATAATGCCAACAAACTTATGATGGGACCGCCAAGTCGCCGCCCTACAAATTTCCTGGATAGAAACCCCTCCGCCACAGCCCAGGAAGCGATCACAGAACGCATCGGAGGAGGCAGACTTATAGGATATTCTGACCACCAAACGCACCCACCCACTGATGGTGGAAATAGAAACCTTCTTCCCCTTGGCCACACCCCAAAAGGAGACAAACGGGACAGGAAGAAGACGAAACCCCAGGATACGCTGGATGTAAATCACAAGAGCCCTGCAAGCATCCAAGGTCAAAGGAATAATTGCATTCCCATCCCCAGGTGAATAAGGAATAACCACCTCCTGCTGCATATGGAATTTGGAGGAGACTTTAGGGAGAAAAGCAGAGTCAAGTCGGAAAACCACCCTGTCCGGCAGAAACTGCAAATAGGTAAAGGATACAAGTAAATCACTCAACTTACCCAACCGCCTAGCGGAAGTGATGACCAACAGAAACGCTACTTTAGCAGACAACCACAAAAAATCTGCATACAAAAAGGGCTCAAAATGGGTAAAGAAAAACAAAACTCACTGCACTGTAGAGCCCCCTGCACAAACCGACAGCAACAGGAAAAAAACATGGCACAGCAAACACCAACGCTCCGACCGCCGTGTTGGACAGTAAAAAGAAAAAATGGAGGTGGGTGGAAGGGGCTTATACGGCAAAAATAAAAGAAACTGCAACATTTTTTAATTAAATGATTGTAAGGCAGGATTGCCTCACATAGTAACGACAGGGTTGAGGGGGACATATGAGGGGGGAGTGTATAACTCAGCACAGAGGTTGAGCCGTCACGGCTGCTATTGTTTCTAGACATTTGTTTCACTTTCTATAACCAGATGTACCCTGTGGTGTCTTCTTCCCACCACCAGGAGTGTTTGATTGATTCCGATGCTCCGTCCATCACCACCCCCTTTTGTACAGCTTTTGGCCGCCATAAGTGTGGCAGGACATGAGTCCCTTGCTCACTTTGCCACTGGATTCGAGCAAGCCGGGCTGAAGATGGCTGGAATGCCAGAAACCGATCCTCGGAAGCTTGTTTCGGGTCCAGGGAAGACATGGCTTGGCAGTTAGGGCTGGACTGTTCCCATGAGGCACAGGGTCAGACTGATTTGCATATAGCCATGTCTGAACTGGGGTGGCAGAGTGGGCTAAAGAACGGTGATGGATTAAACCCAGATCTTCTGACTGGGTGTGAGTGTTTGATTGACTCAGATGCTCCGTCCATCACCACCCCCTTTTGTACCGCTTTTGGCCGCCATAAGTGTGACAGGGTATGCTCAGATTTGAGTCCCTTGCTCACTTTGCCACTGGATTCAAGCAAGCCGGGCTGAAGACGGCTGGAATGCCAGAAACCGGTCTTTGGAAGCTTGTTTACGGTCCAGGGAAGACATGGCTTGGCAGTTCGGGCTGGACTGTTCCCATGAGGCACAGGGTCAGACTGATTTGCATATAGCCATGTATGAACTGGCGTGGCATAGTGGGCTAAAGAACGGTGAAGGATTAAACCCAGATCTTCTGACTGGGTGTGAGTGTTTGATTGATTCAGATGCTCCATCCATCACCACCCCCTTTTGTACCGCTTGCCAGACCTGGCCCTGCTCATAGCATGTTCCCGCTCCAGCCTCGGGTGGGCCGGCTGTTGTATTGTACCGTACTGGGCTTCTCACTGTGGTTGCTCTGTCACCATACAACTGGCCTCTGATTTTCTCCCTCTTGCTGGTTATGTACGTATACCTCACTTACATCTGCCAGCATGCAGGAGTATCGCTCCAGGCATTCTTAGCATTAGAGGGGGGCAGTATACAATGTGCCCAGGTGAACGATATCCTCGTTGTCGCTAATGTACAGGGCCAGACTGGGAGCGCAAACCAGCTCTGGCAATTAAGTCGGACCGGTTGCGGAGGGTGTTGGTGTGAAACATCGCTGCTGCTTTGATACAGGGAGCCGATATTGCAGCACTGCTGAAAAAACAGCCCCCTTGTACCAAGAACGGCCCCCACTGGTACAAAACTGTCCTCCTCCCTGCCCGCCCACCAGGAAAATGCCCAGCGCCAATATGGCCAGTCTGGCCCTGCCAATGTTGGAGGGTTGCATTCCTTGCCAGGCCTTCCAAGATCACACAATGACAAGCTCACACAGTGCATGAAGTGTGGGAGGAACGCCTTCGCTGTCAACTACCCTTTTATTTACGCCCTCGGCTGCGCCCGGCCGTAGGGTTGCTTGCAGATCAACAAAAATCTCAGTAGGAGCTGGTAGCTCAGTACAGACTCCATATAAAATGGACTCGATATAACATATCTCTATATATCCTCGCTGTGAGACAGTCTTAACCTTAGGAAACGGAGCCTGTCTACAGCTGAAGGTAGGGCGGTATGTGTGCTTTCTTCTATTTTAGCTTTTAGTTTTCACACTATTTACAACACCTCTTACTTAGGCACAGTGACGTTTATTTGAAGCATGTCTTTCAACCCCGTAGACCTCAAGCAACACTTCCCTCATCGACCAAACTGCAGCCAACACCCTATGAACACACAGGGGCTCCAGGAACCTCATTGAGATCAGAGGCATGGACTGATTTCTAAATGCCACAATACAATCATGAGGTGTGTTGGCCTGGGTCTGTGGGCTGCCAATCCAAAGATGGCGGCTTGCCATGTGTGTAGGAGGTTGTAGAGCCCCTGGTCGTTGCTTGTGGTTGGATCCTCGCCTGTAACACGACGCTGGTGCACTGCGTGAGCCACAAAGAGGAGGCTCCTTCAACGCAGTCTCAAAACTTGGATGTTCAATCTGGCTTTCCAATAATTACTTCTGACTTGTGGTCAGTGAACCTCACCCCCGGGACACTCGTTGAGTAGCCGCGCGCTCTACAAGTACCATGATTGATTGATTGATTGATCGGTGTTCTCGGTTATAAATCACATCATTTCCAGGCCTTCAGGGCTTTATCAGATCCACGTGCAAGTGGTAATTATGTGTAACACGATTATGACACGTATTAGTGCTTGTGCACAGTTTTATATATGCAATTGTGGTTTTGCTACATCATTTACCTGGTAAGAGCACATTGTTGCTGTCAGGGTCCAAACCCATACATGGATGACCCTCCTGAGCGCGTTCGCGCAGGGTCGAGAGCTGTGGAGTCCTTGCCGGACTTTGGTGCTCCCCACTGGACCCGTCTCTCTTAGTAAACTCGGTGGGGAACATAAGGCAAAGAGCATTTCTGGTCAAGAACGACAGACAAAGACCTCCGTTTTAAGGGTTACTCGATTAAAGTACAAAATGCATACGCAGAGTCTTTAAAGTAGGATCAATAAGCATCCAGGGCAATAGAAAACACAGCAAAAACTCAGTAGAGTTCTAGTCAAAATCCGGCATAGACTCGCCTTCAAAGGATGGGCAAGAGGTCTCCTCCTGGCATGAAGAAATCACACCCTTTTATAGGGATTCACACATTTACTGCATCAGTACATGGATCACATGTTCATAACCTGTGATGCTCATAGTACGGCCGGGGGCCGAATGCGGCTCTCCTGACCTGTGTATGCAGCCTCCTGGTCAACAGCTACACTGGGCTGCTGTTTACTCGACCGAGCACTAACAATCAAAACTGTTTAAAAAGGAATTTGCTATATCGGTGTAACTCTGCTGGCTGGATTAATTTTGGAATGTCATCAGGAGGGCTTCCTGTAAAACAGGAAGGCAATCAACGAACGAAATAACCTTAAGTATTGCCCGGCGATGTCGCCTCTTAACCCACAGAGTATTGATCAATAAAGAGGCAGGCGCTGGAGACTGGAAGGCAGGAAACAAGGGTTTATTTTCTCCGGAGGAGAACACATCAGATCAGACCAACTGGGAACCTTCTCGAGGTGCTCTAACTGCATCTCCGAGGCCTGGCCTCTTATACACGCATTTATGGCAGGAAGACATTCTTTATTACAATAAAGGTACTTTGAAGTATGAATGACATCCCCGGAATCTTCTGCTTCAGGCCCATTCCCACACACTCTAACAGTGAGAATCCCCTCCCCAATCACAATACAGGATCGTAGTCGGATGGTAGGAACAGCGGGGCATTCCGCCGATTCCCGGAACGAGTGTGGTGTGACAGATCTCATGGGGTGGGGGGGGCCTTGATCTACTGTAATTCCTTTGAAGAGGGGTGATTCTTTACAGTTGGGGCCATAAACTGCATCCGCAGGGCTAGGTGATAGCCTGGGACCGGCCTGGACAATCGGACGCGGAGGAAGAGGAGTGTCAGAGGGTGTGATAATGAATAGGATGAAAGGGAGGTGTCGGGCAGGCACGGGATGTGATTCTCAGGGAAGAGCAGCGCAGATGGAGGGGGTTTATGGCCCATGCATGAGGGAGAGAGAGAGAGCGGGGGTGACCAGTGCGTGGGGGAAATGCTTGCGAGGGTGGGGAGCCGCGCTGGAGATCGGCGGCGTGCAGAGAGAGAGAGTCTGATCAAGGCATCTAAAATGGCTGCCGTGTGCGATAAAAGTGTGGCATTGAAAAAGGGCAAGATGGCGCAGATAATGTTTAGTAATACGAATCAATTTTTCACAGTCCGAGCCTCACGCGCGCTTCTGGCCATCGCAGATCCGCACCTCATATGCAATATATGTTCTGTTTCTTTGTGCTGCTTCAATAAAAATGATTTAAACCTAAAAAGGAATTTGCAATGCAATAGGTCTCGCAATTGCTGGAGTCAGAGCTATTAGCGCTGTAAATGACAATGTCTTTTACCCATGTGTTATGGTTTGTATGTATGTGGACTCAGTTGGCAGGCACCAATCTTCATGTGGCTTAAAGCACTTTAGCAATCTTTTTTTGTTGTTTTTTGTTTATCCAAAAAGACACTTGGTGGCCAGTACACGGGGGAGCAGGACTGGGGCTCAGAAGATAAAGGAATAATATCTACTCCTTTTACACTGGAGTATGCTAGTTATACTTACGCAGTTTTATGTGGAAACATTAAATGCCGCAAATAAATGTGCAATACCACTCCCATGAAATGTCTTTTATCAGCATAGCAGATGAGCTTAAAGGACTGCTATGATGACATGGGTCAGCTAACCTGCACTGCAGAGTGGTGAAACTGCACTAATGACGGCCTATGGAGTCCATACAACAGCATTATGGGATGGGTGGGTTGGGAAGCTGTTGCTGCCACGTGGCCCCATTGTGTGTGCTGCCTTCAGTGAGTACTAGGATTCGAGCAACAAGAATAGCAAATAGCACAGTGGGGCATATAGCTTCACTTTATCACTGCAAACATGTGGAGTGACACAATAAAAAAAACATATGTAAAGTTACAGGCAAGCAGCAGGGACCACACTATAAAGCATTATTTAATATTGATTGAGCTGCTCTTTGATCAGCAATATTAATACATTCTTCTGGGAAACTGCAAAAGAGAGTTAAAGTAGATGTGTCAAAAGATACAAGTTGTGTATTTTGGTTATAGATTGGTATCATTCTGCTTAAAGTAGTTCACTGCCAGCATGTTCTAATTGTGAACCGCTGACTGAGACTACCTGAAGTATAGCCAGAGCCACTGGAACTATGCGGCAGCAGGGGGCTAATTTATGCGGCAGGGTTGACTAAATTAAGAGGTAAGAAAAGGCAAATCATGCCTCATGTGATACATTCTGTGAGGGCATTCATTATTTTCTCATTTTTACACTTGTTAACAGTGTCTGGGCATAGGTTGTGCATCACTAGTGTTGGCTTAGCTCCCAAATATAGTAATAAGCAACAGAAAGGTAACCAGTGAACCTGTGCAAAGGGCCTTCCACTGTGCAGCAACATGTGTTGTGTTTTAAGTCACTTGTGGACCGTTTAAGCTAGAATTTGATTTGGGGGATTAAAATCTTCAGATTATACAGTAGATGATAGATTATGTGGCTAATGCGGCAAATTCCTAATTATACTAAAAACACCACGCCTGCACAAACACTTAATTCCAGTATCCCAGAGTATAGCTGACATACGGCAGTGCAGGACAAGCACCAGTGCTATGCACACCGCCACGGAGTCTTTAATTGCAATGCAGCGCACACAATTAAATTAGTTTTATTTATTCATGTGTTTACTTACCTCCGTTGGGCAGTATTCCATAGTTTACTACCTCCCACCCTGCTCCTCCCCGCCCCAAAGGCCCCGCAGCACTCCCTCCACGGGCCGCTACTGCACAAAATATGCATTTCCCACACCTCTAAACCCCGCCCACACTCGCAATTTCCAGCCTGGGCACTAACGAACAAAGGGAGTACAGAAAGGTCAGCTACCATCTTGAGAACGGGTACATGTTATCTTAGTTTCGAGGTTACTTCGCCTGTGCTAGTCTCTCTAGGGTGGGAGAAGGGCTTACTCGAGAGGAAAAGTATGCAGAGACAGATCGATCTATTCATTAAGACAGTGGAACTCAACCTTGGATAACACGAAAGAGAAACAATTGACGCTGCTTTTCTGTTGAGGCAAACATTATGAGGCAAGAGCATATTATATTGATCATGGGACAAAATGGCGGATGAATACAAAATGGTGCTGCAAATGCTAACTTAACTCGCATAATGCGAGAAGGAGGCAGCTAGACTCATTGTCAGTCCAACACTGTGCTTGCAACTATTTTATTTCCCAGTCTTGCAACATTTATAAAGTGCGCACTTCCCTTATGTGGGGCGCAGAAGAGCTTGCCTTTATGGGTCTCTGAGGGGCGCTTGGCCTGTCCAGGTGCCATTTTAAAGAAACCTCCCCACGGGACCGCGATCCCCCGGTCGATTCAGACAAATAACAGTGTCTCTCAACCATGGAGATTGGTGTCGATTTCACAGGGTCCTAAAAATATATCTTCCAATAGGACACCTAGGAGAGAACGGAGTGTTTCGACCATCAGTGGGTATATGTGGGGGTTGGGGGCAGGGGAGGGGGGCTCCGGCAAGAAGGGACAGAAACTGTGTTGCTAATTTACTAAACTATAGCACAACCAATGGTGCTGCACTGCATTACCAGTGCTTAATTTGTGCCAGTGTTTGAGGGTGCTCATACCGGCACATATTTCTAAACACTGATGCCTATTTTTGACATTTCTTCCATGGTGAGATTGCCTTTGTAACGGATCTATGACGGTACAACGCGTGCTTTCACAACGCGTACCGTTACGACGCAGGTTTTACAACGCAAGTCGTTACAACGACTTGCGTTGGGGGGCGCTGGATAGTGAATAGTTTAATTTACTATTCCAACTCCAGTCCCCGTGGATAGTAGGGAAGGTGTTGGATAGTGTTGGATTGTTTATATTGGGAATGGCTGAGCACCTCCCTGAAAAATAAAGTTTTACAAAAACCATAACAAAACAAAACAAGCATTGACAATTTCAAAAGACTGGCAGCTGATGCCAAACCTATTGTCTTTGCCAAGGCTATGTTCAATCTTTGAACCCCTTTCTGGTGGGATTCCAGAATTACCCCGACGACAGTCACATTTCTTCCCGCCTGTTCTGAACCTCATAGAAGGCCACAGGAGACTTGTAGAGGTGTTTAATAAAATCAAGTGTTGGATGGAACACAATTGGCTGAGCCATAATGCATCTAAAGCAGACTCCCCCTTAGTAGAATTTTGTCAACTACCACCTTAAGATCCCTGTAACTTTTATCAGAGACAGTACAGACCCGTGCAAAACTAGATCCATGAAACTCCTTACCGGACGGGACATCCATGGTGGACATAAATCAACCACAGGTCTTGCAGAGCTCATAAGAACAGTGCAGGGTTCAGGTTCAGGTTTTTATTAGAGATTTAGATCTTATAAAGAGATCTACAATATGCAAAATACTCCAATTAATACAGCTTTAAAAAAAAGAGGTAATAAATGAAACATTTTACAACACATTAATTAATTTACCAGGCTATTTAACATCTCCATGGCAGATTTTTCTGTTTTAATGCCATCATTTTTAAAAAGTGGTTGCAAAAATCTCTGTTGGTAGACCTTTAAAATAGGACAGAAAAATATAACATGTTCAATAGTTTGTATGTCATTGCTCGATCTCCAAGAAGAGTCATCTCTCTGGGTTCTTGGAGCCCCGCAGTCAGGGGACACCATCAAACTGGAGACTAAGAAGTGTAAATAGAAAAAAAAACAAGGCTGCTTAAATTTTGAAACAGCATCTGGAACAACATCCTCAAATCCACCAGGAGCGCCCCAACGCTGCCCCTACTGAGGAGAGTTGGAAACACATCTCTTCAAAGAACAATGCTTCACAATGCACGACCAGTCACCCCCCTTTTCACTCGTGGGCTTTGTGCTTGTCTTTGGCCCTATACAGCGCTCCGAGGCCTTTGTGGCTAGGTTTGTGCTATGGAAATGACACGTACATACACAGCTTTCACTGTAGCTGAACACGTTCCAGTGTTTATGGGAGTTTCACAGATTACATTAGATCTCCAAAGCTCACCCAGGACGCTGTAGACCATGGTAATCACAAACATTTTAAAGAAACGGGCAAGCATTTATTTACAGGTTAATACATGCTTGCCCATTTATTTAACATCTTTGTCTAAATATTAGTGCTAGCAAATAAACAGCAGCTGGTGCTGCTGTTCACCAAGGGGGCCGCATTTAAAGGTCACAAGGGCCGCAGGCGGCCCCCGGGCCGCACTTTGAGCATCACTGTGTAGACGCTGAGACCCGAAGATATGTGGCTAAAAAATCTATGTGGTACATCCCATGTCATGCGCTATGACTGGCCCACAAAACACTCCTGATGCCGCATAAAAGTGTCTGTAAATCCTCTGGAAACCTTTTAAAAACCAGAGTCAATTAAAATTGTTTCTGGAGGGCAGGAGAAGGTTGAGAGAACTCCAGCCTTTCGGTGAAAAAGTGGTACCAGCGCTGCTGCCCCAAGAGTTGTAAGTACAGTCACGGAGCTTCGGCGCCATTTTTTGTTTTACCCACAATATAAACATATAAATAACATAATTGACTGATACTACAACAGATTAATATTTGTTGAAGTTTATAGTAGCAAACAAAATACGTTCAAGCGTGTTTGTATTCTCTGAAGTTATTTGCAGGTGGAATTGTATGTTCTTTTATTGCCAGTGTCTCTGGAATTATGTGGTAGGCGAGGATCAAATTATTTAGCACAGTTGACTACATAATGTGGCAGAAAAAGGCAAATCATGCGGCATACTTTGTCATATTTTATGATACCATTACTTCATTATTGTGTCATTTTGACAGATGTTAACACTGTCTGGACACGGGTTTAATTTCATTAGTAGCAGTACAAAACACAAATACATCAATAAGAAGGCGCTGGAATTATGCAAGGAAGCGGCTACTTTCACATAATTATAGACATTCCATACTTGCCACATAATACATCATTTGTTGCATAATCTGCAGAATTTAACAGGAAAAAATGTGTTTGTTGATCGAACGAATCTAATGTTACTGAAAATGTGGAGCCGAGGCTTCGCTTGCAGTGGAGGGCCCTGTGCAAAGGTTACCTGGTCACCTTGTGATTACTTTTCTCTGTATTCGTTTGTTAAAGTGGCGCTAATAAGGGGAAATCTTTGCACAGAGAGTATTTCCATGAGTAAAAATTGCAATATAATGGAGTAGTAGTATCAAAAATATGCAACAAAATGCCACATTGTTAAAAAGGGTTCCAAAGACAACCGGTAACCAAAAACCCTTTTATGTTGCCCGGCGGTATCGCCTCTATGACCCACCGATATTAATTAATGAAGAAGCAGGCGCTGGAGACTGGAAGGCGGGAAACGAGGATTTTATTCTCTCCGGAGGAGAACACATCAATTCAGACAGCAAGTATCGTCACGAGGTGCTCTAACCACATCTCTGAGGCCTGGCCTCTTATACTGGAGTTTACGACCTTTATTACACATAACACATTCTCGCAATACTTTAGTACTAGAAAGAACATCCTCGGAATCTCCCCTTCAGACCCGTTCCCACATACATTTACAGTCGGATTCCCCACCCCGGTCACAACAGGTGATAGTTGTCACACAGCAGGGCATTCCGCCGATTCACGGAATGCATGGGGTTGATCGGATCTCATGGGGTGGGGGCTTTGATCGGTTCGGGGGTCTTTTGATGGGGAGGGGAGGCTTCCTACTGTACGGGGTAATAAACAGTATCCGTAGAGCCAGGTGGCGGCCTGGGAACAGGGAAGACAAACGGGGATACAGGAAAAGGGGGTTTGCATCAAAAGGGTTTGAGGCCATGAAAGGAATGAGGGGAGGTGTCGCGCTGGGAACAGGATGAGATTCAGTGGTGAAACTGCGCTGGAGAGGGGTTTATGACCCAAGACATGAGAGAGCGGGGGTTGTCAGTGTGCGGGGGAATGCTTGTGAGGTTAAGAGAGAGAGAGAGACGCGCTGGCTATCAGCGAGGGGCAGGGAGGCCATGGCATTCAAAATGGCTGCCGCTTACGCGCACGACTGGGCTCGAAAAGGGGGCAAGATGGCGCAGATAATGTTCACCAAGATTGTATTCATTTTTCACAGTCCTCCCTTTAACATTTCCAAGACATCTTGCTGGCCTATTTCCTTTCTACACCTATATGCAGCAATCACAAGTAAGGGAGAGGGGACTTAGGCAAAGGAACTGCGCATATACATCATTTTATAAACATCACATTGAAAAATCTCATCATCTAGTAAGCGGGTTCATTGTTAAGTTGGTTGCAGGAAAAATCATCATAATGCAATATCAGACTAGAATTACACAGTGAGGGCGTCGGGTACAGATCATAGAATAAGAACTGGTGAGTTATCATATAAGTAAGTCCTTTGTACACGGCGGGTGCATAGTCAGTCCAATGGCGATTGGGAGAGAAAGGAGATACAGTAAAAAATGTCAGAGTTCTCGTTGTCCTTTGTCGTCTTCTGTCAGCACTGTTGAGCATCTGGATTACCTATCAATCAGAAATGTTCATGTGGATTGAGTCGTTGGAGGTCTGCGGGCAGGGGTACTTTTTGTTTTGTTTCGCCAGACCCCATAGGAGCAATGCGTTACGGTTTTGGAACAGGTGCACTTTCTTTTGTAGCGCAGAGCATTGATTTGCAATAAAAATGCGATTGTTCCAGAATTGTGAGATCTGTTCGTGTCTTGAGTCTCTGTGATGGGCATTTCCTGTTGCTTCCATCATCTTCAGGGTGTTTGGTAGCGGGCAGAACCACAGACTTTGTATATCTTTTCTTCGGGGGCGACCCTTGGTGGAGTTCTAGGTCACCGTTCTGGGGTTTAACATAGTTCGTGGTCTATTTAGTCGGAGCTCCCTCCCTTCTGACGCAGGGAGTACTCTTCTCTGGGTAGCTCAGTAGGATTTGAAGGAACTTGGGAGTTCGGATGGAAAGGTGCGGGTGTGAACAGTCCTTATGGTAGGTCGGAGGAGGAGGGGATGGAGCAAGGCCAAGTCGGGAACAGATCAGGGGGAGGCGGAGAGTTTTCGACAGGCGAGTCCGTAACCATGTTCAGAGAGCGGGGGCTTTTGGCACACGTTGATCATATAGCAGGGGCTTCAGGTCAGCCCTTTCCTTAGCTTTGTCTGAAACCATGCCCCGTCCGGCGTCTCCTTACTGCTGTGGTCTCGCCTCGGCCTCCGTCGCTGATGTTCCACAATCCGCTGTCAGGCCGCGTGCTCCCACATCCGGTCTCTTTCTCCTCCGACAGTGATACCCTTAAATGAGTTTTGAAAAGACAGTCTTTAGAGATATTGCAGAAGAAGGTAATTACATAAGTCTAATTCTCTCCCAACACCAAGCAACTGGGGTAAGCACTCGCTACATTGGAGATTCTTGCGGCTAGCGTATAAGCAATTGATGATGGGTTTGCTGGATTCCTTACAACTTCCTTTTGTGGCTAATTCTTTGGCGCTATGATGGTTATTACGTTCATTTGTAATAGGTACGAGGTCTGGTACTCATTTATTGCATAAGTCTATTATAGTTGATGTCAGTTCTTCTGGTAGAGACCTATTTCCCTAGTACGAGTCTTGCAAGGCTAGGCTGGTCTTCAGGGCTTTGTATTTTACGAAAAAGTGTAACGTGCTAGTCACCGTAGTCTGATAGGCACCCTTCTGGGGGGTGAACATAGGCTAAACAAATCTGCATTTCCAAAAAAACATTTTATTATCAACCAGGCTTACTGCAACAAGTTCTTTCGATTTTCAATCTAATTTTCAACTTTGCACACATCCTTCTAACTTTCTATATAAATCCTCGCAACCTGGTTACTACAAAAAACTCGGGAGGGGTGGTTTGAAACAATAATTATTAAACTTATCCTCCGGGAAGGAGGGATCTTATGGAAAACGATGAGGAACACAGCGAATCGGAGCAAGGGGCATTCTTCAAGTCCTCGTTCAGGGTGGCTGATACCAAACTGGGGGCATTTTGGGTAGATGGGGGTGTCTCGGTCATTTCTTATAGCTTGGGGTACGGGGACAATTTGCAATGGGGATGGTCGCATTACTACAGACACATTTTATCATAGAAACCACTGACAAATAGGTCCCTGAGAGTGGGTCAAATTTAGAGAACCTTTGTCGTCTTACCTGTCCCTTTCCTATCGGCCAATTTAAATTTCATCCATATTTTAGTAGAAAAGGAGAGGTAGTAACGTGGTACCGATACAATTTTATTTAGGACAAATTTGTGCAAATACTTGTGGTATTTGGGGCCAATTAGGAGGTGCACCAGGTTCGCCAATTAGGTGCCAGTTGCTAGGAAGAGGGAAAGCGTGGAGGGGTGGAAGAGTGAGCGAGAGAGAGAGAGAGAGAGAGAGAGAGAGAGAGAGAGAGAGAGAGAGAGAGAGAGAGAGAGACAATAGGCCAAGCAGTACACGTGTGGCATGGGGAATGACCGTGTATTGTTTGGGCTATTTAGTGTGTTACCTAACGTTTTAGACGTTTCGGGTCTGAGTTAGGAGGTAGAAGGCATGCAGTTTTGGGACAGAAGAGAGTTAGGTCAGGTAAAAAGGCCGTGAAAGCGTCCTTGTTGCGCCATTTCGCAGCGCTAGTCCGTCTTCATGCATCGGGCGTGACGTGGTTCCAGGTCCCTTATGATACTCTGATCGGGATTCTAACATAATCTGCAGAGGGAAAAAGGGGGAAAAAGGGAAGGTAGGGGGACAACATTCGAACACATCAAATGTATGGGCACGAAAGTCCTTTACTTACCACATACTCGTACTTATCTCTTCGGGATATAATCCCTTAGGGTTCTGGTTTCCTAAGGTCCTGGGGGCAGGCAATGTGATAGGTTGTTCATGGGAAGGTTCGAGGGTGGCATTAAGGATCGTGTGTAGGGAAACGTTTAAAAAAGAATCAGAGGTGCCTAGCGTGAGGTACCCGGGTTTGTAGATGTATCCGGCCTTCGGGATCCCTAAATCATTCCCAAAGCTGTGATGTTCTAAGGCATATCAGTTCGTCGTTCAACCCTGTACCTTAGTACCTTCGATCACCATATCTTTATAACAATTTATCAATCACCCCGCTTTACTTTACCCATTCTCAGAAGTCGAGGTCCTTCTTCATACGTTAGTTCCTGGGCTTAGTCGCATATTTTGGAGGCAACGTATCACACCTTTGAGTCGATCATTAATCAAGGGCCGAACAACCATTTCTTCAGATAACCTTAAAAAGAGGAGCAGAACGGTTGCGCACAGAAAAACCCTCCCACCGATACCCACATTTACAAAAGTATGCGATGCTTATTCATAGTTGTTAAAACCTTTATTTGCAGAATTATTCAGTACGTGAAATGTGAGAGCGCAATTCATATTTTGGCCTGATATGTCGTCGATGGAAGCACATACAGTAGGGGGTTATTTTGTAGCACAAGAACATGTAAAAAACCTTAATTTAATTATTTGCAAGTAACCAAAAATTATTTCATTGCGTGACGAGGGAATCAGGGGCATTTCAGTTCATAAATGGAAACACAGTCGAGCTCATCGTAATCACATTTCCTAGATATATATACCGTGGGTATGTATCATAAGCGACGTTATGTATCAGTTACAACAAATATCAAAAATAGATTGTTCATTGAAATCAACATTTTACGGAACCCTTCTTAAATGTTCGCCAAGTGAACCCTCCTCCCTTTAACATCGAGTGCGCGATGGTTCGTACATATATATATATATATCTTAGTACATCAAGTTTCATTAGCTAAGGAACACCACGAGGCATTCGTTAGTTTCCATTGATACCAGCGCCATTTTGGGCGAGGCCGGTTTAGTCCGGAAGTAGCATCAGGGGCAAAATATCCCCGACAATTGGCGGTTGGACCAGAGTCCCTTTCGGCAGTTCAAAAGAAAGCTGTGCTAACAGAGGGGCTGGTGGTGTGGACTGTCAATCAAGAGAGGGAGGGAGTAGAGTCTTTCTTACCGGGTCATGTTGATGTTCAGCCGGAACTTACTCAAGTTCGTTAGCCCATAATGTTCCTGGGTGGTTCAGACGGAAGCTGATGCAGACACGAGAGCACCGCCATCTTGTTGCTGTGCCGTGGTTATTTCATTTGAGATCAATGCAACTGTTCCTCACCGGAAGCCTGAAGGGGTCGAGGGCCCTTGGGACTTTGGTAGAATCTTCAAAGTCGAGGGGATGTTTGTCGATGGTGGGGGCTTGCGCCCAGGTGGGCAAGTGCCCGAGTTGCAACTTTGGACAAAAGTTATTCCAGCGGCCTAGACCCGCCTTTTTGAGGGCCCAGACGCCATTTTGAGATCCTTGTGGCAGCCACCTTTGCCGTATCCATCAGGAGTGGAAGGAACTTCTTGTGATGGCGGAGGACAGAGCATCATGCTGCTGGAGCTGGACATTTTTGGTTCGGGGCGCCAGGGTGCAGCAGTGGAGCCTTCATCTGGGGAGGTGAGGGAGGCTCACTCGTGCCGTCTCCTTCTCCCGGCGCATCCTACACCGTCCCTTGGAATCAGGGGCGCACATGATGACCACCCTACACCCCTGATTCCGACTCTTGGGGGACCACTGTACATCCGGTGCTCCGTAATTATGCCCGTCGGACATCGTATGTCCTGTACTGTGCAAATATACCAGCCGGGTCTTGTATGTCCTGTGCTGAGAAAGTATACTAGGCGGGCATTGTATGTCCTGTGTTATGGAAATATACCAGGCGGGCATTGTAGGTCCTGTGCAGCGCAGGTATATGGCCGTCGTCCGGCTGGAGGACATCGGCGCCGGACCAGGGCAGGGAAGCCTCCTACCTGTGGAGGTGGAAGAGGCTCGTCCGCGTCGCCTCTTCCTCCCTGCCCACCCTGCATCCGTTCGGCGGAGGAATTCGTGATGGCCGGACCAGAAGATACGAGGGAGGGGGTCATTTGCAGCCGCCCCCTCCCTACCTGCGGCCCGGGGGACGCCATCCCTGGAAGGGCAGTATGGGAAGACCATTTCATTGCCTGCTTTGTGGAGTCTCCGGTACCTCCTCGCCGGCAATCTCTTTTTGGCCCCTGGTTGCTGGCAGGCCCCGCCCCACACGTGCTAGGTGTTCCGGATGGGCGGGACCATCGAACTGTTACATTGGAGGACTTCCGGAGTGAGCATAACACGTTTTGTATTTTTCCTATCAGTAAAGTTTGTTTTAGTGAGAGTTCTACTAGTTATTCTATTTACCGTTGGTTGTGTGTTTTCTTTACCGTAATTAAATCCTAAGTTTATATAATAGACGCTTGGCTTCCTTGAGTCTTTTCTTTAACGGGGGGTTGTTTACACTGACCTGCAGTTGTGTTTGTTTTTCAGAGGGGGGGAGCAACAGAGAGCAATCAGTCCCAGAATTCTAACATGTCGTTAAAATTGGCCTGACGAAATCTGTGCCACCGGGCATAGTCAAACGGGGTGGTCCTGTCTATTCTGTCCGCACTAGTCTGATTGGTTTTTATCTCACGTCTTTTTCCTTTCTGTCGGTCCGTCCTTTCTGTCAACCCTCCATTCTTATCTATGCTTTGCAGAGTCGGGCATTGGGCTTTCCAGTGTCCAAGACATTTACAGAAAGCACATTGGTTTTGTTTTAAATCTGTCCGTCCTGTGCGTAATGTCGGGGGATTACCTTCAGATCGTTGTGTTCCGGGGTTGGCTTGTCGGCACATCCCTTTACACCATTCGCTTTTCATGTTTACTCCTCGGGACTGTGCCATCGCTGGCCCTTCCCTTTGCCTACTAGACGTTTGGAGGGTTGTCCGTCGTGTCCCTTCATCCTGTCTTAATTCGTCACCTTCCCTTCGTCGTGTGGCTTCTTTGCGCCACATACCGAGACTATCGAGCATAATAGGTGTTGTTTCATTCCTACGAAGGGCTATTTCTACTGTTTCTATTTTGTCGAGATCGAAGGATCCTTTCAGTGGCCACTGTCTTTCTCGATCCCTTTTCGTATATTTATGCCAGAGCTCACTATAGACTATAGCAATTAATCCATGCTTCATGAACATGTCCTTATTAGGGGTGCCTTCCAGCGGAGCCGGATGGTTCATCTCTAATAAGCGGTCCGGGTTAAACAGGCTACTAACCAGTGGGGAGAAGACAGGCATGACGGATCACAATGGGATAATAGTCAGCACTACCTATCTTATCACTGCGCGCAAAGACTAGATAGAATATTTCTGTTCTACGTTGTTTGCACGTAGTGAATACCTCATGAATCAATCCGGAGCAATCAATCAACGTTAGGTCAAAAATAAAAAATCAATATGGTCAATGGGGAGAATAAGTAGGCTCGCAAAGGTTCGCGTCACCTACCCTTTCACTATCTGTAAAGAGGGGACCTAATCTTCCCTGTTTTCAGACAGAGAATCTCCAGAAAACAATCTATAACAGTTAATCAGTGGGGGGGAAGGGGCAATTGTTCAGTGGGGGAGAAAGATAGGTCCGACGGGTGCGTACCTATCCTTCGCTGTTTATAAAGGGAGAGCCTGTTGTTTCTCCGTTTGTAGACAGTGAATCTCCAATAAATTAACAAAGAGTAATACTAGTATTTTCTCAACAATTATCAATTACTTTCAATTATCTATCACTTTCGCAATTCGTCGTGTTTACACGACCTTACCCGGACCGCATGGACAGTTTCTCGTCTTCCGAATCCAGCGCCCGATCGTCCTCTTCTCTTCGTACTTCTCGTGGCACTCCTGATGGTTCCCAGTCAGGACCGCAGATCACTCGAGAGAGGTCTGTTCGGAACCAGTGAAGTTCGGATGATCGGCTGTCAGACGAGGGTCTATCGGACAGGGTACCTTCCGATCGTTGCAGTCGTTCACTCTGTCGTCGGGACCTCTCCCACTGGATCCACGAGTCGCTGATGGGCCCCACGTTGGGCGCCAATTGTTAAAAAGGGTTCCAAAGACAACCGGTAACCAAAAACCCTTTTATGTTGCCCGGCGGTATCGCCTCTATGACCCACCGATATTAATTAATGAAGAAGCAGGCGCTGGAGACTGGAAGGCGGGAAACGAGGATTTTATTCTCTCCGGAGGAGAACACATCAATTCAGACAGCAAGTATCGTCACGAGGTGCTCTAACCACATCTCTGAGGCCTGGCCTCTTATACTGGAGTTTACGACCTTTATTACACATAACACATTCTCGCAATACTTTAGTACTAGAAAGAACATCCTCGGAATCTCCCCTTCAGACCCGTTCCCACATACATTTACAGTCGGATTCCCCACCCCGGTCACAACAGGTGATAGTTGTCACACAGCAGGGCATTCCGCCGATTCACGGAATGCATGGGGTTGATCGGATCTCATGGGGTGGGGGCTTTGATCGGTTCGGGGGTCTTTTGATGGGGAGGGGAGGCTTCCTACTGTACGGGGTAATTAACAGTATCCGTAGAGCCAGGTGGCGGCCTGGGAACAGGGAAGACAAACGGGGATACAGGAAAAGGGGGTTTGCATCAAAAGGGTTTGAGGCCATGAAAGGAATGAGGGGAGGTGTCGCGCTGGGAACAGGATGAGATTCAGTGGTGAAACTGCGCTGGAGAGGGGTTTATGACCCAAGACATGAGAGAGCGGGGTTGTCAGTGTGCGGGGGAATGCTTGTGAGGTTAAGAGAGAGAGAGAGACGCGCTGGCTATCAGCGAGGGGCAGGGAGGCCATGGCATTCAAAATGGCTGCCGCTTACGCGCACGACTGGGCTCGAAAAGGGGGCAAGATGGCGCAGATAATGTTCACCAAGATTGTATTCATTTTTCACAACATCATTTTCCTTTTCTTGCCGCATAATTTAGTGAACTCTGTCGTATAATTTGGTGCTCCCCTGTTACACAATTCCAGTGACCCCGGAAATAAGCAACACAAATGTGGCCAGTCAACCTTTGTGAAAGGCCTTTGCTGTGCTGCAATATGCATTGCTGGATTTATACTAACTTTTGATCCGTTTGAGCTACAGCCGCTTTTTGTTAAAATCCGCAGTTTATGCGGCAGGTGATGGATCATGTGGCAGAATCAGCAAAACCGTAAATGTGCGGAAACGCCACAGACGCAAAACCGCCTAATTCGAATGGCCCTGGTTGTATAAGACGCAGATTGTGATGTAGCTGAATAAAGCTGGTAGTGCCGCACAGAGCCATGCACAGGAATCAGATACATAAGGTACCAACACAGCCAGGAGACTCCCCATGTGAGGGTGGGCAGCTGCAGTGACGTCAGCGGGTCCTTGCTGACGTCACGTCCCGTGTCATACATGGCACTGTTTAAGGGGTCCCCCTGTGAAGTCAATGGAGGGGGGCACTTCTATGAAGGGTGGGACATACCTGGAGGGCGGCATCTCCCCCGCCCCACACACACACACATCCCCCTCCCCTTTCACACACCCCTCCCCTCTCCTCTTAAGTCTTTGGGAAACACTGGGCCAGTGACAGCAAGGGCGTGGCCCAAGGTTATCCCCCTGTGGCCAGCTGCCGAGGGCGCCACCACGTATGACCACTAGAGGGGGCCAGAGTGCAACATGTGGCCTCAAACAGACTGCGCTCGCAGCTGAAGGGAGCACCTGGTTCCCAAAATATACCTGACTGAGATTCGTTAACCCTTGCCCTGGCGTGGGGGATCCGAGCGAGGCACGTCACGTTCTTCCGAGCAAGGTTATGATGTGTTGCGGCCCTCGGAGCAGCTCTCACCTGGGAATAGGCAGAGGCAGAGAGCTGTAAAAAAAACTCTAAAGTAAATAAATGCATAAAACGGAGCCCACTTAGAATGACGCACTGTTCGTCTTTCCACTGTGATGCCCAGAGCACATTTCCAGTGCCTCGAAGCTGGCTCAATAAATACACATTAAATGTGTCTTTTTGGTGTGTGATTGGGTTTGAGGTCAAACCCTCTCCCTTTTAACCGTTGGAGGAGCGGCGCAGACGCCGGTAGGGGGCGTGCTTCTCCTGAGCCCCGAGGCACCGGCTGCTGGAGACGGCCGTGATGGAGTGACCCAGCCCCCGCCCCGCGCTCCCCGGAGGGCCCGGCTAATCACTGCAGAAACAAAGTCAATAGAGCTTAAAACGCGCTCATTAAGCCTCATTATCCCATTATTGCAACAAAAGGCCGAGCAGGGGAAACAGATTGTGCCCATGTCACGGGCCGCACTGCCGCTCCCAGCTCAGAGGGCCAGGAGCGTCCCAGGGGACAGGGGCTGCGCCGGGAGTCAGAGGGGCTGCGCCGGGAGTCAGAGGGGCTTTGAAGCCGGCTGAGGCACGTGCTCTGTGCTAGAGGCCCGTATCTGCTGGGTGAGGGTTCCATTGGCGCTCTCAGATCAGAGGGCCAGGAGCGTCCCAGGGGACAGGGGCTGCGCCGGGAGTCAGAGGGGCAGCGAGAGTGGCTCCGAAGCCGGCTGAGGCACGTGCTCTGTGCTAGAGGTCGCCGTGTCTGCTGGAGACGGCCTGGGTGTACAGCAGCCGCTGCTGGGACCTGCGCTGCTTGTAACCAGCTGCTGGTGTTGACCCCCCTCACACACGAAGACAGAATAAATATTGTGAGCACTTGAAGCGAGCGCCGGAGCCTGCTGGGGAGGCTGCGCTCCTTGTGTAATGGAGCTGGTGTTCATGTGAAGCGCTACACTCCCTTTGGGAAGTTTTGGCGCTCTACGAAAAGCAAATACACATGTCAGATCCGGTATATTAGATTATTTGGGAAGTATTTATTAAAGGTGAGAGCTTTTAAACAAAAACTGAGAGACATTCCTGTCGTCACCCTGATGGCGATGCTATTGGTGAACTAGGGAGGAAACCAGTTGTAATGTGTACGCAGTGCTACGTCAGTTGTCCTGTGTACAATAGCATAGGCTATTAAATCAAACACGAGAAATGTATGCAGAACTCTTCCTAAACACACATGTGTTAAAGAAGAAAAACAAGGCATTCTTTTCATAGGATCACACAGTTTTATTTTTTTATTTTAATAGTTTTATATAGTGCGAACTTGACCCGGTATCAGAGCGCTTTACAAAGCACCAGTTGTTAGATGAGGACACTTTCATTCTTGCTAGGCACGGGGAGATTAAGTGATTTGCCCAGAATCACAGGATGTTCAGCGTCATTGCCGAGACTCGAACCCGGTTCCCCAGATTCGAGGTCGACGCCCTGGCCGTTAGGCCACCTCCTCTCCCCCAAGCAGGGAAGCCAGGATTGATCTCAGATATTCAGATACGAGGGGTCATGTTTGTTTACAAGAACTAAAGCAACGGCAGCGATGCGTCACATTTATGCGCCTGACTCTGATACCCTTACGACGCCATGGATGCGCTGTATTTACAATACCGGGCTCCGTAGAGCAAGGACCCACGGATGCGTCAGAAGTACTAACACATCTGTGAGCCCAAAAGTGGCGCGCTGCTCTAGTAGTCATAAGACTGACACAACTACAGCAATGCGTCAAAAAACAGAGTCGATTCCCATTGTAAAGCCAACGCATCTATTCCTGTGACTGGTTTGAAGGGGCGTTGCAATGTTGACGCATTCAACGCTTAGGGTGACGCAGGGACAACTTGTAAATTTCACTGCGTCAGTTCTGAGTGGCTTTTTATGAGGGAACGCCTACCGTGCATACATTATACCCGGCGAAGGTATAATGTGGCGCAGGCCTCCACAAACTGAGGCATTGGCCCAATGGGTCAATGTGGAGCACCGAATACGCTTCCGCTGCGTAAAAACAAATGATGCTGCTGCGGCGCGAGGTCCTTGTAAAGCTGCCCCAAGATGTGCGTCTCTTTCTGAAATCAAAGGTTATTTAATGTTTTGCTCTAGAGGATGAAATTAGAGCCTGGGTGACAGAATCCACATTTTATTTTTTCAAATTTTACATAATGTGAACCTTGCCCAGGCACATGAGTACGCTTCACAACAGAGACAGATTACGATATACGTTTTTTTTTTAATCTCAGGAAGATTTACGAGGTTCACAGGCTGCTTCGTTGAGGTCCGGTTTGAACCTTCTTCTCCATGTTATAAGGTCTGCAGCAGCAGTCATTAGGCCACATCCCCGGCAGTGAAAGCTCGGCTCGTTTTGGGTTTGAGTTTGCAAGAGGATCGCAGCTGACGCAAGGCCTGGCACCCGGCGTGAGCCTGGCTCAAGCTTTCCGTGCCTCACCCACCTCTGGTTAAAACCTACATGGAACCGTCCGGTAACACAGACCTGACAACCCCCATATACTGCCACCATGTGACATATGATTCCAAAAATCTTCACATGGTCTCCTGGTAAGAAGCCGATATCACACAGTGACACAAAAGATAAGCTGGAAACCCCTGCACAGAGGCGGTTTCCAGGTTGTGTTTCAGAGCCCTGCAGAGCTGACTTCTATAATGGAGTGTGACCCTTCCTCAGGACATCAGTGGCAAGTGTAGAAGATTTTTTTTGTGTATAAATAAAAGGCTGCAGTAATGTGACACATCAGACCTTACAAATTAGTGTTGAAGCCTGGGTTATCACCTATAAAATAAGCATTGGCAAAGCCAGTTATTGACTAAACAAATATGCTAAAAGTATAATTGATGAAAATATGAAGTTCTGATACTTATAGTGGGACATACACACACATCAACAACAACAATATTGTGATTACAAATATACTAAAGACAAAAATATTGAAAAAACGATATATGGACAGCAAAAATATAGCATTTTTAAATAACAGTATATTTAAGCAAAATATATAGTACATAGAAAAATATCTTTACAAATGTAATAAATAAATAAATAAATAAATAAATCCCAAAAATGAAAACACATCTATCTATAATTACAAAGTAATTAAAAGAAAGTATGCGTTCTATAAATATGGATATTGAATTCAATTACACATATATCCATTAACTACATTTAAATGCATCTTAAAAGGGGAATCTAAATCAATTACATAATATATACATTCTATATACATTACTTATACTTATAATATTTAAATTTTATAAAAGTGCAGTTTTTTCATTTTGTATTTCCTATACAACTATAATTTCCCAAACTACAATTTTAAAATCATTTTAAATGTCTAACAATATTTAAATACAATGAATTAGGAACTGTCAAAACTGAGCACATAACCTACACTATTTAAAAAAAAACATAAATTCAAGGGAATGCATTTGCCACCCTAACACCAGTAAAACAAACATTGGAAAAGAAGGGACACATTTTCTATTTCAACTAGTGCCCCACAAACACTGGGGAACATGCATACATCAATGGGGGTCACATTCACTACCCTAACCATTTCTTTATAAACCCATACTGTCTTTGAGAAAAAAAAATATATATGCGTACATTTGCACAGTTAGGATATGAATTCCGTAGATGCTATTTTAAGTACAAGAAGAAGGTTTCATATCTTGTTTATTTTAAAATCAGAGAGGGTATTTTACAGCTATTTATTCTGATATTATTTTGACTTTGCTGTTTATTTGCACATTTGCGTATTTACACAAATATGTAAAATTAACAAAAAATGCAATAATTCGCGATATGATATGTAAGAGTATGCTTTCTATTTCTATTGAGGTAAATGTCACATGAGGGATTCGTAATGTGCACTTTCACTTTAAAAATGCCTTCCATTGGTCATTCATTGTCGAGTGAACAAGCGGCGGGAGCCGCGAAACGCGTCTCTGACTTTAGGCGAATAAACAACGTAAAGAAGGATTTTGGGTCCGTGTCCTGCTTTCTGGTGAATGCGCGATTAAGGCGTATGCGCTAGTATCTTCAGGATTCCACAACATATATATATATATATATATATATATATATATATATATATATATATATATATATATATATATATATATATATATATATATATATATATATATATATATATATATATATATATATATTACCTACTGGCTATCGCCAGTAGGTATATATAGTTAGAATTTTTTCTCTATGGGACTTTTGAAAATTCTATGTCTAATAACTTTGGCGTTTGTGGACGGAATCGGCTGAAATTTTCAGGAAAATGGCACATTTTGATTCTGAGCAGCCCCTGAAAATTTAGGGGGGTTTCGTCAAGGGGGGGCTGAGAAAAAAGGGGGGTCCCAAAACGCGTTTTTCCCATTCATTTTTCCATAGGGCGGTTGGACTCACTTTTAGCTCGAACGGCTGAATGGATTTGCACGAAACTTGGCAAAATTGTAGGGACTGTTAGCCCGATGTGCCTTTGCTAGGTCTCAATATATGTGCTCCAGTAGTTTTTGAGAAATTAACGTTCAAACCAAGATATATATCTGTAACAGCGCTCTGGGCAGCGATCCGGTCCGCTTACTTTTCGCTTATCGGAACTTTGCGCGCAGAAAGCTGATTGGCTCTCCGGTGTCTGTCAACATTCTAAACAGTCCAGAGCGGCCGCCATCTTGTCTCTCGGTAGGATCGAGAGAGAAGAAGAGGTGAAAAACGAAAGGGGAATTTAATGAAAGGGGGCAAGGTATCCCCCTCTTGACCCCCTAGGAATGTTGTTGGGGTTATTAAAGCGTCCCGTGGGGAAAATAAAAAAAAAAATGATTTTTCACGGTAGAAGCGCGGCCGCGAACTAGTAGCAAAACGGGAATTCGCCATTTTGTGCTTCGTTAATTAAATTACTAGTTATAAGTGGGTGCGGGAGACGTATCCTAATCCCCTATGTTTCCTGAGGGTGGCTGAGGAGGCTGATATATGTTGATACATCTCTTCCAGCGGCTGTGCGTGAGCTTTTTTTTTTTTTTGCTGCGTGACAGTCCGGAGCGGCCGCCATCTTGTCTCTCGGTAGGATCGAGAGAGAAGAAAAGGTGAAAAACTAAGGGGGAATTTAATGAAAGGGGGCAAGGTATCCCCCTCTTGACCCCCTAGGAATGTTGTTGGGGTTATTAAAGGGTCCCGTGGGGAAAATAAAAAAAAAATGATTTTTCACGGTAGAAGCGCTTCACGGGCCGCGAACTGGGCCGCAAACTGGTAGCGAAACGGGAATTCGCCATTTTGTGCTTCGTTAATTAAAGTACTAGGTATAAGGGGGTGCGGGAGACGTATCCTAATCCCCTATGTTTCCTGAGGGTGGCTGAGGAGGCTGATATATGTTGATACATCTCTTCCAGCGGCTGCGCCATCTTGCCTTTTTTCGAATGCCACAATTTTGTCGTGCACGGCAGCCATTTTAGATGCCAGGCTGGTCCCAGGCTATCACCTAACCCTGCGGATGTAGTTTATGGCCCCAGCTGTAGAGAATTCAGACATGCCAATCCTCCTGATTCAGGCGTGTGAGTACTGATTTCAGTGCAAGTCTCCCGCCTCCCGATTTCTGCAAGCAAAAACCCGGGGGCATATTACGAACAACTAGCGATAATTTTTGTCTCTAACTTGTTTAGAGACAAAAATTATCGCCGCACATCGGCGATTTTTATCGCAGATAAACCTTGCTATTATCGCAGAAAAGTCAGCGATATTCATGTATTATCGAGCAAATGCTCTTAGCCATGTTATCCACCTCCCATTGGATAACATGGCTAAGAACTGCTCAGGGCAGGTGAAAAGTCAGCGATATTCATGTATTATCGATCTAATGCTCTTAGCCATGTTATCCACCTCCCATTGGATAACATGGCTAAGAACTGCTCAGGGCAGGTGTTAGATTTTGGAGATATTCGCGCTTAGCGCGAATATCTCCAAAAGTTGGTAATAGAAGGTAGCGATGTTAGGGACTGTTTCCAGTCGCTAACATCTTGGCACGCCACTTTGCATGTCATTAGTGATAAGTATCACTGACATGCAAAGCGGGGCCCAAGATGGTCGCTATCTCCTTTTAGCTGTCACTAACTGGTGTTAGCGACAGCTTGGTAATAGGGAAATAATTTTATCTCCGCTTTCATGGCTTTTAAAGCCAAAAAAGCGGAGATAAACCCCCTTGATAATATGCCCCACGATTCCTTGGGGGTTTCAGCTGACAGGGCTTGGTATTGTGTTACATGGTAATTTTTCCATGAAACGTCAGAGGGTCGATGCAGGGGTTCTAGAAGAGGTGATAAACCATTTAAGCCTCATGAACAAGCGCATGGTCTTTTAAAGATTTGTGAAGTACTCGGGGCGGCGGTGTGTGTGTGCCCTCTTTCAGGAGCGGGCGGGGGGGCACTGCCAGCAAGTTGCCAGGTCAGGTAGTGTTCAACACGTGCATCACCCTTTCTCTGCCTGCTATTGCGCTCCATGCTTCGGAAAGGTAAGAAAAAGAACGTGCATTTGAGTTTGAAATGTCCGATCCTGCAGCAGCACACTTCCAAAGCCCACACATGACAATAACCCGATTCAAGGCCCCATTCACCCGTTTTTAAAAAAATAGATAACACTCCAACAAAGTAAGGTTATAAAACTTTATTAACAACTAACTTTAACGAACGGAACAAAAACTAAAAACATTTAAACATTTCTCAACACAAAAAGCAACAATGGTTAGAAGCTGTCTTTTGTGCGAATAGTCCCAAGGCAGCACAACGTGCAGAGTTCTGGACGGCACCCAGGTGATGTCGCCTGGGTGCCGCACTGGTTTAGGGATCCTACAATGCTGCTCCGAAAATTGGCGTGGGGCGTCCCGGGTGGGGCGGGGGGAAGCCTCGTCAGTAGCGGTCTGTTGTGCGAATAGTCCCAAGGCAGCACAACGTGCAGAGTTCTGGACGGCACCCAGGTGCTGTCGCCTGGGTGCCGCACTGGTTTAGGGATCCTACAATGCAGCACAGAAAAACAGCGTGGGGCGTCCCGGGTGGTGCGGTTGGAGGCCTCGTCAGTAGCGGTCTGTGTCCAGTGTCACATGGCTGACACAACATGTACGACAGGCACCCAGGTGATGTCCAGTAAACTGCCGCACTGGTTTTGGTATCCTACAATGCTGCTCCGAAAATTGGCGTGCGGCGGCCCGGGGGGGGGGCGTGGGGGAGCCGGCGTGAACGGGCCTCCCCAGGTGGCGGCCATCTAGCTGAGTTGCGCTCGCTCTTGCGGCCACAGCGTCTCGCTCACCATGTTGTTGAGTTGCTCCCACTCTTGCAGTGCAGCGATAGGCGGCTGCCACATGGCTCTTAAAATGGCGGACAGCTCCTCGGTTTTAGGCCTGGTCCACTGAAATGGTCCTGGGACACTTTGGAACTCGGACGCTTGCCTGCTAGGGCTTGGGCTCCATTCTCGAAAAGCGTCCCCTCAGCCGTGAAGATTGTATAAAAGTCTTGGGGGCCCCCGACTCCCGCAGGCTTCCGGTGGGGAGCGGCTGCCATGATTGCTCGCGGAATGACCACGACGGAGCCACGAGATGGTGGTGCTCTCATGCTGACGCCAGCTTCAGTCTGAATGATCCAGAAACAAGGTGGGGCTTTCATCGTTTGGGAAAAAAAAATGTTCTAAACCAATGAAAAGTGTTATTTTTAGGTCATATGACCAAGCCTTCCATCTTTAGGAAACCAAAAGTAAAATGAACCAATGAAAAGTTTTATAAACAAGTCACATGACCTGTTATGCGGCATAGGGCTACAAAAAGCGTAGAAAATCCGTTGGCACGTGAGGCGGCGTCAGTAGCGGACCGATGTGCGAATAGGCCGAAGGCAGCACAACGCGCCGAGATCCGGATGGCACCGAGGTGGTGTCCAGCAAATTGCCGCACTGGTGTGGCCATCCTACAATGCTGCGCCGAAAGACGGCGTGTCCAGCTGAGTTGCGGTCACTGTTGCGGTACAGTGACTCGAACGCGCCGAGATCCGGATGGCACCGAGGTGGTGTCCAGCAAATTGCCGCACTGGTGTGGCCATCCTACAATGCTGCGCCGAAAGACGGCGTGTCCAGCTGAATTGCGGTCACTGTTGCGGTACAGTGACTCGAACGCGCCGAGATCCGGATGGCACCGAGGTGGTGTCCAGCAAATTGCCGCACTGGTGTGGCCATCCTATAATGCTGCGCCGAAAGACGGCGTGTCCAGCTGAGTTGCGGTCACTGTTGCGGTACAGTGAGTCGAACGCGCCGAGATCCGGATGGCACCGAGGTGGTGTCCAGCAAGTTGCCGCACTGGTGTGGCCATCCTACAATGCTGCGCCGAAAGTCGGCGTGGGGTGCCCCGTTGGCTTATGAGGTGATGTCAGTAGTGGACCGATGTGTGAATAGGTCGGAACCAGCACAAGGCACCAAGATCCGAATGGCAAGTCCTGGATGTTGAGTGCCTCAGTTGAGAGTTCTGAGCAGTGCTTGTAAGACTATCTGAAGTTTATTATAAGAATCAGAGTAAGTTGAAGACTGTCTGAAGCTTATTTGCACCTGCTGCAGCTTCACTAGGTCCGGCGGAACTTTTTTCCTTTTCCTTTCTGCTTCTTTTCCTACAATGCGTTTCATCTGAAGACACGACCAGGTCCCTGAATGTGTGCAGGGGGACGCTATTGATTGAATGAAAATGGCGGCTTGACACAAAGCTGACTCAAGCGTTACTGTTGGTGCTATACAGACAAAAATTGGTTTTCAGTTTGTACATTCTTCAGGTTTTTTTTTCCATCCAAGTCTGATTGAGAGTTTGTAGAAAATGGCTTCAGATTTTCCACATACTACTCTTCAACATTCTTCCTAAATGTAACAATGTGAAACTCACTAGGAGAACGGCTGTTTCTGTTTCCTTTCAAAATGCTGCCACCAATATTTTCTGAATGGAAGACACCATCTTGTAGCATAAAGGGCCGAAAGGGGTTCTGGTCTGGCCGATGGTTGGTGGAGACATTTTGACTATATCTTGGACCTGCCCGGCCTCGCCCAAAATGGCGCCGGTATAAATGGGACTCGTAACTCCTTGCCCGCAAATGTATATCTAGAAAATGTTATTGTAAGTGGCCCTGTCGTATTTTAATTACAAAATGTACGTCCACCGATTCCGCAACTGTTAGACACCTTTGTTCTTGTCACCTAATGGCCCGCTCGTTACGTTCTTCTACAATGTAAATGTCTCCTCATCATATACGATTTCAGTTTGCTCCGTGGCCGGCCCACGTGGTTATAGGCCCGTATTTGTATACTGACATTTTCACAATAAAGGTTTTTAAAACAAAACACAGTAGTAGTATTTACATTTGTAAAGTTTTTACTTTTAGTGACTGTTTTCGAATCAGTAAAAGGCAAGTGAAATAAAGCAGTCCAATTACACGACGGATAAAAGGTATAATATGTAGGAACGCAGTAAAGATAAATGGTCAAGGGCAGTTGTGTTTTTCATGTCTGCAACATAAAGTGATCGATAAGAATCTGATAATCAGGCGTATCGGCGACTAAGACAGCAGGCCGAATCTCTTTTACTCAACGGCTCCGTCATGGAAGGAAGAAACGCCCTTTTTCTCGAAAAAGGAATATATTTTACTTGCAAGACAGTTGTAAATTTTCCGGGAAAGTACATTAGCCTGGAATATTATAACATGTGTTTGAAAAAAAAATATTGTTCGAAAATAATAAAGAGCGTAATTTTTAGGTCATATGACCAAGCTTTTCATCATTAAATTAACAAAAGTAAAATGAACCAATGAAAAGTTTTATTAACAAGTCACATGACCTGTTATGCTTTCGTTACGCGCTGCGCGCCGCGCCTCGGATCACTTCCGGGTGCGCTAACGCGGCGTGTCATAAAACGCATTACGCGACAACGTAGGTCAACAATATAGTCTAAATGTCTCCACCAACCAGCGTTCAGAACACAACCCCTTTCAGCAGTCCAAAAAGTTCTGTTAAATGACAACAGAGGGGACAGGCAACAAGAACCATCAGTCAAAGAGGGGAGGGCAAGTTCTTCTCTTCCGGGTCATGTTGGGGCGCTACCGGAACTGATCGAATTGGTAGTCTATAGTGTTTCTGGATGTTTCAGACTAAAGCTGGCGTCAGCATGAGACCACTACCATCTCGTAGCTCCGTCGTGGCCATTCCACGAGCAATCATGGCAGCCGCTCCCCACCAGAAGCCTGCGGGAGTCGGAGGCCCCCAAGACTTTTGTAGAATCTTCACGGCTGAGGGGACGCTTTTCGAGAATGGGACCCAAGCCCTAGCAGACAAGCGTCCGAGTTCCAAGGTGTCCCAGGGCCATTTTAGTGGACCAGGCCCAAAACCGAAGAGCCGGCCGCCATTTTGAGAGTCCTGTGGCAGCCGCCTATCGCTGCAGCGCAAGAGCGGGCGCATCTCAACTACATGGTGAGCGAGACGCTGTAGTCGCAAGAGCGGGCGGTAAACAGCTGAATGGCGGAAGAGGCACAGTGTAGCAAAAGCGGGCGGAATGGCAACTAAAACGATAAAGGGGCGCCCCACTACAGCTTGTCTTCAGGTCAAACGGATTGTGGGACAAGGTCCAGAATTGAAGAGTCATCAAAAGGCAAAAAGTTCCGCCGGACCCCGGGAGCCGGCCGCCTATGTCGGGGGCGATCTCAGGCTACACCAGTGCTATAAGACTTGGGGAGGGTGTCGGAGCCAAGCGTCTTCTCCGAGTCCATGGCCATCACACCGCCCCTCAGGGGCCTCCGTCAAGCTGTTTAGGAAGGTAACATATCACATTGTTTTCTAATGCAGTCAGGTCCACAAACGACACTCACTTACTTTGAGAATAGTGAAGCTGGAGTAGGTGGAAATAAGCTTCAGACAGTGTTACAAGCACTGCTCAGAACTCTTAACTATGGCACCCAACATCCAGAACTTATGCTATTTGAGAATGGTAGTGACATCGAAGCATCTCAGGGACCAAAACCATTAACGTACTTTCACGTATGAAAATCTTACTTGGGGAGGGGGCAGGAGCGAAGCGCCCCCTCCCAGTCAGCGCCACCACACCGTATGTTGAAAATCTGAAGCCATCGTTCTACAAAGTCAACCAAACTTGGATTGAAAAATCTAGAAAAATGTACAAACTGAAAACCAGTTTTGGTCTGCATAGCATCAGTAGCAACGCTTGAGTCAGCTTTGTGTCAAGCCGCCATTTTGATTCAACAAAGCACAGGCATTGAAAAAGGCTGAAATTCAGAACTCTAAACTATGGCACCCAACATCCAGGAGCTTGCCATCCGGATCTTGGAGCCTTGTGCTGTTTTCGATCTATTCACACATCGGTCCACTACTGACATCATCTTATAAACCAACGTTATGTAAATAGTTTTTTAATAAAATGTTTTACCCTGTTTCTTTGCTGGTGTGTTGTCTATATTTTTAATATTTGCATAGGGTTTGTCGTTATTTTGTGCGGGATGGGTGATGGAGCCGAGCTGTCTTGCAGCCCTCATGGTGTGGAGCTCAGTTCATCTCACTATTTTCGTATTTCTCATGAAGGGTTGTTCCTAATATTTCTATTTTAGCGAGGTCAAAAAGAGATCCAATTAGTGGCCTACTGATTTTGCTCGATTACTTTTATTTTTTTACACGATTTTTCACTATCTGCAAAGACTAAACAGAGTATTGCGACTTTGTGCTTGTTTGTAAATAGAGAATGATCCAAAGAGAACCAATTCTAAAACAGTAAATGCTTGGACAACAATCAATCAAATGGAGAGACAAGCAGGCACGACGGATTACAACGGTGGTAAAGGCCTGCGTTAACTACCCTTCAGTATCTGCTAAGAGAGAGTACTACTAAGACAAAAGAGGGGAGGGGGGGGGGTGCAGCGTTCAAAGCACATCAGCGTGCATAAATACGAAAATGTTTTTATCTATCACGTACTTGACATTTTAAAGCTTTTCATATTTGCTATTAAAAAACCAATGAAATTCACAGAAAAAACCATAGGTTATAGTGGATATATAGTTAGGAATTTGCATTTAGAAAACCTCGAAAATTCAATGAAAAAACCATTGGTTTTAGGCCATATATAGTTAGGAATTAGCATTTACAAAACCTTATTTTACTCGCATAAAACCATTGAAATTCCATATATAGTTAGAAGCGCTAACTATATATCGCGCACCCGCAATCCACTGCTGATGATGTCACATATTACATCATTCATGACATGGTCAGTGACATCACTGATGACATCACTGATGACATCTCAAATGACATCACTGATGACAACTCAAATGACATCACTGATGACATCTCAAATGACATCACTGATGACATCACTGATGACAACTCAAATGACATCACTGATGACATCTCATTTGTCATCACTGATCACATCACTTATGTGATAATACAATGAACCTCTTCAGACTCTAATATAACCTTACATACACTCAGTATAAACAGACACTCACAGACTGTCACTCATCCATGGAGTTACTCACACACCTAGTCAGTCATGCAAAGAATCAATCACACCTCCATTTCCTCAACTATAAAGTTATACACATCTTACTTATTCAAACATATAATAACACATATTTATTCTCTTATATAATCCCTGATACAAGCTCACAGTGATCGATACAGCCACTCACACATTCACTGGCTCTTATGTTCAGTTATTTATATATCTCAACTCTCACATGTATTGTGTTTTACATACGTACTTACTTGCACATGTAGCAATGAGAAATCCATTCACTCACCAACACACCCATGCATAGTCAACCGCCCATATAGCTGTTTCCACATGCACTCTTGAACTCATACTCCTAGTGAATCAACTGCTTACACATCTATGCACAGAGTCACGCACCTCCCAGCCACCCACACACACACTCAGCCTCCCATTCAAATACTTGGGCAACCAATCAATAACCCATATCGCCACTCTTATAGCTACTGATCAACACATGCAGCAGCTTACACAACAACAAACATACTGATGCACAAATTAAGACAGTTTAGTCACTAACCCATGCACTCAGTGAGACACATTTAATCACTCACTCATACAGTCAGTCATGCACCTACTAAATTCTTCATCCAGACACTTATACATCCACTCATTCTTCAATATGTGAAACATATTTAAACTTTACAGACACATACAATAACTGGATGTTGTGATCAGTGATGTCATCAGTGATGTCATTTGAGATGTCATCAGCGATGTCATCAGTGATGTCACTGACCATGTCATGAATGATGTAATATGTGACATCATCAGCAGTGGATTGCGGGTGCGCGATATATAGTTAGCGCTTCTAACTATATATGGAATTTCAATGGTTTTATGCGAGTAAAATAAGGTTTTGTAAATGCTAATTCCTAACTATATATGGCCTAAAACCAATGGTTTTTTCATTGATATATATATATATATATATATATATATATATATATATATATATATATATATATATATATATATATATATATATATATATATATATATATACATACATTCTCCATGGAGGGCATATTTACTATTCGAAATCCTGTGCTCCAAGCAATGGGGAACCTGCATGTATTTGCCAAGCGCATGCTAGCGGAGCGTGCCTCTAGGGCCCGGCCCCACGCCACGCCCCATTCCAGAGTAGGCGGCTAGCTCACCCTATGGGCGACCGGCCGGGTTAACTGCTTCGGGGGCATGCGGTGACGCACTTCTGGTGCAGGCGGGGGCGGAGACTGTGACTTATTTAGGTCATGGGAGTGGTGGTCCCGGTCTCTTTCCTTGCCTGCGCCGGACCTGCTCTCACCTGGACTGCCCCCACCCGTAATTTTAAACTCCCACCCACCCGTTCCTTAGCTCAGTAGTCTTGGGGGGGGGTTGCGGTAAAGAGACCTTAGAACATTGACATGGACTTACAGAATGGACGGGAGTCCGCCTTGCATACTCCCTAGGCCAGCACTGAGGGGAGAGACGGTAAGCTCTCCGCAGGGAGAATGGGGCCACCGGCTAGGGAGGCTAGGGCACCAGGTTACAAGCCTCCTGGGATGCCTGGTGGTCGAGGGTTGGGCCCCGGAGATGGCGGACAAGGACCCGAGGGCAGGGGCCCATCACTCAAGGACGCAGGTGGGTTGCGCCTTGCGTGGGGAGCTCAGATTTGGAGATGCGAGCCAGAGGGCCCCTTAGTGCTGGGGAAAAGGAACTATGATAACAGAGAATTATTAATGTCAATATTAAAATGTGTTATTGATTTAATAAAGTTTGAATATGTATTGTTTAGTCATGTTTATGAATGTTGATAATTAAACATGGCCGTTTTGCACCCACTCTATCTCTGTGAATGATTTGATTGTGGTATTTGTACCAGCGGTAATGGCGGGCGGGGAGCATGCTGTGGGGTCCGGGCCCTATAGGGGCAAGGACATATTTATTATTGTAATTCCATCCAATCTAACAAATATCGGAAAAAGTACATGTACTTGGGGAGCTCTGAATCACTATTCATTTTTTTTTACTCATAAAAAGGTTTTCATTGTTTTCAGTGTATGCCACAACAATAAATGTGGCCAGGAATAGCAGTAAAAAGCATTACAATACAAAATATAAAACCAAGAAGACAAACCACTTTTATAATACCCTCACAGGATGCAAAAGTTAAACATTTAGGACTATCTAGATGCTACTGAGTACATCGGAAATTTATAGACCACAGACAAAGCACATACAATAAATAAACCCACTCAAACAAAGCTAGTACTCCTTCGGTTTCGGTTTACATGATTCAGTCTATTGCGATTAATAAATGAAATACAAATTAGGTATGAATTGAAAAGTGCAAAATGGCCGCTCTGCTTCCTTCCTCAATATGTAGCATGCACCCGTAAGGAAGGCCAACGACTCATCCGTCCTACAGCAAAATGTTGAGGCATCAGTAGTAATTGTTACACAAACGTTCTTAATTAATGGAAGAAGCCATTTACACTTTATCCCCTGTGGTATTGCACAAAAAAGTGTAAAGCGCAGCATTATGTCTCTGCTCCTCACACCCCCAGGCTGCAGTTACAAAGATCACTCTATGCATAGGGCCCGGATCCCTCAGCATGCTCCCCGCCCACCATTATCCACAGTCACATCATTCACAAAGATAGAGTGGGTGTAAAACGGCCATGTTTAATATCAACATTCATTAACATGACAATACATATTCAAATCAATAACATCATCACACTTTTATTATTGGCATTAATATTTCTTTGTTATTAGAGTTCCTCCTTCCCCCAGCACTAAGGGGCCCTCTGGCTCGCATCTCCAAGGCTGAGCTCCCCACTCAAGGTGCAACCCACCTGCGTCCTTGAGTGATGGGCCCCTGCCCTTGGGTCGTTGTCCGCCATCTCTGGGGCCCACCCCTCGACCACCAGGCTGCCCAGGATCCCAGGAGGCTCGTACCCTGGTGCCCTAGCCTCCCCAGCCAGTGGCCCCAATCTCCCTGCGGAGAGCTTACCGTCTCTCCCCTCAGTGCTGGCCTAGGGAGTATGCAAGGCAGACTCCCGTCCATTCTGTAAGTCCATGTCAATGGTCTAAGGTCTCTTTACTGCAACACGCCCCCTCCAAACTACTGAGCTAAGGGACGGGTGGGTGGGAGTTCAAGTTTACAAAAGGAGGGGGGTAAACGCGGTTGGAGCGGGTCCGGTGCTGGCGAGGAAAGAGACAGAGACCCCAACTTTCTTGACCTAAATAGGTTATGGTCTCCGCCCCCACCCACACCGGAAGTGCGTCACGCGTGCCCCGGAAGTACTTCCCCCGGCCGGCTAACCATAGGGTGCGCCGGCCGTCTACTCTCACCAATGGCATAGCGTTGGGCTAGGGGGCCGGGCCCTAGAGGCGCGCTCCTCTAGCCTCGTGCTTGACATAGGGCCCGGATACCCGAGCATGCTCCCCGTCCGCCAATTTCCACAGTCACATTATTCCCAGAGATAGAGTGGGTGTAAAACGGCCATGTTTAATATCAACATTCATAAACATGACAATATATATTCAAATCAATAACATTATCCCACTTTTATTATTGGCATTAATAATTCTTTGTTATTAGAGTTCCTCTTTCCCCCAGCACTAAGGGGCCCTCTGGCTCGCATCTCCAAGGCTGAGCTCCCCAGGTCAGGTGCAACCCACCTGCATCCTTGAGTGATGGGCCCCTGCCCTCGGGTCCTTGTCCGCCATCTCCGGGGCCCACCCCTCGACCACCAGGCTGCCCAGGATCCCAGGAGGCTCGTACCCTGGTGCCCTAGCCTCCCCAGCCGGTGGCCCCACTCTCCCAGCGGAGAGCTTACTGTCTCTCCCCTCAGTGCTGGCCTAGGGAGTACACAAGGCGGACTCCCGTCCATTCTGTAAGTCCATGTCAATGGTCTAAGGTCTCTTTACTGCCACAAGGGTGACCCGAGCCCACAGGTCCGTCACCCTCCCCACTGCCCAGCAAGTTCTGGATGAAGGACCATATCCCCTTGATCCATGTATCCGGGTCAATGTCAAATAAGTGAACTCCATCACGATGGAACATTGCCTCTCCCGAAATCATCCTGTGTGGGATGTGACACCAGCAGACCTTCACTGAGCACAACTTGCCCAACTCCCGAAATCATCCTGTGTGTGATGTGACACAAGCGGCCCTTTCCTGAGCACAACTTGGCCAACTCCTCGCTGAGTAGCCTGACCGAAACATTTAATGCCCTCGTCCGGGCTCCAGTGCCCCATGTCTGACGTGGGATCATGCAAGACCACGTTATTCTGGTCTGGGGGAAGACCCGCCCCAGCCATGCAAACTCTGTGAGTAGGGTCTCCTTGACCATGGAGAACCGGGCCTTATAGGCCTGGCGGCGCAGGGCACGCCTTAAATCCCCGAGTTCACCTGCCTTGTCGAACAGAGACACGAGACACTCTGTTGGACGTAGAAAACCAGGTTTATTAGCTGCAGCTAAGCACAGTTGTCCCAGAAGTACAGCGTACATTCTAAGGAGACTGCCACTTCAGTCCGTGGCGTACAATCTTTTATAGCACACATATTTACAACGTATACTCCCAGTATATACAAAGCAAGCCAATAGGAAAAGTTGGAAAACAAGCTATCAAGGGTCCAAAATACACCCCTCTTTCAAACCCTGTGTGTCACCCCTCCCCACAAATTAATCAGTGATAGTACCGACAATCCAATTTGCAGGTGGCAGGACGTATTTGTGTGCCTCAAAGGATAGTTGTGTAACAAGAGAATACAAGGAGAGAATAGCAAAGGCCAGTCGGATAAGATAATGTAAGGAAGGAATAGGAGAAGCCAAATAGTCAGTCGAGACAGGGATCAATCAACCCAGACATGGATTAGTGAACTCGGCCAGACCCTAACATCGGTTTCGTAAACAAGGGCAGGGGGTTACTTTTTAACAGAAGAGACATGTAGCAGCTGGAAAAGGAAAAAACACTCCGTTTGCCGTGCTGCCTGAGTGAGGGCAACACAAAATGGCGGCTAAATACGGGACGAAGTCGGAATCCGAAGAACCTCAGACCCTCCTTTTGCCATTACTCAGGCAAAACACAAAGGACTCAAGTTAATCTGAGTCGATGTCAATGACCATGAGGTCGTCGAGCTGTTGCTGCAACATTATTTTAATGTTCTCTGTTTTCTGTGACACCGGCCTTGGGACACACATGGTGGCACAAAGACCGCAGATGGCAGGGCCACACTGTAAACAAAGACAACAAGAGAAAATGATGGCCAAAACCCTTCCAAGGAAAGTTAGTATCTTCCATCCCCAAGTGGATAGTAGTCCCCAAAACCATCCTATCACAGACCAATCTCCTGTGTCCTGGTGTATAGACTCGGAAATTACATGCAATTTAGAGATGGCTTGCTATACCGTAGGGGCATTATCAGGAATATAAATGCAGCAACTAGACCCGATTAATTTACAGACTCCTCCACGATCTGCAAGGACAATGTCTAGAACCATCTGGTTCTGCAAAGTCATAAGGCGATCCGCCTGAAGTTGAGCTGTCAGATTACTCAAGGCTCCAGAAGTTACATTTATGGTAGCCTCAAGAACCCGAACTAACTGTCTGATGTCTCTGCTGTTGGCCATTGGGCCCCAGAAAGGAAGTAACCCTTTGATAAAGTCACCTCCTTCTTGTCCTGCTGTGTCCTTAGAATCAATAACCCCTCTGCCATGTCTTTTTCTATGATGACCTGAAGGAGCAGTGTATGTTGGAGGGAGAAGAAAAGCCACATAACAAGTTCCTGAAAAGTAGGTAGGAAGCCATGTATAGGCTCTGTCATGACAGACAAAATATGTGCCTTGTGATGGCACTAACGGTGAAGAAATCTGAGGTGAATAGATATACGTATGGGAACAAACACTCTTTTCCTGTTGGTTTTTAACATTTTGGCCATTTATCTGCAGACAGAAATTACCTCGATGGGGTACGGTCCAAATTGGTGGGGATCTCCTTCGTCTAGCCTTATCTGTACGGCTAGTAACATAACGAGTCACGTTCCAGCCATCATATGCTCGTTTCTCATCAACGGGAATCTTACTAATTTCAGCAATTCTAGCCATGGCCACTATTCCCTTTATCAAAGAACTATGACTAAAATCTACTCCACCACCATATGGACTACCAGGAGGATATCGAAGTTGATTCTGATACACATTAGAAAACATGGCCAAATAGGCCCAAGCGGAGCCTTCGTAAGAAAATGGAAGGACTAAATATGGCATCCCTCTCTCTGTGTTATGAGGCATGAGCCCACAAACCCAACAGTCAGTAGTAATGACTACCAGTTGATGCTGATGCAACAACTGGATAAATGAATTGTTGAAGTATTCTGTTCTTCTAATTTGCTCATGTTCCGGGAGTGTATGAAACTGATGTGGGGAGGCAGTAGTAGGAAAAGACAAGGAAACAGAAGTTGGAACAGGTGCTTGCTGCATAGTGTGAACAACCCAACTCACACAAGTCAATAAAATACATGAACATATTAAAATACATAAGGTAATGCCACATGGACTAACCAACATTTTTTTATATTTACTTTTCATTGCTTGATTCTTATCAATCTTTTCCACTTCAATATCCATTCTCTAAGGCGTTGCTCACGGCAATCTTACTAGATCACTTAGCTGTGACACTGCAAGCCCTGCAGACCTACTGTCACTACTCAGGTCACAGCCTAAGACTCCTACCGTGACCCTGCAACTTGATGGATAGTAGAAAAAGAAATGTCTCTCAAAAAGTGTGATCAGAAAAAGAAAAAGGAAAAAGAAAGTTACATTTTCTTTCATTAATCTGGATCTTAAGTTGTACCGAGTATTATTAGGTACCGTTTGTTCTCGAAACAAAGTCTCAGAATTTACTGTGTTCAATCGCAAATGTGATGGTACAGCTTCTTGCAACATGTCGTCGTCTTCTTTCTCAGAGTTCGTTCGATCCAGGCGTGCAATACTGAAAGGTACAAACCGAGGGACCCTTTCGCCTTCACTGTCACTTATACCCTTACGGACCCACTGATCGAAAGGTAAAGGCAAAGGTACCCTCTTGCAGTGCACGCCATGGACCCGATTCTTCTTCCCGACGACCTTTACTGCTGTACGTGTTGCGAGCAGAACTTGCCGAGGCGGGCCCCAACGAGGTTCCAGATTCTTTTTTCGCTGACAATTCTTCAGGCAGACCCAGTCACCGGGTTGGATGGAGTGACCTGGATCTGCAGAGGCCTCCGGCAAAGCGTTTTGAACCTGTTGGTGAAGAACACGCAATTTAGTGGTGAGGTCATGTAAATAGTCAATCAACATTGGATACGGGATGTCAGAGTACTTTTTAGGTCGATGGACTCCCCAGACGTTAGCTGGGCGCCCAAAAACGACCTCGTATGGGCTGAGTTCTAAACGAGAATGTACAGTAGTTCTCGTGGATAAAAGTGCCAAAGATAATGCGTCAGGCCAAGCAAGACCCGTGCTGGCCTGAATCTTCGCCAGTTTAAGCTTGAGAGTGCCATTATAGCACTCTACCAAACCTGCTGACTGAGGGTGGTTTGCCGCATAGAATTTCTGCCTAATACCAAGACCCGCACACACCTTCTGCATAATTTGGCCTACAAATTCACTTCCATTGTCGCTCCAGACAATTCGTGGCAAACCAAACCTCGGGAAAAATTCCTTCAAAGGGACTTTGGCAGTAAACTCAGTCTTGTCCTTTAGGGAGTAGGCCTCTGTCCATTTGGAAAAGGCACACACCACCACCAGAACATACTTGAGGTTATTACAACGTTCCATAAGAATGTAATCAATTTGTAATACCTCAAAAGGATACGTAGGGGGAGCAAAATGACCTGCTGGAGTTGGGGTTCTCTTTCCTGGATTATGCATTAAACAGACAATACAATGTTTCACCACATTCTCCGCACATTTAGGAATTCCTTCATTCTGCCATACTGGAGCCAGAAGTTTGCCTATTCCTTTTGCACTGATATGGGCTGGACCATGCGCCATAGTAACTACAGGCAGTACATAGGCGTCTGGTAACAGCCAACGCTGATGTTCTGACAATTCCGTCCATCACCCTGTCGCGTCCAACATTCCCATACTTTCTCTCCACTTACTCAATTCCTTTTCAGTAGCCACTTCTTGAATCATTCTCACACTTTCTATTGTGTCCTCACACATTCCTCCCTCTCTGACCATCTTGCCGGGCCTGCAACACACATGCGACTCGTAGCATCTCTCGCTGTTTCTTTTGCTACCTCGTCTGCAAAAGCATTCCCACGACCCACATCATCAATGATCTTCTTATGAGCACTACACTTCACGATCGCTATTTGGGTAGGCAAAGCAAGTGATTCGAGAAGGTCAGTTACCAACTGACCTTGCTGTCTCTTAGTCCCATGGGAAGTAAAGAATCCTCTTTCCTTCCACAAACGACCGACACTATGAGCCACGCCAAAGGCGTATTGGCTATCCATGTAAACATTCACTCTCTTTCCCTTAGCCAACACACACGCTCTCGTTAGGGCAATCAGTTCAGCTGCTTGGGCTGAATTCTGTGCAATGCGTGCTGTCTCCACTACCGTATACAAGGTGGTAACAGCATAAGCCGCAGTCGTCTCGCCATTAGGAAGCTTGAAACAAGACCCATTCACCCATAGGATCCCATCCGGGTCCACAAGTGGTGTGTCTTTTAAGTCTATTCTGCCTTTTGTTTCCTCCTCTGTTCGGAGAAAACAATCATGCTGTTCTTGAGTGTCTTTCTCTTCCTGAATGGGTAACAATGTTGCTGGATTCAAAGTAAACCACTGCTTGATGTGTATATGACTAGCCAAGATCGTTAGCTCATATCCAGACAAGCGGGCACTCGTAAGATGTTGTGTTTTTGTTCTGTTCAAAAGAGTATCCACTGCATGTGGTACCATAACAACAAGAGTGTTATCCAGTACCAATCCAGCAGGTTGACAAATGGAAATCGCTGCTGCTGCTGTAGCTCTGAGACAACTAGGCAATGCCTTGGCTACTGGATCCAATGTAGCCAAAAAATAGGCACATGGTCGTTGTTTGTCTCCAAATTGTTGCGTTAAAACTGACAACGTGCAACCTTCTCTTTCATGAACGTAAAGTGTGAAAGGCTTACTGTAATCTGGAGTATCTAACACAGGGGCAGAACACAAGGCAGTACGTAAGTCAGAAAAACTCTTCTGACATTCGTCAGTCCAAGGAAGAGGTTGGGGTGTATCTTTCAGAGTAAGTGCCAGCAGAGGTTTAGCCAACAAAGAAAAATTTGGAATCCACTGTCTACAATAAGAGGTAATGCCCAGAAAGGCACGCACCTCCCTTTGTGTGGATGGTACAGACATTTGCGCGATTGCTCGAATACGTTCTGGGGTCAATCGTCGTCCCTCCTTCGACAAGAGATGACCTAAATAGGTAACCTCTTGGCGGCAATATTGTAACTTAGATGGTGACACCTTGTGATGTAGGTCAGACAAATGACGCAGCAATGAAACAGTCACAGCCTTACAAACATCCTCTGAATCAGCAGCAACTAATAAATTGTCCACATACTGAATAAGAGTGGCACCTGGGGGCAAAGTGAAAACATCAAGCTGAGATTTCAAAGCCTGACTATAAATGGAGGGACTCTCACAATAGCCTTGAGGTGCACGTTTGAATCGGAAACTTCGGCCTCCGAGAGAGAAGCCAAAAATATCCCTACTTTCCTGAGCAATAGAAATGCTGAAGAAAGCATTTTTGAGATCAATGACCGAGAACCATGCCGCTGAAGCGGGTATCATAGTGAGCAAGGCAGTGATATCTGGGACAACAGGAAACTGGGGGACAACAATTTTGTTGACCGCCCGAAGATCGATCACAAAGCGATACACTGGAGGCTGAGAAGGATCAGTGCGTTTAAGGACAGGTAGAACAGGACTGTTGCAAACATTGCCTCTCGTTTCTTCAACCACACCCTTCTGAACCAGATCATAGATAATAGCCAACAAAGCTCGTTCACCATCATTGGAAATTTTATACTGAGGAATGCGTGGCAATTTAACATTAGGCTTAACAGTAACCATGTAAGGCGGAATCTGGAGCAGACCAACATCATTTGGACCCATAGCCCAGAGCGTAGCAGGAAGAGAATGCAATTCAGGTGGGAATTTGTCCTTAGATAAATACATAGGAGAAACCAACCTCTCACCTAAGGTAAGATGTACACCAGAGGGGGAACAATACAATGTTGCATGAAGACGTTTCAATAAGTCCAAACCTAACAAATTCTCAAAATGAGCGGAGCCTCCAAATCATAAGGACCAATAGAGACAGGCAAAGGACAGGAAACCGGGTTACTAACTGGGGCGCCAGAGAATCCTACAGAAACGTTAGTTAAGCCAGACAAAGGTGCCCTAGGGAGTTTGGAGTGAATGATAGAACTTTGCATTGCACCAGTATCCAAAAGAAATGGCTCTGAAACACCCAATGCAACAACTTCAACATAAGGCCCATTCTGATCCACTGGAACTGATACGACTCCCTTACTTTGTCCATGGCTGTCCTAACTAGTGTGAAAATCCTGAGCCTCACTCTCAACACAATAATCGTCATTGTAATATTGCGCAGACTGAGTATTCTGCTGATCAAAATAATTCAGAGAATTCTAAGGGGGAAAGGAACGCTGTCCTTGGGACAACGCACCCCGCCCTCTACCTCTAGGTGCTGATTGAAAACCACCACGGCCTCGCGGCCCTGGGAATCCACCATGGTGCTGCAATAAAACTGGACAGCTATTCTTAAAATGACCTTCCTCTTTACAATAGGCACATTGATTAGGACCTAGCAAAGGTTGCGGAACAAAAGGTTCAGGTTTTTGTAACAACCTCTGAAGCTGGGGAGGCTGTTGAAACTGGCGCTGAGCAGAATGAGGGGGATAAGCCTGTTGCAAAAGAACCTTCGTTTTTTTATTCCTTAGTCTTTTTCTCGATCTTATCTTTTTCCTCTTTATCCCTATTCTCGTAATACTGAGCAGTTGCTAATATCTGTGCAGAAGAAGAGACAGCCAATGAACCTCCGGAGTCTTTCAATTTATGTGATAATTCTGGAAGTAAATTAAATACAAATTTCTCCACGAATAATCGCTGTCTACCTTCAGTACTCATATCTTGACCACTGTGATCGATAAACGTCTCCTCAAAACGAGTAAAGAAATCGGAGACACTCTCATCTTTCTTCTGCTTACACGCAGCTAACTTATCCCAGTTAACACGTAAGGCAGGCATCATCGTTTTCATTAAAGTAATGATTCTATCAGGCAATTGTGTAATCAAATCATCTGGCTGAGCACCACCCACCTGTGCTGCATCTGCGGCAGTTATAGCAGCCCAATTACCACCTAAAGCTTGGTCGTGGTCCTCCCTACGAATCCGAGCCCACAACGCTTGTGGTACTACATTCCCCATCAGCATATCAATATCGGCCAAATTCATAATACACGCATCAACAGTCTGGGACAGCTCTTTGTAATATCCAGCAGGATTTTTACTAGGGTCCGGTAAAGACTGTTTGAGCGCCAAAACTTCAGATTGTTTCCAGGGGACATGTACCCATATACGCTGGAAATGAGCAGGGACACACGGAATATTGCCTGCCTGTGGAACCTCCTCTCTCCATACTGGAGGAACTTCTCTCATAGGATAATGTTTCATTTTCTGTCAAACTGCACGATCAGCTTCAAGAATAGTATGAGAAGAAAATAAAGACCTGAAAGCGAGAAGTGTCCTAACGGCATCTTCAACTTCAGAATCCACGATAAGACCTTTATCAAACTTAGCCTGTACATCCAACAAACCCTGAGGGGCTAGACCCAACTCCATATCCTCCCATCCTTTGACAAGATTGTCACACATAGCATTAAAAACATATCTTTGTGTGGGCGCATTCCACTGGAGAAAGGTGCTCATGATATCATGCACACTATACTGTGGACCACTCATGATCCATTTGTGAGCAAGAGAGTCCAACGCAATTCGCTCGTCGGAACCTGGGAGTTGACTACGGGATTGCCTTGGGGACAGAGCAGGAGTCATGTTAAAAGACCCAAAGAAGGGGGAGAGAAGGCCAGAAAAAGTATCGACCAACCGTTTGCGAGCTGGGGGAGAATCTGACAGTAAAACTGGAGACAAGGTATTAAGCAAAGGAGGAGAAGGACTGATCGTTACAAGAGGAACCAAGGGTAAAGGAGACTGAGGTACAGAAGTTGGTGGCAAAGGAGGCGGGGTGGCAATACAGGAAGGGGTAATTGTGGAAGAGCCAGATCAACTGGCTGAACAACAGGTTGCTGGACATGTGGCAACCTGATACATAAGGCGGAGGCAATCTCAACAAATGGTACATTAAGGGATCTTCGTCAAGATCCTTACTCTGTGGAGAAGTAGGCAACACAGTGTAGCATCTATCTATTGCCATACGATGCTGTCTTTCTGAGACTTCAATCGCCTGATCAATCTCATTGTCTTTAAACTGCTGGGCAGCCTGTATAATCGTCATATCTTTCGCCTGTTAGACGGACCGGGAGGGTCGGCCGAGGATAAGGGGAGAGGTCTCCGGGGAGAGCCGCCTCCAGCGAATCGTACAGACAAGTAACTTCCCCCCCACAGACGTACACCACACAAGGTTAAGGTTCAACGATACTTTATAGGCAATTCTTCAAGTACGGTCAGATAATACAAGGAGGTCTGGACTCCGGGGTCCCCTCGATTCTGGTCTCTGGATTGGGAAAAGGGTAGCGGGACAGTCTTGTTACCAATAGGTGGAATAGCTCTCAATCCTCGAGCTCGGCTTTCTAGATGGACGGGCCGCGGCGGAGCCAGCAGGTCCCGAGATGGAAGAAGGAAGCGACGGTCCGCGGCGGAGCCTGCAGGTCCCGATGAAGATGGTAGTTACAAACGGTCCGCGGCCACGCCAGCAGGTCCCGACGACGATGAAGGTTACGAAGGTTGCGGCAGCGCCCGCAGGTAGGACGATAGTTCGCAAGGCAGAGCTACGGCAGGGCCAGTAGCCCGTCAAGGATGAGTTCTTCTCTGCGTCTCTCGACTCCAAGATACAACTGCCTTCCTGCTCTGGAGCTGCCCCAGTTATAGGGCTGCTGTCCCTTGATGTCCGGACCCTCGCACTTGGAGGTCGGGAGGTCCGGGATGGGAGAGTCCAGACACCCAGCAGGGGGGTGGAGCCAGCGCCCGGGGAGGTCGGGGGCGAGCGGTACCTGGCGGGGGAGAGCCATCGACACCTCTTTCTCCCATTGACCTGCCAAGTAGTCCGCTCACCTCCTGGGTGGATGGTGGTGCCGGGATGTCTGAGGCCTGGCCAGGCCCAGGGTTAGGGTCGATCGGAGGCCACGCGGCCTCGTGGCGTAGTGTCCAAGATGGCGGCCAGGTTGGGCGCGCGGGCCAGTAGTGGATCAGGCCCACGAGGTGGATATGTTCAGAGGCAGGGGTCCCGGAGGGGACGGAAAACGTGAAGTGGTGGTGTGTGACACTTGAGGGACCGGGCTCGGGCCTGGTCGGGCAGAGGGGGAGCGGGCCCTTCCTGTGGCCTGTCCAACATGCGTCCCCCCCAGCTGAAGGCGGGGAGAGTCACCCATCCTCTTGGGGACTCTCCTCGTCGAGGCGGAAAAAGCGAGACAGGCCATCCGCGTTGGCGTGGTCTGGTCCAGGCCGATGTTCCACAGTGAAGTCCATCCCTTGTAGGGAGATGGACCAACGTAGTAGTTTTGGGTTCTCCCCCCGCATCTGCATCAGCCACTGCAGGGGTCGATGATCGGTCTGTACCCGGAAGTGTGTGCCAAAGAGGTAGGGCCGGAGTTTTTTTAGGGCCCATACCACGGCGAAGGCCTCCCTCTCGATGGTGCTCCAGCGTTGTTCTCGAGGTAGGAGCCGTCTGCTGATGAAGGCCACTGGCTGATCAAGGCCTTCGGGGTTCAATTGGGACAAGACCGCTCCAATGCCGTGGTCGGAGGCATCCGTCTGGACGACGAATTCCCGGCTGTAGTCGGGGGCCTGGAGCACAGGAGCGGAGCACATGGCGGCCTTCAGTTGTTCGAAGGCTGTTTGACACTCTGGGGTCCAGTTGACCTTCTTTGGTTGATTTTTGGACGTGAGTTCTGTGAGGGGCCCCACTATGGTACCATAGTCCTTCACGAACCGTCGGTAATAGCCCGTGAGTCCCAGAAAGGCGCGTACCTCGGTCTGGGTGATGGGGGGCTGCCAGGACTGGATGGCGGCGATCTTGAGCTGCAGAGGGGCCACCAGGCCGCTTCCCACCTGGTGTCCGAGGTAGGTTACGGACCCCTGCCCAATCTGGCATTTGCTGGCCTTGATCGTGAGGCCAGCTCGCTGAAGGGCTTGTAGCACCGCTCGGAGGTGATGGAGGTGGTCGGACCAGTGGTGGCTGTATACAGCGATGTCGTCTAGGTAGGCGGCGCTGAATCCTTCGAGCCCGGCCAAGACCTGATTAACGAGTCGCTGAAACGTTGCTGGGGCATTCTTCATGCCGAAGGGCATGACCTTGAAATGATAGTGGCCGTCAGGAGTGGAAAATGCAGACCGTTCTTGGGCCCGGGATGTGAGGCCGATCTGCCAGTAGCCCGCCGTCAGGTCGAAAATGCTGAGGTAGCGGGCAGCTCCCATGCGGTCGATTAGCTCGTCTGCCCGGGGGATGGGGTGCGCGTCTGTCCTGGTGACCGCATTCAAGCCCCGGTAGTCGACGCAGAACCGGAGTTCCGGTGTGGTGCCGGGAGTGGCTGCTTTGGGGACCAGGACTACTGGGCTGGCCCAGGGGCTGTCTGAGTGTTCAATGACCCCGAGCGTGAGCATTTTGGTTACTTCTTCCTGGATGCAGGCCCGTACCCGATCTGGTACGCGGTAGGGCCGGTGGCGGATAGGGGGGCTGTCCCCCGTGTCCACGTCGTGCACACACCAGGAGGTGACACCTGGGGTGAGTGAAAACAGGCTGGCGAACTGCAACAGAAGGTCACGACATACTTGGCGTTGTTCCAGGGTGAGGGCCTCCGAGAGTCGGACCCCGTCCACGGAGCCGTCCTTCTCCCGAGTCCGTAGGAGGTCAGGGAGGGGTTCGGAGTCCTCCTCGGCTCCATTGTCTGTTGCCATCAGGAGGCTGAGTTCTGAACGCATAAAGTGGGGTTTCAGTCTATTAGCGTGGAGGACCCGGAGGGGGTTCCGTGAGGACTCCATGTCGATGAGATAGGTGACAGGGCTCTTGCGCTCGACTACTTTGAAGGGCCCCGTCCACTTGTCTTGCAGGGCGCAGGGTTCGGTGGGAGACATCACCCATACTTGTTGGCCGGGTTCAAATTCGATGGAGGAGGCATTTTGGTCATACCACTTTTTCATGTCCTCCTGACTGGCCTCCAAGTTTGCTTTTGCCAGCTCTCTGAACCGTCGGGTCTGGTTGCGGAGGGTTAGGAGGTATTTGAAGACATCTGGAGGGTTCTTTAGAGGGGGCATTTCCCAGCCTTCTTTGACTAGACTGAGCGGCCCCCGTACGGGGTGTCCATACAATAGTTCAAACGGGCTGAAGCCGAGGGACTTCTGGGGGACCTCTCGATACGCGAAGAGGAGGCACGGCAGCAGCACATCCCACTGGCGACGGAGGGGCTCTTCCAACCCCCCAATCATCCCTTTGAGCGTGCGGTTGAACCGCTCAACGAGTCCGTTTCCTTGAGGGTGATAGGGGGTTGTGAATCGGTAGGTGACCCCACACTGTTGCCAGAGGGACTTCATATATTTGGAAATAAAGTTCGTGCCTCTGTCGCTGACGACTTCTCGGGGGAAGCCCACCCGGGAGAAGATCCCCATCAGGGCCCGGCCGACTACCGGGGCTGTCACAGTTCGCAGGGGCACAGCCTCGGGGTAGCGGGTGGCGTGGTCCACCAGTACCAGGATGAACCGATGTCCTTGGGCTGTACGGGGGTCCAGGGGCCCCACAATGTCTATCCCGACCCTCTCGAACGGGGTGGTGACCACTGGAAATGGTTGCAGGGGGGCTTTTAGTTTGCGGCCGCTCTTTCCACTGGCTTGGCACGTGGGGCAAGATCGGCAATGCTGGAGTACATCATTCCTCATTTTCGGCCAGAAGAAGTGGGTCACTAGGCGGCTGTACGTTTTATCCTGACCCAGGTGTCCAGCCAGGGGGACATCGTGGGCCAGATTTAGCAAGAAGTCTCTAAAACGGAGGGGCACCACTAGCACTCGGCTGGCCCCCAGCTCCGCGATTCTTTGTTCACTGTATAGCAGATCATTGTCCCAATAGATCCAATGTGTTCCGGAGGTATCCCCTGCGCTCTGGGCGAGGGCTTGTTGGCGGAGTCCCTCGAGGGAGGGACAGGTCTTCTGCTCTTGGCGAAACTGTTCCTGTGTGGGCCCCCCCTCTTGATGCCACTGGTCGAGGCCAGCGAGGTCCGGAGGTTGAGCTGGTTCTGGGGGGACGGCACGGTCGGTCTCTTCGACTGGAGCGACCGGGGGAGGGGGCGCCAGCCATTCGGGTTCCTCGGGTCGGGGATTGGCACGGGCGGCCATGGACCGGGTGGTGACGCACGCCCAGTCCGGGATGCCTAACATCCCCAGGTGTTCTCTTCGTTCTACGGCTGCCCACGGAGAGCTTTCAAGGTCATTTCCCAGGAGGCAGTCTACGGGGGCATCATCTCGGACCGTCACCTTCAACATGCCGGAGACCCCTCCCCATTCAAAAGGGACGCAGGCCATCCGACACAGACTCTCCGAGTTATCGGCTGAACGGACAGGGCAGAGAATGTTTGGTAGGAACTGTTCTGGGGTCACCAGGTGACAGCGGACGGCTGTTACACTGGCCCCGGTGTCACGGAGGGCTTCGGCCTGGCGTCCATTGATGCTCACCCATTGGCTGTACTTCCGGGTGTTAGCGGGTAGGGGGACCCGCGGGACCATGTCTTTCCCCCCTAAGCATGCTAGAGCCATGGCGGCTGGCTCCCATTCTTGATGCTCTTGCTCATATTCTTCCTGCTCCTCGGAGATCTGTTTCTCCCCCAGGGCAGCAGCAGCCACCTGGCGGGGTCTTGGGCTTTGGTACTGTGGGCAATTTGGGTCGTTTGCATAGTGGCCGACTCGGCATCGGTGACACGTGACATTGGCTCTGTATCCCGGTCGTGCCGGGGTGCTGCCCCGGTTGGCCGGGGGGGTGGTGCTGGTAGCGGGGGTGGCCGGGGCGTTGTCTCTTCCTCGCCCTTGGCCCCCTCCTCCTCCTCGGGGACGGTGCTGACCGTGGTTGTTCCGGTTCTGTTCATAGGATCCATTTCGACCCACTCTGGTGATTTCCCATCGGTCAGCCTCGGCTGCGAGCTGCCGCGGATCAGTCATTTTGCTGTCGAGGAGGTGCTGCCGGAGCTCAATGAAGCAATTGTTTGATAGATGCTCCCACACCATGAGATTGAAGAGTTGTTCATAAGTTGTGACATTGCTTCCTTTGATCCAGCCCTCGAAGGCTCGGCTAAAATAGTTCACGTAGTCCACCCAAGTTGTACCCGGGATGCGGGTGCAGTCTCGGAACCTCTGACGGTACATCTCGGGTGTGAGCCCATAGCGGGTGAGGAGGGCAGCTTTCATGTGGTCATAGGAGGTCATCAGATGGTCCGGGAGCTGTAGCAGGGCATCGCGGCCCTCATTGAGGAATCTCCCCCATAGACCGGCTCCCCAGTCGCTTCGATCGATCCGGTGAGCGGTCATAGCGATTTCGTAGGCCTTGAACCATTGCTGGATGTCGTCCTCTCGGAAGTATTCTCGAACGACATCCTTGGGGATGTGTACCTTCTTATCTGTTGTCCCTGGGGTGCGGGGTTGCTCGGGCACCCCTAATTCTTTGTTCTGTTTGCGTAAGTCTATCTCAGCCAATTTGCGCTCGTGTTCATACGCCAGTCTTTTTTCTTCCAGCTCCCTTTGTCTCTGTTTTTCCTCTCTTTCTTCTCGGAGACGCAGATGCTCTAAGCTCAGTTTCTGTTCGGCCAACTTGAGTTCACCATCCATTTTGAGCCGGGCCATTTCTAGTTCATGTAGTCGTGTTCTTTCTCGTTCCTGGATCTCGTTTTGCGAGAGACCCGTTCCTCGCTCCTCGGGGGCCGTGGTGTCTTTTTCTACGGCTGCGATATTTTGGTCCGGGGGTCTGACGGTCCCGGTTTCTGCCCAGGACTCCAGGGCATGTTTGAAATCATCTTTGGTACTTAGACCGGTGGTAGCGATACCTAGTTCGATGCAGAACTGTTTTAATTCACGATGGCTGTATTCTTCCAATTTCTCCATCTGAAATTTCTCGGTGGATCCGCTTTCTTTGGTTGTCATTGTGATTTCGTCGTGGGGTGAGCTACTCTCTGTACGATTATGCGGTGATTCGGATCGCGCCGCTGGCCACCAATGTTAGACGGACCGGGAGGGTCGGCCGAGGATAAGGGGAGAGGTCTCCGGGGAGAGCCGCCTCCAGCGAATCGTACAGACAAGTAACTTCCCCCCCACAGACGTACACCACACAAGGTTAAAGTTCAACGATACTTTATAGGCAATTCTTCAAGTACGGTCAGATAATACAAGGAGGTCTGGACTCCGGGGTCCCCTCGATTCTGGTCTCTGGATTGGGAAAAGGGTAGCGGGACAGTCTTGTTACCAATAGGTGGAATAGCTCTCAATCCTCGAGCTCGGCTTTCTAGATGGACGGGCCGCGGCGGAGCCAGCAGGTCCCGAGATGGAAGAAGGAAGCGACGGTCCGCGGCGGAGCCTGCAGGTCCCGATGAAGATGGTAGTTACAAACGGTCCGCGGCCACGCCAGCAGGTCCCGACGACGATGAAGGTTACGAAGGTTGCGGCAGCGCCCGCAGGTAGGACGATAGTTCGCAAGGCAGAGCTACGGCAGCGCCAGTAGCCCGTCAAGGATGAGTTCTTCTCTGCGTCTCTCGACTCCAAGATACAACTGCCTTCCTGCTCTGGAGCTGCCCCAGTTATAGGGCTGCTGCCCCTTGATGTCCGGACCCTCGCACTTGGAGGTCGGGAGGTCCGGGATGGGAGAGTCCAGACACCCAGCAGGGGGGTGGAGCCAGCGCCCGGGGAGGTCGGGGGCGAGCGGTACCTGGCGGGGGAGAGCCATCGACACCTCTTTCTCCCATTGACCTGCCAAGTAGTCCGCTCACCTCCTGGGTGGATGGTGGTGCCGGGATGTCTGAGGCCTGGCCAGGCCCAGGGTTAGGGTCGATCGGAGGCCACGCGGCCTCGTGGCGTAGTGTCCAAGATGGCGCCCAGGTTGGGCGCGCGGGCCAGTAGCGGATCAGGCCCACGAGGTGGATATGTTCAGAGGCAGGGGTCCCGGAGGGGACGGAAAACGTGAAGTGGTGGTGTGTGACACTTGAGGGACCGGGCTCGGGCCTGGTCGGGCAGAGGGGGAGCGGGTCCTTCCTGTGGCCTGTCCAACATCGCCTTTCTATCTCTTTTTGCCTGCTTAATTTCTCTCTGCTTGGCTCCTTTACGCCAAAGGCGGAAAGAGTCAAACATCGCCGGCCGGGCTTTTCTTTTGAACAAGATTGCTTCTAAATTGTCTAATATATCAGGCTCAAAGCTACCATTTTGTGGCCACTGCAAAACACCATCTTTCTTCGTGTATCGGATCCATGCCTCGTTAAAGGCAATGGGGCCAACACCATGTTTAGAATAGAGCTCATAAGTGGGAGTTCCAACCGGAGGAATCGGACAAGAGTCTTCGAGCCGGGAATCCCTATTACAACCAAAACAACAAAACTTCCTAAATTTGCTAAAACCAGGCATCTTTAATTCACTGGTCCGTTCACCAACTTCAAGGGGTTAAAGCAAATAACACAGCACAAACGTACTCACCCCTTGGCTTCGGCTATTGCAATGGTCGAATAACAAAACACAAAAACAAAACAAAGAAGTGGGCGCTACCCATGAATACTTAACTAAGTGTTCTCTCACGCCAACAGAGGTCCGTCTAACGTCTCGCGATACCAGTCATCACCAAACGGACCAAGGCAGGGCGGCAGTCAGGGCAGCAGTCGTCAGCAGCCGCCGGAAAGGAGTAGCCGCGCTGCAAAAGACCTACGATCCACTTCGACATACAGGGGTCGCTTGACGTGGTTCGCGAACCCTCCAGAATTTTCTTGCGAGGCTTCTCACGACACTCGGGCTGAACCGCTACCACTGAATCCGCCCAACGTTGGGCGCCAGTTGGAGAACCAGGCCTTATGGGCCTGGCGGCGCAGGGCACGCCTTAAATCTCCGAGTTCACCTTCCTTGTCAAACAGAGACACAAGACACTCTGTTGGGCATAGAAAACCAGGTTTATTAGCTGCAGCTAAGCACAGTTGTCCCAGAAGTACAGCGTATTATTATTATTATTTTGAGATTTGTAAAGCGCCTGGTGACCCGAAGGCATCCCCGCGCTATGATACTGTAAAATCCGGGACGGGCGAGAGCCAGGAACTATTTTGGGAAGAGGAGGGTTTTAAGTCTTTTGCGGAACAGCGTGTGGCTGGGTTCCATGCGCAGCAGCCGAGGGAGTGCGTTCCATGTGGAGGAGGCCTTGACCGAGAAGCGTCGTCCACCGGTGCGCGCCTTCTTGAATCTTGGGACTGTGGCCAGATGTTCGTTGTCCGAGCGGAGGTTTCTATGGGCTTTGTAAGGTGTGATCATATCTTTGAGGGTGGCAGGTCCAACCCCATTAATGAGTTTGTGCGTGATGCACAAGGCCTTAAACTCCACTCGCTGGCGGACCGGTAGCCAGTGCAGCGATTTGAGGGCCGGTGTGGTATGGGCTCTGGGGGGAAGTTTGAGAATGAGTCTCGCCGCGGCATTTTGTACGCGCTGAAGTTTGGTCAGGGTGGTTTCCGGAGCACCGAGATATGCAGCGTTGCCGTAGTCCAGGCGTGATAGTATGAGCCCTTGGACCAGAAGTTTCCTGGACAGGGGGGGCAAGAGGGGGAGGATCTTCCGGATAGATCGGAGAAGCCCGAAGCATGTGCCCGCGGTCTTAACTGCCTGGGTCTTCAAGGAAAGGTCTTGCTCCAGCCAGAAGCCCAGAGTTTTAATTTCCGTCTTGGGCGTGGGGATGTCACCAAAGGAGTCTGGCCAGGCTGAGGGAGGGACAGAAGACCATTTGTTGCCCAGCAGCATGATTTCTGTTTTTGTCCCGTTCAGTTTCAGCGCGGATTCACACATCCAGGTGTGTATGTCTTGCAGACAGTTAAGTAAGATTTCAGGGTTCTTATCTAACTGGGACAGGGAGACGACGAGTTGTGTGTCGTCGGCATAATTGACTATTTTTATCCCATAGCGGGTAACCACGTCCTCCAGCGGGGCCATGTAGACATTAAACAGGGTGGGACTGAGCGAGGACCCCTGGGGCACACCACGCGTGAGCGGGAGGGGGTCTGATCGGGAGTTGCCGTCCCACACCTGAAATGAGCGTCCCGTGAGGAAGGATTTGATCCAAGCATGTGCGGTCCCCACAACTCCTGCCTTAGCCAGGCGGTGGAGCAGTACACGGTGGTCCACCGTGTCGAATGCGGCACTGAGGTCCAGGAGGATCACTGCCACTGATCCTCCTGAATCCAGGATACACCTAGCCTCCTCGATGACGGAGAGGAGAGCGGTGTCTGTGCCGTGGCCTGGTCGGAATCCGGTTTGTGACTGCCGTAGTATTTTATTCGACTCGAGGAATTGGGAGAGTCGCACATTAACCAGTTTCTCCGCTAGCTTGCTGAAACAGGGAAGGAGCGAAATGGGTCTATAGTTGGCCAAGTCGTCCGGGTTGAGGTTGGGTTTTTTCAGCAGGGCTTTGACGACTGCGCCCTTCCAGGAGGAGGGAACTATGCCTTGGGCCAGAGAGGTGTTTATAAGATCCCTAATGATCGGTGAGGTGCTGAGAGACACAGTTTTTAGGAATCTGACGGGTGCTGGGTCCAGGGGGGATCCACTTCTCATTCTGGCCAGCGTGTTAGTGACCTCATCGAGGGAAACTTCTCTAAAGGAAGACAGCCGCGGGCTGGAAGAGTGGGCGTATATTCTAACGAGACTGCCACTTCAGTCCGTGGCGTACAATCTTTTATAGCACACATATTTACAACGTATACTCCCAGTATATACAAAGCAAGCCAATAGGAAAAGTTGGAAAACAAGCTATCAGGTGTCCAAAATACGCCCCTCTTTCAAACCCTGTGTGTCACCCCTCCCCACAAATTACTCAGTGATAGTACCGACAATCCAATTTGCAGGTGGCATGACATATTTGTATGCCTCAAAGGACAGCTGTGTAACAAGAGAATACAAGGAGATAATAGCAAAGGCCAGTCGGATAAGATAATGTAAGGAAAGAATAGGAGAAGCCAAATAGTCAGTCGAGACGGGGATCAATCAACCCAGACATGGATTAGTGAACTCGGCCAGACCCTAACATCGGTTTTGTAAACAAGGGCAGGGGGTTACTTTTTAACAGAAGCGACACCTAGTAGCTGGAAAAGGCAAAAACACTCTGTTCGCCGTGCTGCCTGAGTGAGGGCAACACAAAATGGCGACGAGACACAAAATGGCGGCTAAATACGGGACGAAGTCGGAAACCGAAGAACCTCAACCGCCAGGCGTCCTCAGTCCATCATGTCATTGCCTCCCAGGTGGGAACTCCATCCCGTCCAAGCCCGATGGTTTTCTCACTCACCGCTGCTGCAATTGCACTGTGGCGCGCCTCACGAGCGAGTGCCCCAGTACCCACACCACCTTATTCGGCATACTATTGAACAGGAGAGGAATAGAAAAGTCAGGCATAGTCAAAACCAGATTATCGGCATAGGGTCACAGCAACTCCGGCCGTATGTACCGCCTAAAACCATCGGACGATCAACGCCCCACTTTCTTCACGGCGTTAGTTGGTAATCCTGCCCCTGCCGCTAGCGTAGCCGCCCCTATTCTGCAGGAGTGTGATGAATAGCCAGAGGCCCCTAATCCCAACCTGGCAGCACTGCTTTGAATTGGTACCTGAGACACGCAGTCCCCCTGTTCGTGTATGAACAGGGCCTGCCCTTACCCCGCAGGGCGAATGGCTAAATATGACTGCATAAGGGACACCGGGCAAAGAGCTATACCGGGTGCAGGGCTAAGATGTATTATCGCTCCCTTCCCCGTCGGGTCTGTCTTAGATTGCCTAAAGGTCACTTCCAGGCCCCACGGGGTAATCTTGGTGTCGCCAAATTGACACCCCCCCGCATGGTTGGCTCTAGAGGTCCCCTCAATTTTGCCCAGGCGGAATGCACCATAAAATGCTGGGGAGAAAACGGCCCGAATAATGTGCTCTTGAATGCTGAGGTGCATATCCCAGGGAGGGACTCCAGGATCTTGCCCAGGGTCCTGACGTCCAACGGCCGCCTGCTATCCCGCCTGGGGCCATCCAGCCTAGCCCAACCCGACAAAGCTTTCCTGACTACAAAGGATGCACCTGGGTCGTGTTTGCCTGCTAACTTAGCAAGAGAAAAAAAACCCGCTGTCACATGGGCCCTAGCATAAGAAACTGACCTGCCCTGGTCCCACAATTTTTGTAGGAAGTGGTACCTTGCACCATCATTTGTGTGGCCCAGTCCTACATTTCCCCAACAGCCTTCATCATTTTGCAGATAAGTCACCTGGCAGGGACCTGAGCGACACAGAAAATAGTGATGATTATAAACTAAGGTGTGCTGAAAAGCCCCCTTTACCCAAACGTTTGCTTCCTAAGTTTTATATAGCGCAAACTCGACCTGAAGGTATATGCGCATTGCACATGAGCCCCAGTTGTGTAATATAGGGATCCAATCCATTTGTTATGCCTGGTCACCTTCAGGGGCAGGTTCCCAACCCCTTCAATCATATTTACCAGGAGGATTTCTGGCCTGGCACTGGGAAGCTCCCCTGATTCATGAATCACTAACAGACCTCATTTGGTAGTAAGCTGCTTGAAACACGGCATCCGCAAATCTGCCTTATAGGCTGCCCTAGAGACTCAAAACCGTATGAAGAACGGGTCACCTGTGAGTCTAACCAGTGCTGTGATATACTAAAGGCAAGATGTCTAGCCCCAGCCATGGGACATTCCTTCAGTACGCTGAGTTAAGTGCCAAACTACCATACCCAGAAAACTCTAAACATGGACGTATGACATGGTGTGCCCAAAATTACCAGAAACAAACTAGATCGGACTAACTGCAAAAAAGAGGAGAGTTACACCCTGCTTAGATAGGCCCCCCCTGGCACGCCTGGCTTTCTCCAGGACGAGAACACCACTGAACCCCCCTAAGACAGGGACATATCCTGTTCCATGCTAGTCTGCATGCATGTGTCAGATCCACATAGGACCCCAAGCACTGGAGCGCTCAAAGCAGAGGGGAAATGCTGCCCATGCGGATAGTACCCCGCGAGGAAGAATGGCGAAAAGAGGTATCTCCACTCCCCGACATGCCCACCTCGCGACCTAGTGCTTATTCTGTAATGATACCTTGCCCCTATCGCGCTGTCCCTTCCACTCACTCTCGTTGTCCTTCACTACCCAGTAGGGAAAAAAGGTTTCTCCGCTGCCTGCAACACTCCACTATGCAGTCGGGCAGGCCGCCTTAAACTCTATTTTGTAGGGACCCCATACATCGCCAGGCCGTCCCACGTCAATCCCCAGAGTGTGGATTATCATGAAGCCTAATTTGTCTTTGCTGTCTACTATGTCCTCCCACACCTTTTCACTCTGTGTAAGGCCCCACGCTCACCCACAGAGGTGAACTTCAAAGTGGCAACAAGGAAGTTGCCTCTAGGGGATCACTATATTAGTATCACTTCTGTGAATGAGAGGGCACTGAATATCTCACCAACGCTATACATCCCACCCTGTAGGCCGCAGCCCAGGTAGCTAAGTGGCACCCCGGACTTTCGCCAACTTGGAGGGTCCACTACCTCTGCGCACACAGAGTGCGCCAACGCTCGATACAAATCTTAGAGCGACTCCCCCCTCGAGGTAACTTTTGTGGGCCAACCACTCAGGGTCACCCCCCAGAGTCTCCAACCCGCAACGCAAGTGTTTCCCTCCCTGAAAAACCCCACCGCTGACCCCCCCTGTGCCGGAATACTTTGACAAGTCCCCTGATAGAGTAGAGGGGGGCAATGCAACAACACGACTGGCCCGCTAGACCAACAAGCATGAGTACACAAGGCCTTACAAAACCCATGAACTGGAGCTCAATCAAGCCACTACCTCCTATCCTGACAGTGTGGTGGAAGTGCCTGTCCACGTCCTAGTTCCACCCAGATTGGAGTCCTCAATATCTTGGACCCCTTTGTAAATTTGGGATACAAGCATAATACATCCACTGCAAGCGGGCCCTCGAGGTTCGACACCCCCGTTCCTCCCACAAACACCTTATTTTCATCCAATCAAGGCTAGCCTTCATATAGGGGAACAACTGTACCTACCGATGGCATTCATTTGATATTCACTAGAAGAATGGACGCACTGAAAAATGAGTGAGTCCGTTAGCTACCAACTACTGGGCCGCAGGTGTATTTACATGTCAGCAACCAAAGCATTAACCCACTGAGCCCGCATCCAGTCCCGATTCACTAGAAGAATGGAAGAACTGAAAAAACGAGTGAGTCCGTTAGCTACCAACTACTGAGCTGCAGGAGTCCTTACATGTCAGCAACCAACGCATTAACCCACTGAGTCCGCACAAAACAACTCCATCGTCGACTCCGAATGCTGACTGCTCTCTCTGAAGCCCAGCTCCGGAGTGTCACCGACTACTGAATACACTCCCGCCTTCTGGAGTTCTGGACTTTTTGGTTCCGTCAGGGAACAACACCCAAAGACCCCGGAGTTCCACCTGCCTTGGTGCGCAAATGAACAGAAACACGGGCTTCTCGATGGTGGCGTCAAAGACCAAAGGTTTATTACTGCAGGGACACAGAAGTCACAGAAACTACGCATGGGCAGTAACTAGGAGCCTGTTCAAATTGTACAAAGAGGGTTGCTCCTTATATACTAAATTTTGGCCTTCAGGCGAATTCTTCACATGTTGGTACATTCCCAAAACCTTTGTGTCATAAACAATAAATATTTGGCGTACACAGGAACCGTTGATAAAATCTGATACAAAACATCTACGAAGAGGGGTTCCCACTAGTTCATCACAATCCCTTGTCAATATTGTATTCAAGAGCCGGACCGCCTCATCGTAAATTTCGTTACCTCCCCCTAATAAAGATTCAGAAAGAAAGGAACGGAGCCAGGTGTGGAAGATAGAAAAGCGGGATAAGGGATGTTTGTGGGTTGTAAATGGGCAAGGCTACCGGCTTCGGCTGCCTAATCATGATCGGGACAATGGACACGAGAACCAGTTCAGTTGGGCTGGCCTCGGGCAGAGGAGGCAGCCTTTGTCGAGTCATGTAGCTACAGCGTGATCTGGTTTAAGGTGCACGTGTCATGAAAGAGGTGAATCTCCGGCTAAGGCTACGTGTCCTTAATCGAAATGAGGTGATCAGAGGTTATTGCGTATGTGAGGGCAAGAAACACAAAATGGCTGCCATGATCTAAGATGGATGCCGTGGGTAGATCAGAAATGTGTTCATAACAGGAGTACTCTTGCTCGTAGCATAGCGAAAACACCAGGATATGCTAAATGGATCATTTGCGGTTCGCTGATACCAATATTATGTATTTCCGACAACATTGAAAACACGGGTTCAAATCGTCACGGAACCTCAGACCCTCCTTTTGCCCTTACATAGGCAATTACTCAGTCTATGTCAGAATCTAATTCTATGCTCATCAGGTCGGTGATATGCTGTTGTATCATCATCCTTTCTCGTGCCTTTTCTCCAAACGCAGGTGGTTTCCTAAAACAGGTTGCAGCACAAAGACTACACAGGGCTGGACCACACTGGATAATCAGGCAGCATGAGAAGAGGAATACTAAGATGACACCAATGACCATTAGAACCTTCCATCCCCACGCTGAGATCAGAGTCCAAAACCATTCCATGAAGGACCAGTTTCCCTTGTCTACGTGTATAGAGTCGGAAATCTTGTGTAGCTTAGAGATCGCCTCATAGACTGTTGGAGCATTATTGGGAATAAAGACACAGCAGCTCGATTGGATCATTCTGCATACCCCACCTCGATCTGCAAGTATAACATCTAGAACCATACGGTTCTGCAACGTCATGAGTCTATCCGCCTGAAGCTCAGCTGTCAAATTGCTAAGGGCACCAGCAGTTTCGGTAATAGTAGATTCAACTACCCGTGTTAGCTGACGTATATTTCTACTATTGGCCATAGGCCCCCAGAACGGAAGGAAGCCTTTGAAAAAGTCTCCAGCTTCCTGACCAGCGGTATCTTCCTTGCTGAAGACACCTCTCGCTACTCTAGTTCTGTGGTATTCAGATGAAGCAGTGTATGTTGGAGGCAACAATCGAGCAATATAACATGAACCTGAAAAGTCAGCAGGTAACCATGTATATACTTGGTCTCGACAGATGAAGTAGGTACCCCTAGCAGTAAGGAAAGCAGGGGAAGAGTTAGCCGGAAACACATAAGTCTCTACGCACTCACTCCTCCCTAGCTGAGCTCTCGGATTTCTCCCATTACCTTGCAAACAGACCTGACCTCGGTGAGGTACGACCCAGACTGGAGTTGAGCTTTTACGCTTGCTTTCTCCCAAACTAAGGCGATACTCTGTAGAATTCCAATTTAAATATACTCGCAATTCGTCTCTAGGGTATGATGGAGTATTATTGACGTCCTTGATCATGTCAATAATTCCCTGGACTAAGGCTTTGTTGGCAGAGTTATATTTAGTGGAACGTGGGGGGCGCGGAGGATAGGTTTCAAGGGCATAAGCAAAGATGGTTTGAAGGGCCTGAAATGATCCATTGTAGCTGAAAGGCAAAACCAGATAGGGAATGCCTTTATCCATAGTGTGGGGTATCAAGCCACACACCCAGCAGTCTGTAGTGTTAACTACCAGTTGGTGTTGGTGCAAGAGCTGTACAAAAGTGTTGTTAATGAATTCTGAGCGTCGGACTTGCTCATGTTCAGGAAACGAATGAAAAGAGTGTATAGAGGAAATAGTAGAAGTAACAGGATTAAGGGGAGGTACTGTAGTTACTGGCACATAAATCAAACTTATACCGAAAACGATTCCACCCACCAACGTTATCAAAACAATTAAAAATGTAATGGCACATTGCATCAAAAAGCATTTGCTATGAAGAATTCTGTAAAGTCTGTTTCTGCGAACATAAATCACATTTTCTCGTTGCAGCGCAGGAAGCTCCATCTTCTACAATCCGCTCGCGACCACTGATGATGTGTACGTAGATGAAAATGCCTCTATCAGCCCTGGGAGTTCCCAGAACTAACAGAAAGATCGACCTTGTGTCAGACCCCCGCAGATTCAACTAGGCACACAGCCACGACCCTACGGCTACCCAGACGGCAAGGCAATATTAAAACAATAAAACAATAGCAAACTTCCTGGCTGAAGGCAAAAGTTCAATATTTCAAAATATCACAATATGCAGTTGCCTGCTTTATTTGTCCATTTTACGATTTCGTAAATTATATCTTTGCTTCGCAGGTACTGTTTGATCGGCAAATAGCGTATTATTGGTATCTGTTGCAGTGTTCAAGTTCGCAGATGACAGAGTTTTTTCTGATGCAGGAGACAAATGTTCAGAGTTCAAAGGAGTCTTTTCAGGAGGAGAGTCAGAGCTTGGAGTGTCAGTAATCAATTCGGCATCGCTGAAAGGGATGAACTTTGGCGTGCGTTCAGACTCGGAGGCACCAATTCCCTTCTTCACCCAGTCGTCGTAAGGAAGTGGTAAAGGTACACGCTTAACATGGGATGCGTGCACCCAATGCTTGCGACCAGCTACACGAACTGCTGTCCTCGTCGCAAGCAGGACCTGGAAGGGACCGATGTATCTGGGCTGGAGATTCTTCGTCCTCGCGAAATTCCTGATAACCACTTGATCTCCTGGTTTCAGCTGATGCCCTGGACTCTCCGGAGGCTTTGGTAAAGCATCGAAAACCTGTTGGTGAATAAGACTCAATTTAGCAGTCAAGTCGTAAAGGTAGTCTATTAACATAGGATATTCTAGAGAACAAAACTCCTTAGGCCTCGGCACACCCCAAATATTTGCCGGGCGGCCAAACACTATCTCATACGGGCTAAGCCCCACTCTAGAATGTACAGTTGCTCTCGTTGATAACAAAGCCAAAGGAAGTGCGTCTGGCCAGGCTAAACCTGTGGATGCTTGTATCTTAGCTAATTTCAGCTTGAGGGTGCCATTGTAACCCTCCACTAGACCAGCAGACTGGGGATGGTTCGCACTGTGAAACTTTTGTTTCAGACCTAGGCCGGCACACACACTCTTCATAACTTTCCCTATAAACTCACTTCCGTTATCTGACCATACAATCCGTGGCATACCGAATCTAGGGAAATATTCTTTGAGAAGAATTTTGGCAGTTGATAGGGCAGTGTTGTCCTTTAGTGGGTATGCTTCGATCCACCTGGAAAAAGCACAGACTACCACCAGGACATATTTCAAATTATTACAGCGATCCATGTGAATGAAGTCTAACTGAATCACTTCAAAGGGGCAGGAAGGAGGAGCGAAGTGACCAGCAGGAGTTGGAGTTCCCTTGCCGGGATTATGCATCAGGCATACCATACAATTTTTCACCACTCTTTCTGCACACTTACTGATCCCATCATTCTTCCAGACCGGAGCCAACATCTTACAGATTCCTTTAGAACTTATATGCGCTACTCCATGCGCCATCGTCACCACTGCAAGCACATACGCATCAGGCAACATCCAACGCTGCTGTTCTGTTAAATCAATCCAACACCCATTCGAATCCAACTTGCCCGTACTCTCTCTCCATACACGTTTCTCTTCCTCAGTTGCTTCTTTCTGAATCTCTTTCACACTTTCCATTGTATCCTCACACATTCCAGATTCAGCAATCCACCTTGCGGACGTAGCAACATACATTCTACTCATCATGTCTCTAGCTGTCTGTTTAGCGATTTCATCAGCAAAAGCATTTCCACGACCAACATCATCCGTGATTGCTTTATGAGCACTGCACTTCACAATCGCAACTTCAGTCTGCAAGGTTAGAGATTCCAACAATTCGTTAACTAGCTGACCATGTTGAATCTTAGTCCCATGGGACGTAATGAAACCTCTTTCTCTCCACAACCGGCCAAAACTATGGGCCACGCCAAATGCGTACTGACTATCTGTAAAGACATTCACTCTCTTTCCCTTAGCTAAAACACACGCTCTGGTTAAAGCTATTAATTCTGCAGCTTGGGCAGAATTCTGATTCACTCTTGCAGTCTCCACAATCGTCTTCAAGGTCGTTACTGCGTAAGCAGCAGTCACATCACCATTCTCCAATTTAAAACATGACCCATCCACATACAATGTGCCATCTGGATCTGATAATGGAGTATCCTTTAGGTCAATTCGTCCTTTTGTCTCTTCCTCCGTTCTAAAGCAACAATCATGTGGCTCGGAATCACTCGACTCTTGATTAGCCGGCAACAACGTTGCTGGATTCAATACATTACATCTTTTGATCTGAATATGACTCGCTAGTAATGTCAGCTCGTAACCAGATAGTCTCGCACTGGTAAGGTGTTGTGTCTTTGTTCGATTCATGAGTGTATCCACCGCATGAGGAACCATGACCACTAGCATGTTGTTCATCACCAAACCAGCAGATTGTCGAATGGAAGCCGCAGCTGCCGCTGTAGCTCGGTTCGACTACACCTGATGTTGCTACTGCGACATAAGGCCCACTCTGATCCACTGGAACTGATACCACTCCCTCTCTCTGTCCATGGCTGTCCTAGTACCCATTTTGCTGAAATCCCTCATCCACTTCACAATAGTCTTCAACAAGATATTGTTGAGATCTATTTTGCTGGGCTGACTGTCCATTTCGTTGATCAAAGTGATTGGAAGGACGATCATTTGTCTGTGGAGGCATAGCACCTCGCCCTCGTCCTCTAGAATTCTGCACAAAACCACCACGACCTCTTTGAGCTGCTGCTGCATTATTTTGCGCTAAGATCGGACATTCATTCTTGTAGTGACCCTCTTTCTTACAATACGCACACTGGTTCCATTGATATTGAGGCCTCGTTGAACTATAATCTGTCCTTTGATACGAACCCTGTTGCGTGTTAGTCTCATTCGTGCGAGGCGGATACGCCTGTTGCAAAAGAACTTTAGTCTTTAAATCTTTCGTTTTCTTGTCTGATTTCTCTTTTTCCTCTTTATCCCTATTTTCGTAATATTGTGCAGTTGCAAGTATTTGCGCAGTTGTAGAAACAGCCCACGCACTCTCTGAATCCTTTAATTTATTGCATAACTCAGGTAACAAATTATGCACAAATTTATCGACAAACAGTCTCTGTCCTCCTTCTGTGCTCATATCTTGACCACTATGATCTACAAAAGTCTCTTCGAACCTCGTGAAGAAGTCGGAGACACTTTCGTCTTTCTTCTGCCTGCATGCAGATAATTTGTCCCAATTAACACGTAATGCGGGCATCAGAGTCTTCATTAAGTCGATTATCCTACCCGGAAGATTAGCAATTATGGGTTCAGGTTTTGCACCACCCGTTTGCTGACCATCCGCTGCAGTGATAGCTGCCCAATCACCACCTAAGGCAACTTGATGATCCTCTCTACGAATTTTAGCCCATACTGGTTGAGGAACTACATTTCCAAATAACATATCAATGTCTGCTAAGTTCATTATACAAGCCTCAACTGTCTGTGTTAATTCCTTGTAATATCCAGCAGGATTCTTACGCGGATCTGGCAAGGCCTGTTTCACTGCTAGCACTTCGGCTCGTTTCCACGGAATGTGTATCCATACTCTCTGGAATTGCGCCGGAGCAGCTACAATACCATTAACATTGTCAGCTTGCACAGCTTCGCGCCAAATTGGAGGAACCTCCCTCATTGGATATTGGCGACTCAGCTTCGTTTTACCTTTGTCTAAATCTCTCGGTGAACGAAGAGATGGATCATTCCTAAAACTTAAGATCAGTTCCATCGCTTCTTCTATATTTTCACCTACTATCATACCTGCAGCAAACTCTTTCTGAACCTTAATTAAGTCTTCTAAATTTGATTCAACATCATCTTCTTCTATCTCCTCACGTAACAGCGAGCACATCTCATCAAAGACATACCGTTGCGTTGGTTCCTTCCACTGCATAAATGTATCTAACACATCTCTCGTACTATATCTCCTACTCTTGGAGATCCATCTGAGAGCCGTGGAATCTAAAATTCCCCGTTCCTCAGTGCTTGGATGCTGGCTACGTCTCTGAACAGAATCAGAAGTAGGAGTCTTGATTAAAGTTTTATAGAAAGGAGACAGCATATTAGACACAGAATCAGTGATTCTTCGACGAACAGAAAGTGGAGTCAACACACTCGCAGACGTAGAGAACACAGTAGAGGTAGGAACAGATAGCGGAACAGTAGGAGTATCGAGAAAAATAGTTTGTGGAACAGTAGGTGTAAGCGAGACAGATACAGGTATAGAAGTCGGCAATCCAGGAAGAGGAGGAGCCGTAGGAACATTCACATTAACTACAGGAGGTACAGGAGCTTGATTCTGAGGGGCAGGAGCAGGAATACCAGGTTGTCCAGCAACCGGCAATTGAACATTTGGTACAAGTGGAGCCGTAGCACCTTGTGCATACGGTGGAGGTGACCGTAACAGATAAGACAACAGAGGATCGTTTTCGGGGTCCTCTAGTATCTTAGCTGTTTTCGATGGCAAGGCAGGATAGCACTTGTCGATCGCTAAATTATGCTCTCTAATGGCCACCTCTATGGCCTTCTCACACTCGTTATCTTGCAACTGTTTAGTTGCTTGTTCTAGAGTCAACTCTTCTTTCTCTTTCTGTTCTTTCTTTAATCTCTTCATTTCTCTCTGTTTGGATTCTTTTCGCCAGTAACGGAAAGAATCAAACATTGCCGGCCGGGCTTTCTTCCTAAACAATTTTGCTTCTAAATTGTCAAGAATTTCGGGTTCAAAACTACCATGCAGTGGCCAACTAAGGACACCGTCTTTCTCAGTGTAGCGGACCCACACCTCATTATAAGATATAGGACCCACACCATGTTTACAATATAAATCATATAGGGGAGTCCCAATCGGAGGAACCAGACATGAGTCCTCCAATCGTGAGTCACTGTTGCAACCGAAACAAGACAACATACAGTTTCTCCGACTTAACATTTTTCAGTCCGGAACACAAAACAAAACAAAACACTAAACAGATATGTGCACCTGAACCAAGAACTTTTAGGCCTACCAAAACGAACTGACGTATCGATACCCAAACTGAACCAAATAGATTATCGTAACTAGAACAATCAATGATAATCTTACGAAACTAAATCAAACCAAGAACCAAAAAAAAAAATTTTTTAACAACCCTCACGAAGTAACCCACTAGCTAGCAACCACTAAATACTTAACTGAGGCACTGAAGACGTCACCAAGGAGAAACCCGTCACGTTTCGCTGTACTAAGGGCTGCACCTCGGGTCCAAGACAGGGCGACGGTCAAGGCAACGGCCCACTGCAGCCGTCCTGAACGGGAACCCTCGTGGAAGAGAACTTCGGGCCACTTTTGCGATATGCCGGGATCGATGAAGTGGGGCGCCTCCCTCAGGAATCTTCACACGAAGCTTCTCGAACTCTTCAGGCTTTTGGACCGGTACCGAATGACGTCGCCCCACGCTGGGCGCCAATTGGAGTTCTGGACTTTTTGGTTCCGTCCAGAGGTGTCAGGGAACAACACCCAAAGACCCCGGAGTTCCACCTGCCTTGGTGCGCAAATGAACAGAAACACGGGCTTCTCGATGGTGGCGTCAAAGACCAAAGGTTTATTACTGCAGGGACACAGAAGTCACAGAAACTACGCATGGGCAGTAACTAGGAGCCTGTTCAAATTGTACAAAGAGGGTTGCTCCTTATATACTAAATTTTGGCCTTCAGGCGAATTCTTCACATGTTGGTACATTCCCAAAACCTTTGTGTCATAAACAATAAATATTTGGCGTACACAGGAACCGTTGATAAAATCTGATACAAAACATCTACGAAGAGGGGTTCCCACTAGTTCATCACAATCCCTTGTCAATATTGTATTCAAGAGCCGGACCGCCTCATCGTAAATTTCGTTACCTCCCCCTAATAAAGATTCAGAAAGAAAGGAACGGAGCCAGGTGTGGAAGATAGAAAAGCGGGATAAGGGATGTTTGTGGGTTGTAAATGGGCAAGGCTACCGGCTTCGGCTGCCTAATCATGATCGGGACAATGGACACGAGAACCAGTTCAGTTGGGCTGGCCTCGGGCAGAGGAGGCAGCCTTTGTCGAGTCATGTAGCTACAGCGTGATCTGGTTTAAGGTGCACGTGTCATGAAAGAGGTGAATCTCCGGCTAAGGCTACGTGTCCTTAATCGAAATGAGGTGATCAGAGGTTATTGCGTATGTGAGGGCAAGAAACACAAAATGGCTGCCATGATCTAAGATGGATGCCGTGGGTAGATCAGAAATGTGTTCATAACAGGAGTACTCTTGCTCGTAGCATAGCGAAAACACCAGGATATGCTAAATGGATCATTTGCGGTTCGCTGATACCAATATTATGTATTTCCGACAACATTGAAAACACGGGTTCAAATCGTCACGGAACCTCACTTCCCCTAAGTGGGAAGCAGCGCTGCGACCACAGCTAACAAAACACTGAATAAGCGCTATGTACCCATGGTCACTCAGGTATACACTACTTGTCCAAGCCGGCCTCTGTCTTATCCCTAGGCCTAAATGTCCCGCTCTCCTCATTTGAGTGACTGACCTGTATTTAGGCCAGGGGCCCACGTGAGTATCTGTTCACGCAGTCACATTGGACCGCTCGCAAACAAAGGCCCTCCAATATCACCAGGACTCCGTGCTCATTCCCGGCCCTAATCGCCATTCACCTTCCACTTCCGGATACCGTTCTACAATCGGACCCTTTTCCAGCTCATCCTCCCTTGTTCACGCCATGCATCTACTTTCAAGCAGCCTGTTCTTGCTTCACCAAAATTCCATCCTATTTTCGAACAGTGCAGGGCAGCATACAAATTCCCAAAGTGGGAAGATAAGACATCACACCGCGTTTCCCACACTCAAGCCCGATGGCGCCACCCCGGATGTGACCTATTCACCTGCAGCATTGGCCTGCGGAACTCGACTGCCACATGGTCCCCTAGGCTTCTAGGCGCAGCTGCTGCCATGAGGCGCATTTTAGTTGCACCTCCACCTATTACACGAATACAGGCCCAACAGTACGCACGAACACTGGTTCCACAGTATCCCGTTTCAAGGGATTTCAAGAACAGGGCTCTATAATGTGCGTCATTAAAATTATACATCGAAGGCCTCTTGGGGCGAAACTCTATGGCCTTGTCGCGCTAGAATGGGACAATGCTCAATATGTGCACAATAACGGTACTAACGAAATCGCTGCAAAACCAGCATGTGGAAAACAGTTCCCAACTGCTCCTCAAACTATCTTAATTTTCTCCTCTCAAATAGATAGGCGGGAGTTCCCGAGCAGTAACGGGGGCGCTCTGCTGAACACCCCGCATGCATTTACCTAAGAGAAATGTAGCTAAAATACCTCTTTGCTCTGTGCCCATCTACAGCTCTTCAACAAATAAGCCAGCGTCGAAGGCCCACACCGACTACCCGAGAGGTGCCCCCAGCCACTCCCGCTCTCAATAAATACCCGACACAACCCGGTCATCAGACATACGTGAAACACAACAATGCGGCCCCGGGGGAAAGCAGGTCGGCAGACCAGTCTTTTCCCCGGGGAGTTCGCGCGAGATAGGGACAGGCAGGAACTAGTTAGGGTTACGTCAGGGGTGGGAGGGGTTAGGTAGGAGGCTATTTAGGGGGACAGGAGGGAACAACTTCCTTTTCCTGTCCCCGGTGCCTCAGGGAGAAGTTAGTTTTGGAGCTTAGGCGGAGTGTGACTTAGGTAGGCGGAGTACTATTTAGGTTGTTTGTACGTCGTAACTGGTGCCCCAGTGCGACGATTAGGCCAGTTTACTGTAGCTGCATTTAGGTGGGGTGCTATTTAGAGTTTATTTCGACTTTTCGTCGCAAGTGCTCCGGTGCGGTGCGCGGGGTGCCAAACCTCACGCATCTCGTGGACGGGCAGAGCGCGGGTGCCAAACCTCACGCATCTCGCGGAGGGTGTGAACGGTTGATTTTGAGGATCTCTACACCTGATGCAGAGGCGGTGCGGGCTGCCCTGATAGTGCTTGGCCGGCTGGGAGGGCGGATCTCCTCCAGCCCGGTGTCCTGGACCAGGCGTGGGTCGGAATGACCCGCCCGACCAGGTCAGTTTCTGCGTGGGTGGCTGCAGTTATTGCAGCCTGTATGGATGAGCCCTCAGGGGCTTGTGAGGGGGGGCCCAAGAAGGGGAAGGGGAAGAAGCCGCAGGAAGCACCCAAGAAAGGGGGGAGGCGGCTGAGCCTCCCTGCCAAGGTGGGGGCAGGGGATGTGGTCCCGGAGGAGGAGGTAGGGGCCGGAGGGGAGGTGTCCATGGGCCCCAAGCTTGCAGTTGGGGAGCCCGGGCAGGGCCAGGCTCCACTGGCGTCACAGGCCAGGTTGTCTAGGAGCTTGGGTCAGTTGGTGGGGTATGGCGAGAGCAGTGAAGGCAGTGGGGGGGACTCGGATGAGTGGGAGGTGGCGGCTGGAGAGGAGTTTGCCCTCACGCTGTCCGGGGAGGAGTCCGGGGGAGAGGAGGAGTTCGCCATCCTTGAGCAGCCGGTCGACCTTTCGGGGGTCCGGAAAGGGGTTGTGAGGTCCCAGGGTTCCAAGGGCAAGGGCCCTCTGAAGGCGCAGCAGCAGGTGGGGGCAGGGAAGGCAGCGGGGAGTGCTGTGGCACCCGTGCCCGGGAAGGGAGGCCTGGGGGAGCCAGGGCAGTCGTCCATGTTCGACAGGTGGGCCCACATGATCGAGGAGGAGAGGGCCCGCGACCAGCCCGGTGTCATTGCGGAATATGAGAAGGAGTGGCAGCGCTTATGTGCCGCCAGGGAGGTGAAGGCGGGTGGGGTGTCCAAGGGCAATGGGGCCCAGGCACCTGCACGTGGCCGGGAGGCGGCCGGGGGTCGAGGTAAGGGGGTCTCGGGGGCCCAAGGGCAGTGGGTCTGGGTGGAAAGTTCAGGGACTGCCTTGACGGATCAGAGACCTGGTGGCACCGGGGCTTCCCCGAGCGCATACGGCTCGGGGGGGGGGGACAGGCCAGCAGGGGCAGCTGGCAGAGGCGGGGGTGGGCCGGCGGGGTGCAAAACGGCCTCCAAACGCCGGGACGAAGAAGCAGGGGGGTCCGCGGCGGCCTGCCCTCCAACGAGGGAGCGGGCACCGTCGATGTTGGAGTGTGAATTTACGCCTGGAGTGAAAGGGAAAGGTGCAAAGAGAGTTGTGACTGAGGTGGTGCCGCTGGATGTGCAAGATGAGTGGTTGGACTACGAGGATGAGGAGGATGATTAGGAAGAGGGTGAGTTGCGTGAACCTGAGAGTGTGTGCAAGGCTAGGGTGGCAGCAGCCAGGGTTGGTGCTTTCCACGAGGCACGGGACGGCGCCAGTCGGGCCAGCAGAGGGATGTCGAAGCCGGCGGACGCACGGCGACAGGAGAGGGACGCTCCTGCAACATTGTCAGGTGAGGGCGCTTGGTGGGACGCCTGGATGGAAGGGGGGAGAGGGGGAAGGAAAAAGCCCTGCCGGTCGGTGGGGGTGGGGGATGGGTCTGTGCGGTCTGGGACCCCAGGTGGGGTGGTGCCTGTGAAGGCTGATGGGGGTAAGCAGGTCGCAACGGCCAGCGCACAGACTGATAAGGCGGAGGACTCGGAGGGGAAGGATGAGGGGGTTTAGAAGCTTCAGAAGAAATTACCGTACATGGGGCTGGCGATGCCTCTGGGGTCACATTTGTCGGACAAAACGAAGGCGCAGATTTGGAGGCGAAGGAGGGGTCTAAAGAGGAGGAGTGGGAATTGACCAGGCGGCCGAGGGTGCCGGTCACGATGGAGAATTGGACGTCAGCCTTCTTGATTTATGCGAGTATTTATTGTGAGAAGTATAGGGATCGGGCTACTGCATTGTTCAAGTATATGGATGTGATCAGGAAGGCGCAGCTTCATTTCGGGGGCTTTGCATGGTTGAGCTACGACGAGGAGTTTAGGGCCAGGGTCAGTGTTAATCCCTACAAACCGTGGGGGGGATGTAGACCAGGAACTTTGGATTCAGCGGATGTCTTCGACACAGGCGGCGGCATCTACACATACGGCCAGTGGTCTTCCGGTCACTTATCGGTCTTTTCAGCCACGCCCCGCCCAGTCTGGGGCGGGTAACCAGGGAGCTGCAGGGGGACAGGGGAGCCAGGCGGTGTGGTCTGGATCAGCAGGGCAGCAGTACAAGCAAGTCGCTTCCGGGGCCTGCTGGGGGTTCAATAAAGGTTTCTGCAACCGCCCCTCCTGTAAATTTAAACATGAGTGTTCGAAGTGCGGGGGCGTCACCCGGTCACACAGTGCCTCACCTTGGCTATGCCGTCAGAACAGTGGAAATTTGCCAAGGGTAGGGGGCAGCCTGGGCCGAAGGGCCCATACTCCGGTTAAGGTGGAGGCCCTGCCTCTCCCGGTACCCTGATAAGGAGGCGGCGTTGCGTTTGTACTGGGGTTTTGTGGAAGGTTTTCGAATTGGATATCAGGGGCCCAGGGAGAGGCGTTGGGCAGAGAATTTGCGGTCCGCCAAGGAATTGCAGGAGGTTGTGGCGCGTAAACTGAAGAAGGAGGTTTCGGAGGGCAGAATTGCGGGTCTTTTTTCTGATTGGCCGATGTGGGACCTCATTGTCTCGCCTTTGGGGGTGGTGCCCAAGAAAGAGCCTGGGGAATTCAGATTAATTCATCACTTGTCTTGGCCGGAAGGTGGGTCGGTGAATGATTTCATTGCCGAAGAGGACTCCAGAGTGTTGTATGCGTCAGTGGATGATGCCATTGGTCTGGTGCGGTCCTGCGGGAGGGGGGCAGAGTTGGCCAAGTGTGACATCAAGTCGGCCTTTCGCCTTCTCCCCATTCATCCGGCTGATTTTCCTTTGTTGGGCATGCAGTTTGACGGGGCCATTTTGTGGATATGGTGTTGCCGATGGGTTGTGCGATTTCCTGCGTGCTCTTCGAGACTTTCAGCTCCTTTTTGCAGTGGGCCTTCGTGGACCGCAGTGGGCACCGGCTGGTGTCTCACTATTTGGATGACTTTCTGTTTGTGGGCACAGGGCGCTCTGGCGAATGTGGAACGGCTCTGCGGCAGTTTCAGTTGTTGGCACAGGATTTTGGGGTGCCTTTGGCACCGGAGAAGACGGAAGGGCCCAGTTGTTGCTTGACATTCCTTGGTATTGAATTGGATTCGGTAACTTGGCAGGCGCGTTTACCAGTGACGAAGGTGGCTGAGATGTGGGATGCTTTGAGAGGCGCGCTGGAGGTTCGGAAACTGGATTTGAGGTCGGTGCAGCGTTTGTTGGGATTGTTGAACTTTGCCTGCAGAGTGGTGAGGGCTGGGAGGACGTTTTGTAGGCGGCTCGGCATGGCCATGTCGGGCGTGGCCCTCCCACATCACAGGGTCAGGATCACGCTGGGAGTCCGGTCGGACTTGCGAGTGTGGCTGGTGTTCCTGGAAGACTTCAACGGTGTGTCCTTGGATTTTGCGCGGAACAGGATGGTGTGGCAGGTTCAACCCTACTCGGACGCGGCGGGAGCGGCAGGTTTCGGGATCTTCTGGGACGGTCGCTGGTGTGCGGAGCAGTGGCCGGCTCACTGGCTGCGCCAGGGCAGGAGCATTGCATTTTTGGAGTTTTTTCCCTTGTTGGTGGCGCTACTGGTGTGGGGCCCGGAATTCAAGAACAGGTCGGTGTTGTTTCATGTGGACAACATGACGGTCGTGGACTTGGTGAACAACCAGAAAGCAAGGGACCTGCGAGTGCTGCGCTTGCTGCGAAGTTTCATGCTGCTGTATCTGCGTTTCAATGTGCTGTTTCGCGCGCAACATGTGCCTGGCGCAAGTAACGAAATTGCGGATGCGTTATCTCGTTCGCAGTGGCAGCGCTTCAGGGAGCTGGCGCCGGGAGCAGAGGCTTGCAAGACCAAGCTGCCGGAGGGTATCTGGGCATGGGGGGAGTGAGAGTGGTTGGTTTGGTAGAGAGGTCTTTGGCGGAGTCTACTCAGCGGGCATACAGATTGGCTTGGACTGAGTTTTGTGACTTTGCGGGCCTGGGGAAGGATGTGGGGACGTTGCAGAAAGTGGTGTGTGAGCAAAGGGTGGTGCGCTTTGTGTTGGACTGCATGGATAAGGGATTGTCACAGACAACGATAGCTGGCAAGTTGGCGGGAGTTTCTTTCTACAGCATGGTGTATTTGGGTTTTGATCCGACGAGATCGGATCTGCTGAGTCGAATGTTGAAGGGTTGGGGGCTGGTGCGGGCGGAGTTGGGTGGGGGCCAGTTGACTTGCTGGAGAAGGTTCTGCAGGAATTGCAATTTTGTTGTTATGACGGGGAGGAGTTGGCGCTGTTTCGCCTGTGCATGATCTGGATGTTTTTCGGGGCGTTTCGGGTGTCTGAGTTGCTGGGGCCCCGTGGGGCGCCGGGTCAGATGTTTGCTGACGTACGTGTGGATGGGACGCGATTGGGCATTTTTTTTAAACGTTCCAAGATGGACCAGATGGGGCGGGGCAAGTGGGTTTGGTTGTCGGAGAGTGGGTGTGCGAGCGTGTGCCCGGTGCGAGAGTGGCTGAGTTTTTGTGGTCACGTGCGGAGGTCAGAGGGGGAAATTTTTGTGCATGAGTCGCGGAAGCATTTGACATCGTTCCAGTTGTTGGCAGTCTTGCGGATGGCTTTGAAGAGACTGGGCAGGGATTCGGCTCGCTTTGGCACGCATTCGTTTCAGATTGGGGCAGCCACTGCGGCGGCGGGCTTGGGTTGGTCGTGGGAGGAGATCAGGAGGATTGGTCGCTGGCGGTCGCGATGCTGTGAGCGCTATGTGCGCAAGTGAGGGCGCGGGGAGCACAGCTTGGACGGCTGCGCTGCTTGGCGTTTTTCTTGTTATGCTTTGGTACTAATCTCTTTCTCTTCGTAGGTTGTGTTCGTGGACCGGGGGCCAAGACGGTCACTTGGGTCGTTGGGCATTCTTTTGTACACTGGGCTTCGAAATACGCTGACAGGCAGGTGTACGGCCGTAGCCTGGGCCTGAGGAGCAGCCATCACGAAGTCCAATGGTGGGGTAAGAGTGGAATGCGATGAGGTGAACTGTTGCCATGGCTAACGAGGAAAGTGTCGCAGCTGGGCTGCCCGGACATGCTTATCGTCCACCTGGGGGAAAATGACTTGGTGAAGCAATCGGGGGTGTCACTGTTGCATTTGATGCAGAGGGATCTGGAGGTGATGAAACGCAATCTGGCTGGCGCCTGTATTGTGTGGACTGAATTTGTTCCACGGAGGATCTGGAGGGGTGCACTCAAGCCTGCGGCCGTTGAAAGGGCCCGCAGGAAATTGAACAGGGCAATGAGACTCTTTTGTGCGGATCAGGGTATCAAAGTGCTGGCTCATGTCGGGCTTCAGCTGGAACAGCCACTTCTTTTCAGGGATGACGGCGTGCGACTTTCTCACATGGGAAATGCATTTTACCTGATGGAGCTGAGGGATTTGATTAGCTTTTTGTGGAATGAATCGATCTGGTGTAAGAGGGACTGAGTTCGAAAGGTGCACGCTTGGTGGGGCAGGAAACCGCCCTCCGGAGGTTCCCTGGGTGGCAGGAACTGGGAGGGGTGGGGAGTCCATGACGGGCAGAATCACCCTTCCAGGGAGGGGGTTACAAGTGCAGGATGGGAGAGAGTGGTAGACGGGAGTGCAATGGATGGAAATGACGGAGGAGTTGGAAAGTGAAAAGGGGAAGTGAATGAGATGTAAAGAGGTTGTGGTGTGATTTGGGAATGGCTGGTGGAGCACGTGAGTGGATGATGGTTGAAAGGCAGGATGTTGGGGGGATTGTTTAAAGTTAATGATGTTATGTTTATTCTGAATGTCATGCCTGTCCTAATAAATGGCCTTTTACGCAAACTGATGCGTGGAGTGGTTATTGCGCGATACCGTCTCTTCTCCGGGTAAACAAGCACGACACAAAATGGATCCGCCAGCCACCAGATTGAGCCTCCTCCGAACACAGCACCACCCTCGAACCGGGGAATGCGCCCACCAGACTCCAGATTCACGGAGACCCCTGCATACTTGCAGCCTCTTGGCCAAGATCTCCAACGCCGCTCTCTTCCCCGGCTCCGACTGCTCCCACAGCCGCAGGATACCGCCACCATGCTCCGCTCCTCAATCCGCAATCGGGCTTTACAGTAGGGTAACCAACTGGCATGGGTGCAAATTCAGGACGGTCAGCATAAACATTCAGGACAAAAGGTTAAAATTCAGGACAAAAATTCAGTACAGAAGGTCAAAATTCAGGAAAAAAATGAGGACAAAACATAAGTTTTAAAGACATATCAGAGGAGGTGGCACAATCATATATATAAGTAAATAGACAACCAAAATAAATACAAGTCAAAATAAGTTTATATAAGGTTGTGCAGTTTTTCAGTCTGCGCGCAGTTTTGCAAAGCAACATCGGGCCCTTTCTGCAATCAGGATTTTTGCTAGTAACAATAAACATGAATAAATAGTATGTTTTTATTTGTACGTTGAAATCTGTCTTTTAAATGTACAGTGAAAACGCTGTTAGTTCTTTTATTTGTATTTTCTCCAGCATGGCGCCAAGACAAAAGCAGAATGCTTTGCCCTAGTCCCATGCAGGAGAAGGCACCCCACTGCTGTCACTACAATTGGGCCCATTGTCATTCTAAAGTGCTAATCAGTGGCAGTCTCAGACTGACAATGGGCTAGGCCACAGTCTGCACAAGGTCCGGGAGGGGCGGCTGCAAGCAGCCTCTACAGATTAAAAGATAAGAGCGAGAGTCCCGAGTGAAATCTTTTAAACTCACTGGCGTTTCGCACGGGAAACAGCATTCCTTACTAAAATTTCCTATTTCGATTTTAGTAAGATGCCTGTAAGGCATCCGTAATTTGGGGATCTCAAATTACGGATACCATACAGGCTTCATACTAAAATGACGGACGGTCCGTGAAATTTACGGACGGTTGGTCACCCTACTTTACACTAAGTTAGTTCAAGTTTACAAAAGGAGGGGGGCAAACGCGGTGGGAGCGGGTCTGGTGCTGGCGAGGAAAGAGACAGAGACCCCAACTTTCTTGACCTAAATAGGTCACGGCCTCCGCCCCCGCACCCACCGGAAGTGCGTCACGCGTGCCCTGGAAGTACTTCCCCCGGCCGGCTAACCATAGGGTGCGCTGGCCGCCTACTCTCACCAATGGCGTAGCGTGGGGCTGGGGGGCCGGGCCCTAGAGGCGCGCTCCTCTAGCCACGCGCTTGGCATAGTCTATCGCAGGCTGCTTGACATCCTTCAGTCAGGAGGACACCAAATCTACATTTTACCTTTAAAGTGCTTTGAGCCTCAGCTTTTATTAGGTCCAGACAGGGCTCTTGTCCAATAGCACCTTAAATGCAAAGGTAATAGGAGAATTCCCTTTATACATATTCAAAAAAGTGCAATACAAATACTAAATAATCGTTAGCATATTTTAAAAGTGCAAAAAATAACAACAACAAAATCACCATCTTCACAATATCACCTTTTGTATTAAATTTTTTTTTAAATTAAAGACAATGACCAATTAAAAAAATAAGTTAATAACAATTCGATCCCCTTTACATTTCAACCTATTTGACAATAATATACTACCACCCCCACAATGAAACCTCATGTTCTTATTTGTTCCACTTTACAAAATATAAGGAAATTAACTCTAATATGTATTTAAGTAATTCTTTAATTCGTTTTACATTGACAAATGTTATAATGCACATCTACATTAATACGTTTTGAAAAATATTAATTCCATATTAATTAATGTGTCCTACAAATAAAACAAATAAAACACTGCTCACTCAATCTTTCAATAACCTCTACACCACTAGAAAAAGCGACACAGAAATATCTTATCAATCAATATCTAAACAGACAAAACATAAAGTTTAAAATTAATAGAATTAAGTGTAAATTACAAATACGATCATAGTTTTATAAAATAATACACACTCAATCCCCTAACAACCTGCAAAAAATGAAAAATTGCAAGCAATTAAAAATACTAATAATTTAATATATATTTATGAATGACTATAACAAAAAAATAACTAAACACAATATTATATACAACAATATTTTAGTATACCAAACTTTAAACATTGGTTGCTAAACATACTCACCCTCGATATTGTGTCACGATATGCAGGTACAACACCTTAGCTCACACACAGAACAGGTAATGTACAGCCCGGGTGGCAGCACCAGCAGGAGCGCAGCAGCACGTGTAGCTGGATCTTCACCTTTATTTGCAAAATCATATTTGGTGCATAATCCTCGTTGGTGCAACATCAAGAGGAGTGTGGAGACATGAACAAAAAACGTAATGTAGGCATACAAACGCTGTTAGATGTAGAATCACCCATGAAGCAAAGTCAGCAGTAGTCTGGTATCACATTTAAGTCCCCACAATAAGTCCCCTGGAGGCTGTGACAATGCAAGTGCCTGTGACTAATGTGTATGACAGCCCTTACAGGGCTGTGTTTGCAATTATGATCATGATTATTTGTTGACTGGACAATCCTGAATTTGTTGTGCCTTGGGCTTTTCTTCATTATTACATTGCCTGCTCCTCACCTGGTTTAAACATTGTACACCTCCTCATGTTACAATGTCTTGCCCATGTTGATCTGTGTTTTTCTACTTTCGCTTGCGCCGTCTTTGTTCTTTACTTACCACCGTCTCTAAATAAATGACTTCGTGATGCCACCATTACCCGTGACCAAGGCTTCTGGACAGAACTTCGTCTGAAGTTTGTGTAGCAACATCATTGAACTGTGTGGACTAGCAACTCCTAGATGTGGTTCCTTTTATGTAGAATTACAAACAGTTGTTTGCTATGTATACATATATAGTGAAAAAGCCATAGACTAAAGTGAGATTATAGTTCGGTGTTGGCAAACTGATATATAAAACTAAAACACCTCTGAAATTCACAACTCACTGTTTACTGAGCTAACTATAACTTGTGCCCCCACCATGCACTGCTTCCAACCTCACATAGTACATCACTCTTGATGTTAAATTACATAAGGAACAACATCACTGGTAACACCATAGTCATACACAACACAGAGTTACAGGATGTACAGCGCAAGCCTTGGATTCAGGTGTGGCTGTGCATGTTGAGCGCTGTATGGCGCCAAAGCTTAGGGTGCAAGAACTCCTTGTTAAACAAGGCGAAGGCTGAGCACGCTTGATGTTGGTTTCAGAGGTATGTTCCAAATTAGGTTGTGGCCTAAAGCTAAAGCCTGTTGCAGAAGTTTCTGTGAGAAAGGCCAAAGCTTCCATTAACAACAGATTATCAACCAATGAATATCTGTTTAGCTGTATTGTGTGATTTTTAAACCTCTCTTCTCTCCCCCTGTACTGCTTTGTTTTTTGGGGCCTCTGCTTCAATCACTTCTTCCCCGCCTGTTTCATCGCTCCCAGCACCCATCGGTCTACCCGCATCCCAGGACCTAATTAATGGAAGCGGCAGCGCCGCCAGCCCGTCTGCTCTTGTCCATTACTGGACCACGGCCAGTGCCAGGAACCCTGGTTTCTCCACCCTACGCAATGACACTGCCGCAGACCTCAGAGCCTTGGATCTCGGATGCACCAACAACAAGAAGTGCTGCCGCACATCCCCATGCACCACCAGAGGTCCCTTCTCCTGCCAGCCCTATCACTTCACTTGCAACACAGAAGCAACCTACAATGCCAGAGGCACCACAAACACGAAAGTGTCCACCATGCCGACTGAGACCACCACGGCACAACGCGAGTGCAATCTACTCAATGCACATTCGCTCAGCAAACAGTCCATGAAGGTCTGGGACATGAAATAAACTCTTACCCCAGACATTATCCTCCTCACAGAGACCTGGCAGAACCCGGCCTCACAACCAAACATCGCCATCCCTGAAGGCTGCAAGATAACACTCAGGGACCAGAACAACAAACACTAAGGTGTGCCATCATCTTTAAAGGTGCAACTGGGAACTCGGCCACGCCACCAATATGGGGGTTGTGCTGGTCCCCAGAGAACTCTTCATCGCGGTACCAGCACTGGTGACGTGCATTGGGCCTGCCCTCCCCGCCATCATCTATAGGCTAGTTCAGGCGTGCCCCGGAAGCAGTTACATGTGCTTCTGGAGTAAAGCAGTCGGAATGGGTCCCGGATCTAGCCGGGACCTGTTCAAGCCTATTCTGTGGGGGAGCACTCTTTAAAAAGAGCAGCAGAGCGGCTGGAGGTTCTCTTCTTCGCCACTCTGCCTTCCCAATCCCAACACCTCGCCAGCACGCGCATGCCGGTATTCCGCAGTCTTTCCAACAGATGCATCTTTACTGTTCGTCGCGCAATAACCACTCCACGCATCAGTTTGCGTAAAAGGCCATTTATTAGGACAGGCATGACATCTTACAATAAACATAACATCATTAACTTAACAATCCCCCCAACATCCTGCCTTTCAACCGTCATCCACTCACGTGCTCCACCAGCCACTCCCAAATCACACCACAACCTCTTTGCATCTCATTCACTTCCCCTTTCCACTTTCCAACTCCTCGGTCATTTCCATCCATCGCACTCCCGTCTACCACTCTCTCCCATCCTGCGCCTGTTACCCCGTCCCTGGAAGGGTGATTCTGCCCGTCATGGACTCCCCACCCCTCCCAGTTCCCGGAAACACCCCCTATCGTGCCATCCTGTCCTAAACTGGCATGTTGCCCAACATGGCAACTACAACAACGACACCCAACTTCCCCTTGCAACCATGTAGGGTGGGTGGGTGGCAAGACTAACTTCTCCCTGAGGCACCGGGGACAGGAAAAGGAAGTTGTTCCCCTCCTGTCCCCCTAAATAGCCTCCTACCTAACCCCTCCCACCCCTGACCTAACCCCCTACCTAACTTCCTGCCTGTCCTAGCCTCGCGCGAACACCCCGTGGAAAAGACTGGTCTGCCGACCTGCATTCCCCCGGGGCCGCATTCCTTTTCCACACATATCATTATAACAACATACCTTAGATAAAGCACTAGACTGTGGAGTGGTAAAGTTTACTATGCCAACTCCAGTCTGCACAAGAGTAACAACAGGACCCAGTATTTTTGGTGGCACGCAGCGATGGACTATGAAGGTAGGCTCCCTGGAGACTGATCGTTACCAGGAATGTTCTCTTTGCAAGTTTTCTCTGTACGGTCTTCACTTCGAAGGGCATCTCCTGCACCCATAGATTGACTTCCCTGATATCAATGCTCATCTGAACCCCCCCGTTGACTTGGAACCAGAAAGACAATTTATCTGTCTCGAGTCCCTTGCTCCTCTCTGAGTACATGAACTACTGCTGCTTTTGTATCGTGAAACGGGCGCCTTGAAGCATGGCCGTCTCTTGGAATGAGGCTGTGCTCATGGAGTACGTATGGGCCAAGAATCTGTAGTAATGCTGAAAAACTTGATTTGACACCTGTCGCTCATTCCCTTCAAGAGCTCACACGCCTGAAGTAGGTTTCCACAGCTGTCCATGAAATGCTGCATCTGACCTCAACTGGTCATCGGAGACATTCTGGAGTAGAGGGAAAGACATGTGTTTGCCAGAGAAAGGTTATCCTTCCTGTTCGGAATAACCCGAAAACCCTTATTGTGCTCACCTGAAGGTGGGGGGAGGTGTCTTGAGGACGAGTATCACAAGTATGTGAGACCTGCCTAATGTGAGGTACTTACAGCAGCTGGTTTGTTTATATGTAGGGTAGCGCAGGTTCATGGCAGTAATTCTGACAACTGATTGGCCCTCCCTCAGTCACAGCAGGAATGAAAGGTGTAAAAATAAAACCTGTCATTTGCTAGTCATGCCCCAACATCATGTGTGTTAACCCACTGACCTCCATATTTGAAGACAGGCACACATATGTCATCAGGGGTTAGAAGTGCTACATAAATACAAACTTTCTTTCCTCCTCTATCCTTCTCCTATCATTCCAAATCCAAATAACTGACTAACCTATCCACCACTTAAAATTTACTTGCATGTTTCACTAAACTAATTCCACACTAATACTCTATGGGTCCCGGAGTAGCGGGCTACTTGCCGAAAAAGCTCTTTGACGCCTCATCAGGGATAGTAAGCGCTATACAAATGCAATTACAATACAACACAATAAGTGCAGCGTCAAACATAGAACTGCTGAATGTCCTTCTGGACAGACTGGAAACATGCGTTCGGTCAACAATCAGGAAGGCACACTCTCCAGGACCTGCCTGTGATTATAAAAAATTTCACAGGAACTTTTTCCTGCCCCAGAAAGAATTGTGTGAGAATTCGCAAAAAGTGTTATCTTCTTGAAATAACTTTGTGAAAAATAGTTCTTTCTAATATGGTTCATAATAAAATTGGTAGAAGGTGCTTTTTCGTTTTAAATGCACTAATCCCCTTTTAAAGATCACTGACAGTAGCCTATAAGGTGCCAATTTCCCCCGAAAATCCCATTCGTTGTAATCTTATCAGTTGCGCCCCCATGTTTACAATGCTCAGTTTATTGCTCCCTTTTGTCATATTGGCTCTGAGGTAGCTCTGGCTCATTGTAAGAAGTGTTAGAGCCACACCTTGCCTTATGTTTAGCCTGGTCGGAGGCGGGCGGTTTTGGACCGGTGGGGGCTGGGTTTGTTACTGGGGGCCGGTTTTGCAGCAGTGCTTCAATATGAGCCCCCTGTAGCAAAAGCGCAGCAGCAGTGTTTCCCACCAGCACCCACCTCCCCCAAACTGGGCCGGGTTCAGCACTGGTAGTGCCCTGTGCGGCAATGTCAGTTGACGCCCCCTCCCCAATGACCACCTTTGCCACGGATTCCCTCACTAGCTCCCTTTAACAGTGTCCCTCAAGTCTCCATAACCACTGTCTCTCAGATTCATTCAGTTTTATAGCTCCACTCATACCAGTGTAAGGTGTCAGAGCACTTTACATCACACACACATCACAAAGAGACAATCAATCATGCATGTCAGAGTATACAAAATGTTACTTCAGACAGATCTACAAGGTGTAGTGTAGGAGTAACATGTCTTCAATACTGTTTAGTTCTTATTCTGGAAAAGCACAAGTTCAGAATTTAAAACAGAACATCATTGTTAGGGGTTCTCTAATAATAAGAATTGTTTTCCACCCAAATTAACCGTTTTCACAAGATTAGGATGATGAAAGACTGGGCAAAAAAAAACATTTAGCTCCAACATATTCCTTGCAGTTTGCATGTAGGTTTTTTATGACAATTAATAGCTCAATGTTCTATATTAGGAGTTTGACTTATAAACCACAAGTAACAAAAGGAGCTCTCTTGCAGAAGCAGTGACCACTAGTCTATTTACATTATATGCAGTTTTTATCTGCATGCTACTTGTTCTTAGCAGCAGGCATTTTAACCCTCTGTGCTGCCTTTCCACAAGTCAAAACTTCAGCTGGACAAGGTCTCTTTCCAGGAACAGATAAATCACCGGAGTTATCTTGACATTTTAATTGACGCCTGAAAATTGCTTGAGGCCAGGAACGCTGCAGCATGTGCTTCAAAAATGACAAAATTCTTGCAAAAATGACGCCCCCACCCCAGGAAAGCGCCCGGTGCGGTGGCACCAATCGCACCACCCTAGAGCCGGCCCTGCCCCCAAAGGGTTGGTGCGCATTCTTCAGAAATGTGTCCTTTTTACTAACACATGGCGCATTTCTGCGCTCTCTGGGGCTGGGACTCTTGTGACAGTCAGCACAGGCACCTTTGCACCACGACGCAAGCGTGCATATGTTTTAGTTAGAATAGTATTTGTGCAGTGTTAGACCTGGCACCTTGGCGTGAGTCTCCCTTCCACTTTTTGCTGATGTGCCTCCGATGTTTTGCTGGTTTTCCGATACTCAGGGCACTGCGCCACGGCTGATCCGTGCCGCAGTGCAAGTGCTCCCTACTGTAAACTGTACATACGATTGGTATCCATGATTGGTGCATTGGATTTACTGTTAGTCCCTAGTAACGCGCACGAGAGAGTGCCGGGGCGTGTAGATGCCAATACTGCTGGTGGGCTTGCAGCGCTGGTTGCGCCACCCACCCAAGCAGCCGTAAAGATGTGTCTGGGAACTGCGACCGCAGAACCCGCGTGCGGTCTCGTACTGTCACGCTAGCTGGGCCAGTGTCCCCACTTGCCAGCACCGACCCTTCCCTTGACTACATATTAGTCACCCCTATGGTAGGCCTGCGGGCAGGGTGCATTGTAGGTGCGAGGTAGGACAAGCCCTGATGTGCGTGGCCTGTCCTGGTAGTGACCTACAACGAAGACCGTATCTCACTACTGAAGGCTACCTGCTCCGTTAGGCCAGACTGAGCTGCGAGGATTATTATACCCTATAATCCCCGCAGGCTCAAGGAGCATGGTAGTGAGTCGTGTTTAGTATGCCTGGACTCAGGATGATGAGATATTTCTTGTAGTCAAGTTTATTTCATTATCCTGGGTTTGCAAATGCTACTTTTAGAAAGTCAGCATTTGCTTGCCTAACCATTTCAGTTGCCTCTGCCAGTATGTGTATCCGACTGTCTGGGATGTGTGAGTGACAGGGCTGGAGGGATGACAGGTGGTGAATGCACAGATTACACCTTAGTGGGAGGTAGGAGTGCCTCTTGACTCGAACTGTCACCGTGCCCGGCCACCACAATGCTGGCTCCACCCTCCTGGGGAGCGGCGGATGACTCTGCCGGCACCTGACCCAGGAAGGGCGAAGCCCCCATCAACAAGGTACTCTGGCCACTCCTGTCCGGACAATGCCGGCTCCACCTCCTGTGGGGCGTCTGATGCGCCTGCCCCTCACACTGAACGCAGAAGCCGGAGTACACCCGCCGGGGTACTCCTGAACGGAGAGTGGCTATGCAAAGGCCCCCCTGGCCTGCGAGAACAAAAGAATTGGCCTATAAAAGATGGAGCCCTGCTCCTTGAAAGTTAGATCCAGTTTGGGCCACAGAACGACTCTGCCCTACGAGAAGGACCGCGAGAAGACAAGGAAGGGTGCTGACTCTTGCCTGTGTCTGGTGCCTTGCTGCTGAAGGAGAGGAAGACAAAAAGACTACGAAAAGACTTTTGTGCTACTTGTGCCAAACTCTGCAAAGAGATCTCCAAGGGCTTGGAACTGAACTTGCCCCCTGACCAGCGTCCCAGGACCAGTGGACGCTAGACCCCCCTTGGAAGAAAGCGACTGCGGGAGCTGACCATCGCCGCAGTACCGACAAAGAGGAAGCTCCTCTAAGGCATCCACTCCCTCCCGACCACCGTGACCGGGGCCCCAAAGCTACAGCGGAAGCACAGTGAGGACCAGCCGCCGCTGGCCCGAACATCGTGACCACACCTGCGCTGGGAGCCCGAGAGCAAAGCGAAGGAGGACCCGTCTGGTCTGAGCTATCGAGGCGACTGCATAGCGAGCCGTCCCTCACCTGCAAGGACAGACTATTGCCCTACGAGAATCCACAAGGTCGGTAACCTGCCCGACAGCCCAGCTGTGAGCCCACAGCTGCACCGACATTTGGCTGGGTACGTCCTGCACTTGGGGACCGTACTGCCACTTGTCACCGCCACACAGCCGCCAACTCCAAGGTCGGAGCAGACGACGAAGAGAGGACCGTGCCGCCACAGAGCACCGCTGCCCCGGACGACCAGTGACCTGCTCGGCCGAAGAGCCGCAACGATCAGCGACACCGGGAAGGCAACGCGACGTGGGACAGATCCCCTGGAAGCCGCTGGCTCCACAAAGAACTTTGTTTAACGCCGGCCTACGGGCCTTACAAGAACTACGATAAGAACTGTGGTAACCTAAAGCTAATATCCTGCAACCGTATCCGTTAAGTTTTGACCGTATTCACAAGCCTGCGTAAAGTTTATATAAAGAGATATATTTTTACACGAATACAGTCTGGTCTCGTTGTGTGGTGGGTTGGTTGTAAAGGTGTACTGTTGCAGGTGTTTAACCCTATGTGCCCCAAAGATTAGCCTAAGACTGCTTAAGCCACACTACCTAGAGGGTAAGCAGAGGTTGTCTGGAAGGTAACCCTCAGCCCTGACGAGGAAGAGAGAGTCCCTGCTTGTCGCTAGTGCTTGCACTGCGCCAACTAGAGTCTCCCCCTTCCTACATTGGTGGCAGCGGTGGGATTTTTCGAATTTACACTTGCGATAGTTATACCTGAGCTTCTGACCGCTACACAAGGATTACGGTACAGTTACTAAACCACAGACTTTGCTTTTTGAAAGAAGATTCCGAGTGCCGAAGCCATGCCGGGCACCAAGAGCCTGGATGGAGCGGAGTCCACGACCTCCGAGGTTTTGGAGATAGAATGGGACGCCGCAAAGCTAGACAAGTACTCAAAGCTGGAGCTAAAGTTTTTTTGTAGGAAACTAAAGGTTCCGCACGCTGGTTGCAAAAACAAACCGGAGTTCTACAAGGCCCTGAAAGCCTGGATAGAGTCCCGAAAGACCCCGGAAGAGCAAGACGTCCTCGCCGAGCAGAACGCAACGGAGGAGCAGAATGCACTTGGGGATCTGATCGATCTCGAGCGACAAGACAGCGAGCACAGCTTGGGTAAAGGCCTGTCGCCAGAGGAGCTGGCAGACAGGAAGGAAACCCGGAATCACGAAAGAAAGTTGGCAGAATTAAAAATCCAGCTGGAGCTTGAAACGAAAAGAATGGCGCTGGAAGAGCGAAAGCACCAGATGGACTATGAGGTGAAAATGAGGGAGATAAGTCTCAAGGAAAGAGGCTTGGATCGTCCTCCCTCTGGTGGCAGCACATCGCCAGTGCAGGTAGAGTCAAGAGTGCATATCCCGAAGGACGTAGTCAAGGAGTTCTTTAAGGGGGATGACATAGGACAATGGTTTAGGGCATATGAGGTAGCCATGTCCTCCCACCGGGTCCCTGAGAAGGATTGGGGAGCGGGGTTGTGGGGAAGGTTCCTTAGCGAAGGGAGAGATACCTTACTAGATTTGCCCGTCGAGAATCAGAGGTCCTATACCCACATGAAAGAAGCTTTGTTGAGCAGGTACGGGCTTACCCCTGAAATGTATAGACAGAAGTTTAGGGGGTGTACTAAGCGGCCTGGGAATACGTATGTGGAATATGTGACTTACTTTTGCAGAGCACTGGATGGTTGGGTGAAAGGTAACAAAGTGAATGATTTTCAAGGTCTCTTTGATTTAATTGCATGGGAGCACTTGTCTGATCACTGTTTTCCTGAGTTACGCCAACATCTGATCGATAGCAAGCTGTCCAACCCGAGGAAGCTTGCTGAGGAGGCGGACCGCTGGCTCAGCACCAGGGTCCACAAGGGTCCCGTGGGGGATTCCGCCAAGAGTGGGCAGGGTCCCCAGCAGAAGAGTGGGGGGGACAAAGGGGGAAAACAGAAAGGGTTCCAAAAAGGCCCCCAAAGTAGTTCCCAAGGGAATCCGCAGCAGGGTTCTCAGCCTCCCCCACCCCCGAAGCAGAATGGGGCCCCGACAGGTAAACCTGTTCCGAAGGGGCCCTTCAATTGTTTCAAATGCGACGAGCCTGGGCACATATCGAGTGACCCCAAGTGTCGCCTATTTGGAAAACCCGCACCCACTGGTGCTCCGCCCCGACAAGTGACTAGCGTTCACCTGGGAGAAGAAATGATGGTCCCGGGGGGTGGAGATCCCGTTCACATGACCCTGGTCTCGTTAGGAGACAGCGAGATGATCCCTACGAACTACCTGCCCTCCAACACTAAAAAATATGGGCAGGTGGTGATCATCAATGGCAAGGAAGCTGAGGCTCTTAGAGACACAGGAGCCAGTGTGACTGCAGTGAGGCAGCACCTGGTGTCTCAAGAGCAGGTTGTACCCCATGCCTACTGTAGGGTTATCAACGCTGATAATTCTGAGAGTCAGTGTCCGATGGCTCAAGTTCCCTTCGAGTGGGGGGGGGTCTCTGGTACTCTGCAGGTCTGTGTGAGGAAAACCATGCCTGTTGACTGTTTGCTAGGGAACGACTTGGAGCACTCCCCTTGGGAAAAGGTGGAGAAAGCGACTCACCTGCGGATGGTGGGTCTGCCTGACTGGGCGTGCGTGACCACACGGTCGATGGCAGCCAGTAAGGGTGATCGAGAGGTCCTGGGGCCTGATGGAGAGGCCCAGGAACCGGTCTTAGGGAGAAGGCGCAGGGGGCGCGGGAAACCGGCCCCTGAAGTTCCTACGGTCCAGGAGGAGGCAGACCTTGAGGGGGATGCCCTGGAGCCTACGGGGGAACAGATCGCTGAACTGGGGGACCTGCCTGAGCTGACCCATTGGCAGCAAGAAGGAGGACCCTCCAGGGAGGAATTCTGCAGGGAGCAGAAAGAATGCCCTTCTCTCGTGGGTATGCGGCAGCAGGCTGCAGACCAGGCCAGTGGTGTTCAGGCCAAGACACATTACGTGTACTGGGAGAATGACCTCCTGTATTCGGAGCCTAAGGCTGCTGAACCTGGGTCAGCCCGTGTGCTGGTGGTACCCCAGAAGTTCAGAGCCTTCCTACTGGGTCTGGCTCATGATGTGCCTTTAGCAGGACATCTAGGGATGGACAAGACCTATGACAGGCTTGTCACCCCCTTCTACTGGCCCCAAATGCATAAGAGTTCCGATACTTATTGCAGAACCTGTCCGACTTGCCAGGCAAGTGGGAAGACGGGAGGGAAGAACAAGGCTCCCCTCCAACCCTTCCCTGTCGTCGGTACGCCATTCCAGCGAGTGGGTATTGACATCGTCGGGCCTCTGGACCCCAAGACAGCCATGGGCAACAGGTTCATCCTGGTCTTGGTGGACCATGCCACCCGGTACCCTGAAGCCATACCTCTGAGGACAGTGACGGCTCCCGTGGTGGGGCGTGCACTGATGGGAATTTTCTCACGAGTAGGATTCCCTCTAGAGGTAGTGAGCGACAGGGGGACCAATTTCATATCGAAGTATATGAAGTCCCTTTGGCAAGAGTGTGGCGTAACGTACAAGTTCACCACACCTTACCACCCCCAAGGTAACGGGTTGGTTGAAAGATTCAACCGAACCCTCAAAGGCATGATCATGGGCCTGGAAGGTCCGATGAGGCGTAAGTGGGACGTCCTCTTACCATGCCTACTGTTTGCATATCGCGAGGTGCCACAGAAGTCCCTAGGGTTCAGTCCCTTTGAACTGCTGTACGGCCACCCCGTGAGAGGACCGCTGAGTTTGGTAAAGGAAGGCTGGGAGCAATCTCCCAGGAAACCTCCCCAGAATGTATATAGCTACATGCTGGCCTTCAGAAACCAGACCAGGCGCTTCAGACAACTTGCCGAGGCAAATCTGGAAGCGAGCCAGGAAGAAATGAAGCGGTGGTACGATCAGAATGCCACTCTGGTCGAGCTTCAGCCTGGACAAGAGGTGTATGTCCTGGCCCCGGTGGAGCCCTGTGCCCTTCAAGATAAGTGGACAGGCCCATTCGAGGTTGTGGAGCGGAAGAGCCCCGTGACATACTTGGTGGACATGAAGACGGCCAGGAACCCTTTGCGGGTCCTACATGTCAACCGCCTCAAGCCCCACTTGCGAAGGTCCGAAGTGGGCATGTTATTGGCAACCGATGACGGAATGGAGGAGGAGTCAGAGCCTCTACCGGACCTCTTGGTGGCCTGTGAGAAGGATGGGTCAGTGGATGGAGTTAACCTCTCACCCTCCCTGACCGCCGAACAACAGGAGGATTGCCGCCAGTTGCTGGGGCAGTTTCCAGACCTGTTTTCCCTGGTTCCGAGTGTCACAGATTGGTGCGTCCATGATGTGGACACTGGAGACAGCTTGCCGGTGAAGCATAAGGCTTACCGGGTGACTGACAGGGTACGGGCCTGCATCAAGGAGGAGGTCTCCAAGATGCTTGCCCTCGGGGTGGTTGAGTCTTCCAGCAGTCCTTGGTCCAGCCCCGTGGTCTTGGTTCCGAAGGCTGCTGCGCCGGGAGCCACACCCGAACTCCGGTTCTGTGTGGACTACAGAGGACTCAATTCAGTCACGAAGACTGACGCGCACCCCATCCCCAGAGCTGACGAGCTCATCGATCGGCTAGGGGCTGCCCGGTTTCTCAGCACGTTTGATCTGACGTCTGGGTACTGGCAGATCGCCTTGACCGATGGGGCAAAGGAGAGGTCGGCATTCTCTACACCAGATGGGCATTTCCAGTTCCGGGTCATGCCATTTGGAATGAAGAATGCCCCTGCCACCTTTCAGAGATTGGTCAACCAGGTGTTGGCTGGACTGGACGAGTTCAGTGCCGCCTACCTGGATGACATCGCGGTGTTCAGCGGCACCTGGCCCGAACACCTGCGACACCTCTGGGAAGTGTTGATGGCCCTGCGCAGAGCAGGCCTCACAATCAAGGCAAGCAAGTGCCAGATTGGGCAGGGTTCCGTGGTGTACTTGGGACACCAGGTTGGGAGTGGCAAGGTAGCCCCCTTGCAGCCCAAAATCGAAACCATCCTGGCTTGGGAACCCCCCAAGACCCAGACTGCAGTGAGAGCCTTCCTGGGGCTCACTGGGTATTACAGGAGGTTTGTCAAGGGCTATGGCACGATCGTGACCCCCTTGACAGAGCTGACTTCGAAAAAGCAGCCCAGGAATGTGATTTGGACTGACACCTGTCAGAAAGCTTTCGACACCCTGAAGACTGCCATGTGCACGGCGCCCGTGCTCCTGGCCCCTGATTTCTCCAAAGAGTTCATTGTGCAAACAGACGCTTCAGAGCATGGTGTAGGGGCTGTTCTTTCACAGATGACTGAGGAGGGCTTTGACCAACCCGTAGCCTTCATAAGTCGGAGGTTACTTCCACGGGAAAGTAGGTGGAGTGCAATAGAGCGTGAAGCATTTGCTGTGGTCTGGGCGCTGAAGAAGCTAAGACCCTACTTGTTTGGGTCTCACTTCCGAGTTCAGACGGACCACAGGCCCCTCAGATGGTTGATGCAAATGAGGGGTGAGAACCCGAAACTGTTGAGGTGGTCCATTTCTCTACAGAGTATGGACTTTACGGTGGAACACCGCCCTGGCACCGATCACGCCAACGCTGACGGTCTGTCCAGATTTTTCCGCCTTAGTGATGTGGAACTCCCTGGGGAAGGGTAGTTCCCCCCACATTTCAGCTGGAGGGGACACATGTTAGACCTGGCACCTTGGCGTGAGTCTCCCTTCCACTTTTTGCTGATGTGCCTCCGATGTTTTGCTGGTTTTCCGATACTCAGGGCACTGCGCCACGGCTGATCCGTGCCGCAGTGCAAGTGCTCCCTACTGTAAACTGTACATACGATTGGTATCCATGATTGGTGCATTGGATTTACTGTTAGTCCCTAGTAACGCGCACGAGAGAGTGCCGGGGCGTGTAGATGCCAATACTGCTGGTGGGCTTGCAGCGCTGGTTGCGCCACCCACCCAAGCAGCCGTAAAGATGTGTCTGGGAACTGCGACCGCAGAACCCGCGTGCGGTCTCGTACTGTCACGCTAGCTGGGCCAGTGTCCCCACTTGCCAGCACCGACCCTTCCCTTGACTACATATTAGTCACCCCTATGGTAGGCCTGCGGGCAGGGTGCATTGTAGGTGCGAGGTAGGACAAGCCCTGATGTGCGTGGCCTGTCCTGGTAGTGACCTACAACGAAGACCGTATCTCACTACTGAAGGCTACCTGCTCCGTTAGGCCAGACTGAGCTGCGAGGATTATTATACCCTATAATCCCCGCAGGCTCAAGGAGCATGGTAGTGAGTCGTGTTTAGTATGCCTGGACTCAGGATGATGAGATATTTCTTGTAGTCAAGTTTATTTCATTATCCTGGGTTTGCAAATGCTACTTTTAGAAAGTCAGCATTTGCTTGCCTAACCATTTCAGTTGCCTCTGCCAGTATGTGTATCCGACTGTCTGGGATGTGTGAGTGACAGGGCTGGAGGGATGACAGGTGGTGAATGCACAGATTACACCTTAGTGGGAGGTAGGAGTGCCTCTTGACTCGAACTGTCACCGTGCCCGGCCACCACAATGCTGGCTCCACCCTCCTGGGGAGCGGCGGATGACTCTGCCGGCACCTGACCCAGGAAGGGCGAAGCCCCCATCAACAAGGTACTCTGGCCACTCCTGTCCGGACAATGCCGGCTCCACCTCCTGTGGGGCGTCTGATGCGCCTGCCCCTCACACTGAACGCAGAAGCCGGAGTACACCCGCCGGGGTACTCCTGAACGGAGAGTGGCTATGCAAAGGCCCCCCTGGCCTGCGAGAACAAAAGAATTGGCCTATAAAAGATGGAGCCCTGCTCCTTGAAAGTTAGATCCAGTTTGGGCCACAGAACGACTCTGCCCTACGAGAAGGACCGCGAGAAGACAAGGAAGGGTGCTGACTCTTGCCTGTGTCTGGTGCCTTGCTGCTGAAGGAGAGGAAGACAAAAAGACTACGAAAAGACTTTTGTGCTACTTGTGCCAAACTCTGCAAAGAGATCTCCAAGGGCTTGGAACTGAACTTGCCCCCTGACCAGCGTCCCAGGACCAGTGGACGCTAGACCCCCCTTGGAAGAAAGCGACTGCGGGAGCTGACCATCGCCGCAGTACCGACAAAGAGGAAGCTCCTCTAAGGCATCCACTCCCTCCCGACCACCGTGACCGGGGCCCCAAAGCTACAGCGGAAGCACAGTGAGGACCAGCCGCCGCTGGCCCGAACATCGTGACCACACCTGCGCTGGGAGCCCGAGAGCAAAGCGAAGGAGGACCCGTCTGGTCTGAGCTATCGAGGCGACTGCATAGCGAGCCGTCCCTCACCTGCAAGGACAGACTATTGCCCTACGAGAATCCACAAGGTCGGTAACCTGCCCGACAGCCCAGCTGTGAGCCCACAGCTGCACCGACATTTGGCTGGGTACGTCCTGCACTTGGGGACCGTACTGCCACTTGTCACCGCCACACAGCCGCCAACTCCAAGGTCGGAGCAGACGACGAAGAGAGGACCGTGCCGCCACAGAGCACCGCTGCCCCGGACGACCAGTGACCTGCTCGGCCGAAGAGCCGCAACGATCAGCGACACCGGGAAGGCAACGCGACGTGGGACAGATCCCCTGGAAGCCGCTGGCTCCACAAAGAACTTTGTTTAACGCCGGCCTACGGGCCTTACAAGAACTACGATAAGAACTGTGGTAACCTAAAGCTAATATCCTGCAACCGTATCCGTTAAGTTTTGACCGTATTCACAAGCCTGCGTAAAGTTTATATAAAGAGATATATTTTTACACGAATACAGTCTGGTCTCGTTGTGTGGTGGGTTGGTTGTAAAGGTGTACTGTTGCAGGTGTTTAACCCTATGTGCCCCAAAGATTAGCCTAAGACTGCTTAAGCCACACTACCTAGAGGGTAAGCAGAGGTTGTCTGGAAGGTAACCCTCAGCCCTGACGAGGAAGAGAGAGTCCCTGCTTGTCGCTAGTGCTTGCACTGCGCCAACTAGAGTCTCCCCCTTCCTACATGCAGAAAGTTACACCTTCCTGAACATGTACTAGTTATTGACACAGGGCAGTGGAACAAGCTACTTTGCTGCTCTGTCCTACAGCAAAACAAAAGGGCAGGAATCTATGAGATACGGCGCATTCCTGTCCTCTTCCACTGTGCTTGTGCACAAAGGACTGCCGTGCGCCAACGCAGGCACCCTTGCTCCATGGCGCAACCGTGTCGGCATTATAGGAATTATTGTTTTTGTGCAGGAAGGGATCATCAATGGAGGCGTTTTCCTCCTTCTATGGTGCTGCTGAATGAAGCCCTCAAAGAAAGATGAAAAACAAGGAAAATAAAGTCATTTCTCCTCGTTTGCCTCCCTTGGGGAGGTGCAGGCTTTTGAAGTATTCCCAGGTTTACAACTCATTGTAAATATGGAAATGCATCACAATCCATGGGTGTTGCATGGGAACACCCACCACAACACCCATGGAAAGTCTTCATGACGTAGAGTAAGGCAGGACACTCGACTCCTGATGCGTTGCCTCACTACATCTCTACAAGGCCATGAAAGCCTCGTAGATATGGGTCCGCACTCGGCGCCACTGGCGCATCGAAAAAAGTGACACACCGTTGATGCAATGGGCTTGTAAATAAGCCCCTTATTCTTAAAGGTTTCTTTGTCTTTGTTTGTGTTCTGCAGAGCGCAGCACACATGCAAAGAGAAAGTAAAAAGGAGAAATAAAGACTTTTCCCCTCGTCGCGGCAGCCTAAGACAGGGGCACTATTTTGGCAGGAACCGCGATTTACAGACTTTAGCAAATCTTGGTTTGTGTCAAATTACCTGGGTGGATGCACCAGACCTGGCTCTTTGGCTGAATGGATCTGCTGTCCCCCCTCCCTCTCAGCACCTTGAGACCCTCACGGGTGAGGAGAGCGCTTTACAAAACCTGATTAATTGAGTGATTGTAAATGCAGATGTTCCACCAAGGTGAAGCCTTCCTGAATCATAGTTTATGCTCCGCCTTGAGTAACTTGTGTATTTTTTTTCGTTTACAATGATACGCAATTTAGGTTTTGCGTGGCTTTACATAAATCCCATAATACATTTTGCTTTGCGGCTACACTACAACGTGGCACGCACACAGGGCAAAATTTGAGTAAGTCTGACCCTATGTTTAAACTAACTTGAAAACTTTTCCCACTTTGTATGTGTGCTCCGCAGCGCCGCAGAAATGGAAAGCTTGAAAAGTTTGGAGAAATAAAAACATTTCTCCCACTTCGTGCTTGCCTCGAGGAGCTGTTATTTTGTGGCGCTAAGCTCTATCTAACAATGGTAGTCGAGAGTGTTTTGCATCAAAAACATTGGTGGTAGAGTGGGAGCAACCATGTGCCACAAGCCCTTGACGCAAACTAAAGCAAAGCAGCACAAAGGACTACTTTGTGTTACCTTTAGGCCTCATTCCAGTGAAAACAAGTCGGACTGAAAAAAAAGGGGCAGATTTACTGTTTCATGCAATGCAGCTCAGCAGTCAAATTAAGATATGGCCCTGCGGCTCTTTTCTAATGCCCTGCCATGTTCAAGCTCCCTACTGCATATGGCTTTGTGTAAAAAGCATGCGTGGTAACATGGGAATGCCCATGTACCACCAATGATATGCCCCCTTGACACAAATTTGTGCATAGTTCTGTTTGCACTACTTTTTAAACCGCATTCCTGTGTGAAAAAAAGTTTTGTGCTGGAAAGTATACAGTTTACCAACACTTTTCATTACTTTTGTGGCTTTGCACCAGTGCAAAGTGTTAATAAATCTTCCTCTAGTGTCAAAATGCAACTTTTCTTACTTTCATTTTCTGTTTAAATAGTGCCTCGTATTGTGAATGCCTTCAGCGCACTAGAAAAAAAAGGAGCTTTTTGTCCACCCACTGTACATCTCCCTTCTTTTCTTCAGTGCGTTTGTGATGCTGAACTGGTCTAGGACACCAATGACCTTAAACAAAAGAGTAGGGCCGTTCTCGTTCTCTGCTGTTCTTGGAGGTCATGAGTCTTTGTTGAAGGCAGTCAGTCCTCACAAGTTTCTGAAGTCACAGCCGCAGGATGAGTCGACTTTGGTGCAGTTTTAGACCAGGGCAGTAGACAGGCCTGCTGGGTGCCAAGTTAAGTAATTGCCTCGGTCTTCTTTTGCAGCTCCTCGTGTCCTATCTCTTCTTGGCACGGTGAACGAATATGGGACAGCTATGCAGCCCACAAAAGCACCACCCGCAGACACCATCACCTCATCAGATCTGCCAAAAGGGCTTCCTTCTAAGACCGCCTAGACAACAATGACCACAACAGCAAAGAGCTCTTCAACATCGTGAAGGAACTCTCCAACCCCAGCTCCAACACCAATGACATCACACCTTCGCAAGACTCCCTGGCCACCTTCTTCCATCGCAAGATCACAGACATCGCCAACAGCTAAAACGCCACGACTGCCCCGACAACCACTGAGACCTCCGCCCCCACGGCCACCATCTGCACCGACCGCTTACTCTCCTGAACCAACATAAATGACGATGACACCATCAAGATCATGAACACCATCCACTCCGGATCTCCGTCAGACCGATGCCCACACCACATCTTCAACAAAGCCAGCACCACCATCGCACCCCATCTCCGGAAAGCCATCAACATCTCCTTCGAGACAGCACATCTTCAACAAAGCCAGCAATACCATCGCACCCCATCTCCGGAAAGCCAGCACCATCTCCTTCAAGACAGCAACCTTCTCGGAGAGCTAGAAGCACGCCGAGATCAACGCCTTACTCAAAAAACCCAATGCGGACCCCAAGGACCTCAAGAACTTCCGGCCCATATCCCTGCTCCCAATCCTGGTGAAGGTCATCGAGAAGACCGTCAACAAACAACTAACCTGCTACCTCGAGGAGAACAGCATCTTGGACCCGTCCCAGTCCGTGTTCTGCAGCAACAACAGCACTGAAACTGCCCTCATTGCCACCAACGATGACATTAGGGCCCTGCTAGACAATGGAGAAACCGCTGCCTCATCCTCCTGGACCTGTCAGCCGCCTTCGACGCGGTCTGCCACTGCACCCTACGCACACACCTCCACGATGCTGGAATCTAAGAGAAGGCCCTGGACTGGACCACCTCCTTCCTCTCCAGCAGAACCCAGAGCATCCGCCTGCCCTCTTTCTGCTCCGAAGCCACAGAGATCATCTGCGGCGTACCCAAAGGCTCATCCCTCAGCCCAACACTGTTTAAAATCTACTTGGCACCGCTCGCCCACGTCGCCCGACTGTATGACCTCAACATCATCTCCTACGCCGGCGACACCCAGCTAATCTTCTCCCTCACCAAGGACCGCCAAAACCAACCTCCACAAAGGAATGAAAGCCGTCGCCGATTTGATAATGAACAGCTGACTGAAGCTAAACTCGGACAAGATGGAAGTCCTTAACCTCGGATCCACCCCCTCAGCCTGGGACGACTCCTGGTGGCCGACCACATTGGGAACAGCTCCAACACCCTCCAACCACGCACGCAACCTAGGATTCATCCTCGACTCCTCCCTCTCCATGTCTAAACAGGTCAACGCCATCTCCTCCTCCTGCTACAACACCCTCCGCATGCTCTGCAGGATCTACAAGTGGATCTCGACCAAAACAAGAAGAACGGTGACACATGCCCTCATCAGTAACAGACTACGGCAACGCACTCTATGCAGGAATCCCAGCCAAACACCTACGACGACTACAACGCATCTAAAACGCCTCCACCTGACTGATGGTCAACGTCCCTCGCTGCAGCCACATCACCCCCCACCTGAGAAACCTACACTGGCTCCCCGTCGACAAGAGGATCATCTTCAAGCTTCTCACCCACGCACACAAAGCACTCCACAACGCCAGCCCAGCCAACCTGAACAGGAGACTCAGCTTCCACACCCACATCCGCCAGCTCCGCTCCGCCAGCCTCACCCTTGCCGCTGTACCCCGCATCCAACGTACGACCTCCAGTGGCAGATCCTTCTCCTACCTGGCCGCCAAGACTTGGAACACCCTCCCTACCCACATACGGCAGACCCAGGACCTACTCGCCTCCAGAAGACTCCTCAAGACCTGGCTCTTCGAACAGTAGCAGCACCCCCCACCCTTCCCCTTCAGCGCCTTGAGACCTCACGGGTATGTAGCGCGCTCTACAAGTACTCTGATTGATTGATTGATTGACATGAGCCAGCGTGAACAGCTCGTGCACAGGTGAGGTCATAAAAGGGCTCAGTGTTCATTAAGCTTCTGCCCCCCCTTTCAGAGCCTGAGCGGGCTTTGCATGGAGTTTGGCCAAAGTGGGTGGAGTTAGGGGCGGTTTAAAGATGTGCACAGTGAACGCTGCTGTGCGTAAGCATGTAGCTTTATAAAGACTGTGAGCCATATTTGTGACCTGGTTTGATTGGTTTGATTCGCTCTTGCACCATGCACCGTGGTGCAAGGGCGACGCACAACTTATGTCTGATTTCTTAATCAATGCAAAGCCACTTTGTGTGGCTCCATAAATATGGAGCAATGTAGCGCAAATTACTGTGTTGCATTACTCTGCCCGAGTAAGGGCATTCCATGGGCACTGCATGCATGTTTCCACGCACCTCCCATAGATTTTGATGCATTCTCAGATTTACAAGACCTTGTAACCCTGGGAATGCGCCAAAAAGATAACCTCCTGAGGTGAGGCATAAGGAGGAGAAATATCTTTATTTCTGCTTGATTTTTTCATCTTTCCATTCTGCAGCACACATTCAAAGAGGAAAAAGCCTCTCAGTATTGTTTTTGTGCAGGAAGATTTCCCTTCCTGTACAAAAACAATACCGCCTGCAAAGGAGGCACCCTGGCACCATTGTGCAAAAGTGCCGGCTCGCAGCAGTACCAGTGGGATTTGCCTGACAGCTTTTTGTGGGAGAGAGGGAGCGAAGCGGGACTACAAGGTCCAGGAGCCCCGCAACCACCGACACCTGTGCTCCTCTAGCCACCGCCCACAGCCTATATCTTTGCGCACGCCCCCTGCTTCGCGGGACGTGCGCCGGGAGAAGCCCGGGCCAAGGGCGGGCCCGTTTGAGCCCGTTCGAGGCTCTTGCAGGCTGGGCTGGGCCCACTTTCTAACATTTGGATCAGGACATCGGAGCTCACCATAGTGCAGTAAGACTTCAGGCCTTGGTTTAAATCTCTCCAATTGGGGGGGGGGGGGGGGGTCAAAATTGTGAATTGCTCATTCAACTGCAATGGCGAATGGTGCTAACAAGGAAAAGATGGGCTCGAAGGGGGGTAGCATGATGGGAACATTGGATTATTTAATCAGGAAAGCTTTGAATGTCCTTGCCCAAGAGATAGCAGTCACGGAACGACGGCTATCACTCGATCCACTACCTGTCAAGCACTCGTTTTTGGGTGGGTCCACGTCAGATCGCTCTCCTGCTCATGGTCTAACCAACAGCACTGACCATCCCCTTATGTTGACACCTTAACGGAAACAGGGGATAGTACTTCTGCCCTGGCAGATTCTGTGCCAGAGAACAGGGTACAGGATCAGCCTTCATGTGCTATAACCAGGACGAAGTCCGACCCCTCCGCGAGATGAAAGGAACCCTTAAAGGATATGCAAGGTGCCAACAAAAAGAAGCGGGAGGGTGGTCACTCGAAGAAAAACTGTCCCAGCAAATCAAAGCCGACAAGGATGGGAGAAGAAAGACGGAAAAATCCGGGACAGATTGTGGAGATGGAGCCAGAGACACCTCTAGTTGCCCCGACTGTTCCCAATATACTAGAGGTCCCTGTGCCCATACTGAACAATGCTTCCTGGGACAAAGTGGGGGCCATAATTGCTGACTGTTTGTCACCACTTATAAACAGATTGGCTGCTATTGAAGAAAATCTAGTATCTCTTGCCAATCTCTGTGATAGGAACTCTGGGGTCGTAGCCAGGCTAAGCCATGTTAGTAACCAACAAACCTCTCAACAACAACTCCCCTCCCTAATACCCGACTGTCCTCTGACTTCACCCGACTTAACCTCTTCGCCGCTAATGACAAGGGTAACTCGTCATGGACTTTCCATTGATTTCAATGGAAATTATATGAGAAAGAAGAGTAATGCCTTAGCAGTAAAGGGGTTAAACAACACTGGTGTAGTGAGGCAGGGGCCAGCCGATCAAAGTGCACAGGGGGTTGGGGACTTGGACACAGCAAAAACAGGGACAGTATCGATTGTTGCCAACTGTGGTCGGGAACAGCATCCCCAAAACAAATTAACACTCAGAAATGATCACGGTGTACCCTTACACTACCAGTCCAATAACAAAACATCGCACATAAGAATTGACTTACCCCCTGAATCCAGCCCTTATGTAGTGGTTTTAGCTGGAGTACCTGAGTTGAGGAATCATACCTGACACTAAAGAATAAGGTCACGGACTGGCTTAACAAAAACAGACCACTCCCACTGCATGTAACCCGCAAAATTATGTTTGTCCGTAGAGTGTCATGGGTGGGCCATAGATTGAAGGACACAAAGGGAGATTGCATCCTGGTAAATTTTAGAGACACACGTACGGTGTCTTAATTTTGCGAGTGGAGTCAGCCTAGAACCGTTTCAGTTATTCAGTCTTACCCCCTGTCGCACTTTTACCCCTCTGGCTCACTGCAAATTAGTCCATGTGCTGAACAAGGTTGGAATACTGCAGGGTGTTCAACAGTGGGTGGTTCCAGTCGGGGCAGGTTCACTAACCCCCTACTCCCCCCGCCGTCCACCTGCAAAACAGAGACAGCTGCCTGGATATGGTGGGCTGCCTGAACCCCTGTCACTTGCAGTCCTCTTTTGTGGATAAGGATGGGGCAGACTGTGGGACAGAGTGGAAGGAGTTGAATGATGGCCCTGCTATAATCTCTACCCCTGCTGGGGGCCGGAGTGCTGTAAGAAGCATGGCGGTGGCATTGACCCTAACTATCCCAAGTTGCAGCCCACTCTCTACTGATAGATCCAAGGAGCCCATAGCAGACTTAGCCCACGAAGGCCGCCCACTGCCCCCCTTATTAACCATAATAGGGGGGGTAAATGAGGAGGCACCTAAGAGCACGGCTGTGGGTGCTAGGACAGAGACACTTAAAATGTTATCTTGGAATTTGGCAGGTTTGACTAACAAGCTGACCTGTCCTGACTGGGGTTCTTTTGTGGACGAATGTGATGTGTGCCTCTTTCAAGAGACCCGGGCTCGGACGGAGCAATATCGGACAGGATTTGCTTAGTTCTTTGTCCCGGCAGTATGGGGAGGGAGAGGTCGTCCGTCAGGGGGTCTCACAATTTGGATTGGATCCCATCTGGGCTGTACGGTCAAGCCAACACCTGTTCCAAAGATATTCAATGTGTAATTCTTATTTTGCCGAACGCTTTTACCATAGAATTGATCAATGTTTATTCACTCCCTTTCAGTATAACCAAAGAGTCCAGTACTATCGAGGACCTGTCCCTCTTTATTTCAACAATCCCGAGCTGTACTTATCTTCTGGTAGGGGGTGATTTAAATTGCCATTACGAGCCCCTTGAGGGTATGAGTGATGTTGATCTATCAGCAGAGGACAATCATTGGTCCATCCCTCTGATTCAGGCTCCATCACCCAGGGCATGGACCCCGTTAGCTGTACAGCTCATGGCATTAACTCTAACCCACTCCCTATGAGCATGCAACGGCTGCACCCCCTCAGATTCCCCTGCCAAACCTACTTTTAACAAACCTGGACAAATGTCCCATCTTGATTACTTTCTGGCTGAGACAAGGTTATGGCCAAAGGTAAAGGATCTTAACGTTGTCACTAGAGTCGATAGCAACCATAATGCATTAATTTTGGAATTGGGTTTGCCTAATACCAGCAGGAGTGGTGTTCTACCTTCCGGGGATAACAATGGTCTCACCCTATCAAATGATAGGCGCAGAGTAAGATGGCACAAATTAGTGGAACATCCGGAAAAAATAGAAAAACTCTATAGCTTGGCGATTCCTTCCTTTATAGAGGTTGTAACCCTATTCAATCCACCTCTGCCCCCTGATTATTTTAATAAGATGGAGGCTCTTCACGAGGGCCTAGTACTCAGTCTGGCAGATGTATTAAATCCTCGGGCTCTCAAGAAGGGAAATAGGGCCCCTCACTGTTCTTGGTATAATACAACTGGCCGGATGGCCAAAACAGAATTATTGCAAGCCATAAAAGATAATAATAGATCAGCAATCCAAGACAGGAGGGCACACTACAAAAGGATAACTAAGTGTGCGAAGGAAGAATGGGGTTATAACAAGTGGTTCAGTCTAACACATGCGCTAGCTTCTAAAGATACTCGGAAATTCTGGTCTATTATAAATACCGGCTATAGTGAGCCGAAAACAGCCATCGAATCCAATATATCGGAGGTAGTCTGGGAAGGCCATTACCGGGCCTTGCACTCCATTGAGGGTCTTCCTGTTGACCCTGTAAACATTTCAACTCAAACTGTACTCAAAATGCACTCTGAGGTGACTGAGTTCATGGAGGTGGAAGTTTGCAATGGAATCACTAAACTTGCTACAGGCAAGGCACCAGGCCTGGATAAACACCCGGGTGACCTTTTCAGGCGCGAGCCAAAAATTTGGGGTCCTTATCTTCGGATTCTTTTCAACATGATTCTGAGAGGCATGGCGGTTCCCTGTACCTGGCTGGGTGCAGAGATTGTCCCCATATATAAAAATGCCTCTCCTCTGCTCCCATCCAACTACAGACGCAGAAGCCTTATTGATGTCCCCCAGAAAATCTTTGCGAGACTCATTCTGGATAGTCTACAGGACTGGATAGAGGAGTTCACAATTCTTAGTCCCTACCAGGCAGGGTTTAGGAAGAATACCTCCACCGTGGACCAAATTTTTCACTTACTACTCCTACACTGGAAAATGGTAAGAATAGGGGGTGGCAGCCTCTATTTGGTATTCATGGACCTTCGCTCCGCATTTGATCTTGTCCCCCGGGGGAAGCTCTGGAGTGTTCTTCTCAAGCTGGGTATCCCCATCCACCTTCTATCCGTCCTAATGAGGTTGCATGAGGCCAACTTTGCCCAAGTTAGATGCTGGAAAAGTGGCGCCCTGTCGTCCCGATATCTTGTTGGCAGGTGGGTAAGGCAGAGTTGCGTGCTTGCACCGACCCTGTTCTGCCTCTATGTCAATGGGGTAATCACCCATCTTAATGGAGTACAGGACAACGACGCTCCGAAGTTAGCCGGCAACAGGGTGCCTGCCATCATGTTCGCCGATGATACCCTTTTACTCTCTAAATCCCCAATGGGTATACAGCGAACATTGGATGGTTTTGAAGAATTTTGCACTGCCCGGGGATTGGAGATCAACTCCCTTAAAACCAAATTTATGATCTTTAATCCCCCTAGAACAACTCGACCGAATCCAAGTTTGGGGACAACGAGACTCGAAATAGGTAAACACCTTTGACTATCTGGGGGTTACCATCAATGAGAACTTGACGTGGGGTCCCCAGCAAACTAAATCGCAACTAAAATTTGCCCAACTCCTGGGCGGAATCCTTAAATTATCCAATAAATCTACTAATAAACCTGTTGGTCCTCCGTTGGAAGTTTACAGATCACAAGCAAGGGGTGCTATTTTGTATGGGGTGAACTCTGGGAAAACTGTAATTGGACCGAAATTACCCGGGTTGAGAATAAATTCCTAAAACAGCGGCTAGCACTCCCAACTAGTACCCCGCTCCTTCCTCTAAGGCTTGACCAGGGGATTAGACCTATCGATGAAGAGTTAGCATTAAAACCTCTCAGGTTCTGGCGCAGGCTCTGGGTCACACCAGAGCTGATAAACTACAGACAGGAACTCAAAGAAATATTGACTTACCCGAGCGATTTGAAAATCCCTTGGATCACTTTTATTAAGAACGAGTTTACAAGGCTAGGAGTTCCTACTCTACGGACTGATCCTGAGAGGGAATGTAAAACCATCTCACGCATCACGCTCACGAAAATTTACTGTTTTGAGAAAATTTATGTAGCACTAAGTAATCCCCAAATTGGTTCTGTTACCGCTTCCTTTTTGTCTGTGAAAGACTCTTATCTGTTTGAGCGATTTTTAGATGTCATATACCCAATTTTAGCAAATAAACTGAATGTACAACTGAGGCATGGGGTTCTACCCTTACGAGCTCTCACTAGCAAGTGGTCATCTCTTGCTCTGAAGAACTGGCCAGCATGCATATGTGATGCCGAAATCGAGCTCCACGTTTTTTTCTTTTGCTCGGCATACGTTAAACCGAGGAGGTATTGGCTCCTACCCCTGTGCAAAAATGTGGGTTTTCGGCACTGTATGCAAGCGCTCACAGTGCTAAAGTCTGACAAAACTGGATATATTGTATTTGCAGTGTCACAATTTTTGACAGCTATGTGGCACAAGTACAGAACCTTTGTTGATTGAGTTTAAGCTTAGTACGGCACCCAATGACTTCCCATTGTTTTTTATAAATTTCATTGCTTTTTTAAAATCTTTTTTATCTTTATCATATTAACGGGGCTTTGACATTAATGGATTTTCCCTAACTGGGCCTATCTGGAAAATGTTTTAGAAATAATTTTTGTATTAGTCGATTTTTAATATATGTGTACTGTTCTTATATGTTTTTATCCTACTTTTCATGGTATTTTACCGAAATAAAGTTTTCTTGACTGACTGACTGACTGACTGAAAAGTGCCTGCGTTGGTGCTTGGCTGACAAAACAGTGCCAGCAGGGGGAAAGAACAGGAATGCACCGTATTGGATAAATACAGTGAATTGTTGTCTTTTGCCAATGACGCAGGGCATTACAGTAATGTGACTTTCTGCTCTGCCCAGCGCCACTAAAGTCGTAAATATGGCCCTATGAGTGTAGAGGCGACGTGCGCAGCTACCGTGTCTGACGGTAGGACCACCAGCGAGGAGCTCTCATCAACATTATTACAAACTTGAATTTCTTTGCGCCCGAGTGATCCTGTTATAGATGTCAGAGCCAATCAGACTTTAAGTTGGGAGTGCGCCGTGCTTGACCGTGTTTGGTAAGAAACGCTCTTAGCTTTGGCCAATAGATGTCTCTTTCCTATCATCATGGACACTGCCGCGTTGTCATTTTTCTTAGTGGCTTACAGGGCCTTTTGATGGCCATTGTCCATTACAAGGCAGTGCACTCACGCTTCTGCTGCTTGTGACGTCACACCTATGGGCTCTGTACACATTGCACCTTGTGGTGCATAGTAAAGTTTGTGAGAAGGCTACCATGCATCGTGAAGACACATCCCCTCTGATGAGGACTTGTGTGGCCTCATGTTATGTTATGTTATGTTATGTTACTCGGATTTGTAAAGCATTCGTTCACCAAGTGGTTTCTTGGCGCTGGGGTAACAGAAACATTGCGCACAACATACTGTTTGATCATACGCCAGTCTAAAAAGCCATGTTGTCACATTCTCATGTATAGCTTTGTTGCTTTAAGAAATATGTGTAGAGGTCACATGCCACTGCATGCGACATGTTGTTCTTTAATTGTGTTCCATGTTTCACATGGCTGGTGGAGTTGTTATGCTTTACAGTCGAAGGGCAGTTTATGCTGAACTCTGCTGTAACAAGATGTACATCGTGCTGCTAATAAAGGAGCATCACTTTTAACTCAAAATGAGTCATTATTCAACACATGTCTTCAAGAGTTTCCTAAATTTACAATAACAGGGGTCGGGCCTGATCTCAAGTGGGAGGGGGTTCCAGATGCGGGGCAAGTACAGAGAGTCTGGAGCCCCCACGTTTCTTTGATCATAGATTCAAGCTATGGGTGGGTGTGTATTTTGAATGCGGCTTGAAATAAAGGCACGACCGCCTTATCAGTCAGGGCCAGTCCAGGGGCTTTGGGGCCCAGGGCAGGTGGGCAATGTGTGAGGCCCCTCTACTTGTCTTACAATGTGACATCACAGGCAATGACATCACAGGAAGCGCCACCAACTGGATATCATGGAAGCAACTTTGCAAGAAGCAGCTCTCCTGGTGCAGAGATCAGGAAAACAATAAAGTCAAACTTTTGAATTCATCTCTGACCATCTCTTTGTTTCCACTGGAGGTTCACCTCTGCCTCAATGTAGTGTACATTATTCCATTTCCGCATTGTTGTAGGTGCTCTTGGCTTCTACATTCTATGCTACGAAGGAGACTGTTAAACAACTGCCACAGAAACATACTCCACGCCCAGCATGCATCATCAATGGAGCTCATGGGTCAACAGACCAGTCCCTCACACATCAACCCTCTAGCAGCCGGCCTAAGCCCTACATGGAAATACACTGCACACGGCAATCCACAGCACCTCTCCCCTTATGCATGTGCCTAGAAGTCTCCTACTGTGACGCTTTACCATCTCTTCAAAGCTCTCTTTACCAGGATAATAGATGCAATCTTAAGATAGCCCTCACATCCACACTTCTTTCCTCATTCTCACCCTTTAGTCTTTCACCTTCCCTCTTTCCCTTTGCATCTAACCCAATCAGATGCCTCCAGGCCTTTCTCTCTTAATCACGCTGTCCTTTCTTCCTCTACACACAACCCAGACTAGCACCCTTATCATTCCCAGTCTCTCCTGGTCACTCTCTGCCCTATGCCTCTTCTCTCAACATAGCCGAACTGGACTCTCACACCTCTTCTCTCAACACAGCCGAACTGGACTCTCACACCTCTTCTCTCAACACAGCCGAACTGGACTCTCACACCTCTTCTCTCAACACAGCCGAACTCAACATAGCCGAACTGGACTCTCACGCCTCTTCTCTCAACATAGCCGAACTGGACTCTCACGCCTCTTCTCTCAACACAGCCGAACTCAACGCAGCCGAACTGGACTCTCACACCTCTTCTCTCAACACATCCGAACTGGACTCTCACACCTCTGCACCCATTTCCTTCTTAATCTCTGTTCCACATCTGTTTATTTCCCTACCTCAAAGCACCCTCTCTATCCCCTTTTATTGACCCCTTCCATACAGTGCTTAATTTGAGCCGGTGGTTTCTGTTGCTGGCACTGACATTTAATTGGCAACAACAGCACTTATTACACTCTGCCACATGGCAGCGCTGATTATCTAAATTTGAGATTAACACATCAACTGTAGTTTATTAATTCAATGTGCGTTCAAAACTACTTATATCTTTGGAGGCCTGGAACATTCTGAACTGTCGCACTTGCAGGGTGGTGATGGTTCGTCCTTGTGCTGGTTCTGTCCTTGGTGGTGCTGACAGGCGCAATGGGTGGTGCAGGCTGTGGTGACCTCCGATGAGGGTCCTGCTTCCATATCTAGACCCTCCTTGCTGTGTGTTCCTTCCAGTCAGTCTCTCGCTATTCTCCTACTTCTCATTCGCTCCTCTCTTTTTATAATGCTGAAGTGTCTCACTAATGCTCCCCGATATCAGGCTCCCCACTCCTCTCTCATACACCTCTTCAGACTCACCTCCCAAAAAACCCAGCCACAAAACCTACATCTCAACTCTCTGACAGCCGCGCTCCATACACCCCACTACATTCCCTCAACCTGCCATCTTCCATCACAAACCTCTTGAGAACCTGGGGGCATATCATCAAGGCCCGCGATAAAATTATCGCCGCTTAAGCGTCCGTTTTCAGGCAAAAAGCGGCGATAATTTTATCGCACTATCAGCATGGACACGCTAACGCGTGTTCCAAGGCCTCAGCGCTGGTTTCCCTAACGCCCATATTTGCATCGCCAATGAGATGCAAAGTGGGCGTACTCTGCCAAAGTTACGTGGAGAATGTCGCTAACCGACATATCTCCAATTATCAATGTAATCCCTAACCAGCTTAGCGATCATAAAAGTAGCTCTAACCGCGCATAACGCAAGTTTTTTTATGCCTGCTTCCAACCTGACTTAGCCGTAATATCCAATGGAAGGTGGATGATATGGCTAAGTATGCCCGGCTCTACTATCAAGCTATCGCAGTTCCCTGTGCGATTATCGCTATATTTCCAGCGATAATCGCACATTTTGCAGCTATCTCTTGGATTTTTATCGCTTTGGAGATAAGCGTTGCTGATAGCACGCTATCTCTGCGATAAGATCCAGCGATAGCCGGCGATAATTATCCATGCGCTAAGTGCGCTTAGTGATAATTATCGCCGGCTGTTGCTGATATGCCCCCTGGACCTTTCAGAGTGCTGTAATGCAGCCCGGGTGGAGAACATGTAAAGTGTGTATGACTGTTTGGCTGGCCCAAGACTGATGGCCAAACATTCATGCGCACTTAAGTGTAGGTATGGGCGGAAAATCCGTTCCGCTCGCGGATTTTGCGGATTTTCGGGAAATTCGCAATCCGCGAGATTCGCGAATCTCCCGCAAAATCCGCAAATCCGCGAGCAGCGGATTTTGCTCGCACTGCTCGCACTGTTCGCGTGAGTTCGCGCCCCGCGAATAAGTGCAAAATTGCAGAAATACGATCTTAGCAAAACTGAAAGTAACTACTTACCAGGTTCAAAAGTTCAGGCTCATCATTAGTAGCCATTTCCTGTAGTGCTTCCTGAGGGGCCCCTCCAGAGTTCAGTTGCCAGTTGAAACTATTATGTGACCCTGCTCTGAACCTCAGAATAGTTACACATATGCCACAAAGGTCCTGAATTACAGCTAAGGGAGACAAGCAGGAGCCAGGCTGGAAGTTAAAATCCATTAATCAGCCCCTAATTCATTATTGTCAGTTGGGGCAGGGCAGGTGTTGTAACTAATTTTGCAACAATGAAAGCACTTAGCAAGTGCAAAAGATCACTAATCAGGGCGCACTAAGGAAGCAGGTGCCAGCTAAAAAAATATTCTGTGACACATTAATCAGCCCCAAATTAATTCAGGTCACTTGAGGCAGGGAAGGTGTGCTTTGCTTTGCCGAAAATAATGTACACTGGACAACCAGAGGGTGTGGTGATGAAACAGAGGGTGGCATGGGTGGGCCAGAGGGTGGCATGAGTAGTCAGAGAGTGGCAGTGGTGACAGAGAGTGGCAGTGATGAAGAAGAGTGTCCCAAACAGGCTGGACACGTAGAAACAACAAGTTCGCGAAACTTGCGACCCGACAGGTAAGTTCGCAAATTGCGAAATTGTAAAAACCCTCGCGAACTGGCAGAAACACGGGCGAACACAAAAAAAAAAAATCCGCAAATTCGCGGGAATTCGCGGATTTTGCGGATTGCGAGTTCGCAAATCCGCAAAATTCGCAAACGCGAGATCCGCAAAATTCGCCCATGCTTACTTAAGTGCACATACCACTCCTCCCCCTGCTGGTTGTGACAACAGCCAAGTCCAGCCCTGCTCTGCAAAGCTTCAGCAGCAGGAAAAATAAAATGATAACAACTAGCTTTTATAATTTTTTTCCCTTTATTTACCCTGCTGCAAAGCAGTGAGGCGACACTCCTCCGCCTTAAAAGAGAGAAGTAAAATTCAAAATGTAAAAACTTTTTCTATATTTGATTGTGCATTAAACAGATGTTTCAATATTTGAGCATTTGTTTGGTGTATACTTGTTTTTGTATTTTTAGGTCAAGCTATTATATCCCACAGGGATTAATAGCGAGAGCATATAGTAGGGGAAACAAACTCTTGAACAAGCCCGGATTTCTCCCAATGCATGTGAGGTATTCAAGCGTGACGCTTCGCCAGCGCGCACTTGGCCTCACTTCTCACTCAAACCCCATATGCTTGTTCCCTCCCACTCCCTCGCTCCCCTGCTCCCCAGTCCGCCCACCCCCATCCAACTTGAAAGATAGCCTCGCACACCCCCATGCTCGTTCCCTCTCACTCACTCGCTTCCCCCACCCGACTTGTTTAGCATTACTTGCGTATAGGCTGTGCATTTATTTCTTTATTCCTTTCGCTCCTCACACCACAATCTATTTGTGTGCTTCATGTGTAAGCTTGACAGCTGCGCACCTTTTCTTACGAAAAATAGGCATAGGCCCAAAAATCTCTGCTGACAAAATAGGCATATGCCCAAAAATCTCTGCTGACACTCTTGATGCCAAAGCCAACTCTTGAGTTGAAATTAATATACTATTCTACAGGTCATCAGATCAGCTGTTGAGTCTCCTTTTGTACAATTTCCATCCACCATGCTCGTTCCCTCCCACTCGCTCGCTCCCCTGCTCCCCTGTCCCCCACTCCCATCCGACTTGAAAGGAAGCCTCGCACACCACCTTCTTGTTCCCTCCCACTCGCTCACTCCCCTGCTCCCCCGCTCCCCCACCCGACTTATTTAGCATTACTTGCGTATAGGCTGTGCATTTATTTCTCTATTCCTTACGCTCCTCACACCACAATCTATTTGTGTGCTTCATCGTTTAGCTTGGCAGCCGCGCACCTTTTCCTTTGCTGTGCGAATCCGTCTGCACTTTTGTTTTAGCATTACTTGCGTGTGGGCTGTGCGTTCAGTTCTCTATTCCTTTCAATCCTCATACCGCTATCTATTTGTGTGCTTCACATTTAAGCTTGACAGCTGCGCACCTTTTCTTACGAAAAATAGGCATATGGCCAAAAATCTCTGCTGGCATTCTTGATGCCAAAGCCAACTCTCGAGTTGAAATTAATATACTATTCTACAAGTCATCAGATCAGCTGTTGAGTCTCCTTTTGTACAATTTCCATCCACCATGCTCGTTCCCTCCCACTCGCTCGCTCCCCTGCTCCCCGCACCCCCACCAAACTTGAAGGAAGCCTCGCACACCAACATTTGTCTCTCTTACACCGCCGTCAGACATCAAAGGCTGCTGCTCCCCCGCCCCCCCCCACAGCAATGCAGAGAGCTTGTCTCTTTCTCTGTCCTCCTCTCTCTCTCTGTCACTTTCTTTCTTTCTCTCTGTTCCTCTCTGTCACTCTTTACAGGTATGATCTTTACAATATCGCTTCCTTTCTACCTTGCCTTCATTGATGCTGAAGTACATTCACCAATTCACTGTTATTTGGTTTGCTCACTGATGCTCACCGCGTGCCCTATCGCCCTCCTGCGCCTCTAGTTTTTAGCAGCATTCTTTTCACGGCCCGCCTCCCCTATCATGGACGCTCTGTTCAGCTGGTGGGGCCTTCCTCTCTCCGGTCCTCTTCCTCCGCCAATTAGCCACAGATGTGCAGCCTCTTGGTTTGTTCTCCTTCTGCCCCGAGAGCCGAGCAGTAACTCATCCTCTCAAACGGGCATGCTGATATCATCCTTCTGTTTTGTTAACTCCTATAAACAACAACATAGAGGCCGCCTGCAATGGATGGCTTTGCAAATGTTGATTTTTTTAAAACATGAGTAATGCAGAAAAGAAGATGCATTTTTTTTGCCGGTGACAATAGAGGCAGTTGAGCAGTTGCATCGTCCTCAGCACCACTCTGGTGGCTGGTGTAATCTAAGCAGCTATGCAGTTTGCACTACATTGTTTCAGAAAGACAACACCCAGTGTATGGTATACAGAGCAGGAGGCGCTATTGGAAAAAATATATGCCAGTGCCTCGCCGCCGCACTCAATTGAAGCATTTCAATTATAGCACTTTCTTACTGTTTGAAGCCTGAATTGTTTTAGCTTTAAACATCTTAAGCGCGATTGCTTCAAAAATAAAATAAGTAGAACAAAAAGGCGGGCGGCCTCCGTTTATTTTCCATTTACTTTTGTAGCAATGGCGGCTGCCAAGCTTTATCCTTAAATATTTTTTCACACACAGCTCATCTAAAGAAAGGGGAGAAGCCAACATTAACGTGAAAGCGCGCCATGGGACGCTTTTACAAAAACTGTATTTGCAATGCAAAAGGTCTTGTTTTCTACCTCCCTTTGTCCCTCTCATCCTCATGTTTTTCTCTAAACGTCTCCCCTCCTCCCTGTTTCTCTATCTTGTCACTCTGCTCTCTTTCTATCCTTTCTCTCACTTTATTCATGCATTTGTTTCTCCTCTGTCCACACTGTCTTCCTTTTCACCCTTTTCTTTTAGTGCTGACCTGCTGCCAAATGCTAATCCGAGTTAAAGGTTCGTGATTTAGACGCTGTGAAATGATGTTTAATCAGCTTTATTTACTTAAGTAACACACGTTTTTCTCTGCCCCTTCCCCTCTCTGTGCCTGCTCGCTCTCTCGCCTCTATTTCTCTCCCTCTCTCCTACTTCCTCGTGCCCTGTTTCCCCACCTTCTTTCTCGATTGGCCCCTCCTCCCTTCTGTTCCATTCAATTTTTTTCTACCTCCCTTTGTCCCTCTCATTCTCTCTCCTCCTCAACGCCACAGCATCACTCAGCACCACTCAACGCCACAGCATCACTCAACGCAACAGCACCACTCAATGCCACAGCACCACTCAATGCCACAGCACCACTCAATGCCACAGCACCACTCAATACCACAGCACCACTCAGCGCACAGCATCCCTCAACGCCACAGCATCACTCCACGGCACAGCATCACTCCACGGCACAGCATCACTCAATGCCACAGCATCACTCAACGCCACAGCATCACTCAACGCCACAGCATCACTCAGCACCACTCAATGCCACAGCATCACTCAGCACCACTGAAGGCCACAGCATCACTCAGCACCACTGAAGGCCACAGCATCACTCTGTGCAACCATTCAACAACAACTGGTTCTAATATGTTCTCTCAATGTTTCAAGCTTTATTACAAATGTCACAAAAAGATGTTAATATTTCACTTCTGTTCTTGTATTTTCATCACAATAAAATACACTGAACATAATCTTCCCAAAAGTTACAAAAGTTTAAGCTATTGCCATTATAAATTACAATAACTTTTATTTAAGTATTAATTATTAAAGCAAATAAAAGCCATTGTTATTTGTAATATTAATACATCTAAGTCATGTAAATACAACACATATTGCATTACAAATGCTATAGGTGTCACGTTTGCGAAAGTTAAAACTATTGGCATTGTAAATGACAAAGCTATTAGTTTCGCTATTTTCAAAACCAACACATAAATAATAAATGTGTCATTTACAATACCAAAAGCTAAAACTTTCCTAATGCGAGATCCATTGCTTTGCAAATGCTTGTTGTCTATTGTTTTGAAGCTGAAGTCATAGAAATTGCTTAGGCCGTGGGTCCCCAGCTTCCACTAATGACTCAGTGGGGTCCCCAGCTTCCATTAATGACTTAGTGGGGTCCCCAGCTTCCACTAATGACTCAGTGGGGTCCCCAGCTTCCACTAACGACTCAGTGGGGTCCCCAGCTTCCACTAATGACTCAGTGGGGTCCCCAGATTCCACTAATGACTCAGTGAGGTCCCCAGCTTCCACTAATGACTCAGTGGGGTCCCCAGCTTCCACTAACGACTCAGTGGGGTCCCCAGCTTCCACTCATGACTCAGTGGGGTCCCCAGATTCCACTAATGACTCAGTGGGGTCCCCAGCTTCCACTAATGACTCAGTGGGGTCCCCAGCTTCCACTAATGACTCTGTGGGGTCCCCAGCTTCCAGTAATGACTCAGTGGGGTCCCCAGCTTCCAGTAATGACTCAGTGGGGTCCCCAGGTTCCAGTAATGACTCAGTGGGGTCCCCAGCTTCCAGTAATGACTCAGTGGGGTAAGCAGCTTCCAGTAATGACTCAGTGGGGTCCCCAGCTTCCACTAATGACACCGTGGGGTCCCCAGCTTCCACTAATGACTCAGTGGGGTCCCCAGCTTCCAGTAATGACTCAGTGGGGTCCCCAGATTCCAGTAATGACTCAGTGGGGTCCCCAGATTCCAGTAATGACTCAGTGGGGTCCCCAGATTCCAGTAATGACTCTGTGGGGTCCCCAGCTTCCACTAATGACTCCGTGGGGTCCCCAGCTTCCAGTAACGACTCAGTGGGGTCCCCAGCTTCCAGTAATGACTCAGTGGGGCCCTCAGATTCCAGTAATGACTCAGTGGGGTCCCCAGATTCCAGTAATGACTCAGTGGGGTCCCCAGCTTCCACTAACGACTCAGTGGGGTCCCCAGATTCCAGTAATGACTCATTGGGGTCCCCAGATTCCAGTAATGACTCAGTGGGGTCCCCAGCTTCCACTAATGACTCAGTGGGGTCCCCAGCTTCCACTAATGACTCCATGGGGTCCCCAGCTTCCACTAATGACTCAGTGGGGTCCCCAGCTTCCACTAATGACTCAGTGGGGTCCCCAGCTTCCAGTAATGACTCAGTGGGGTAAGCAGCTTCCAGTAATGACTCAGTGGGGTCCCCAGATTCCAGTAATTACCCAGTGGGGTCCCCAGATTCCAGTAATGACTCAATGGGGTCCCCAGCTTCCACTAATGACTCAGTGGGGTCCCCAGCTTCCGCTTATGACTCAGTGAGGTCCCCAGATTCCAGTAATGACTCAGTGGGGTCCCCAGCTTCCAGTAATGACTCATTGGGGTCCCCAGATTCCATTAATGACTCAGTGGGGTCCCCAGCTTCCACTTATGACTCAGTGGGGTTCCCAGATTCCAGTAATGACTCAGTGGGGTCCCCAGCTTCCACTAATGACTCCGTGGGGTCCCCAGCTTCCACTAATGACTCAGTGGGGTCCCCAGCTTCCACTAATGACTCAGTGGGGTCCCCAGATTCTAGTAATGATTCAATGGGGTCTCCAGTTTCCAGTAACGACTCAGTGGGGTCCCCAGCTTCCAGTAATGACTCATTGGGGTCCCCAGATTCCAGTAATGACTCAGTGGGGTCCCCAGATTCCACTAATGACTCAGTGGGGTCCCCAGCTTCCACTAATGACTCAGTGGGGTCCCCAGATTCCAGTAATGATTCAATGGGGTCCCCAGCTTCCACTAACGACTCAGTGGGGTCCCCAGATTCCACTAATGACTCAGTGAGGTCCCCAGCTTCCACTAATGACTCAGTGGGGTTTCCAGCTTCCACTAATGACTCTGTGGGGGTCCACGGAAGTCAGAAGGTGTTGAGCCTCTGTTCTAGAGGATTTCACGCTTTATGTGCAGAGGACTTCAGAACAGGATGAAAGCCTAGATGTTATCATGACATGTGCTCAAAAGAGGCTCTGTTTCTGTTTCTCTTGGGTCTTCCCTTTGGAGGGTATTGTCCAGCGGCCACGCCTCTGTCCTGGAGCTGAAGGAATCCTTGTATCCTGTGCTTGCTGGAACACCACGGATGTAGTTCAACCCCCTCGCATGAGGACTGCTCAATGCTGGCTACTGTTTTATTTTGATTTAGAATAGCACAGAAGCCTGAGGGGTGGGGACAGATCACAGGAGCAGAGGACACACAGGCTTGAAGGGTGGACGTGTCTGCAGCCAGGCATGCCGATGAAGGATGCTTTATAACCTGATGTCCTCAGAGGAGGGCCCCTGAGGGACCTTCTCCTCATAGGAGGGCCCCGAGGGACCTTCTTCTCATAGGAGGGCCCACGAGGGGCCTGCTCTCAGAGGAGGGCCCCTGAGGGACCTTTTCCTCATAGGAGGGCCCATGAGGGACCTTCTCCTCATAGGAGGGCCCATGAGGGGCCTTCTCTTAGAGGAGGACCCCTGAGGGACCTTCTCCTCAGAGGAGGGCCCCTGAGGGACCTTCTCCTCAGAGGAGGGCTCCTGAGAGACCTTCTCCTCAGAGGAGGGCCCCTGAGGCCCCTTCTTACCGTAGGATGGCCACTGAGGGACCTTCTCCTCAGAAGAGGGCCCCTGAGGGACCTTCTCCTCAGAGGAGGGCCCCTGACGCCCCTTCTCAGAAGAGGGCCCCTGAGGACCCTTTTCCTCAAAAGAGGGCCCCTGAGGGACCTTCTCCGCAAAAGAGGCCCCTGAGGGACTTTCTCCTCAGAGGAGGGCCCCTGAGGGCCCTTCTCCCCGTAGGAGGGCCCCTGAGGCCCCTTCTCCTCAGAAGAGGGCCCCTGAGGGACCTTCTCCTCAGAAGAGGGCCCCTGAGGCCCCTTCTCCCCGTAGGAGGGCGCCGAGGCCCCTTCTCCTCAGAAGAGGGCCCCTGAGGCCCCTTTTCCTCAGAAGAGGGCGCCTGAGGGACCTGCTCCTCAGAAGAGGGCCTGTGAGGGACCTTCTCCTCAGAGGAGGGCCCCTGAGGGCCCTTCTCCCAGTAGGAGGGCCCCTGAGGCCCCTTCTCCTCAGAAGAGGGCCCGTGAGGGACCTTCTCCTCAGAAGAGGGCCCCTGAGGGCCCTTCTCCCTGTAGGAGGGCCCCTGAGGCCCATTCTCCTCAGAAGAGGGCCCCTGAGGGGCCTTCTCTTCAGAGGAGGGCCCCTGAGGCCCCTTCTCCTCAGAAGAGAGCTCTTGAGGGACCTTTTCCTCAGAAGAGGGCCCCTGAGGGACCTTCTCCTCAGAGGAGGACCCCTGAGGCCCATTCTCTTCAGAAGAGGGCCCCTGAGGGACCTTCTCCTCAGAGAAGGGCCCCTGTGGGACCTTCTCTTCAGAAGAGGCCCCCTGAGGGACCTTCTTCTCAGAGAAGGGCCCCTGGGGGACCTTCTCTGAGAAGTAGGGCCCCTGAGGTCCCTTCTCCTCAAAGGAGGGCCCCTAAGGCCCCTTCTCCTCAGAAGAGGGCCCCTGGGGACATTCTCCTCAGAGGAGGGCCAATGGAGCACCTTCTCCTCAGAAGAGGGAGCCTGGGGGACCTTCTCTTCAGAGCAGGGCCCCTGAGGGACTTTCTCTTCGGAGGAGGGCCCCTGAGGGACCTTCTCTTCAGAGGCGGGCCCCTGAGGGGCCTTCTCCTCGCAGGAGGGCCCCTGAAGTCCCTTCCCCTCAAAGGAGGGCCCCCATGCCCCTTCTGCTCAGCAGAGGGCCCCTTCTTCTCAGAAGAGGCCCCCTGAGGCCCCTTCTCCTTAAAAGAGGGCTCCTGAGGCCCCTTCTTCTCAGAAGAGGGCCCCTGAGGCCCCTTTTCCTCAGAGAGGGCCCCTGAGGGACCTTCTCTTCAGAGGAGGGCCCCGAGGCCCCTTCTCCTTAGAGGAGGGCCCTGAGGCCCCTTCTCCTCTGAGGAGGGCCCCTGAGGCCCTTCTCCTCAGATGAGGGCCCCTGAGGCCCCTTCTCCTAAGAGGAGGGCCCCTGGGACCCCTTCTCCTCAGAAGAGGGCCCATGAGGGACCTTTTCCTCATAGGAGGGCCCCTGAGGCCCTTCTCCTCAGAAGAGGGCCCCTGAGGCCCCTTCTCCTCAGAGGAGGGCCCCTGAGGTCCCTTCTCTTCAGAGGAGGGCCCCTGAGGGACTTTATCCTCCTAGGAGGGAACCTGAGGCCCTTCTCCTCAGAGGAGGGCCCCTGAGGTCCCTTTTCTTCATAGGAGGGCCCCTGAGGCCCCTTCTCCTAAGAGGAGGGCCCCTGAGGCCCTTCTCCTCAGATGAGGGCCCCTGGGGCCCCTTCTCCTAAGAGGGGGCCCCTTAGGCCCTTCTCCTCAGAAGAGGGCCCCTGAGGCCCCTTCTCCTCAGAGGAGGGCCCCTGAGGTCCCTTCTCTTCAGAGGAGGGCCCCTGAGGGACTTTATCCTCCTAGGAGGGCACCTGAGGGCCCTTCTCCTCAGAGGAGGGTCCCTGAGGTCCCTTCTCCTCAGAAGAGGGCCCCTGAGGCCCCTTCTCCTCAGAGGAGGGCCCCTGAGTGTCCTTCTCCTCAGAGGAGGGCCCCTGAGGTCCCTTCTCCTCAGAGGAGGGCTCCTGAGAGACCTTCTCCTAAGAGGAGGGCCCCTGAGGTACCTTCTCTTCAGAGGAGGGCCCCTGAGGGACTTTATCCTCATAGGAGGGCCCCTGAGGCCCTTCTCTTCAGAGGAGGGCCCCTGAGGTCCCTTCTCTTCGGAGGAGGGCCCCTGAGGTCCCTTCTCTTCAGAGGAGGGCCCCTGAGAGACCTTCTCTTCAGTGGAGGGCCCCTGGGGGACTTTATCCTCATAGGAGGGACCCTGAGGCCCTTCTCCTCAGAGGAGGGCCCCTGAGGTCCCTTCTCTTCAGAGGAGGGCCCCTGAGAGACCTTCTTTTCAGTGGAGGGGCCCTGAGGGCCCTTCTCCTCGTAGGTGGGCCCCTGAGGCCTCTTCTCCTCAGAGGAGGGCCCCTGAGGGACCTTCTCCTTAGAGGAGGGCCCCTGAGGGACCTTCTACTCGAAGGAGGGCCCCTGAAGTCCCTTCTCCTCGGAGGAGGGCCCCTGGGGCCCCTTCTCCTCGGAAGAGGGCTCCAGAGGCCCCTTTTTCTCAGAAGAAGGCCCCTGAGGGCCTTTCTCCTAAGAGGAGGGCCCCTGAGGGACCTTCTCCTAAGAGGAGGGCCCCTGAGGGACCTTATCCTCATAGGAGGGCCCCTGAGGCCCTTCTCCTCAGAGGAGGGCCCCTGAGATCCCTTCTCCTCAGAGGAGGGCCCTTTAGGGACGTTCTCTGGACCTCAAAGATCGCCTTAGATTTACACACCTGGTATGTTTTTTTTAACCAGCTTATGGCATATGGGATTCACCATCTTACTTTATTAGTTTGTCTCTCCAACACTCCTTTCACCTTCTTTCCTTCCTTTCTCCCATCCGCCCATCCTCCATTGACTTTCCTCTTCCTCGTTCCAGCTCGTCCTCCACTCCCTCTTCTCTCTTCCTTCGTTCCACCTCTCCCTCATTCACTCCCTCTTTCTCTCCTTCCTTCGTTCCATTTCTCCCTATTTCACTCCCTCTTCCTTTGTTCCATCTCTCCTTCATTCACTCACTCTTCCCTCTTCCTTCGTTCCATCTCTCCCTCATTCACTCCCTCTTTCTCTCCTTCCCTCTTTCCATCTCTCCCTCATTCACTCCCACTTTCTCTCCTTCCTTTGTTCCGTCTCTCCCTCATTCACTCCCTCTTTCTCTCCTTCCTTCGTTCCATCTCTCCCTATTTAACTCCCTCTTCCTTCGTTCCATCTCTCCCTCATTCACTCACTCTTCCCTCTTCCTTCGTTCCATCTCTCCCTCATTCACTCCCTCTTTCTCTCCTTCCCTCTTTCCATCTCTCCCTCATTCACTCCCTCTTTCTCTCCTTCCTTCGTTCCATCTCTCCCTATTTCACTCCCTCTTCCTTTGTTCCGTCTCTCCCTCATTCACTCCCTCTTTCTCTCCTTCCTTCGTTCCATCTCTCCCTATTTCACTACCTTTTCCTTTGTTCCATCTCTCCCTCATTCACTCACTCTTCCCTCTTCCTTCGTTCCATCTCTCCCTCATTCACTCTCTCTTTCTCTCTTTCCCTCTTTCAATCTCTCACTCCTTCACTCCCTCTTTCTCTCCCTCCTTCGCTCACTCTGCCGCTTCCTTCGTTCCATCTCTACCTCATTCACTCCCTCTTTCTCTCCTTCCCTCTTTCCATCTCTCACTCCTTCACTCCCTCTTTCTCTTCCTCCTTCGCTCCCTCTTTCTCTCCTTCTTTCGTTCCATCTCTCCCTCCTTCGCTCCCTCTTTCTCTCCTTCTTTCGTTCCATCTCTCCCTCCTTCACTCCATCTTCCCCTTCCTTCGTTCCATCTCTCCCTCCTTCGCTCCCTCTTCCCTATTCCATCGTTCCATCTCTCCCTCATTCACTCCCTCTTTCTCTCCTTCCCTCTTTCCATCTCTCACTCCTTCGCTCCCTCTTTCTCTCCTTCCTTCGTTCCATCTCTCCCTCATTCATTCCCTCTTTCTCTCCTTCCCTCTTTCCATCTCTCACTCCTTCGCTCCCTCTTTCTCTCCTTCCTTCGTTCCATCTCTCCCTATTTCACTCCCTCTTCCTTCGTTCCATCTCTCCCTCATTCACTCACTCTTCCCTCTTCCTTCGTTCCATCTCTCCCTCATTCACTCCCTCTTTCTCTCCTTCCCTCTTTCCATCTCTCACTCCTTCACTCCCTCTTTCTCTCCCTCCTTCGCTCACTCTGCCGCTTCCTTCGTTCCATCTCTACCTCATTCACTCCCTCTTCCCTCTTCCTTCTTTCCATCTCTCCCTCATTCACTCCCTCTTTCTCTCCTTCCTTTGTTCCATCTCTCCCTCCTTCGCTCCCTCTTTCTCTCCTTCTTTCGTTCCATCTCTCCCTCCTTCGCTCCCTCTTTCTCTCCTTCTTTCATTCCATCTCTCCCTCCTTCACTCCATCTTCCCCTTCCTTTGTTCCATCTCTCCCTCCTTCGCTCCCTCTTCCCTATTCCATCGTTCCATCTCTCCCTCATTCACTCCCTCTTTCTCTTCTTCGCTCTTTCCATCTCTCACTCCTTCGCTCCCTCTTTCTCTCCTTCCTTCGTTCCATCTCTCCCTCATTCACTCCCTCTTTCTCTCCTTCCCTCTTTCCATCTCTCACTCCTTCGCTCCCTCTTTCTCTCCTTCCTTCGTTCCATCTCTCCCTATTTCACTCCCTTTTCCTTCGTTCCATCTCTCCCTCATTCACTCACCCTTTCCTCTTCCTTCGTTCCATCTCTCCCTCATTCACTCCCTCTTCCTTTGTTCCATCTCTCCCTTCTTCGCTCCCTCTTTCTCTCCTTCCTTCGTTCCATCTCTCCCTATTTCACTCCCTTTTCCTTCGTTCCATCTCTCCCTCATTCACTCACCCTTTCCTCTTCCTTCGTTCCATCTCTCCCTCATTCACTCCCTCTTCCCTCTTCCTTTGTTCCATCTCTCCCTTCTTCGCTCCCTCTTTCTCTCCTTCCTTCGTTCCATCTCTCCCTCCTTCGCTCCCTCTTCCCTATTCCTTCGTTCCATCTCTTCCATCTTCACTCCTTTTTCTCTCTTTCTTCGTTCCAACTCTCCCTCCTTCACTCCCTCTTCCCCTTCCTTCATTTCATCTGTCCCTCATTCACTCCCTCATTCACTCCCTCATTCGCTCCCTCTTCCTCCTCTTCCTCCATGCCTTCCTTTATTCCTTCCTCCTTGGGTCTGTGGTTCCATACCAATATTCTTTCATTTTGCCTTTATTTCATCGTTCTACTCCCACATCATTTAAGTTGTTCTTTTTTCCAAAAAAAGTATCTCCCTCCTCCTGGAGAACAGAACAGATGTGTGTCCTTGTGTTAAGCCAAGCCTCTCTCCGCCGAGTACTCTCAGCACCCCCCCCCCCGCCCCCAATAAAACTCTGAAAAGCCTTGAGAGCCCCCATCAATAATGCACGTCACTCTCTGCCCCCAGGAGTGTCCCTCCACTGAGGCCTGTCTGTCTGTCTGTCTGTGGGGTGGGAGGCCGTACAGATGAGACGTCTGCAGTAATGAAGCAGCGCGGGGGCGGCGCTTCTTTGGGGGGGGGGGGGGGGGGGGGGGCTGTCCGTCAAAAGCTTCAGCCACAACCCAACATCCCCCTCCCCCCCCACCACCTCCATGCTAGCTTTAATTAGTGGCAATGAAACATCCCTTCTGCTATTGTGGCATTAATGCACAATACCGGTGTGTGTCACGGGGGTCCCCCACCCCCCTCCTCCCCCCCCTCCCTTAGAGGTGATGCTCAGGAGCTGCCAGAAGAGGTCGCGAGGCGCCGATACCAGGCGCAGGCTTTTTGGCACGGCCTCGTGTCGGTAATTATGTAAACATTTAGCAATTAGAAAGCGCCATCAACAAATCAGGCGCTATTGAAAGGTGAGAGGATGTGACACGATGGCCAGAGCGGCCAGCTCTGGAACTCGAGAAAGCAAGCTCGAATCCCGGCGTCCACTCAGCATCCTGTGATCGTGCGCACATCATTTAATCTACCCTTCCTAAAAGGAGTGGATGCGACTTTACGTAATGCAACTGATGCTCATGAATAGCGCTACAGTACTTCGGGGGGAGGGGAGTTAGCGCTATATACAAATCGCAAAAAGTATTGCCTTCTTTTACAAGCTTCTTACCCTACCCCGGTGTCGCTTTTTACGCAGCGGTGCAATCTGGGCTCCACACTGCTCCATATTTACAAACTGACCCATTGGACCCAATGCGTCAGTTTGCAGAGGCCTGCGTCACATTTTACCTGCGCTACGTATAATGTATGCAGGGTGGGCGGTCCCACATTAAAAGCCCCGTAGAACTGACGCAGTGAAATTGACAACTTTTCATTGCGTCACTCTACGGTCACTCTACGACTTAACTGCATTAAAATCCCTGTGGCTTCTCAAACCAGGCATGAGGATTGACGGAGGGTTTTCAGCATGGGACTCCCCTTTGTGTCTGACGCAGTGCTGGAGTTACATCAGTCTTACAACCAACTCCTACAGTGCTCACTTTAGCGCCAAAAGATGCTCGGAATTTGTGACGCATCTGTGAATCCTTGCACCATGGAACACTGTAAGTAAATTCAGCGCATCCGTGGTGTCGTTAGGGTATTCGTGGCAGGCGAAAGAAATCTGACGCATCGATGCCCACGCATCGTTTTCTTGTAAATGAGGCCCAGAGGGGCAGATTTACAATAACTGGCGCATCCTTGCAGATCAGCAGGGATGCGCCACTTATTGTACGCCATGCCTCTGCCACCCTGGATGCGCCGCATTTACAAGGCGGCGCACCAATGGGAAAAAACGGCACAGATGCGTCACGCATCTGGGCCGTAAAAGCGGCGCATTGCTGGAGTTGTGTCGCAAGCGCGACGCAGCTCCAGCAAGGCTCGGGGTGCCCTATCTGTACAATGGTGCGTCAATCCTTTCGCCTGCTTCAAGCAGGCGCAGGGTTTTAACGCAGCATGTGCCCAAAAGGGACTGAGTGAAATCTACGAGTGAAATCTTGTATATATATCACAAAACCAAAAATAAATATGGATAAATACAGATAAAATTAGCAAAAAATAAATATGGATAAATACAGATAGCAAAAAATAAATATGGATAAATACAGATAAAATTAGCAAAAAAAAATATGGATAAATACAGACGCAAATGGCAAAAAAATAAATACCATAAAACCGGGAGCCCTACATATGATTCAGACAGAGAAGGCGGGACAAACTAATTCCAAACCAGGGGACTGGGGGGTGAATGCGACCGGGGAGCAGCTGAAGAGACAGAGAAGCAAACTTACAATAACATCCAATCAGTGCACGTGTGACCCCGAGTACGGGGCCACATTCCGCTCAGTGTGGATAATGCACATTTTAAAAAGGCGCACCTGCACTTCCGGTGGGGAGGGGTGGGGGGGGCGGATGAAGGGTGGGGTCAAGCCGTGAAAGCGGCAATGATCCGAGGCTGTTGATGTCATCTGAGCCCAGGTTATGACAGATAACTGAGTGTTTCTTTACTGCCATGAATAATTCACGCCCCGGCTCCCAGCCGCCACTGAACGCCGCCCTGGGAGCCTGGGCTTTTAGGGCCGGCTCCAGAGACCGCCCTAAAGCCGGCCCCGTTCCGGCATCGATCGGCGGGAGGAGGCCGGGCTCAGGCTCCGAGGCCTTCCTGGAACAGGAGCCGGAGCCCTGACAAGAAGGCCGTCCGGCCCGCCTCGGACCTCACCTTCTCCACTTGAATGGGATTTACAGGCCCAGATGTGCTGGATTCCAGTGCTGAGAACAGGGGCGGCTCTAGGCTCATGGCGGCACTGGGCAGGGAGCGTAGGTAGGGGGCCCCGGAAGAGGGGGTCCGGGCGGAGCCGAGCGCGGAGCCCAGTGAAGAGGAGGGGTCAGGGTGTTTGGAAGTGGAACAGAGCCGGAGGCCACCAAATCCCTGCCAGGGGCCACCACGCAAATATGTATCCATCCTCAGAGGATTAATATATTAAGGATATATATTGGCGTGGAGACCCCTGGGGTTTGGCGGCCCTGTGCAGGTGCACAGCTTGCACATGCCTAGAGCTGGCCCTGCGGAGAAACCTGCCCAGCCCGTCTCGGCGCTAGCATTCTACACATTTTGGAGCTGTAGACTCCTGCAGTTCCACACTCACCCCTGAGAGTCACACCGAAGGGCATCGTGGGGCAGGAAGTCACCCAGTGGTGCCCCAATACCCTCTTCGGGCACTTTTTAACTATGGGCCCTATTACGAGCTCGTTTGTGTCAAATATGTACCACGCACCTTGGTACATGTGTGAAGCAAACTTTAAGTGAGATTTATAAAGCCGCACAAGGCCACTTTGCGTAGCCCTGAGTGGCCTCAAATCATGCGTAAGGCGACACAGTGTAAATTGCTGCATTATTCTGTGCACGTGGGACATTCCACAGGCGTTGCATGGGTGTTCCCACACAACGCACTTGGGGGCAGATTTATGAAGGACTTGTGCCGCCGGTGCGTCACTTTTTCCCATGTTAAAATTGACGCACCGGCGGCGCAAGGCCTTCATAAATCTGCCCCTTGGTTTTTGATGCAATGGGTGTTGCGGCCGAACACCCAGTGCAACACCCATTGCCTGCCCCTTTCACATTAAGTGTAGCGTGAAAGTTGGCCTTATTTACAAGGTGGTGTTAAGCCAGTAAGGCGAAGGCCTTATTGCCACAGGAACATCACAAAAAGTGACGTTCTGGTGGCACTAGGCCCTTGTAAATATGCCCTCTGGTATTCAATTCCTCTTCGTATTTTGTTTTTCCTTGTGTGCTGCGTTCTGCAAATCACCTGTCGAGATTGTGTATGTGCAGGACGGTGTCTCTGCCTGCACCGAAGCAATCACCCCTGGAGCACAGGTATCCTTGCAACTGGCCCAAGGGTGCCTGTGCTGGCGTTGGCAGCTTCTTTAGCACCAACACAAGGGGAACACAGGGGTGCACCACATTCTTGTAAATACGATGCATCCTTGCATTTTGAAACTGGTGGCGCCGGCATTACCATTTTTGGCGCGACGCCAGTTTGTAGTAAATACGCCCCTCTGTGTTTCACTTTGGTGACTTTGACTTTCTTTTATTAAAGCGCATTTACGAAATCTCTGAAGAGAGTCATCCTCCCGCCATAACGCCCCTCGCCCTTCGCTATCTTATTCATCCTCAGGATTCCAGTCCAATGAACTCGGCTCCAGTGCCAGGATGTCCAGCAACAATGAAACTTTGTAACTTGGGCGCTCCCGTCCAATCCCAGCAAAGCCTTTGGGTGATTGCTGCATTTTAGCTCCCTCTTCTGACCTCTTGGCGCTTTAAGGCAGCTGCCCGTGTGGGCTTGAGGTAGCAGCGGCCCCATTGGTACTCGCTGTGCCATCTCATCTTTTCTCATTGGTGGAGACAGCTTTGCGGCGCTGTGTGCTCATCCAAACATGCATCCATGAGAGGGGCTCCACTGAAGTGGAAAGAGCTGAGCTTGGCTCTGATTTCCACTGCCCTCGACTTTAATGGGGTCTCCCGCCCCCCTCCCCACCGCTCACTCACCACCGAACCATTTGGGACTCACAGGACCAAAGGGTCAGAGAGATGGACATTAGCATCAAAGGCTCTTATGGATCTGAAGCCAGGAGGCTCATTTGCATAAAAGGGAATAAATAATGCAGACAGGAATCAGCCACGCCCCCTGCAGCGCCGCGAGCCCAGAGCTGCCCTGAGCTGCGGTATTACAAGGGTTTAGCTGCGGGGGTGGCGGGGTGGGGGGGCTGGGTTTGGGACTCGTGCCAGAGCCCCCACTCTAATAACCCTGTGGCAGGCCCATGTCTCATCATTGGGGCCCAGCAGGGACCCCATTAGCCCTAATGCCAGGCCCGAATTACCGGCTCGAGATGAGTGGGCATGGTTCATTCACGAACCGGCTTCACCACTGAGCGCTCCCCGGGGCCGGGGGCTCAGCTTCAGGGGGGGGGGGGGGCTGTTATACACCCAAATAAATGTATTCTGTAGTAATTAGATGGGTCCAGGTGCTGTACATAGGGTATGGTGAGGGGTGTATTTCGGATTTTACAAAACATCGCAATCCGCACTTCTCCCCCACTTCTCACGTAATGTATTTTATCCAGGGTGATGTTTGGGAGATCTGAAGCTTACCCCCCCCCCACACCCACATTTCACTGATCAAGATACGCCCCTGCCAGGGGGGGGGGGGGGGCAGCTTCTGGTGCCAGCACAACCCTGCTGTCCCAGACTAAAGGGGGCGCTCGCCGGGCCCTGCACACAGTGGCCTCGGTCAGCAGAAGCGAGGGGGGTGGGCCAGTGGGCAGCAGACTGGGCCCAAGTAAGGCTGGGGCCTGGAAGACCCCGCCACCTGTAACATAACATAACATAACATAAAGTGTATTTGTAAAGAACACGTTCACCCGAGGGTATCTTGGAACTGAATAACATATGTTTATTGTTACCCAACTCAATGGTACTCATTTTATCGACCTCAGAAGGATGAAAGGCTGAGCGGACCCGCCGTAGAGAGGCTATTCCATCAGTCAAGGGATGAGGTCTGGCGATTAATACAGTACATTTTAATTTCAGAAAGTTTCATCCACAAAATATGCAAAACATAATACATTTTCAATAACTTGCTTGACGGAGATATTAAAATTAGTTCACAAAATAATCTATCATAAAAACTGCAATTTCAATGAAAGGCAGATGCCATTGCTGATACTATGCAACAGAGTAAACCGTTTCTAAGTCTACATGAAATGATAGTAGCCTGGAAGTCAGTAGTGTACAGAGTAAAATATAAGAACAGTCAATATTATTCAATGAACTAAAAGAAAAACGTTCAAAATTCTTAAAAGCGAAACACTATAAGCCATTAAAAAGAGTGAAAGAGAGGAGGAGCCAAGACGGCGGCCAAGATGGCCGCATAGAAGCCCGGCTCCGCAACTCGCCCTCGCCTCCGGACCTATCCTGGTAGTAATCCTGCACCCCAGCCGCGGCCCAGCGCAGCGGAATCGTGGCGGAGCCCGACCGCGCTACCCTGACTTTCGTACGGCCTCTGACGGCCGAATAAGACCGCTTGCAAGATTTCGGCCTCTTTCCAGTGCGAGCCGGGACCTTGCGTAACGAAGCGGCCGCCTCCCACAGCGTCAACACCAGCCTCCATTGGTCATTGTGACCCGGTGATCCGAGCGGTGAAACCGAAACCGCTTTACTGAGATCCTCTAATCCTCGTCGCAATGCAGCACTGATTACCGCAGCGTTCACACTCTGCTGGCCCCAGCGACCTCGAGGAGACGATCGGACGGCGGATCGGCTTGCCTGACCGGATTCTGCTTACATCGTGGTGAGAGGCGCGTAGCGCTGCGCATTTCAAGGAGCTTGCGTGTGCCTCAATTTCGTTTCCTCACACACTGTGATTTGCTGATGTTGCAGCGACGCCGGTAGAACCCACCTTCCTCGGCTTGTGTGCCTTGAGGTCTCTGGGCGCTGGAGGTACAAACATGGCGCCCACGCTAGTGGATATTTGGCTTGCCCTTCTAAACTGGCGCACAGAGTTGCAAGATCTGCGGGTGGCGGCACACATTTCACACCCCACCGTCTCTCCTGCTGTGGAAGACTTGGATATGCCAACGTGTACTGAGGACTGCGAGCCCGAACGCTCCCCGGCTATTGTGGCAGAGGTCCCCCAGGCGGGCCGGAAGCGTGTTGGCTGGTCCGGGGAGCCCATCGACAATATCAGCGGCTGTGCCTATCCTTTTCCCTTCCTATTGCCAGCCCACCTGCCTAAATGCCAACACCCTGCCTTTGTGTGTAACGAGACTATGACTCGGAGAGACCTTTTTGGACTACTCTTTTGGTTCCTGGCTCGAACTGAGATTGCCCCTCCGGGTACTGCGGATTTGCTGCCACCACCGGTGTGTAACTGGGACTCGTGTCTGACCCCTTTCCGTACTGGCCAGGGCTGACTTTTGCTCACACATGTCGGCTGCTCGTGAATTGGATGCTGAAGCGGATTACGGACTGCACTGGTGACCGTGGGTGGCTGGGGTGATTGTATGATGGGGCCCGCGTACTATTAAAGTGGGCCCATGCTTCGGGGGTTGGGGGTGTACAAGGGGCTGGTGCTATGGCCCTCCTCCGTTTCTCCCTCTTTTGGGGCTTCTTGGGGCGACAGGCATGCCTAATGGGGGGGGGGTGGGCCGTGGCCTTCCGCTGGTATGCAGGGTGGGGGATGGGATGTGTTGTTTGTACCTCTGTGTCTCCATGGCCTTCTATCTTCTTTTCTTTTTCTGCTCTTTTCTTTCTCTCTTCCTTTCGTATTTGTCTTGGGTCGGATGGGGGGGTCAGGGGGTGGTTCTGTCCGGGAGGATTTTTACACCTCGCGTTTGTATCTTTATCGCATGGACTATCGAATCTGGGGCTAAGATGTCGATTTAATGCATAGTCGTTGAATGATTACATATCCCGCTCTTTCTTCCTCTCAATACTTCAGTTAGAGGGCGTATATCCTGTCACGAATCTTCGTACGTAATGGTTGCTTTTTGTAGGTCATCTGATCCTTTTATTGTTGCTATACAACGATCCCTCTTACATCCTATTGTACCATTGATAAGTTAGGTTGCAACTCCGGAAGTGACTATCCGATTGGGCGGGCGCTGACTGGGGCTATACGTACTTCCATGCTTGTGTGTCTTGCCTGTAATGACTTCCGCCTGTACTCTGATCACGCTGTTTCACCTGTGTATATCCTGCTAGGTGGCCCGCCCTCTCAGCTACCCGGTCTGACTTTAGGACGATTCGTCAAAACTATAAAATGAAACCCTCTTCATCCTTTTCTTGTGGTTCCCTACTAGTACATTGTAGTGTTTTACTTCAGTCATCTATCGTAGTGCACGATCACTTGAAATGTTTTACAGTGTCATAGCGGCCGGCCCGCAGTGGTTGTAGGCAGACGCTGTGTACTTTGTATACGATAAATAAAGGTTTTCAAAAAAAGAACAGTCAATATTATTCAATGAACTAAAAGAAAAACGTTCAAAATTCTTAAAAGCGAAACACTATAAGCCATTAAAAAGAGTAAAAGAAATACATAGAGCTGCCTTGTGCAAGAACTAAAAAAAAACCTTCGAGAGACTGTTACACTGATTGTATTCCCTTAATAAAAACGTGTCACAGTAGACGACAGAGAAGACTCATTCGGTTTTTAAAATGTTGCATCTTTTTGTTTCCTCGATATTCCTGCTGCGAGACGAAATTTGACTGAAGTGTCAGCACTTCAACCTTCCTTCAATCTAGGTTCACCAGATGTTGTGATCCAGCCAGTAAATGATTCTCGCAGCCAGAGGTGCCCCCTACTCTCCAGGAGACAGGGGTCCACGTCAGCTCTGTACAGATATCCACATAAGACGTTTACATACAATGAAACCACATGGAAATCATGGCCATGGTCCGTCAATAGCCAGAATCCGGCCGACTGAATCCATGTTTGACACTGAAGTCTAGGCCAGGTGTGTCCACCATAGGCCAGGTGTGTCCACCATAGGCCAGGTGTGTCCATCATAGACCAGGTGTGTCCATGTTAGACGGACCGGGAGGGTCGGCCGAGGATAAGGGGAGAGGTCTCCGGGGAGAACCGTCTCCAGCGATCGTACAGACAAGTAACTTCCCCCCCACAGACGTACACTACACAAAGATAAGGTTCAACGATACTTTATAAGCAATTCTTAGAGTACGGTAGGATGGTACAAGGAGGTCTGGACTCAGGGGTCCCCTCGGTTCTGGTTACTGGATCGGGAAAGGGGTAGCGGGACAGTCTTGTTACCAATCGGTTTAGGTGAAGATAGCTCTCAATCCTCGAGCTCGGCGTTCTAGATGATCGGGCCGCGGCGGAGCCAGCAGGTCCCGAGATGGTTGAAGGTAGCGACGGTCCGCGGCGGAGCCAGCAGGTCCCAGCAGGTCCCGATGAAGGTGGTAGTTACAAACGGTCCGCGGCCACGCCAGCAGGTCCCGACGACGATGAAGGTTTCAGAAGGTTGCGGCAGCGCCAGCAGGCAGGACGATAGTTCACACGGCAGGGCTACGGCAGCGCCAGTAGTCCGTCAAGGATGAGTTCTTCTCTGCGTCTCTCGACTCCAGGATACAACTCCCTTCCTGCTCTGGAGCTGCCCCAGTTATAGGTCTGGCCCCCTTTGATGTCCGGACCCTCGCACTTGGAGGTCGGGAGGTCCGGGATGAGGGAGTCCAGACACCCAGCAGGGGGGTGGAGCCAGCGCCTGGGGGAGCTGGGGGTGATCGGCACTTGGCGGGGGAGAACCATCGACACCTCTTCCTCCCATTGACCTGCCAAGTAGTCCGCTCACCTCCTGGGTGGATGGTGGTGCCGGCATGTCGGGGCCTGGCCAGGCCCAGGGTTAGGGTCGACTGGAGGCCACGCGGCCTCGTGGTGCTGTGTCCAAGATGGCGCCCAAGTCGGGCGCGAGGGCCGGCAGAGGATCGGGCCCATGAGGTCAAGATGTTCAGAGGCAGGGGTCCCAGAGGGGACGGAAAACGGGTAGTGGTGGTATGCAGTACTTGAGGATCCGGGCTCGGGCCTGGTCGTACGGGGAGGGAGCGAGCCCTTCATGTGGCCTGTCCAACATGCGTCCCCCCAGCTGAAGGCGGGGAGAGTCACCCATCCTCTTGGGGACTCTCTTCGTCGAGGCGGAAAAAGCGTGACAGGCCATCTGCGTTGGCGTGGTCTTGCCCAGGTCGATGTTCCACAGTGAAGTCCATCCCCTGCAGGGAGATGGACCAACGTAGTAGTTTCGGGTTTTCCCCCCGCATCTGCATTAGCCACTGCAGGGGCCGATGATCGGTCTGTACTCGGAAGTGGGTGCCGAAGAGGTTGGGCCGGAGCTTCTTGAGGGCCCATACCACGGCGAAGGCCTCCCTCTCGATGGTGCTCCAGCGTTGTTCTCGGGCCAGGAGCCGCCTGCTGATGAAAGCCACTGGCTGGTCAAGTCCTTCGGTGTTCAGCTGGGAAAGGACTGCCCCAATGCCATGGTCGGAGGCATCCGTCTGGACGATAAATTCCCGACTGTAGTCGGGGGCCTGGAGCACCGGGGCAGAGCACATGGCGGCCTTCAGCTTCTCGAAGGCCGCTTGACAGTCTGGGGTCCAGTTGACCTTCTTCGGTTGGTTTTTGGATGTGAGTTCCGTGAGGGGCCCCACAATACTGCCATAGTCTTTCACGAACCGCCGGTAGTAGCCTGTGAGTCCCAAAAAGGCGCGTACCTCGGTCTGGGTGATGGGGGGCTGCCAGGACTGGATGGCAGCGATCTTGAGTTGCAGGGGAGCCATCAGACCGCTTCCCACCTGGTGTCCTAGATAGGTCACGGACCCCTGGCCAATTTGGCATTTGCTAGCCTTGATCGTGAGGCCAGCTCGTTGGAGAGCTTGTAGCACCTCTCGGAGGTGGTGGAGGTGGTCGGACCAGTGGTGGCTGTATACAGCGATATCGTCTAGGTAGGCTGCGCTGAATTCTTCAAGCCCCGCCAGGACCTGATTAACTAACCGCTGAAACGTTGCTGGGGCATTCTTCATGCCAAATGGCATGACCTTGAAGTGATAGTGTCCATCAGGGGTGGAAAAGGCAGATCGTTCTTGGGCCCGGGGTGTGAGGCCGATCTGCCAGTAGCCCGCCGTCAGGTCGAAGATACTGAGATAGCTGGCAGCGCCCATGCGGTCGATTAGTTCGTCTGCCCTGGGAATGGGATGTGCGTCTGTTCTGGTGACCGCATTCAAGCCCCGGTAGTCGACGCAGAACCGGAGTTCTGGGGTGGCGCCGGGGGCGGCTGCTTTGGGGACCAGCACTACTGGGCTGGCCCAGGGGCTGTCGGAAGGCTCGATGACCCCGAGCGTGAGCATCCTGGCCACCTCCTCCTGGATGCAGGCCCGTACCCGATCTGGTACGCGGTAGGCCCGGTGGCGGATAGGGGGACTGTCCCCAGTGTCCACGTCGTGTACGCACCAGGGAGTGACTCCCGGGGTGAGGGAGAACAGGCTGGCGAACTGTAGTAGGAGATCTCGGCATCCTTGGCGTTGTTCCAGGGTGAGGGCCTCCGAGAGTCGGACCCCGTCCACGGAGCCGTCCTTCTCCCGAGTCCGTAGGAGGTCGGGGAGGGGTTCGGAGTCCTCCTCGGCTCCATTGTCTGTTGCCATCAGGAGGCTGAGTTCTGAACGCACAAAATGGGGTTTTAGTCTGTTAGCGTGGAGAACCCGGAGAGGGTTTCGTGAAGATTCCATATCGATGAGGTAGGTGACAGGGCCCTTGCGCTCAATCACTTTGAAGGGCCCCGTCCACTTGTCTTGCAGGGCGCATGGTTCGGTGGGGGACATCACCCATACTTGTTGGCCGGGTTCAAATTCGATGGAGGAGGCATTTTGGTCGTACCACCTTTTCATGTCTTCTTGGCTTGCCTCCAAGTTTTCTTTTGCCATCTCTCTAAATCGTCGGGTCTGGTTGCGGAGGGTTAGGAGGTACTTGAAAACATCTGGAGGGTTCTTGAGCGGGGGCATTTCCCAGCCTTCTTTGACTAGGCTGAGCGGCCCTCGTACCGGGTGTCCATACAACAGTTCGAACGGGCTGAAGCCGAGGGACTTCTGGGGGACTTCTCGGTAGGCAAAGAGAAGGCACGGTAGTAGCACATCCCACTGGCGACGGAGGGGCTCTTCCAACCCCCCAATCATCCCTTTGAGCGTGCGGTTGAACCGCTCAACGAGTCCGTTTCCTTGAGGGTGATAGGGGGTCGTGAATCGGTAGGTGACCCCACACTGTTGCCAGAGGGACTTCATGTACTTTGAAATAAAGTTCGTGCCCCGGTCGCTGACGACTTCTCTGGGGAAGCCCACACGGGAGAAGATCCCCATCAGGGCCCGGCCGACTACCGGGGCTGTCACAGTTCGCAGGGGAACAGCCTCAGGGTAGCGGGTGGCGTGGTCCACCAGGACCAAGATGAATCGATGACCTTGTTTTGTACGGGGGTCGAGGGGCCCCACAATGTCTATCCCCACCCTCTCGAACGGGGTGGTGACCACTGGAAATGGTTGTAGGGGGGCCTTCAGTTTGCGGCCGCTCTTCCCACTGGCCTGGCACGTGGGGCAGGACCGGCAGTGCTGGAGTACATCGTTCCTCATCTTAGGCCAGAAAAAGTGGGTCACCAAGCGACTGTAGGTTTTATCCTGACCCAGGTGGCCAGCCAGGGGGACATCGTGGGCTAGGTTTAACAAGAAGTCTCTAAAGCGGAGGGGCACTACTAGCACTCGACTGGCCCCTAACTCCGCGATTCTCTGCTCGCTGTACAATAGGTCATTGTCCCAATAGACCCAATGTGTTCCGGAAGTGTCCCCTGCGCTCTGAGCGAGGGCTTGTTGGCGGAGTCCCTCGAGGGAGGGACAGGTCTTCTGTTCTTGGCAAAACTGTTCTTGGGTGGGCCCCCCCTCTTGATGCCACTGATCCAGACCGGCAAGGTCCTGAGGCTGGACGGACCCTTCGGGAGTTGGTTCTGGGGGGACGTCACGGTCGGCATCTTCTGCTGGAGCGACCGGGGGAGGAGGCGCCGGCCATTCAGGTTCTTCGGGTCGGGGGAGAGCACGGGCGGCCATGGACCGGGTGGTGACGCACGCCCAGTCCGGAATGCCCAACATCCCCAGGTGCTCTCTCCTCTCTACGGCGGCCCACGGGGAGCTTTCAAGGTCTTTCCCCAGGAGACAGTCTACGGGGGCGTCATCTCGGACCGTCACTTTCAACATGCCGGAGACTCCGCCCCACTCGAAAGGAACGCAAGCCATCTGACATAGACTCTCCGAGTTGTCGGCTGAACGGACAGGGCAGAGAATGTTCGGCAGGATCTGTTCTGGGGCCACCAGATGACAGCGGACGGCTGTTACACTGGCCCCGGTGTCACGTAGGGCTTCGGCCCTGTGTCCATTAATGCTCACCCATTGACTGTACTTCCGGGTGTTGGCGGGTAGGGGGACCCGCGGGACCATGTCTCTTCCCCCTAAGCATGCTAGAGCCATGGCGGCTGGCTCCCATTCTTGGTGCTCTTGCTCATATTCTTCCTGTTCCTCGGAGATTTGTTCTTCCCCCAGGGCGGCGGCCGCCATCTGGCGGGGTCTCGGAGTTTGGCTCTGTGGACAATTTGGGTCGTTTGCATAGTGGCCGACTCGCTGGCATCGATGACATGTAACATTGGCTCGGTATCCCGGCCGCGCCGGGGTGTTGCCCCGGTTGGCCGGGGGTGGGGTGCTGGTAGCGGGGGCGGTCGGAGTGTTGTCTCTTCCTCGTCCTTGACCCCCTCCTCCTCCTCGGGGACGGTGCTGACCGTGGTGGTTCCGGTTCTGTTCATAGGACCCATTTCGGCCCACTCAGGTGATTTCCCACCGGTCAGCCTCGGCGGCGAGCTGCCGTGGATCAGTCAATTTGCTGTCGAGGAGGTGCTGCCTGAGCTCGATGAAGCAATTGTTTGATAGATGCTCCCATACCATGAGATTGAAGAGTTGTTCGTAAGTTGTGACGTTGCTTCCTTTGATCCAACCCTCGAAGGCCCGGCTGAAATAGTTCACGTATTCCACCCAAGTCGTACCCGGGATTCGGGTGCAGTCTCGGAACCTCTGGCGGTACATTTCGGGTGTGAGCCCGTAGCGGGTGAGAAGGGCGGCTTTCATGTGGTCATAGGAGGTCATCAGATGATCCGGGAGCTGTAGCAGGGCATCACGGCCCTCATTGAGGAATCTCCCCCATAGACCGGCTCCCCAGTCGCTTCGATCGATCCGGTGGGAGGTCATGGCTATCTCGTAGGCCTTGAACCATTGCTGGATGTCGTCGTCTCGGAAATATTCTCGGACGACATCCTTGGGGATGTGTACCTTTTTCTCCGTCGCCCCTGGGGTGCGAGTTGGCTCGGGCACCCCTAATTCTTTGTTCTGCTTGCGTAAGTCTATCTCAGCTAATTTGCGCTCATGTTCATATGCCAGTCTCTTTTCCTCGAGCTCCCTTTGTCTCTGTTTCTCTTCCCGTTCTTCTCGGAGCCGTAGGTGTTCTAAGTTCAGTTTCTGTTCGGCTAACTTGAGCTCACCATCCATTTTGAGCCGTGCCATTTCTAGTTCATGAAGTCGGGTTTTTTCTCGGTCTTGGATCTCGTCTTGCGAGAGACCCGTCCTTCGCTCCTCGGGAGCCGTGGTGTCTTTTTCTGCTGCTGCGACATCTTGGTCCGGGGGTCTGACGGCCCCGGTTTCTGCCCAGGACTCAAGGGCGTGCTTGAAATCATCTTTAGTACTTAGCCCGGTGGTAGCGATACCCAGTTCAATGCAGAATTGTTTCAACTCACGATGGCTGTATTCTTCCAATTTCTCCATCTGGAATCTCTCGGTGGATCCGCTTTCTTTGGTTGTCATTGTGGTTTCGTCGTGGGGTGAGCTACTCTCTGTACGATTATGCGGTGATTCGGATCGCGCCGCTGGCCACCAATGTTAGACGGACCGGGAGGGTCGGCCGAGGATAAGGGGAGAGGTCTCCGGGGAGAACCGTCTCCAGCGATCGTACAGACAAGTAACTTCCCCCCCACAGACGTACACTACACAAAGATAAGGTTCAACGATACTTTATAAGCAATTCTTAGAGTACGGTAGGATGGTACAAGGAGGTCTGGACTCAGGGGTCCCCTCGGTTCTGGTTACTGGATCGGGAAAGGGGTAGCGGGACAGTCTTGTTACCAATTGGTTTAGGTGAAGATAGCTCTCAATCCTCGAGCTCGGCGTTCTAGATGATCGGGCCGCGGCGGAGCCAGCAGGTCCCGAGATGGTTGAAGGTAGCGACGGTCCGCGGCGGAGCCAGCAGGTCCCGATGAAGGTGGTAGTTACAAACGGTCCGCGGCCACGCCAGCAGGTCCCGACGACGATGAAGGTTTCAGAAGGTTGCGGCAGCGCCAGCAGGCAGGACGATAGTTCACACGGCAGGGCTACGGCAGCGCCAGTAGTCCGTCAAGGATGAGTTCTTCTCTGCGTCTCTCGACTCCAGGATACAACTCCCTTCCTGCTCTGGAGCTGCCCCAGTTATAGGTCTGGCCCCCTTTGATGTCCGGACCCTCGCACTTGGAGGTCGGGAGGTCCGGGATGAGGGAGTCCAGACACCCAGCAGGGGGGTGGAGCCAGCGCCTGGGGGAGCTGGGGGTGATCGGCACTTGGCGGGGGAGAACCATCGACACCTCTTCCTCCCATTGACCTGCCAAGTAGTCCGCTCACCTCCTGGGTGGATGGTGGTGCCGGCATGTCGGGGCCTGGCCAGGCCCAGGGTTAGGGTCGACTGGAGGCCACGCGGCCTCGTGGTGCTGTGTCCAAGATGGCGCCCAAGTCGGGCGCGAGGGCCGGCAGAGGATCGGGCCCATGAGGTCAAGATGTTCAGAGGCAGGGGTCCCAGAGGGGACGGAAAACGGGTAGTGGTGGTATGCAGTACTTGAGGATCCGGGCTCGGGCCTGGTCGTACGGGGAGGGAGCGAGCCCTTCATGTGGCCTGTCCAACAGTCCACCATAGGCCAGGTGTGTCCATCATAGGCCAGGTGTGTCCACCTTAGGCCAGGTGTGTCCACCATAGGCCAGGTGTGTCCATCATAGACCAGGTGTGTCCACCATAGGCCAGGTGTGTCCATCATAGGCCAGGTGTGTCCATCCTAGGCCAGGTGTGTCCATCATAGGCCAGGTGTGTCCACCTTAGGCCAGGTGTGTCTACCATAGGCCAGGTGTGTCCACCATAGGCCAGGTGTGTCCACCATAGGCCAGGTGTGTCCACCATAGGCCGGGTGTGTCTACCATAGGCCAGGTGTGTCCACCATAGGCCGGGTGTGTCCACCATAGGCCAGGTGTGTCTACCATAGGACAAATGTGTCCATCATAGGCCAGGTGTGTCCATCATAGGCCAGGTGTGTCCACCATAGGCCAGGTGTGTCCACCATAGGCCAGGTGTGTCCACCATAGGCCAGGTGTGTCCACCATAGGCCAGGTGTGTCCACCATAGGCCAGGTGTGTCCACCAAAGGCCAGGTGTGTCCACCATAGGCCAGGTGTGTCTACCATAGGCCAGGTGTGTCCACCATAGGCCAGGTGTGTCCACCAAAGGCCAGGAGTGTCCATCATAGGCCAGGTGTGTCTACCATAGGCCAGGTGTGTCCACCATAGACCAGGTGTAACCACCATAGGCCAGGTGTGTCCACCATAGGCCAGGTGTGCCCATCATAGGTCAGGTGTGTCCATCGTAGGCCAGGTGTGTCCACCATAGGCCAGGTGTGTCCATCATAGGCCAGGTGTGTCCATCATTGGCCAGGTGTGTCCATCATAGGCCAGGTGTGTCCACCAAAGGCCAGGTGTGTCCACCATAGGCCAGGTGTGTCCATCATAGGCCAGGTGTGTCCATCATAGGCCAGGTGTGTCCACCTTAGGCCAGGTGTGTCTACCATAGGCCAAGTGTGTCCACCATAGGCCAGGTGTGTCCACCATAGGCCGGGTGTGTCCACCATAGGCCGGGTGTGTCTACCATAGGCCAGGTGTGTCCACCATAGGCCGGGTGTGTCCACCATAGGTCAGGTGTGTCTACCATAGGACAAATGTGTCCATCATAGGCCAGGTGTGTCCATCATAGGCCAGGTGTTTCCCTCATAGGCCAGGTGTGTCCACCATAGGCCAGGTGTGTCCATCATAGGCCAGGTGTGTCCACCATAGGCCAGGTGTGTCCACCATAGGCCAGGTGTGTCCACCAAAGGCCAGGTGTGTCCATCATAGCCAGGTGTGTCTACCATAGGCCAGGTGTGTCCACCATAGGCCAGGTGTAACCACCATAGGCCAGGTGTGTCCACCATAGGCCGCGTGTGTCTACCATAGGCCAGGTGTGTCCATCATAGGCCAGGTGTGTCCACCATAGGCCAGGTGTGTCTACCATAGGCCAGGTGTGTCCACCATAGGCCAGGTGTGTCCACCAAAGGCCAGGTGTGTCCATCATAGGCCAGGTATGTCTACCATAGGCCAGGTGTGTCCACCATAGGCCGGGTGTGTCTACCATAGGCCAGGTGTGTCCACCATAGGCCGGGTGTGCCCACCATAGGTCAGGTGTGTCTACCATAGGACAAATGTGTCCATCATAGGCCAGGTGTGTCCATCATAGGCCAGGTGTTTCCCTCATAGGCCAGGTGTGTCCACCATAGGCCAGGTGTGTCCATCATAGGCCAGGTGTGTCCACCATAGGCCAGGTGTGTCCACCATAGGCCAGGTGTGTCCACCAAAGGCCAGGTGTGTCCATCATAGCCAGGTGTGTCTACCATAGGCCAGGTGTGTCCACCATAGGCCAGGTGTAACCACCATAGGCCAGGTGTGTCCACCATAGGCCAGGTGTGTCTACCATAGGCCAGGTGTGTCCACCATAGGCCAGGTGTGTCCACCATAGGCCAGGTGTGTCCACCATAGGCCGCGTGTGTCTACCATAGGCCAGGTGTGTCCACCATAGGCCAGGTGTAACCACCATAGGCCAGGTGTGTCCACCATAGGCCAGGTGTGTCTACCATAGGCCAGGTGTGTCCACCATAGGCCAGGTGTGTCCACCATAGGCCAGGTGTGTCCATCATAGCCAGGTGTGTCTACCATAGGCCAGGTGTGTCCACCATAGGCCAGGTGTAACCACCATAGGCCAGGTGTGTCCACCATAGGCCAGGTGTGTCTACCATAGGCCAGGTGTGCCCATCATAGGCCAGGTGTGTCCATCATAGGCCAGGTGTGTCCACCATGGGCCAGGTGTGTCCATCATAGGCCAGGTGTGTCCATCATAGGCCAGGTGTGTCCACCGTAGGCCAGGTGTGTCTACCATAGGCCAGGTGTGTCCATCATAGGCCAGGTGTGTCCATCCTAGGCCAGGTGTGTTTATCATAGGCCAGGTGTGTCCACCTTAGGCCAGGTGTGTCTACCATAGGCCAGGTGTGTCCACCATAGGCCAGGTGTGTCCACCATAGGCCGGGTGTGTCTACCATAGGCCAGGTGTGTCCACCACAGGCCGGGTGTGTCCACCATAGGTCAGGTGTGTCTACCATAGGACAAATGTGTCCATCATAGGTCAGGTGTGTCCATCATAGGCCAGGTGTTTCCATCATAGGCCAGGTGTGTCCACCATAGGCCAGGTGTGTCCATCATAGGCCAGGTGTGTTCACCATAGGCCAGGTGTGTCTACCATAGGCCAGGTGTGTCCACCATAGGCCAGGTGTGTCCACTATAGGCCAGGTGTGTCCACCATAGGCCGGGTGTGTCCACCAAAGGCCAGGTGTGTCCATCATAGGCCAGTTGTGTCCATCATAGACCAGGTGTGTCTACCATAGGCCAGGTGTGTCCACCATAAACCAGATGTAACCACCATAGGCCAGGTGTGTCCACCATAGGCCAGGTGTGCCCATCATAGGCCAGGTGTGTCCATCGTAGGCCAGGTGTGTCCACCATAGGCCAGGTGTGTCCATCATAGGCCAGGTGTGTCCATCATAGGCCAGGTGTGTCCACCAAAGGCCAGGTGTGTCCACCATAGGCCAGGTGTGTCCATCATAGGCCAGGTGTGTCCATCATAGGCCAGGTGTGTCCACCTTAGGCCAGGTGTGTCTACCATAGGCCAGGTGTGTCCACCATAGGCCAGGTGTGTCCACCATAGGCCAGGTGTGTCCACCATAGGCCGCGTGTGTCTACCATAGGCCAGGTGTGTCCACCATAGGCCGGGTGTGTCCACCATAGGTCAGGTGTGTCTACCATAGGACAATTGCTGATACTATGCAACAGAGTAAACCGTTTCTAAGTCTACATGAAATGATAGTAGCCTGGAAGTCAGTAGTGTACAGAGTAAAATATAAGAACAGTCAATATTATTCAATTAACTCAAAATTCTTAAAAGCGAAACACTATAAGCCATTAAAAAGAGTAAAAGAAATACATAGAGCTGCCTTGTGCAAGAACTAAAAAAAAACCTTCGAGAGACTGTTACACTGATTGTATTCCCTTAATAAAAACGTGTCACAGTAGACGACAGAGAAGACTCATTCGGTTTTTAAAATGTTGCATCTTTTTGTTTCCTCAATATTCCTGCTGCGAGACGAAATTTGACTGAAGTGTCAGCACTTCAACCTTCCTTCAATCTAGGTTCACCAGATGTTGTGATCCAGCCAGTAAATGATTCTCGCAGCCAGAGGTGCCCCCTACTCTCCAGGAGACAGGGGTCCACGTCAGCTCTGTACAGATATCCACATAAGACGTTTACATACAATGAAACCACATGGAAATCATGGCCATGGTCCGTCAATAGCCAGAATCCGGCCGACTGAACGCATGTTTGACACTAAAGTCTAGGCCAGGTGTGTCCACCATAGGCCAGGTGTGTCGACCATAGGCCAGGTGTGTCCATCATAGACCAGGTGTGTCCACCATAGGCCAGGTGTGTCCATCATAGGCCAGGTGTGTCCACCTTAGGCCAGGTGTGTCCACCATAGGCCAGGTGTGTCAATCATAGGCCAGGTGAGTCCATCCTAGGCCAGGTGTGTCCATCATAGGCCAGGTGTGTCCACCTTAGGCCAGGTGTGTCTACCATAGGCCAGGTGTGTCCACCATAGGCCAGGTGTGTCCACCATAGGCCAGGTGTGTCCACCATAGGCCGGGTGTGTCTACCATAGGCCAGGTGTGTCCACCATAGGCCGGGTGTGTCCACCATAGGTCAGGTGTGTCTACCATAGGCCAGGTGTGTCCACCATAGGCCAGGTGTGTCCACCATAGGCCAGGTGTGTCCACCAAAGGCCAGGTGTGTCCATCATAGGCCAGGTGTGTCTACCATAGGCCAGGTGTGTCCACCATAGACCAGGTGTAACCACCATAGGCCAGGTGTGTCCACCATAGGCCAGGTGTGCCCATCATAGGTCAGGTGTGTCCATCGTAGGCCAGGTGTGTCCACCATAGGCCAGGTGTGTCCATCATAGATCTAAAGGGATGGGCTTGCTCAGAACATCTCGCCCCAAAAAAGCCAGAATGGGAGGCAAATCCTTTCGTTCATTGGCAGCCAAGCACTGGAATCTCCTTCCAATGAACATTAGGCTAGAGATCAATGAGGCCTCTTTTAGAAAGATGCTGAAAACCTTCTTATTCACTTCTTAATGGTCCTGCTTTCCCCTCCTAACATACTCTTCTCCACAGCGCGGGGACACGCCGGGAGGCGTCACCAGGCGCTTTATAAACTCCCTTAAACTAAATAGGCCAGGTGTGTCCATCATAGGCCAGGTGTGTCCATCATATGCCAGGTGTGTCCACCAAAGGCCAGGTGTGTCCACCATAGGCCAGGTGTAACCACCATAGGCCAGGTGTGTCTACCCTAGGCCAGGTGTGTCCACCATAGGCCAGGTGTGTCCACCATAGGCCAGGTGTGTCCACCAAAGGCCAGGTGTGTCCATCATAGGCCAGGTGTGTCTACCATAGGCCAGGTGTGTCCACCATAGGCCAGGTGTAACCACCATAGGCCAGGTGTGTCCACCATAGGCCAGGTGTGCCCACCATGGGCCAGGCGTGTCCATCATAGGCCAGGTGTGTCCATCATAGGCCAGGTGTGTCCACCTTAGGCCAGATGTGTCTACCATAGGCCAGGTGTGTCCATCATAGGCCAGGTGTGTCCATCCTAGGCCAGGTGTGTTTATCATAGGCCAGGTGTGTCCACCTTAGGCCAGGTGTGTCTACCATAGGCCAGGTGTGTCCACCATAGGCCAGGTGTGTCCACCATAGGCCAGGTGTGTCCACCATAGGCCGGGTGATTCTACCATAGGCCAGGTGTGTCCACCACAGGCCGGGTGTGTCCACAATAGGTCAGGTGTGTCTACCATAGGACAAATGTGTCCATCATAGGTCAGGTGTGTCCATCATAGGCCAGGTGTTTCCATCATAGGCCAGGTGTGTCCACCATAGGCCATGTGTGTCCATCATAGGCCAGGTGTGTCCACCATAGGCCAGGTGTGTCCACCATAGGCCAGGTGTGTCCACCATAGGCCGGGTGTGTCCACCAAAGGCCAGGTGTGTCCATCATAGGCCAGGTGTGTCCATCATAGACCAGGTGTGTCTACCATAGGCCAGGTGTGTCCACCATAGACCAGGTGTAACCACCATAGGCCAGGTGTGTCCACCATAGGCCAGGTGTGTCCATCATAGGCCAGGTGTGTCCATCATAGGCCAGGTGTGTCCACCAAAGGCCAGGTGTGTCCACCATAGGCCAGGTGTGTCCATCATAGGCCAGGTGTGTCCATCATAGGCAAGGTGTGTCCACCTTAGGCCAGGTGTGTCTACCATAGGCCTGGTGTGTCCACCATAGGCCAGGTGTGTCCACCATAGGCCAGGTGTGTCCACCATAGGCCGGGTGTGTCTACCATAGGCCAGGTGTGTCCACCATAGGCCGGGTGTGTCCACCATAGGTCAGGTGTGTCTACCATAGGACAAATGTGTCCATCATAGGCCAGGTGTGTCCATCATAGGCCAGGTGTTTCCCTCATAGGCCAGGTGTGTCCACCATAGGCCAGGTGTGTCCATCATAGGCCAGGTGTGTCCACCATAGGCCAGGTGTGTCTACCATAGGCCAGGTGTGTCCACCATAGGCCAGGTGTGTCCACCATAGGCCAGGTGTGTCCACCATAGGCCGGGTGTGTCCATCGTAGGCCAGGTGTGTCCACCATAGGCCAGGTGTGTCCATCATAGGCCATGTGTGTCCATCATAAGCCAGGTGTGTCCACCAAAGGCCAGGTGTGTCCACCATAGGCCAGGTGTGTCCATCATAGGCCAGGTGTGTCCATCATAGGCCAGGTGTGTCCACCTTAGGCCAGGTGTGTCTACCATAGGCCTGGTGTGTCCACCATAGGCCAGATGTGTCCACCATAGGCCAGGTGTGTCCACCATAGGCCGGGTGTGTCTACCATAGGCCAGGTGTGACCACCATAGGCCGGGTGTGTCCACCATAGGTCAGGTGTGTCTACCATAGGACAAATGTGTCCATCATAGGCCAGGTGTGTCCATCAAAGGCCAGGTGTTTCCCTCATAGGCCCGGTGTGTCCACCATAGGCCAGGTGTGTCCATCATAGGCCAGGTGTGTCCACCATAGGCCAGGTGTGTCTACCATAGGCCAGGTGTGTCCACCATAGGCCAGGTGTGTCCACCATAGGCCAGGTGTGTCCACCATAGGCCAGGTGTGTCCACCAAAGGCCAGGTGTGTCCATCATAGCCAGGTGTGTCTACCATAGGCCAGGTGTGTCCACCATAGGCCAGGTGTAACCACCATAGGCCAGGTGTGTCCACCGTAGGCCAGGTGTGCCCATCATAGGCCAGGTGTGTCCATCATAGGCCAGGTGTGTCCACCATAGGCCAGGTGTGTCCATCATAGGCCAGGTGTGTCCATCATAGGCCAGGTGTGTCCATCATAGGCCAGGTGTGTCCACCATAGGCCGGGTGTGTCCACCATAGGCCAGGTGTGTCCACCATAGGTCAGGTGTGTCCACCATAGGCCGGGTGTGTCTACCATAGGCCTGTTGTGTCCACCATAGGCCAGGTGTGTCCATCATAGGGCAGGTTTGTCCACCATAGGCCAGGTGTGTCCACCATAGGCCGGGTGTGTCCATCATAGGCCAGGTGTGTCCACCATGGGCCAGGTGTGTCCACCATAGGCCAGGTGTGTCCACCATAGGCCAGGTGTGTCCACCACAGACCAGGTGTGTCCACCATAGGCCGGGTGTGTCTACCATAGGCCAGGTGTGTCCACCATAGGCCAGGTGTGTCCATCATAGGCTAGGTGTGTCCACCATAGGCCGGGTGTGTCCACCATAGGCCGGGTGTGTCTACAATAGGCCAGGTGTGTCCACCATAGGCCAGGTGTGTCCATCATAGGCCAGGTGTAACCACCATAGGCAAGGTGTGTCCACCATAGGCCAGGTGTGTCCACCATAGGCCAGGTGTAACCACCATAGCCCAGGTGTGTCCACCATAGACCAGGTGCGTTCATCATAGGCCGGGTGTGTACATCATAGGCCAGGTGTGTCCACCATAGGCCAGGTGTGTCCATCATAGGCCAGGTGTGTCCATCATAGGCCAGGTGTGTCCATCATAGGCCAGGTGTGTCCACCTTAGGCCAGGTGTGTCTACCATAGGCCAGGTGTGTCCACCATAGGCTCGGTGTGTCCACCATAGGTCAGGTGTGTCTACCATAGGACAAGTGTGTCCATCATAGGCCAGGTGTGTCCATCATAGGCCAGGTGTTTCCATCATAGGCCAGGTGTGTCCACCATAGGCCAGGTGTGTCCACCATAGGCCAGGTGTGTCCACCATAGGCCAGGTGTGTCCACCATAGGCCAGGTGTGTCCACCATAGGCCAGGTGTGTCCACCAAAGGCCAGGTGTGTCCATCATAGGCCAGGTGTGTCTACCATAGGCCAGGTGTGTCCACCATAGGCCAGGTGTGCCCATCATAGGCCAGGTGTGTCCATCATAGGCCAGGTGTGTCCACCATAGGCCAGGTTTGTCCATCCTAGGCCAGGTGTGTCCATCATAGGCCAGGTGTGTCATCATAGGCCAGGTGTGTCCACCATAGTCCAGGTGTGTCTACCATAGGCCGGGTGTGTCCACCATAGGCCAGGTGTGTCCACCATAGGCCAGGTGTGTCCACCATAGGCCGGGTGTGTCTACCATAGGCCAGGTGTGTCCACCATAGGCCAGGTGTGTCCACCATAGGCCTGGTGTGTTCACCATAGGCCGGGTGTGTCCACCATAGGCCGGGTGTGTCCACCATAGGCCAGGTGTGTCTACCATAGGCCAGGTGTGTCCATCATAGGCCAGGTGTGTCCATCATAGGCCAGGTGTGTCCATCATAGGCCAGGTGTGTCCACCATAGGCCAGGTGTGTCCATCATAGGCCAGGTGTGTCCACCATAGGCCAGGTGTGTGTACCATAGGCCAGGTGTGTCCATCATAGGCCAGGTGTGTCTACCATAGGTCAGGTGTGTCCACCATAGGCCAGGTGTGTCCACCATAAGCCAGGTGTGTCCATCATAGGCCAGGTGTGTCCATCATAGGCCAGGTTTGTCTACCATAGGCCAGGTGTGTCCACCATAGGCCAGGTGTGTCCACCATAGGCCAGGGGTGTCCATCATAGGTCAGGTGTGTCCACCATAGGCTGTGTGTGTTCACCAAACGCCAAGTGTTTCCATCATAGGCCAGGTGTGTCCATCATAGGCCAGGTGTGTTCACCATAGGCCATGTGCGTCCACCATAGGCCAGGTGTGTCCATCTTGGTCAGGTGTGTCCACCATAGGCCAGGTGTGTCCATCATAGGTCGGGTGTGTCCACCATAGGCCAGGTGTGTCCACCATAGGTCAGGTGTGTCCACCACAGGCCAGGTGTGTCCACCATAGGCCCGGTGTGTCTACCATAGGCCAGATGTGTCCATCTTGGTCAGGTGTGTCCACCATAGGCCAGGTGTGTCCATCTTGGCCAGGTGCGTCCACCATAGGCCAGGTGTGTCCATCTTGGTCAGGTGTGTCCACCATAGGCCAGGTGTGTCCATCTTGGCCAGGTGTGTCCACCATAGGCCCGGTGTGTCTACCATAGGCCCGGTGTGTCCACCATAGGCAGGTGACCAGACTCCATGTCACATTTTCTGAACCACTGAATATGCAAATGAGTTCAATTTTAGATGTATTGTATCCAAATGAATTGTATATAAAGGTGTCTCAAGTTGATTCCTTGGAGATGTGTCATGAAACCAGCAGTCCTGGCTCGACATTGGACCGCTCTTGACCTTGGTCATCGGCCCCATATCAGCAGCACTGAGAAACTGGTTGGACTCCAGAATAAATGGCAAAACTAAAACTAGGGGCAGATTTACAAACCCCTTGCGCTGCCAGTACGTCACTTTTTGTGACTCACCGGCAGCAAATTTTTCTGCCTCCTATTTATAAGGACAGGAAAAGCCACCCTGCGTGCGTGACTTTTCCTCTCCTTGTAAATGTGGCCCCTTTGCACGCAGCACTTTGCGTGAAAGGGGCATTCCCTGGGTGTTGCTGTGGGTGTTCCCAAGCAACACCCATGGAACCAGACACATTTCCAGATTAACGAGGATACGTAAACCTGGAAATGCGGCAGTATGCTACACCACCCTAGGGGTGGCGGAACGAGGAGCAACGTGGAGAAAAGTTTTAATTTCTCCTCTTTTTATTCCTCTTTCAATGTGTGCTGCATTCTACAGCAGCATTGAAAGGAAAATTCCTGTAGTGAGTGTTTTTGTGCAGGAAGGTGCCCCCTCCTGCACAAAAACAATCTCAACATGGCGCAGCCATCCTTACACCATGGTGCAAGGGTGCCTGCGCCGGTGCATGGCAGCAGTGTGTGCGCCAGCGCAGGGGAGAGCACAGGAATGCAACATATTATTGTAGATATGTTGCATTCCTATGCTCTGTAAGTGCCGCAGCGTGGCGCAGCCAAAGGGCTTGCGGCGCCCGCTGTGGCACTTTCTTGTAAATCTGCCCCTATATGTTTACATGCAACTAGACAAAAGACATTAGTTTCAGAGGGATTCATTTCAAGAAATAAAAACAGATTTATGTGCCTTAATATTACCAGTCTCAACCAGGGCAGTCCAAAGTCGCCCCAGTTTATCAGATTGTCTATACACCTGGATAGTTCTTTCCACCTGCGCTCTACATTAATGGCAGAGATGGCATTGATCCCATAGTGTGGCGCTGTGGGGGGTGGGGGAGGGGTATGTGTCATCTCAGCTCTAGTGCTGCTGGACTGTGATATAAGAGACAGAAAAGGTAACCTCAGGGAGTCTTCATATTTAAGTAAGAAAGCCTCTCCATGGCAGGAGGGTGGGAGAGGACGCATGTGTGGTAGGGAGGGACACTATTCCGTACTGGGGTAGGAAGGAAAGTGTGTTGGTATGACACTCTCAGGAAGTAGAGAAGAAAGTCTGTGGGCGAGACACTCTCAGGAAGTAGAGAAGAAAGTCTGTGGGTTTGACACTCACAGGACGTAGATGCGAAAGTCTGCGAGTGGGGCACTTTAAGGCCATGGTAATCTGTGGGTGGGACATTCCCATGAAGTAAAGAAGAAAGTCTGTGGGTATGACACTCCAAGGAGAAGAAAGTCTGTGGGTATGACACTCCGAAGAGAAGAAAGTCTATGGGTATGACACTCCAAGGAGAAGAAAGTCTGTGGGTACGACACTCTCAGGAATTGGAGAAAAAAAGTCTTTGGGTATGACACTCTCAGGAAGTAGAGAAGAAAGTCTGTGGGTGAGACACTCTCAGGAAGTGGAGAAGAAAGTCTCTAAGTATGACACTCTCAGGAAGTAGAGAAGAAAGTCTGTGGGTATGACACTCTCAGAAAGTAGAGAAGAAAGTATGTGGGTATGACACTCACAGGAAGTAGATGCAAAAGTCTGTGAGTGGGGCACTTTAAGGACATGGTAATCTGTGGGTGGGACACTCCCATGAAGTAAAGAAGAAAGTCTGTGGGTGAGACACTCCAAGGAGAAGAAAGTCTGTGGGTATGACACTCTCAGGAATTAGAGAAGAAAGTCTGTGGGTGAGACACTTCAAGAAGAAGAAAGTCTGTGGGTGAGACACTCCAAGAAGAAGAACGTCTGTGGGTATGGCACTCTCAGGAAGTGGAGAAGAAAGTCTGTGGGTATGACACTCTCAGGAAGTACAGAAGAAAGTCTGTGGGTGAGACACTCCAAGGAGAAGAAAGTCTGTGGGTATGACACTCTCAGGAAGTGGAGAAGAAAGTCTGTGGGTATGACGCTCTCAGGAAGTAGAGAAGAATGTCTGTGGGTGAGACACTCCAAGAAGAAGAAAGTCTGTGGGTATGACACTCTCAGGAAGTGGAGAAGAAAGTCTGTGGGTATGATACTCTCAGGAAGTGGAGAAGAAAGTCTGTGGGTGAGACATTCCAAGGAGAAGAAAGTCTGTGGGTATCACACTCTCATGAAGTGGAGAAGAAAGTATGGGGGTATGACACTCTCAGGAAGTGGAGAAGAAAGTCTATGGGTATGACGCTCTCATGAAGTAGAGAAGAAAGTCTGTGGGTAGGGACTTTTAAGGAGAAGAATGTCTGTGGGTAGGACACTCTCAAGAAGTAGAGAAGAAAGTCTGTGGGTGGGACACTCCAAGGAGAAGAAAGTCTGTGAGCTGGTGTAGGACTTGTCTCTTTTTGGCTAAAGTTCCCTAAACTTTTTGCTTCCCCCAAGTTCAAGTTAAGATTTATATAGCGCGCTACTCACCCAGAGGGTCTCAAGGCGCTTGGGAGAGGGGTTGTTCGTTACTTATCAAATAACCAAGTTTTGAGTTGTTTTCTGAAGGAGAGGTGGTTCTGTGTGAGGCGAAGGTGGGTAGGGAGAGAATTCCAGGTTTTGGCCGCTAAGTAGGAGAAAGATCTTCCTCCCATGGTGGCTCTTTGGATGCGTGGGATCGCGGCGAGGCTTGATTGGATGATCGAAGTTGGCGTGTGGGGGTGTAAAAGGTCAGGCGTGTGTTGAGGTATTTGGGTCCTAGGTCGTAGAGGGCTTTGTGTGCGTGGGTGAGGAGACGGAACTTTATTCTCTTGTTGACAGGGAGCCAGTGGAGGTCTCTCAGGTGACTGGATATGTGATTGTGGCGGGGCATGTCCAGGATGAGTCTGGCGGTGGGGATCCAGCGGAAGGTCTTTTTTAGCATACGTAGGATGATGATGAGATGGCTTTGACTTGTCTGGTCATTAAGAGGGAGGAGTCCAGGATGAAGCCCAAGTTGCGTGCATGGTCAGTTGGTTTGGGTGCGCTGCCCAAGGCCGGTGGCCACCATGAGTCATCCCAAGCGGAGGGGGATGATCCTAGGATAAGGACTTTTTGTCTGAGTTCAGTTTTAGACGGCTGTTCTTCATCCACTCGGCAACGTCTTTCATCCCTTCGTGGAGGTTGGTTTTGGCGGTGTTTGGGTCTTTGGTGAGGGAGAGGATCAGCTGTGTGTCGTCAGCGTAGGAAATGATGTTGAGGTTGTGTTGGCGTGCGATGGATGCGAGGGGGCTCATGTAGATGTTGAAGAGGGTGGAGCTAAGCGATGATCCTGTGGTACGCCGCAGATGACTTTGGTGGCCTCTGATCTGAAAGGGGGGAGGCGGACCCTCTGGGTTCTTCCGGAGAGGAACGAGATGATCCAGTCCAGTGCTTTTCCTTGTATCCCTACGTTGCTGAGGCGTTGTATAAGAGTGGTCCAGGGAAGACATGGCTTGGCAGTTCGGGCTGCACTGTTCCCATGAGGCACAGGGTCAGACTGATTTGCATATAGCCATGTCTGAACTGGGGTGGCAGAGTGGGCTAAAGAACGGTGATGGATTAAACCCAAATCTCTTGACTGGGTGTGTGTGTCTGATTGATTCAGAGGCTCCGTCCATCACCAACCTCTTTTGTACCGCTTTTGACCGCCATAAGTGTGGCAGGGTATACTCAGACGTGAGTCCCTTGCTCACTTTGCCACTGGATTCAAGCAAGCCGGGCTGAAGAAGGCTGGAATGCCAGAAACCGGTCCTCGGAAGCTTGTTTCCGGTCCAGGGAAGACATGGCTTGGCAGTTCGGGCTGCTCTGTTCCCATGAGGCACACGGTCAGACTGATTTGCATATAGCCATGTCTGAACTGGGGTGGCAGAGTGGGCTATAGAACGGTGATGGATTAAACCCAGTTCTCTTGACTGGGTGTGTGTGTCTGATTGATTCCGAGGCTCCGTCCATCACCAACCCCTTTTGTACCGCTTTTGGCCGCCATAAGTGTGGCAGGGTATACTCAGACGTGAGTCCCTTGCTCACTTTGTCACTGGATTCAAGCAAGCCGGGCTGAAGAAGGCTGGAATGCCAGAAACCGGTCCTCGGAAGCTTGTTTCCGGTTCAGGGAAGACATGGCTTGGCAGTTCGGGCTGCACTGTTCCCATGAGGCACAGGGTCAGACTGATTTGCATATAGCCATGTCTGAACTGGAGTGGCAGAGTGGGCTAAAGAACGGTGATGGATTAAACCCAGATCTCTTGACTGGGTGTGTGTGTCTGATTGATTCAGAGGCTCCGTCCATCACCAACCCCTTTTGTACCGCTTTTGGCCGCCATAAGTGTGGCAGGGTATACTCAGACGTGAGTCCCTTGCTCACTTTGCCACTGGATTCAAGCAAGCCGGGCTGAAGAAGGCTGGAATGCCAGAAACCGGTTCTCGGAAGCTTGTTTCCGGTCCAGGGCAGATATGGCTTGGCAGTTCGGGCTGCACTGTTCCCATGAGGCACAGGGTCAGACTGATTTGCATATAGCCATGTCTGAACTGGGGTGGCAGAGTGGGCTAAAGAACGGTGATGGATTAAACTCAGATCTCTTGACTGGGTGTGTGTGTCTGATTGATTCAGAGGCTCCGTCCATCACCAACCCCTTTTGTACCGCTTTTGGCCGCCATAAGTGTGGCAGGGTATACTCAGACGTGAGTCCCTTGCTCACTTTGCCACTGGATTCAAGCAAGCCGGACTGAAGAAGGCTGGAATGCCAGAAACTGGTCCTCGGAAGCTTGTTTCCGGTCCAGGGAAGACATGGCTTGGCAGTTCGGGCTGCACTGTTCCCATGAGGCACAGGGTCAGACTGATTTGCATATAGCCATGTCTGAACTGGAGTGGCAGAGTGGGCTAAAGAACAGTGATGGATTAAACCCAGATCTCTTGACTGGGTGTGTGTGTCTGATTGATTCAGAGGCTCCGTCCATCACTAACCCCTTTTGTACCGCTTTTGGCAGCCATTAGTGTGGCAGGGTATACTCAGACGTGAGTCCCTTGCTCACTTTGCCACTGGATTCAAGCAAGCCGGGCTGAAGAAGGCTGGAATGCTAGAAACCGGTCCTCAGAAGCTTGTTTCCGGTCCAGGGAAGACATGGCTTGGCAGTTCGGGCTGCACTGTTCCTATGAGGCACAGGGTCAGACTGATTTGCATATAGCCATGTCTGAACTGAGGTGGCAGAGTGGGCTAAAGAACGGTGATGGATTAAACCCAGATCTCTTGACTGGCTGTGTGTGTTTGATTGATTCAGAGGCTCCTACCATCACCAATCCCTTTTGTACCGCTTTTGGCCACCATAAGTGTGGCAGGGTATACTCAGACGTGAGTCCCTTGCTCACTTTGCCACTGGATTCAAGCAAGCCGGGCTGAAGAAGGCTGGAATGCCAGAAACCGGTCCTCGGAATCTTGTTTCCGGTCCAGGGAAGACATGGCTTGGCAGTTCGGGCTGCACTGTTCCCATGAGGCACAGGGTCAGACTGATTTTCATATAGCCATGTCTGAACTGGGGTGGCAGAGTGGGCTAAAGAACGGTGATGGATTAAACCCAGATCTCTTGACTGGGTGTGTGTGTCTGATTGATTCAGAGGCTCCCTCCATCACCAACCCCTTTTGTACTGCTTTTGGCCGCCATAAGTGTGGCAGGGTATACTCAGATGTGAGTCCCTTGCTCACTTTGCCACTGGATTCAAGCAAGCCGGGCTGAAGAAGGCTGGAATGCCAGAAACCGGTCCTCGGAAGCTTGTTTCCGGTCCAGGGAAGACATGGATTGGCAGTTCGAGCTGCACTGTTCCCATGAGGCACAGGGTCAGACTGATTTGCATATAGCCATGTCTGAACTGGGGTGGCAGAGTGGGCTAAAGAACGGTGATGGATTAAACCCAGATCTCTTGACTGGGTGTGTGTGTCTGATTGATTCAGAGGCTCCGTCCATCACCAACCCCTTTTGTACCGCTTTTGGCCGCCATAAGTGTGGCAGGGTATACTCAGACGTGAGTCCCTTGCTCACTTTGCCACTGGATTCAAGCAAGCCGGGCTGAAGAAGGCTGGAATGCCAGAAACCGGTCCTCAGAATCTTGTTTCCGGTCCAGGGAAGACATGGCTTGGCAGTTCGGGCTGCACTGTTCCCATGAGGCACAGGGTCAGACTGATTTGCATATAGCCATGTCTGAACTGGGGTGGCAGAGTGGGCTAAGGAACGGTGATGGATTAAACCCAGATCTCTTGACTAGGCGTGTGTGTCTGATTGATTCAGAGGCTCCGTCCATCACCAACCCCTTTTGTACCGCTTTAGGCCGCCATAAGTGTGGCAGGGTATACTCAGAAGTGAGTCCCTTGCTCACTTTGCCACTGGATTCAAGCAAGCCGGGCTGAAGAAGGCTGGAATGCCAGAAACCGGTCCTCGGAAGCTTGTTTCCGGTCCAGGGAAGACATGGCTTGGCAGTTTGGGCTGCACTGTTCCCATGAGGCACAGGGTCAGACTGATTTGCATATAGCCATGTCTGAACTGGGGTGGCAGAGTGGGCTAAAGAACCATGATGGATTAAACCCAGATCTCTTGACTGGGTGTGTGTGTCTGACTGATTCAGAGGCTCCGTCCATCACCAACCCCTTTTGTACTGCTTTTGGCCGCCATATGTGTGGCAGGGTATACTCAGATGTGAGTCCATTGCTCACTTTGCCACTGGATTCAAGCAAGCCGGGCTGAAGGAGGCTGGAATACCAGAAACCAGTCCTCGGAAGCTTGTTTCCGGTCCAGGGAAGACATGGCTTGGCAGTTCGGGCTGCACTGTTCCCATGAGGCACAGGGTCAGACTGATTTGCATATAGCCATGTCTGAACTGGGGTGGCAGAGTGGGCTAAAGAACGGTGATGGATTAAACCCAGATCTCTTGACTGGGTGTGTGTGTCTGATTGATTCAGCGGCTCCGTCCATCACCAACCCCTTTTGTACCGCTTTTGGCCGCCATAAGTGTGGCAGGGTATACTCAGACGTGAGTCCCTTGCCCACTTTGCCACTGGATTCAAGCAAGCCGGGCTGAAGAAGGCTGGAATGCCAGAAACCGGTCCTCGGAAGCTTGTTTCCGGTCCAGGGAAGACATGGCTTGGCAGTTCGGGCTGCACTGTTTCCATGAGGCACAGGGTCAGACTGATTTGCATATAGCCATGTCTGAACTGGGGTGGCAGAGTGGGCTAAAGAACGGTGATGGATTAAACCAGGATCTCTTGACTGGGTGTGTGTGTCTGATTGATTCAGAGGCTCCGTCCATCACCAACCCCTTTTGTACCGCTTTTGGCCGCCATAAGTGTGGCAGGGTATACTCAGACGTGAGTCCCTTGCTCACTTTGCTACTGGATTCAAGCAAGCCGGGCTGAAGAAGGCTGGAATGCCAGAAACCGGTCCTCGGAAGCTTGTTTCCGGTCCAGGGAAGACATGGCTTGGCAGTTCGGGCTGCACTGTTCCCATGAGGCACAGGGTCAGACTGATTTGCATATAGCCATGTCTGAACTGGGGTGGCAGAGTGGGCTAAAGAACGGTGATGGATTAAAACTAGATCTCTTGACTGGGTGTGTGTGTCTGATTGATTCAGAGGCTCCGTCCATCACCAACACCTTTTGTACCGCTTTTGGCCGCCATAAGTGTGGCAGGGTATACTCAGACGTGAGTCCCTTGCTCACTTTGCCACTGGATTCAAGCAAGCCGGGCTGAAGAAGGCTGGAATGCCAGAAACCGGTCCACGGAAGCTTGTTTCCGGTCCAGGGAAGACATGGCTTGGCAGTTCGGGCTGCACTGTTCCCATGAGGCACAGGGTCAGACTGATTTGCATATAGCCATGTCTGAACTGGGGTGGCAGAGTGGGCTAAAGAACGGTGATGGATTAAACCCAGATCTCTTGACTGGGTGTGTGTGTCTGATTGAGTCAGAGGCTCCGTCCATCACCAACCCCTTTTGTACCGCTTTTGGCCACCATAAGTGTGGCAGGGTACACTCAGACGTGAGTCCCTTGCTCACTTTGCCACTGGATTCAAGCAAGCCGGGCTGAAGAAAGCTGGAATGCCAGAAACCGGTCCTCGGAATCTAGTTTCCGGTCCAGGGAAGACATGGCTTGGCAGTTCGGGCTGCACTGTTCCCATGAGGCACAAGGTCAGACTGATTTGCATATAGCCATGTCTGAACTGGGGTGGCAGAGTGGGCTAAAGAACGGTGATGGATTAAACCTAGATCTCTTGACTGGGTGTGTGTGTCTGATTGATTCAGAGGCTCCGTCCATCACCAACCCCTTTTGTACCGCTTTTGGCCGCCATAAGTGTGGCAGGGTATACTCAGACGTGAGTCCCTTGCTCACTTTGCCACTGGATTCAAGCAAGCCGGGCTGAAGAAGGCTGGAATGCCAGAAACCGGTCCTCGGAAGCTTGTTTCCGGTCCAGGGAAGACATGGCTTGGCAGTTTGGGCTGCACTGTTTCCATGAGGCACAGGGTCAGACTGATTTGCATATAGCCATGTCTGAACTGGGGTGGCAGAGTGGGCTAAAGAACGGTGATGGATTAAACCCAGATCTCTTGACTGGGTGTGTGTGTCTGATTGATTCAGAGGCTCCGTCCATCACCAACCCCTTTTCTACTGCTTTTGGCCACCATAAGTGTGGCAGGGTATACTCAGACGTGAGTCCCTTGCTCACTTTGCCACTGGATTCAAGCAAGCCGGGCTGAAGAAGGCTGGAATGCCAGAAACCGGTCCTCGGAACCTTGTTTCCGGTCCAGGGAAGACATGGCTTGGCAGTTCGGGCTGCACTGTTCCCATGAGGCACAGGGTTGGACTGATTTGCATATAGCCATGTCTGAACAGGGGTGGAAGAGTGGGCTAAAGAACGGTGATGGATTAAACCCAGATCTCTTGACTGGGTGTGTGTGTCTGATTGATTCAGAGGCTCCGTCCATCACCAACCCCTTTTGTACCGCTTTTGGCCGCCATAAGTGTGGCAGGGTATACTCAGACATGAGTCCCTTGCTCACTTTGCCACTGGATTCAAGCAAGCCCGGCTGAAGAAGGCTGGAATGCCAGAAACCGGTCCTCGGAAGCTTGTTTCCGGTCCAGGGAAGACATGGCTTGGCAGTTCGGGCTGCACTGTTCCCATGAGGCACAGGGTCAGACTGATTTGCATATAGCCATGTCTGAACTGGGGTGGCAGAGTGGGCTAAAGAACGGTGATGGATTAAACCCAGATCTCTTGACTGGGTGTGTGTGTCTGATTGATTCAGAGGCTCCGTCCATCACCAACCCCCTTTGTACCGCGTTTGGCCGCCATAAGTGTGGCAGGGTATACTCAGACGTGAGTCCCTTGCTCACTTTGCTACTGGATTCAAGCAAGCCGGGCTGAAGAAGGCTGGATTGCCAGAAACCGGTCCTCGGAAGCTTGTTTCCGGTCCAGGGAAGACATGGCTTGGCAGTTCGGGCTGCACTGTTCCCATGAGGCACAGGGTCAGACTGATTTGCATATAGCCATGTCTGAACTGGGGTGGCAGAGTGGGCTAAAGAATGGTGATGGATTAAACCCAGATCTCTCGACTGGGTGTGTTTGTCTGATTGATTCAGAGGCTCCGTCCATCACCAACCCCTTTTGTACTGCTTTTGGCCGCCATAAGTGTGGCAGGGTATACTCAGATGTGAGTCCCTTGCTCACTTTGCCACTGGATTCAAGCAAGCCGGGCTGAAGAAGGCTGGAATGCCAGAAACTGGTCCTCGGAAGCTTGTTTCTGGTCCAGGGAAGACATGGCTTGGCAGTTCGGGCTGCACTGTTCCCATGAGGCACAGAGTCAGACTGATTTGCATATAGCCATGTCTGAACTGGGGTGGCAGAGTGGGCTAAAGAACGGTGATGGATTAAACCCAGATCTCTTGACTGGGTGTGTGTGTCTGATTGATTCAGAGGCTCCATCCATCACCAACCCCTTTTGTACCGCTTTTGGCCGCCATAAGTGTGGCAGGGTATACTCAGACGTGAGTCCCTTGCTCACTTTGCCACTGGATTCGAGCAAGCTGGGCTGAAGAAGGATGGAATGCCAGAAACCGGTCCTCGGAAGCTTGTTTCCGGTCCAGGGAAGACATGGCTTGGCAGTTCGGGCTGCACTGTTCCCATGAGGCACAGGGTCAGACTGATTTGCATATAGCCATGTCTGAACTGGGGTGGCAGAGTGGGCTAAAGAACGGTGATGGATTAAACCCAGATCTCTTGACTGGGTGTGTGTGTCTGATTGATTCAGAGGCTCCGTCCATCACCAACCCCTTTTGTACCGCTTTTGGCCGCCATAAGTGTGGCAGGGTATACTCAGACGTGAGTCCCTTGCTCACTTTGCCATTGGATTCAAGCAAGCCGGGCTGAAGAAGGCTGGAATGCCAGAAACCGGTCCTCGGAATCTAGTTTCCGGTCCAGGGAAGACATGGCTTGGCAGTTCGGGCTGCACTGTTCCCATGAGGCACAGGGTCAGACTGATTTGCATATAGCCATGTCTGAACTGGGGTGGCAGAGTGGGCTAAAGAACGGTGATGGATTAAACCTAGATCTCTTGACTGGGTGTGTGTGTCTGATTGATTCAGAGGCTCCGTCCATCACCAACCCCTTTTGTACCGCTTTTGGCCGCCATAAGTGTGGCAGGGTATACTCAGACGTGAGTCCCTTGCTCACTTTGCCACTGGATTCAAGCAAGCCGGGCTGAAGAAGGCTGGAATGCCAGAAACCGGTCCTCGGAAGCTTGTTTCCGGTCCAGGGAAGACATGGCTTGGAAGTTTGGGCTGCACTGTTTCCATGAGGCACAGGGTCAGACTGATTTGCATATAGCCATGTCTGAACTGGGGTGGCAGAGTGGGCTAAAGAACGATGATGGATTAAACCCAGATCTCTTGACTGGGTGTGTGTGTCTGATTGATTCAGAGGCTCCGTCCAGCACCAACCCCTTTTCTACTGCTTTTGGCCGCCATAAGTGTGGCAGGGTATACTCAGACGTGAGTCCCTTGCTCACTTTGCCACTGGATTCAAGCAAGCCGGGCTGAAGAAGGCTGGAATGCCAGAAACCGGTCCTCGGAAGCTTGTTTCCGGTCCAGGGAAGACATGGCTTGGCAGTTCGGGCTGCACTGTTCCCATGAGGCACAGGGTCAGACTGATTTGCATATAGCCATGTCTGAACTGGGGTGGCAGAGTGGGCTAAGGAACGGTGATGGATTAAACCCAGATCTCTTGACTGGGTGTGTGTGTCTGACTGATTCAGAGGCTCCGTCCATCACCAACCCCTTTTGTACTGATTTTGGCCGCCATATGTGTGGCAGGGTATACTCAGATGTGAGTCCATTGCTCACTTTGCCACTGGATTCAAGCAAGCCGGGCTGAAGGAGGCTGGAATACCAGAAACCAGTCCTCGGAAGCTTGTTTCCGGTCCAGGGAAGACATGGCTTGGCAGTTCTGGCTGCACTGTTCCCATGAGGCACAGGGTCAGACTGATTTGCATATAGCCAATTCTGAACTGGGGTGGCAGAGTGGGCTAAAGAAAGGTGATGGATTAAACCCAGATCTCTTGACTGGGTGTGTGTGTCTGATTGATTCAGAGGCTCCGTCCATCACCAACCCCTTTTGTACCGCTTTTGGCCGCCATAAGTGTGGCAGGGTATACTCAGACGTGAGTCCCTTGCCCACTTTGCCACTGGATTCAAGCCAGCCGGGCTGAAGAAGGCTGGAATGCCAGAAACCGGTCCTCGGAAGCTTGTTTCCGGTCCAGGGAAGACATGGCTCGGCAGTTCGGGCTGCACTGTTTCCATGAGGCACAGGGTCAGACTGATTTGCATATAGCCATGTCTGAACTGGGGTGGCAGAGTGGGCTAAAGAACGGTGATGGATTAAACCAGGATCTCTTGACTGGGTGTGTGTGTCGGATTGATTCAGAGGCTCCGTCCATCACCAACCCCTTTTGTACCGCTTTTGGCCGCCATAAGTGTGGCAGGGTATACTCAGACGTGAGTCCCTTGCTCACTTTGCCACTGGATTCAAGCAAGCCGGGCTGAAGAAGGCTGGAATGCCAGAAACCGGTCCTCGGAAGCTTGTTTCCGGTCCAGGGAAGACATGGCTTGGCAGTTTGGGCTGCACTGTTTCCATGAGGCACAGGGTCAGACTGATTTGCATATAGCCATGTCTGAACTGGGGTGGCAGAGTGGGCTAAAGAACGGTGATGGATTAAACCCAGATCTCTTGACTGGGTGTGTGTGTCTGATTGATTCAGAGGCTCCGTCCATCACCAACCCCTTTTCTACTGCTTTTGGCCGCCATAAGTGTGGCAGGGTATACTCAGACGTGAGTCCCTTGCTCACTTTGCCACTGGATTCAAGCAAGCCGGGCTGAAGAAGGCTGGAATGCCAGAAACCGGTCCTCGGAACCTTGTTTCCGGTCCAGGGAAGACATGGCTTGGCAGTTCGGGCTGCACTGTTCCCATGAGGCACAGGGTTGGACTGATTTGCATATAGCCATGTCTGAACAGGGGTGGAAGAGTGGGCTAAAGAACGGTGATGGATTAAACCCAGATCTCTTGACTGGGTGTGTGTGTCTGATTGATTCAGAGGCTCCGTCCATCACCAACCCCTTTTGTACCGCTTTTGGCCGCCATAAGTGTGGCAGGGTATACTCAGACATGAGTCCCTTGCTCACTTTGCCACTGGATTCAAGCAAGCCCGGCTGAAGAAGGCTGGAATGCCAGAAACCGGTCCTCGGAAGCTTGTTTCCAGTCCAGGGAATACATGGCTTGGCAGTTCGGGCTGCACTGTTCCCATGAGGCACAGGGTCAGACTGATTTGCATATAGCCATGTCTGAACTGGGGTGGCAGAGTGGGCTAAAGAACGGTGATGGATTAAACCCAGATCTCTTGACTGGGTGTGTGTGTCTGATTGATTCAGAGGCTCCGTCCATCACCAACCCCCTTTGTACCGCGTTTGGCCGCCATAAGTGTGGCAGGGTATACTCAGACGTGAGTCCCTTGCTCACTTTGCTACTGGATTCAAGCAAGCCGGGCTGAAGAAGGCTGGATTGCCAGAAACCGGTCCTCGGAAGCTTGTTTCCGGTCCAGGGAAGACATGGCTTGGCAGTTCGGGCTGCACTGTTCCCATGAGGCACAGGGTCAGACTGATTTGCATATAACCATGTCTGAACTGGGGTGGCAGAGTGGGCTAAAGAACGGTGATGGATTAAACCTAGATCTCTTGACTGGGTGTGTGTGTCTGATTGATTCAGAGGCTCCGTCCATCACCAACCCCTTTTGTACCGCTTTTGGCCGCCATAAGTGTGGCAGGGTATACTCAGACGTGAGTCCCTTGCTCACTTTGCCACTGGATTCAAGCAAGCCGGGCTGAAGAAGGCTGGAATGCCAGAAACCGGTCCTCGGAAGCTTGTTTCCGGTCCAGGGAAGACATGGCTTGGCAGTTTGGGCTGCACTGTTTCCATGAGGCACAGGGTCAGACTGATTTGCATATAGCCATGTCTGAACTGGGGTGGCAGAGTGGGCTAAAGAACGGTGATGGATTAAACCCAGATCTCTTGACTGGGTGTGTGTGTCTGATTGATTCAGAGGCTCCGTCCATCACCAACCCCTTTTCTACTGCTTTTGGCCGCCATAAGTGTGGCAGGGTATACTCAGACGTGAGTCCCTTGCTCACTTTGCCACTGGATTCAAGCAAGCCGGGCTGAAGAAGGCTGGAATGCCAGAAACCGGTCCTCGGAACCTTGTTTCCGGTCCAGGGAAGACATGGCTTGGCAGTTCGGGCTGCACTGTTCCCATGAGGCACAGGGTTGGACTGATTTGCATATAGCCATGTCTGAACAGGGGTGGAAGAGTGGGCTAAAGAACGGTGATGGATTAAACCCAGATCTCTTGACTGGGTGTGTGTGTCTGATTGATTCAGAGGCTCCGTCCATCACCAACCCCTTTTGTACCGCTTTTGGCCGCCATAAGTGTGGCAGGGTATACTCAGACATGAGTCCCTTGCTCACTTTGCCACTGGATTCAAGCAAGCCCGGCTGAAGAAGGCTGGAATGCCAGAAACCGGTCCTCGGAAGCTTGTTTCCAGTCCAGGGAAGACATGGCTTGGCAGTTCGGGCTGCACTGTTCCCATGAGGCACAGGGTCAGACTGATTTGCATATAGCCATGTCTGAACTGGGGTGGCAGAGTGGGCTAAAGAACGGTGATGGATTAAACCCAGATCTCTTGACTGGGTGTGTGTGTCTGATTGATTCAGAGGCTCCGTCCATCACCAACCCCCTTTGTACCGCGTTTGGCCGCCATAAGTGTGGCAGGGTATACTCAGACGTGAGTCCCTTGCTCACTTTGCTACTGGATTCAAGCAAGCCGGGCTGAAGAAGGCTGGATTGCCAGAAACCGGTCCTCGGAAGCTTGTTTCCGGTCCAGGGAAGACATGGCTTGGCAGTTCGGGCTGCACTGTTCCCATGAGGCACAGGGTCAGACTGATTTGCATATAACCATGTCTGAACTGGGGTGGCAGAGTGGGCTAAAGAACGGTGATGGATTAAACCTAGATCTCTTGACTGGGTGTGTGTGTCTGATTGATTCAGAGGCTCCGTCCATCACCAACCCCTTTTGTACCGCTTTTGGCCGCCATAAGTGTGGCAGGGTATACTCAGACGTGAGTCCCTTGCTCACTTTGCCACTGGATTTAAGCAAGCCGGGCTGAAGAAGGCTGGAATGCCAGAAACCGGTCCTCGGAAGCTTGTTTCCGGTCCAGGGAAGACATGGCTTGGCAGTTTGGGCTGCACTGTTTCCATGAGGCACAGGGTCAGACTGATTTGCATATAGCCATGTCTGAACTGGGGTGGCAGAGTGGGCTAAAGAACGGTGATGGATTAAACCCAGATCTCTTGACTGGGTGTGTGTGTCTGATTGATTCAGAGGCTCCGTCCATCACCAACCCCTTTTCTACTGCTTTTGGCCGCCATAAGTGTGGCAGGGTATACTCAGACGTGAGTCCCTTGCTCACTTTGCCACTGGATTCAAGCAAGCCGGGCTGAAGAAGGCTGGAATGCCAGAAACCGGTCCTCGGAAGCTTGTTTTCGGTCCAGGGAAGACATGGCTTGGCAGTTCGGGCTGCACTGTTCCCATGAGGCACAGGGTTGGACTGATTTGCATATAGCCATGTCTGAACAGGGGTGGAAGAGTGGGCTAAAGAACGGTGATGGATTAAACCCAGATCTCTTGACTGGGTGTGTGTGTCTGATTGATTCAGAGGCTCCGTCCATCACCAACCCCTTTTGTACCGCTTTTGGCCGCCATAAGTGTGGCAGGGTATACTCAGACATGAGTCCCTTGCTCACTTTGCCACTGGATTCAAGCAAGCCCGGCTGAAGAAGGCTGGAATGCCAGAAACCGGTCCTCGGAAGCTTGTTTCCGGTCCAGGGAAGACATGGCTTGGCAGTTCGGGCTGCACTGTTCCCATGAGGCACAGGGTCAGACTGATTTGCATATAGCCATGTCTGAACTGGGGTGGCAGAGTGGGCTAAAGAACGGTGATGGATTAAACCCAGATCTCTTGACTGGGTGTGTGTGTCTGATTGATTCAGAGGCTCCGTCCATCACCAACCCCCTTTGTACCGCGTTTGGCCGCCATAAGTGTGGCAGGGTATACTCAGACGTGAGTCCCTTGCTCACTTTGCTACTGGATTCAAGCAAGCCGGGCTGAAGAAGGCTGGATTGCCAGAAACCGGTCCTCGGAAGCTTGTTTCCGGTCCAGGGAAGACATGGCTTGGCAGTTCGGGCTGCACTGTTCCCATGAGGCACAGGGTCAGACTGATTTGCATATAGCCATGTCTGAACTGGGGTGGCAGAGTGGGCTAAAGAATGGTGATGGATTAAACCCAGATCTCTCGACTGGGTGTGTTTGTCTGATTGATTCAGAGGCTCCGTCCATCACCAACCCCTTTTGTACTGCTTTTGGCCGCCATAAGTGTGGCAGGGTATACTCAGATGTGAGTCCCTTGCTCACTTTGCCACTGGATTCAAGCAAGCCGGGCTGAAGAAGGCTGGAATGCCAGAAACTGGTCCTCGGAAGCTTGTTTCTGGTCCAGGGAAGACATGGCTTGGCAGTTCGGGCTGCACTGTTCCCATGAGGCACAGAGTCAGACTGATTTGCATATAGCCATGTCTGAACTGGGGTGGCAAAGTGGGCTAAAGAACGGTGATGGATTAAACCCAGATCTCTTGACTGGGTGTGTGTGTCTGATTGATTCAGAGGCTCCATCCATCACCAACCCCTTTTGTACCGCTTTTGGCCGCCATAAGTGTGGCAGGGTATACTCAGACGTGAGTCCCTTGCTCACTTTGCCACTGGATTCGAGCAAGCTGGGCTGAAGAAGGATGGAATGCCAGAAACCGGTCCTCGGAAGCTTGTTTCCGGTCCAGGGAAGACATGGCTTGGCAGTTCGGGCTGCACTGTTCCCATGAGGCACAGGGTCAGACTGATTTGCATATAGCCATGTCTGAACTGGGGTGGCAGAGTGGGCTAAAGAACGGTGATGGATTAAACCCAGATCTCTTGACTGGGTGTGTGTGTCTGATTGATTCAGAGGCTCCGTCCATCACCAACCCCTTTTGTACCGCTTTTGGCCGCCATAAGTGTGGCAGGGTATACTCAGACGTGAGTCCCTTGCTCACTTTGCCATTGGATTCAAGCAAGCCGGGCTGAAGAAGGCTGGAATGCCAGAAACCGGTCCTCGGAATCTAGTTTCCGGTCCAGGGAAGACATGGCTTGGCAGTTCGGGCTGCACTGTTCCCATGAGGCACAGGGTCAGACTGATTTGCATATAGCCATGTCTAAACTGGGGTGGCAGAGTGGGCTAAAGAACGGTGATGGATTAAACCTAGATCTCTTGACTGGGTGTGTGTGTCTGATTGATTCAGAGGCTCCGTCCATCACCAACCCCTTTTGTACCGCTTTTGGCCGCCATAAGTGTGGCAGGGTATACTCAGACGTGAGTCCCTTGCTCACTTTGCCACTGGATTCAAGCAAGCCGGGCTGAAGAAGGCTGGAATGCCAGAAACCGGTCCTCGGAAGCTTGTTTCCGGTCCAGGGAAGACATGGCTTGGCAGTTTGGGCTGCACTGTTTCCATGAGGCACAGGGTCAGACTGATTTGCATATAGCCATGTCTGAACTGGGGTGGCAGAGTGGGCTAAAGAACGATGATGGATTAAACCCAGATCTCTTGACTGGGTGTGTGTGTCTGATTGATTCAGAGGCTCCGTCCAGCACCAACCCCTTTTCTACTGCTTTTGGCCGCCATAAGTGTGGCAGGGTATACTCAGACGTGAGTCCCTTGCTCACTTTGCCACTGGATTCAAGCAAGCCGGGCTGAAGAAGGCTGGAATGCCAGAAACCGGTCCTCGGAAGCTTGTTTCCGGTCCAGGGAAGACATGGCTTGGCAGTTCGGGCTGCACTGTTCCCATGAGGCACAGGGTCAGACTGATTTGCATATAGCCATGTCTGAACTGGGGTGGCAGAGTGGGCTAAGGAACGGTGATGGATTAAACCCAGATCTCTTGACTGGGTGTGTGTGTCTGACTGATTCAGAGGCTCCGTCCATCACCAACCCCTTTTGTACTGATTTTGGCCGCCATATGTGTGGCAGGGTATACTCAGATGTGAGTCCATTGCTCACTTTGCCACTGGATTCAAGCAAGCCGGGCTGAAGGAGGCTGGAATACCAGAAACCAGTCCTCGGAAGCTTGTTTCCGGTCCAGGGAAGACATGGCTTGGCAGTTCTGGCTGCACTGTTCCCATGAGGCACAGGGTCAGACTGATTTGCATATAGCCAATTCTGAACTGGGGTGGCAGAGTGGGCTAAAGAAAGGTGATGGATTAAACCCAGATCTCTTGACTGGGTGTGTGTGTCTGATTGATTCAGAGGCTCCGTCCATCACCAACCCCTTTTGTACCGCTTTTGGCCGCCATAAGTGTGGCAGGGTATACTCAGACGTGAGTCCCTTGCCCACTTTGCCACTGGATTCAAGCCAGCCGGGCTGAAGAAGGCTGGAATGCCAGAAACCGGTCCTCGGAAGCTTGTTTCCGGTCCAGGGAAGACATGGCTCGGCAGTTCGGGCTGCACTGTTTCCATGAGGCACAGGGTCAGACTGATTTGCATATAGCCATGTCTGAACTGGGGTGGCAGAGTGGGCTAAAGAACGGTGATGGATTAAACCAGGATCTCTTGACTGGGTGTGTGTGTCTGATTGATTCAGAGGCTCCGTCCATCACCAACCCCTTTTGTACCGCTTTTGGCCGCCATAAGTGTGGCAGGGTATACTCAGACGTGAGTCCCTTGCTCACTTTGCCACTGGATTCAAGCAAGCCGGGCTGAAGAAGGCTGGAATGCCAGAAACCGGTCCTCGGAAGCTTGTTTCCGGTCCAGGGAAGACATGGCTTGGCAGTTTGGGCTGCACTGTTTCCATGAGGCACAGGGTCAGACTGATTTGCATATAGCCATGTCTGAACTGGGGTGGCAGAGTGGGCTAAAGAACGGTGATGGATTAAACCCAGATCTCTTGACTGGGTGTGTGTGTCTGATTGATTCAGAGGCTCCGTCCATCACCAACCCCTTTTCTACTGCTTTTGGCCGCCATAAGTGTGGCAGGGTATACTCAGACGTGAGTCCCTTGCTCACTTTGCCACTGGATTCAAGCAAGCCGGGCTGAAGAAGGCTGGAATGCCAGAAACCGGTCCTCGGAACCTTGTTTCCGGTCCAGGGAAGACATGGCTTGGCAGTTCGGGCTGCACTGTTCCCATGAGGCACAGGGTTGGACTGATTTGCATATAGCCATGTCTGAACAGGGGTGGAAGAGTGGGCTAAAGAACGGTGATGGATTAAACCCAGATCTCTTGACTGGGTGTGTGTGTCTGATTGATTCAGAGGCTCCGTCCATCACCAACCCCTTTTGTACCGCTTTTGGCCGCCATAAGTGTGGCAGGGTATACTCAGACATGAGTCCCTTGCTCACTTTGCCACTGGATTCAAGCAAGCCCGGCTGAAGAAGGCTGGAATGCCAGAAACCGGTCCTCGGAAGCTTGTTTCCAGTCCAGGAAAGACATGGCTTGGCAGTTCGGGCTGCACTGTTCCCATGAGGCACAGGGTCAGACTGATTTGCATATAGCCATGTCTGAACTGGGGTGGCAGAGTGGGCTAAAGAACGGTGATGGATTAAACCCAGATCTCTTGACTGGGTGTGTGTGTCTGATTGATTCAGAGGCTCCGTCCATCACCAACCCCCTTTGTACCGCGTTTGGCCGCCATAAGTGTGGCAGGGTATACTCAGACGTGAGTCCCTTGCTCACTTTGCTACTGGATTCAAGCAAGCCGGGCTGAAGAAGGCTGGATTGCCAGAAACCGGTCCTCGGAAGCTTGTTTCCGGTCCAGGGAAGACATGGCTTGGCAGTTCGGGCTGCACTGTTCCCATGAGGCACAGGGTCAGACTGATTTGCATATAGCCATGTCTGAACTGGGGTGGCAGAGTGGGCTAAAGAATGGTGATGGATTAAACCCAGATCTCTCGACTGGGTGTGTTTGTCTGATTGATTCAGAGGCTCCGTCCATCACCAACCCCTTTTGTACTGCTTTTGGCCGCCATAAGTGTGGCAGGGTATACTCAGATGTGAGTCCCTTGCTCACTTTGCCACTGGATTCAAGCAAGCCGGGCTGAAGAAGGCTGGAATGCCAGAAACTGGTCCTCGGAAGCTTGTTTCCGGTCCAGGGAAGACATGGCTTGGCAGTTCGGGCTGCACTGTTCCCATGAGGCACAGAGTCAGACTGATTTGCATATAGCCATGTCTGAACTGGGGTGGCAGAGTGGGCTAAAGAAAGGTGATGGATTAAACCCAGATCTCTTGACTGGGTGTGTGTGTCTGATTGATTCAGAGGCTCCGTCCATCACCAACCCCTTTTGTACCGCTTTTGGCCGCCATAAGTGTGGCAGGGTATACTCAGACGTGAGTCCCTTGCCCACTTTGCCACTGGATTCAAGCCAGCCGGGCTGAAGAAGGCTGGAATGCCAGAAACCGGTCCTCGGAAGCTTGTTTCCGGTCCAGGGAAGACATGGCTCGGCAGTTCGGGCTGCACTGTTTCCATGAGGCACAGGGTCAGACTGATTTGCATATAGCCATGTCTGAACTGGGGTGGCAGAGTGGGCTAAAGAACGGTGATGGATTAAACCCAGATCTCTTGACTGGGTGTGTGTGTCTGATTGAGTCAGAGGCTCCGTCCATCACCAACCCCTTTTGTACCGCTTTTGGCCGCCATAAGTGTGGCAGGGTATACTCAGACGTGAGTCCCTTGCTCACTTTGCCACTGGATTCAAGCAAGCCGGGCTGAAGAAGGCTGGAATGCCAGAAACCGGTCCTCGGAATCTAGTTTCCGGTCCAGGGAAGACGTGGCTTGGCAGTTCGGGCTGCACTGTTCCCATGAGGCACAGGGTCAGACTGATTTGCATATAGCCATGTCTGAACTGGGGTGGCAGAGTGGGCTAAAGAACGGTGATGGATTAAACCTAGATCTCTTGACTGGGTGTGTGTGTCTGATTGATTCAGAGGCTCCGTCCATCACCAACCCCTTTTGTACCGCTTTTGGCCGCCATAAGTGTGGCAGGGTATACTCAGACGTGAGTCCCTTGCTCACTTTGCCACTGGATTCAAGCAAGCCGGGCTGAAGAAGGCTGGAATGCCAGAAACCGGTCCTCGGAAGCTTGTTTCCGGTCCAGGGAAGACATGGCTTGGCAGTTTGGGCTGCACTGTTTCCATGAGGCACAGGGTCAGACTGATTTGCATATAGCCATGTCTGAACTGGGGTGGCAGAGTGGGCTAAAGAACGGTTTTGGATTAAACCCAGATCTCTTGACTGGGTGTGTGTGTCTGATTGATTCAGAGGCTCCGTCCATCACCAACCCCTTTTCTACTGCTTTTGGCCACCATAAGTGTGGCAGGGTATACTCAGACGTGAGTCCCTTGCTCACTTTGCTACTGGATTCAAGCAAGCCGGGCTGAAGAAGGCTGGAATGCCAGAAACCGGTCCTCGGAACCTTGTTTCCGGTCCAGGTAAGACATGGCTTGGCAGTTCGGGCTGCACTGTTCCCATGAGGCACAGGGTCGGACTGATTTGCATATAGCCATGTCTGAACAGGGGTGGAAGAGTGGGCTAAAGAACGGTGATGGATTAAACCCAGATCTCTTGACTGGGTGTGTGTGTCTGATTGATTCAGAGGCTCCGTCCATCACCAACCCCTTTTGTACCGCTTTTGGCCGCCATAAGTGTGGCAGGGTATACTCAGACATGAGTCCCTTGCTCACTTTGCCACTGGATTCAAGCAAGCCCGGCTGAAGAAGGCTGGAATGCCAGAAACCGGTCCTCGGAAGCTTGTTTCCGGTCCAGGGAAGACATGGCTTGGCAGTTCGGGCTGCACTGTTCCCATGAGGCACAGGGTCAGACTGATTTGCATATAGCCATGTCTGAACTGGGGTGGCAGAGTGGGCTAAAGAACGGTGATGGATTAAACCCAGATCTCTTGACTGGGTGTGTGTGTCTGATTGATTCAGAGGCTCCGTCCATCACCAACCCCCTTTGAACCGCGTTTGGCCGCCATAAGTGTGGCAGGGTATACTCAGACGTGAGTCCCTTGCTCACTTTGCTACTGGATTCAAGCAAGCCGGGCTGAAGAAGGCTGGAATGCCAGAAACCGGTCCTCGGAAGCTTGTTTCCGGTCCAGGGAAGACATGGCTTGGCAGTTCGGGCTGCACTGTTCCCATGAGGCACAGGGTCAGACTGATTTGCATATAGCCATGTCTGAACTGGGGTGGCAGAGTGGGCTAAAGAACGGTGATGGATTAAACCCAGATCTCTTGACTGGGTGTGTGTGTCTGATTGATTCAGGGGCTCCGTCCATCACCAACCCCTTTTGTACCGCTTTTGGCCGCCATAAGTGTGGCAGGGTATACTCAGACGTGAGTCCCTTGCTCACTTTGCCACTGGATTCAAGCAAGCCGGGCTGAAGAAGGCTGGAATGCCAGAAATCGGTCCTCGGAATCTTGTTTCCGGTCCAGGGAAGACATGGCTTGGCAGTTTGGGCTGCACTGTTCCCATGAGGCACAGGGTCAGACTGATTTGCATATAGCCATGTCTGAACTGGGGTGGCAGAGTGGGCTAAAGAACGGTGATGGATTAAACCCAGATCTCTTGACTGGGTGTGTGTGTCTGATTGATTCAGAGGCTCCGTCCATCACCAACCCCTTTTGTACCGCTTTTGGCCGCCATAAGTGTGGCAGGGTATACTCAGGCGTGAGTCCCTTGCTCACTTTGCCACTGGATTCAAGCAAGCCGGGCTGAAGAAGGCTGGAATGCCAGAAACTGGTCCTCAGAAGCTTGTTTCCGGTCCAGGGAAGACATGGCTTGGCAGTTCGGGCTGCACTGTTCCCATGAGGCACAGGGTCAGACTGATTTGCATATAGCCATGTCTGAACTGGGGTGGCAGAGTGGGCTAAAGAACGGTGATGGATTAAACCCAGATCTCTTGACTGGGTGTGTGTGTCTGATTGATTCAGAGGCTCCATCCATCACCAACCCCTTTTGTACCGCTTTTGGCCGCCATAAGTGTGGCAGGGTATACTCAGACGTGAGTCCCTTGCTCACTTTGCCACTGGATTCGAGCAAGCTGGGCTGAAGAAGGCTGGAATGCCAGAAACCGGTCCTCGGAAGCTTGTTTCCGGTCCAGGGAAGACATGGCTTGGCAGTTTGGGCTGCACTGTTTCCATGAGGCACAGGGTCAGACTGATTTGCATATAGCCATGTCTGAACTGGGGTGGCAGAGTGGGCTAAAGAACGGTGATGGATTAAACCCAGATCTCTTGACTGGGTGTGTGTGTCTGATTGATTCAGAGGCTCCGTCCATCACCAACCCCTTTTCTACTGCTTTTGGCCACCATAAGTGTGGCAGGGTATACTCAGACGTGAGTCCCTTGCTCACTTTGCTACTGGATTCAAGCAAGCCGGGCTGAAGAAGGCTGGAATGCCAGAAACCGGTCCTCGGAACCTTGTTTCCGGTCCAGGTAAGACATGGATTGGCAGTTCGGGCTGCACTGTTCCCATGAGGCACAGGGTCGGACTGATTTGCATATAGCCATGTCTGAACAGGGGTGGAAGAGTGGGCTAAAGAACGGTGATGGATTAAATCCAGATCTCTTGACTGGGTGTGTGTGTCTGATTGATTCAGAGGCTCCGTCCATCACCAACCCCTTTTGTACCGCTTTTGGCCGCCATAAGTGTGGCAGGGTATACTCTGACATGAGTCCCTTGCTCACTTTGCCACTGGATTCAAGCAAGCCCGGCTGAAGAAGGCTGGAATGCCAGAAACCGGTCCTCGGAAGCTTGTTTCCGGTCCAGGGAAGACATGGCTTGGCAGTTCGGGCTGCACTGTTCCCATGAGGCACAGGGTCAGACTGATTTGCATATAGCCATGTCTGAACTGGGGTGGCAGAGTGGGCTAAAGAACGGTGATGGATTAAACCCAGATCTCTTGACTGGGTGTGTGTGTCTGATTGATTCAGAGGCTCCGTCCATCACCAACCCCCTTTGAACCGCGTTTGGCCGCCATAAGTGTGGCAGGGTATACTCAGACGTGAGTCCCTTGCTCACTTTGCTACTGGATTCAAGCAAGCCGGGCTGAAGAAGGCTGGAATGCCAGAAACCGGTCCTCGGAAGCTTGTTTCCGGTCCAGGGAAGACATGGCTTGGCAGTTCGGGCTGCACTGTTCCCATGAGGCACAGGGTCAGACTGATTTGCATATAGCCATGTCTGAACTGGGGTGGCAGAGTGGGCTAAAGAACGGTGATGGATTAAACCCAGATCTCTTGACTGGGTGTGTGTGTCTGATTGATTCAGGGGCTCCGTCCATCACCAACCCCTTTTGTACCGCTTTTGGCCGCCATAAGTGTGGCAGGGTATACTCAGACGTGAGTCCCTTGCTCACTTTGCCACTGGATTCAAGCAAGCCGGGCTGAAGAAGGCTGGAATGCCAGAAATCGGTCCTCGGAATCTTGTTTCCGGTCCAGGGAAGACATGGCTTGGCAGTTTGGGCTGCACTGTTCCCATGAGGCACAGGGTCAGACTGATTTGCATATAGCCATGTCTGAACTGGGGTGGCAGAGTGGGCTAAAGAACGGTGATGGATTAAACCCAGATCTCTTGACTGGGTGTGTGTGTCTGATTGATTCAGAGGCTCCGTCCATCACCAACCCCTTTTGTACCGCTTTTGGCCGCCATAAGTGTGGCAGGGTATACTCAGGCGTGAGTCCCTTGCTCACTTTGCCACTGGATTCAAGCAAGCCGGGCTGAAGAAGGCTGGAATGCCAGAAACTGGTCCTCAGAAGCTTGTTTCCGGTCCAGGGAAGACATGGCTTGGCAGTTCGGGCTGCACTGTTCCCATGAGGCACAGGGTCAGACTGATTTGCATATAGCCATGTCTGAACTGGGGTGGCAGAGTGGGCTAAAGAACGGTGATGGATTAAACCCAGATCTCTTGACTGGGTGTGTGTGTCTGATTGATTCAGAGGCTCCATCCATCACCAACCCCTTTTGTACCGCTTTTGGCCGCCATAAGTGTGGCAGGGTATACTCAGACGTGAGTCCCTTGCTCACTTTGCCACTGGATTCGAGCAAGCTGGGCTGAAGAAGGCTGGAATGCCAGAAACCGGTCCTCGGAAGCTTGTTTCCGGTCCAGGGAAGACATGGCTTGGCAGTTCGGGCTGCACTGTTCCCATGAGGCACAGGGTTAGACTGATTTGCATATAGCCATGTCTGAACTGGGGTGGCAGAGTGGGCTAAAGAACGGTGATGGATTAAACCCAGATCTCTTGACTGGGTGTGTGTGTCTGATTGATTCAGAGGCTCCGTCCATCACCAACCCCTTTTGTACCGCTTTTGGCCGCCATAAGTGTGGCAGGGTATACTCAGACGTGAGTCCCTTGCTCACTTTGCCACTGGATTCAAGCAAGCCGGGCTGAAGAAGGCTGGAATGCCAGAAACCGGTCCTCGGAATCTAGTTTCCGGTCCAGGGAAGACATGGCTTGGCAGTTCGGGCTGCACTGTTCCCATGAGGCACAGGGTCAGACTGATTTGCATATAGCCATGTCTGAACTGGGGTGGCAGAGTGGGCTAAAGAACGGTGATGGATTAAACCTAGATCTCTTGACTGGGTGTGTGTGTCTGATTGATTCAGAGGCTCCGTCCATCACCAACCCCTTTTGTACCGCTTTTGGCCCCCATAAGCGTGGCAGGGTATACTCAGACGTGAGTCCCTTGCTCACTTTGCCACTGGATTCAAGCAAGCCGGGCTAAAGAAGGCTGGAATGCCAGAAACCGGTCCTCGGAAGCTTGTTTCCGGTCCAGGGAAGACATGGCTGGGCAGTTTGGGCTGCACTGTTTCCATGAGGCACAGGGTCAGACTGATTTGCATATAGCCATGTCTGAACTGGGGTGGCAGAGTTGGCTAAAGAACGATGATGGATTAAACCCAGATCTCTTGACTGGGTGTGTGTGTCTGATTGATTCAGAGGCTCCGTCCATCACCAACCCCTTTTCTACTGCTTTTGGCCGCCATAAGTGTGGCAGGGTATACTCAGACGTGAGTCCCTTGCTCACTTTGCCACTGGATTCAAGCAAGCCGGGCTGAAGAAGGCTGGAATGCCAGAAAACGGTCCTCGGAACCTTGTTTCCGGTCCAGGGAAGACATGGCTTGGCAGTTCGGGCTGCACTGTTCCCATGAGGCACAGGGTCGGACTGATTTGCATATAGCCATGTCTGAACTGGGGTGGAAGAGTGGGCTAAAAAACGGTGATGGATTAAACCCAGATCTCTTGACTGGGTGTGTGTGTCTGATTGATTCAGAGGCTCCGTCCATCACCAACCCCTTTTCTACTGCTTTTGGCCGCAATAAGTGTGGCAGGGTATACTCAGACGTGAGTCCCTTGCTCACTCTGCCACTGGATTCAAGCAAGCCGGGCTGAAGAAGGCTGGAATGCCAGAAACCGGTCCTCGGAAGCTTGTTTCCGGTCCAGGGAAGACATGGCTTGGCAGTTTGGGCTGCACTGTTCCCATGAGGCACAGGGTCAGACTGATTTGCATATAGCCATGTCTGAACTGGGGTGGCAGAGTGGGCTAAAGAACGGTGATGGATTAAACCCAGATCTCTTGACTGGGTGTGTGTGTCTGATTGATTCAGAGGCTCCGTCCATCACCAACCCCCTTTGTACCGCTTTTGGCCGCCATAAGTGTGGCAGGGTATACTCAGACGTGAGTCCCTTGCTCACTTTGCTACTGGATTCAAGCAAGCCGGGCTGAAGAAGGCTGGAATGCCAGAAACCGGTCCTCTGAAGCTTGTTTCCGGTCCAGGGAAGACATGGCTTGGCAGTTCGGGCTGCACTGTTCCCATGAGGCACAGGGTCAGACTGATTTGCATATAGTCATGTCTGAACTGGGGTGGCAGAGTGGGCTAAAGAACGGTGATGGATTAAACTCAGATCTCTTGACTGGGTGTGTGTGTCTGATTGATTCAGAGGCTCCGTCCATCACCAACCCCTTTTGTACCGCTTTTGGCCGCCATAAGTGTGGCAGGGTATACTCAGACGTGAGTCCCTTGCTCACTTTGCCACTGGATTCAAGCAAGCCGGGCTGAAGAAGGCTGGAATGCGTGAAACCGGTCCTCGGAAGCTTGTTTCCGGTCCAGGGAAGACATGGCTTGGCAGTTCGGGCTGCACTGTTCCCATGAGGCACAGGGTCAGACTGATTTGCATATAGCCATGTCTGAACTGGAGTGGCAGAGTGGGCTAAAGAACGGTGATGGATTAAACCCAGATCTCTTGACTGGGTGTGTGTGTCTGATTGATTCAGAGGCTCCGTCCATCACCAACCCCCTTTGTACCGCTTTTGGCCGCCATAAGTGTGGCAGGGTATACTCAGACGTGAGTCCCTTGCTCACTTTGCTACTGGATTCAAGCAAGCCGGGCTGAAGAAGGCTGGAATGCCAGAAACCGGTCCTCGGAAGCTTGTTTCCGGTCCAGGGAAGACATGGCTTGGCAGTTCGGGCTGCACTGTTCCCATGAGGCACAGGGTCAGACTGATTTGCATATAGCCATGTCTGAACTGGGGTGGCAGAGTGGGCTAAAGAACGGTGATGGATTAAACCCAGATCTCTTGACTGGGTGTGTGTGTCTGATTGATTCAGAGGCTCCGTCCATCACCAACCCCTTTTGTACCGCTTTTGGCCGCCATAAGTGTGGCAGGGTATACTCAGACGTGAGTCCCTTGCTCACTTTGCCACTGGATTCAAGCAAGCCGTGTTGAAGAAGGCTGGAATGCCAGAAACCGGTCCTCGGAATCTTGTTTCCGGTCCAGGGAAGACATGGCTTGGCAGTTCAGGCTGCACTGTTCCCATGAGGCACAGGGTCAGACTGATTTGCATATAGCCATGTCTGAACTGGGGTGGCAGAGTGGGCTAAAGAATGGTGATGGATTAAACCCAGATCTCTTGACTGGGTGTGTTTGTCTGATTGATTCAGAGGCTCCGTCCATCACCAACCCCTTTTCTACTGCTTTTGGCCGCCATAAGTGTGGCAGGGTATACTCAGACGTGAGTCCCTTGCTCACTTTGCCACTGGATTCAAGCAAGCCGGGCTGAAGAAGGCTGGAATGCCAGAAACCGGTCCTCGGAAGCTTGTTTCCGGTCCAGGGAAGACATGGCTTGGCAGTTCGGGCTGCACTGTTCCCATGAGGCACAGGGTCAGACTGATTTGCATATAGCCATGTCTGAACTGGGGTGGCAGAGTGGGCTAAATAATGGTGATGGATTAAACCCAGATCTCTTGACTGGGTGTGTGTGTCTGATTGATTCAGAGGCTCCGTCCATCACCAACCCCTTTTGTACCGCTTTTGGCCGCCATAAGTGTGGCAGGGTATACTCAGACGTGAGTCCCTTGCTTACTTTGCCACTGGATTCAAGCAAGCCGGGCTGAAGAAGGCTGGAATGCCAGAAACCGGTCCTCGGAATCTAGTTTCCGGTCCAGGGAAGACATGGCTTGGCAGTTCGGGCTGCACTGTTCCCATGAGGCACAGGGTCAGACTGATTTGCATATAGCCATGTCTGAACTGGGGTGGCAGAGTGGGCTAAAGAACGGTGATGGATTAAACCCAGTTCTCTTGACTGGGTGTGTGTGTCTGATTGATTCAGAGGCTCCGTCCATCACCAACCCCTTTTGTACCGCTTTTGGCCGCCATAAGTGTGGCAGGGTATACTCAGACGTGAGTCCCTTGCTCACTTTGTCACTGGATTCAAGCAAGCCGGGCTGAAGAAGGCTGGAATGCCAGAAACCGGTCCTCGGAACCTTGTTTCCGGTCCAGGGAAGACATGGCTTGGCAGTTCGGGCTGCACTGTTCCCATGAGGCACAGGGTCAGACTGATTTGCATATAGCCATGTCTGAACTGGAGTGGCAGAGTGGGCTAAAGAACAGTGATGGATTAAACACAGATCTCTTAACTGGGTGTGTGTGTCTGATTGATTCAGAGGCTCCGTCCATCACCAACCCCTTTTGTACCGCTTTTGGCCGCCATAAGTGTGGCAGGGTATACTCAGACGTGAGTCCCTTGCTCACTTTGCTACTGGATTCAAGCAAGCCGGGCTGAAGAAGGCTGGAATGCCAGAAATCGGTCCTCGGAATCTTGTTTCCGGTCCAGGGAAGACATGGCTTGGCAGTTCGGGCTGCACTGTTCCCATGAGGCACAGGGTCAGACTGATTTGCATATAGCCATGTCTGAACTGGGGTGGCAGAGTGGGCTAAAGAACGGTGATGGATTAAACCCAGATCTCTTGACTGGGTGTGTGTGTCTGATTGATTCAGAGGCTCCGTCCATTACCAACCCCCTTTGTACCGCGTTTGGCCGCCATAAGTGTGGCAGGGTATACTCAGACGTGAGTCCCTTGCTCACTTTTCTACTGGATTCAAGCAAGCCGGGCTGAAGAAGGCTGGAATGCCAGAAACTGGTCCTCAGAAGCTTGTTTCCGGTCCAGGGAAGACATGGCTTGGCAGTTCGGGCTGCACTGTTCCCATGAGGCACAGGGTCAGACTGATTTGCATATAGCCATGTCTGAACTGGGGTGGCAGAGTGGGCTAAAGAACGGTGATGGATTAAACCCAGATCTCTTGACTGGGTGTGTGTGTCTGATTGATTCAGAGGCTCCATCCATCACCAACCCCTTTTGTACCGCTTTTGGCCGCCATAAGTGTGGCAGGGTATACTCAGACGTGAGTCCCTTGCTCACTTTGCCACTGGATTCGAGCAAGCTGGGCTGAAGAAGGCTGGAATGCCAGAAACCGGTCCTCGGAAGCTTGTTTCCGGTCCAGGGAAGACATGGCTTGGCAGTTCGGGCTGCACTGTTCCCATGAGGCACAGGGTCAGACTGATTTGCATATAGCCATGTCTGAACTGGGGTGGCAGAGTGGGCTAAATAATGGTGATGGATTAAACCCAGATCTCTTGACTGGGTGTGTGTGTCTGATTGATTCAGAGGCTCCGTCCATCACCAACCCCTTTTGTACCGCTTTTGGCCGCCATAAGTGTGGCAGGGTATACTCAGACGTGAGTCCCTTGCTTACTTTGCCACTGGATTCAAGCAAGCCGGGCTGAAGAAGGCTGGAATGCCAGAAACCGGTCCTCGGAATCTAGTTTCCGGTCCAGGGAAGACATGGCTTGGCAGTTCGGGCTGCACTGTTCCCATGAGGCACAGGGTCAGACTGATTTGCATATAGCCATGTCTGAACTGGGGTGGCAGAGTGGGCTAAAGAACGGTGATGGATTAAACCCAGTTCTCTTGACTGGGTGTGTGTGTCTGATTGATTCAGAGGCTCCGTCCATCACCAACCCCTTTTGTACCGCTTTTGGCCGCCATAAGTGTGGCAGGGTATACTCAGACGTGAGTCCCTTGCTCACTTTGTCACTGGATTCAAGCAAGCCGGGCTGAAGAAGGCTGGAATGCCAGAAACCGGTCCTCGGAACCTTGTTTCTGGTCCAGGGAAGACATGGCTTGGCAGTTCGGGCTGCACTGTTCCCATGAGGCACAGGGTCAGACTGATTTGCATATAGCCATGTCTGAACTGGAGTGGCAGAGTGGGCTAAAGAACAGTGATGGATTAAACACAGATCTCTTAACTGGGTGTGTGTGTCTGATTGATTCAGAGGCTCCGTCCATCACCAACCCCTTTTGTACCGCTTTTGGCCGCCATAAGTGTGGCAGGGTATACTCAGACGTGAGTCCCTTGCTCACTTTGCTACTGGATTCAAGCAAGCCGGGCTGAAGAAGGCTGGAATGCCAGAAACCGGTCCTCGGAAGCTTGTTTCTGGTCCAGGGAAGACATGGCTTGGCAGTTCGGGCTGCACTGTTCCCATGAGGCACAGGGTCAGACTGATTTGCATATAGCCATGTCTGAACTGGGGTGGCAGAGTGGGCTAAAGAACGGTGATGGATTAAACCCAGATCTCTTGACTGGGTGTGTGTGTCTGATTGATTCAGAGGCTCCGTCCATCACCAACCCCTTTTGTACCGCTTTTGGCCGCCATAAGTGTGGCAGGGTATACTCAGACGTGAGTCCCTTGCTCACTTTGCCACTGGATTCAAGCAAGCCGGGTTGAAGAAGGCTGGAATGCCAGAAACCGGTCCTCGGAATCTTGTTTCCGGTCCAGGGAAGACATGGCTTGGCAGTTCGGGCTGCACTGTTCCCATGAGGCACAGGGTCAGACTGATTTGCATATAGCCATGTCTGAACTGGGGTGGCAGAGTGGGCTAAAGAATGGTGATGGATTAATCCCAGATCTCTTGACTGGGTGTGTTTGTCTGATTGATTCAGAGGCTCCGTCCATCACCAACCCCTTTTGTACTGCTTTTGGCCGCCATAAGTGTGGCAGGGTATACTCAGATGTGAGTCCCTTGCTCACTTTGCCACTGGATTCAAGCAAGCCGGGCTGAAGAAGGCTGGAATGCGTGAAACCGGTCCTCGGAAGCTTGTTTCCGGTCCAGGGAAGACATGGCTTGGCAGTTCGGGCTGCACTGTTCCCATGAGGCACAGGGTCAGACTGATTTGCATATAGCCATGTCTGAACTGGAGTGGCAGAGTGGGCTAAAGAACGGTGATGGATTAAACCCAGATCTCTTGACTTGGTGTGTGTGTCTGATTGATTCAGAGGCTCCGTCCATCACCAACCCCCTTTGTACCGCTTTTGGCCGCCATAAGTGTGGCAGGGTATACTCAGACGTGAGTCCCTCGCTCACTTTGCTACTGGATTCAAGCAAGCCGGGCTGAAGAAGGCTGGAATGCCAGAAACCGGTGCTCGGAAGCTTGTTTCCGGTCCAGTTAAGACATGGCTTGGCAGTTCAGGCTGCACTGTTCCCATGAGGCACAGGGTCAGACTGATTTGCATATAGCCATGTCTGAACTGGGGTGGAAGAGTGGGCTAAAGAACGGTGATGGATTAAACCCAGATCTCTTGACTGGTTGTGTGTGTCTGATTGATTCAGAGGCTCCGTCCATCACCAACCCCTTTTGTACCGCTTTTGACCGCCATAAGTGTGGCAGGGTATACTCAGACGTGAGTCCCTTGCTCACTTTGCCACTGGATTCAAGCAAGCCGGGCTGAAGAAGGCTGGAATGCCAGAAACCGGTCCTCGTAAGCTTGTTTCCGGTCCAGGGAAGACATGGCTTGGCAGTTCGGGCTGCACTGTTCCCATGAGGCACATGGTCAGACTGATTTGCATATAGCCATGTCTGAACTGGGGTGGCAGAGTGGGCTATAGAACGGTGATGGATTAAACCCAGTTCTCTTGACTGGGTGTGTGTGTCTGATTGATTCAGAGGCTCCGTCCATCACCAACCCCTTTTGTACCGCTTTTGGCCGCCATAAGTGTGGCAGGGTATACTCAGACGTGAGTCCCTTGCTCACTTTGTCACTGGATTCAAGCAAGCCGGGCTGAAGAAGGCTGGAATGCCAGAAACCGGTCCTCGGAAGCTTGTTTCCGGTCCAGGAAAGACATGGCTTGGCAGTTCGGGCTGCACTGTTCCCATGAGGCACAGGGTCAGACTGATTTGCATATAGCCATGTCTGAACTGGGGTGGCAGAGTGGGCTAAAGAACGCTGATGGATTAAACCTAGATCTCTTGACTGGGTGTGGGTGTCTGATTGATTCAGAGGCTCCGTCCATCACCAACCCCTTTTGTACCGCTTTTGGCCGCCATAAGTGTGGCAGGGTATACTCAGACGTGAGTCCCTTGCTCACTTTGCCACTGGATTCAAGCAAGCCGGGCTGAAGAAGGCTGGAATGCCAGAAACCGGTCCTCGGAAGCTTGTTTCCGGTCCAGGGAAGACATGGCTTGGCAGTTTGGGCTGCACTGTTTCCATGAGGCACAGGGTCAGACTCATTTGCATATAGCCATGTCTGAACTGGGGTGGCAGTGTGGGCTAAAGAACGGTGATGGATTAAACCCAGATCTCTTGACTGGGTGTGTGTGTCTGATTGATTCAGAGGCTCCGTCCATCACCAACCCCTTTTCTACTGCTTTTGGCCGCCATAAGTGTGGCAGGGTATACTCAGACGTGAGTCCCTTGCTCACTTTGCTACTGGATTCAAGCAAGCCGGGCTGAAGAAGGCTGGAATGCCAGAAACCGGTCCTCGGAACCTTGTTTCCGGTCCAGGGAAGGCATGGCTTGGCAGTTCGGGCTGCACTGTTCCCATGAGGCACAGGGTCGGACTGATTTGCATATAGCCATGTCTGAACAGGGGTGGAAGAGTGGGCTAAAGAACGCTGATGGATTAAACCCAGATCTCTTGACTGGGTGTGTGTGTCTGATTGATTCAGAGGCTCCGTCCATCACCAACCCCTTTTGTACCGCTTTTGGCCGCCATAAGTGTGGCAGGGTATACTCAGACATGAGTCCCTTGCTCACTTTGCCACTGGATTCAAGCAAGCCCGGCTGAAGAAGGCTGGAATGCCAGAAACCGGTCCTCGGAAGCTTGTTTCCGGTCCAGGGAAGACATGGCTTGGCAGTTCGGGCTGCACTGTTCCCATGAGGCACAGGGTCAGACTGATTTGCATATAGCCATGTCTGAACTGGGGTGGCAGAGTGGGCTAAAGAACGGTGATGGATTAAACCCAGATCTCTTGACTGGGTGTGTGTGTCTGATTGATTCAGAGGCTCCGTCCATTACCAACCCCCTTTGTACCGCGTTTGGCCGCCATAAGTGTGGCAGGGTATACTCAGACGTGAGTCCCTTGCTCACTTTGCTACTGGATTCAAGCAAGCCGGGCTGAAGAAGGCTGGAATGCCAGAAACTGGTCCTCAGAAGCTTGTTTCCGGTCCAGGGAAGACATGGCTTGGCAGTTCGGGCTGCACTGTTCCCATGAGGCACAGGGTCAGACTGATTTGCATATAGCCATGTCTGAACTGGGGTGGCAGAGTGGGCTAAAGAACGGTGATGGATTAAACCCAGATCTCTTGACTGGGTGTGTGTGTCTGATTGATTCAGAGGCTCCATCCATCACCAACCCCTTTTGTACCGCTTTTGGCCGCCATAAGTGTGGCAGGGTATACTCAGACGTGAGTCCCTTGCTCACTTTGCCACTGGATTCGAGCAAGCTGGGCTGAAGAAGGCTGGAATGCCAGAAACCGGTCCTCGGAAGCTTGTTTCCGGTCCAGGGAAGACATGGCTTGGCAGTTCGGGCTGCACTGTTCCCATGAGGCACAGGGTCAGACTGATTTGCATATAGCCATGTCTGAACTGGGGTGGCAGAGTGGGCTAAATAATGGTGATGGATTAAACCCAGATCTCTTGACTGGGTGTGTGTGTCTGATTGATTCAGAGGCTCCGTCCATCACCAACCCCTTTTGTACCGCTTTTGGCCGCCATAAGTGTGGCAGGGTATACTCAGACTTGAGTCCCTTGCTCACTTTGCCACTGGATTCAAGCAAGCCGGGCTGAAGAAGGCTGGAATGCCAGAAACCGGTCCTCGGAATCTAGTTTCCGGTCCAGGGAAGACATGGCTTGGCAGTTCGGGCTGCACTGTTCCCATGAGGCACAGGGTCAGACTGATTTGCATATAGCCATGTCTGAACTGGGGTGGCAGAGTGGGCTAAAGAACGGTGATGGATTAAACCCAGTTCTCTTGACTGGGTGTGTGTGTCTGATTGATTCAGAGGCTCCGTCCATCACCAACCCCTTTTGTACCGCTTTTGGCCGCCATAAGTGTGGCAGGGTATACTCAGACGTGAGTCCCTTGCTCACTTTGTCACTGGATTCAAGCAAGCCGGGCTGAAGAAGGCTGGAATGCCAGAAACCGGTCCTCGGAACCTTGTTTCCGGTCCAGGGAAGACATGGCTTGGCAGTTCGGGCTGCACTGTTCCCATGAGGCACAGGGTCAGACTGATTTGCATATAGCCATGTCTGAACTGGAGTGGCAGAGTGGGCTAAAGAACAGTGATGGATTAAACACAGATCTCTTAACTGGGTGTGTGTGTCTGATTGATTCAGAGGCTCCGTCCATCACCAACCCCTTTTGTACCGCTTTTGGCCGCCATAAGTGTGGCAGGGTATACTCAGACGTGAGTCCCTTGCTCACTTTGCCACTGGATTCAAGCAAGCCGGGCTGAAGAAGGCTGGAATGCCAGAAACCGGTCCTCGGAAGCTTGTTTCCGGTCCAGGGAAGACATGGCTTGGCAGTTCGGGCTGCACTGTTCCCATGAGGCACAGGGTCAGACTGATTTGCATATAGCCATGTCTGAACTGGGGTGGCAGAGTGGGCTAAAGAACGGTGATGGATTAAACCCAGATCTCTTGACTGGGTGTGTGTGTCTGATTGATTCAGAGGCTCCGTCCATCACCAACCCCTTTTGTACCGCTTTTGGCCGGCATAAGTGTGGCAGGGTATACTCAGACGTGAGTCCCTTGCTCACTTTGTCACTGGATTCAAGCAAGCCGGGCTGAAGAAGGCTGGAATGCCAGAAACCGGTCCTCGGAAGCTTGTTTCCGGTCCAGGGAAGACATGGCTTGGCAGTTCGGGCTGCACTGTTCCCATGAGGCACAGGGTCAGACTGATTTGCATATAGCCATGTCTGAACTGGAGTGGCAGAGTGGGCTAAAGAACAGTGATGGATTAAACACAGATCTCTTAACTGGGTGTGTGTGTCTGATTGATTCAGAGGCTCCGTCCATCACCAACCCCTTTTGTACCGCTTTTGGCCGCCATAAGTGTGGCAGGGTATACTCAGACGTGAGTCCCTTGCTCACTTTGCCACTGGATTCAAGCAAGCCGGGCTGAAGAAGGCTGGAATGCCAGAAACCGGTCCTCGGAAGCTTGTTTCCGGTCCAGGGAAGACATGGCTTGGCAGTTCGGGCTGCACTGTTCCCATGAGGCACAGGGCCAGACTGATTTGCATATAGCCATGTCTGAACTGGGGTGGCAGAGTGGGCTAAAGAACGGTGATGGATTAAACCCAGATCTCTTGACTGGGTTCGTGTGTCTGATTGATTCAGAGGCTCCGTCCATCACCAACCCCTTTTGTACCGCTTTTGGCCGCCATAAGTGTGGCAGGGTATACTCAGACGTGAGTCCCTTGCTCACTTTGCCACTGGATTCAAGAAAGCCGGGCTGAAGAAGGCTGGAATGCCAGAAACCGGTGCTCGGAAGCTTGTTTCCGGTCCAGTTAAGACATGGCTTGTCAGTTCAGGCTGCACTGTTCCCATGAGGCACAGGGTCAGACTGATTTGCATATAGCCATGTCTGAACTGGGGTGGAAAAGTGGGCTAAAGAACGGTGATGGATTAAACCAAGATCTCTTGACTGGTTGTGTGTGTCTGATTGATTCAGAGGCTCCGCCCATCACCAACCCCTTTTGTACCGCTTTTGACCGCCATAAGTGTGGCAGGGTATACTCAGACGTGAGTCCCTTGCTCACTTTGCCACTGGATTCAAGCAAGCCGGGCTGAAGAAGGCTGGAATGCCAGAAACCGGTCCTCGGAAGCTTGTTTCCGGTCCAGGGAAGACATGGCTTGGCAGTTCGGGCTGCACTGTTCCCATGAGGCACATGGTCAGACTGATTTGCATATAGCCATGTCTGAACTGGGGTGGCAGAGTGGGCTATAGAACGGTGATGGATTAAACCCAGTTCTCTTGACTGGGTGTGTGTGTGTGATTGATTCAGAGGCTCCGTCCATCACCAACCCCTTTTGTACCGCTTTTGGCCGCCATAAGTGTGGCAGGGTATACTCAGACGTGAGTCCCTTGCTCACTTTGTCACTGGATTCAAGCAAGCCGGGCTGAAGAAGGCTGGAATGCCAGAAACCGGTCCTCGGAAGCTTGTTTCCGGTCCAGGGAAGACATGGCTTGGCAGTTCGGGCTGCACTGTTCCCATGAGGCACAGGGTCAGACTGATCTGCATATAGCCATGTCTGAACTGGAGTGGCAGAGTGGGCTAAAGAACAGTGATGGATTAAACCCAGATCTCTTGACTGGGTGTGTGTGTCTGATTGATTCAGAGGCTCCGTCCATCACCAACCCCTTTTGTACCGCTTTTGGCCGCCATAAGTGTGGCAGGGTATACTCAGACGTGAGTCCCTTGCTCACTTTGCCACTGGATTCAAGCAAGCCGGGCTGAAGAAGGCTGGAATGCCAGAAACCGGTCCTCGGAAGCTTGTTTCCGGTCCAGGGAAGACATGGCTTGGCAGTTCGGGCTGCACTGTTCCCATGAGGCACAGGGTCAGACTGATTTGCATATAGCCATGTCTGAACTGGGGTGGCAGAGTGGGCTAAAGAACGGTGATGGATTAAACCCAGATCTCTTGACTGGGTGTGTGTGTCTGATTGATTCAGAGGCTCCGTCCATCACCAACCCCTTTTGTACCGCTTTTGGCCGCCATAAGTGTGGCAGGGTATACTCAGACGTGAGTCCCTTACTCACTTTGCCACTGGATTCAAGCAAGCCGGGCTGAAGAAGGCTGGAATGCCAGAAACCGGTCCTCGGAAGCTTGTTTCCGGTCCAGGGAAGACATGGCTTGGCAGTTCGGGCTGCACTGTTCCCATGAGGCACAGGGTCAGACTGATTTGCATATAGCCATGTCTGAACTGGGGTGGCAGAGTGGGCTAAAGAACGGTGATGGATTAAACCCAGATCTCTTGACTGGGTGTGTGTGTCTGATTGATTCAGAGGCTCCGTCCATCACCAACCCCTTTTGTACCGCTTTTGGCCGCCATAAATGTGGCAGGGTATACTCAGACGTGAGTCCCTTGCTCACTTTGCCACTGGATTCAAGCAAGCCGGGCTGAAGAAGGCTGGAATGCCAGAAACCGGTGCTCGGAAGCTTGTTTCCGGTCCAGTTAAGACATGGCTTGGCAGTTCAGGCTGCACTGTTCCCATGAGGCACAGGGTCAGACTGATTTGCATATAGCCATGTCTGAACTGGGGTGGAAGAGTGGGCTAAAGAACGGTGATGGATTAAACCCAGATCTCTTGACTGGTTGTGTGTGTCTGATTAATTCAGAGGCTCCGTCCATCACCAACCCCTTTTGTACCGCTTTTGACCGCCATAAGTGTGGCAGGGTATACTCAGACGTGAGTCCCTTGCTCACTTTGCCACTGGATTCAAGCAAGCCGGGCTGAAGAAGGCTGGAATGCCAGAAACCGGTCCTCGGAAGCTTGTTTCCGGTCCAGGGAAGACATGGTTTGGCAGTTCGGGCTGCACTGTTCCCATGAGGCACATGGTCAGACTGATTTGCATATAGCCATGTCTGAACTGGGGTGGCAGAGTGGGCTATAGAACGGTGATGGATTAAACCCAGTTCTCTTGACTGGGTGTGTGTGTCTGATTGATTCAGAGGCTCCGTCCATCACCAACCCCTTTTGTACCGCTTTTGGCCGCCATAAGTGTGGCAGGGTATACTCAGACGTGAGTCCCTTGCTCACTTTGTCACTGGATTCAAGCAAGCCGGGCTGAAGAAGGCTGGAATGCCAGAAACCGGTCCTCGGAAGCTTGTTTCCGGTCCAGGGAAGACATGGCTTGGTAGTTCGGGCTGCACTGTTCCCATGAGGCACAGGGTCAGACTGATTTGCATATAGCCATGTCTGAACTGGAGTGGCAGAGTGGGCTAAAGAACAGTGATGGATTAAACACAGATCTCTTAACTGGGTGTGTGTGTCTGATTGATTCAGAGGCTCCGTCCATCACCAACCCCTTTTGTACCGCTTTTGGCCGCCATAAGTGTGGCAGGGTATACTCAGACGTGAGTCCCTTGCTCACTTTGCCACTGGATTCAAGCAAGCCGGGCTGAAGAAGGCTGGAATGCCAGAAACCGGTCCTCGGAAGCTTGTTTCCGGTCCAGGGAAGACATGGCTTGGCAGTTCGGGCTGCACTGTTCCCATGAGGCACAGGGCCAGACTGATTTGCATATAGCCATGTCTGAACTGGGGTGGCAGAGTGGGCTAAAGAACGGTGATGGATTAAACCCAGATCTCTTGACTGGGTGTGTGTGTCTGATTGATTCAGAGGCTCCGTCCATCACCAACCCCTTTTGTACCGCTTTTGGCCGCCATAAGTGTGGCAGGGTATACTCAGACGTGAGTCCCTTGCTCACTTTGCCACTGGATTCAAGCAAGCCGGGCTGAAGAAGGCTGGAATGCCAGAAACCGGTGCTCGGAAGCTTGTTTCCGGTCCAGTTAAGACATGGCTTGGCAGTTCAGGCTGCACTGTTCCCATGAGGCACAGGGTCAGACTGATTTGCATATAGCCATGTCTGAACTGGGGTGGAAGAGTGGGCTAAAGAACGGTGATGGATTAAACCCAGATCTCTTGACTGGTTGTGTGTGTCTGATTGATTCAGAGGCTCCGTCCATCACCAACCCCTTTTGTACCGCTTTTGACCGCCATAAGTGTGGCAGGGTATACTCAGACGAGTCCCTTGCTCACTTTGCCACTGGATTCAAGCAAGCCGGGCTGAAGAAGGCTGGAATGCCAGAAACCGGTCCTCGGAATCTAGTTTCCGGTCCAGGGAAGACGTGGCTTGGCAGTTCGGGCTGCACTGTTCCCATGAGGCACAGGGTCAGACTGATTTGCATATAGCCATGTCTGAACTGGGGTGGCAGAGTGGGCTAAAGAACGGTGATGGATTAAACCTAGATCTCTTGACTGGGTGTGTGTGTCTGATTGATTCAGAGGCTCCGTCCATCACCAACCCCTTTTGTACCGCTTTTGGCCGCCATAAGTGTGGCAGGGTATACTCAGACGTGAGTCCCTTGCTCACTTTGCCACTGGATTCAAGCAAGCCGGGCTGAAGAAGGCTGGAATGCCAGAAACCGGTCCTCGGAAGCTTGTTTCCGGTCCAGGGAAGACATGGCTTGGCAGTTTGGGCTGCACTGTTTCCATGAGGCACAGGGTCAGACTGATTTGCATATAGCCATGTCTGAACTGGGGTGGCAGAGTGGGCTAAAGAACGGTGATGGATTAAACCCAGATCTCTTGACTGGGTGTGTGTGTCTGATTGATTCAGAGGCTCCGTCCATCACCAACCACTTTTCTACTGCTTTTGGCCGCCATAAGAGTGGCAGGGTATACTCAGACGTGAGTCCCTTGGTCACTTTGCTACTGGATTCAAGCAAGCCGGGCTGAAGAAGGCTGGAATGCCAGAAACCGGTCCTCGGAACCTTGTTTCCGGTCCAGGTAAGACATGGCTTGGCAGTTCGGGCTGCACTGTTCCCATGAGGCACAGGGTCGGACTGATTTGCATATAGCCATGTCTGAACAGGGGTGGAAGAGTGGGCTAAAGAACGGTGATGGATTAAACCCAGATCTCTTGACTGGGTGTGTGTGTCTGATTGATTCAGAGGCTCCGTCCATCACCAACCCCTTTTGTACCGCTTTTGGCCGCCATAAGTGTGGCAGGGTATACTCAGACATGAGTCCCTTGCTCACTTTGCCACTGGATTCAAGCAAGCCCGGCTGAAGAAGGCTGGAATGCCAGAAACCGGTCCTCGGAAGCTTGTTTCCGGTCCAGGGAAGACATGGCTTGGCAGTTCGGGCTGCACTGTTCCCATGAGGCACAGGGTCAGACTGATTTGCATATAGCCATGTCTGAACTGGGGTGGCAGAGTGGGCTAAAGAACGGTGATGGATTAAACCCAGATCTCTTGACTGGGTGTGTGTGTCTGATTGATTCAGAGGCTCCGTCCATCACCAACCCCCTTTGTACCGCGTTTGGCCGCCATAAGTGTGGCAGGGTATACTCAGACGTGAGTCCCTTGCTCACTTTGCTACTGGATTCAAGCAAGCCGGGCTGAAGAAGGCTGGAATGCCAGAAACCGGTCCTCGGAAGCTTGTTTCCGGTCCAGGGAAGACATGGCTTGGCAGTTCGGGCTGCACTGTTCCCATGAGGCACAGGGTCAGACTGATTTGCATATAGCCATGTCTGAACTGGGGTGGCAGAGTGGGCTAAAGAACGGTGATGGATTAAACCCAGATCTCTTGACTGGGTGTGTGTGTCTGATTGATTCAGGGGCTCCGTCCATCACCAACCCCTTTTGTACCGCTTTTGGCCGCCATAAGTGTGGCAGGGTATACTCAGACGTGAGTCCCTTGCTCACTTTGCCACTGGATTCAAGCAAGCCGGGCTGAAGAAGGCTGGAATGCCAGAAATCGGTCCTCGGAATCTTGTTTCCGGTCCAGGGAAGACATGGCTTGGCAGTTTGGGCTGCACTGTTCCCATGAGGCACAGGGTCAGACTGATTTGCATATAGCCATGTCTGAACTGGGGTGGCAGAGTGGGCTAAAGAACGGTGATGGATTAAACCCAGATCTCTTGACTGGGTGTGTGTGTCTGATTGATTCAGAGGCTCCGTCCATCACCAACCCTTTTTGTACCGCTTTTGGCCGCCATAAGTGTGGCAGGGTATACTCAGACGTGAGTCCCTTGCTCACTTTGCCACTGGATTCAAGCAAGCCGGGTTGAAGAAGGCTGGAATGCCAGAAACCGGTCCTCGGAATCTTGTTTCCGGTCCCGGGAAGACATGGCTTGGCAGTTCGGGCTGCACTGTTCCCATGAGGCACAGGGTCAGACTGATTTGCATATAGCCATGTCTGAACTGGGGTGGCAGAGTGGGCTAAAGAATGGTGATGGATTAAAGCCAGATCTCTTGACTGGGTGTGTTTGTCTGATTGATTCAGAGGCTCCGTCCATCACCAACCCCTTTTGTACTGCTTTTGGCCGCCATAAGTGTGGCAGGGTATACTCAGATGTGAGTCCCTTGCTCACTTTGCCACTGGATTCAAGCAAGCCGGGCTGAAGAAGGCTGGAATGCCAGAAACTGGTCCTCAGAAGCTTGTTTCCGGTCCAGGGAAGACATGGCTTGGCAGTTCGGGCTGCACTGTTCCCATGAGGCACAGGGTCAGACTGATTTGCATATAGCCATGTCTTAACTGGGGTGGCAATGTGGGCTAAAGAACGGTGATGGATTAAACCCAGATCTCTTGACTGGGTGTGTGTGTCTGATTGATTCAGAGGCTCCATCCATCACCAACCCCTTTTGTACCGCATTTGGCCGCCATAAGTGTGGCAGGGTATACTCAGACGTGAGTCCCTTGCTCACTTTGCCACTGGATTCGAGCAAGCTGGGCCGAAGAAGGCTGGAATGCCAGAAACCGGTCCTCGGAAGCTTGTTTCCGGTCCAGGGAAGACATGGCTTGGCAGTTCGGGCTGCACTGTTCCCATGAGGCACAGGGTCAGACTGATTTGCATATAGCCATGTCTGAACTGGGGTGGCAGAGTGGGCTAAAGAACGGTGATGGATTAAACCCAGATCTCTTGACTGGGTGTGTGTGTCTGATTGATTCAGAGGCTCCGTCCATCACCAACCCCTTTTCTACTGCTTTTGGCCGCCATAAGTGTGGCAGGGTATACTCAGACGTGAGTCCCTTGCTCACTTTGCTACTGGATTCAAGCAAGCCGGGCTGAAGAAGGCTGGAATGCCAGAAACCGGTCCTCGGAACCTTGTTTCCGGTCCAGGTAAGACATGGCTTGGCAGTTCGGGCTGCACTGTTCCCATGAGGCACAGGGTCGGACTGATTTGCATATAGCCATGTCTGAACAGGGGTGGAAGAGTGGGCTAAAGAACGGTGATGGATTAAACCCAGATCTCTTGACTGGGTGTGTGTGTCTGATTGATTCAGAGGCTCCGTCCATCACCAACCCCTTTTGTACCGCTTTTGGCCGCCATAAGTGTGGCAGGGTATACTCAGACATGAGTCCCTTGCTCACTTTGCCACTGGATTCAAGCAAGCCCGGCTGAAGAAGGCTGGAATGCCAGAAACCGGTCCTCGGAAGCTTGTTTCCGGTCCAGGGAAGACATGGCTTGGCAGTTCGGGCTGCACTGTTCCCATGAGGCACAGGGTCAGACTGATTTGCATATAGCCATGTCTGAACTGGGGTGGCAGAGTGGGCTAAAGAACGGTGATGGATTAAACCCAGATCTCTTGACTGGGTGTGTGTGTCTGATTGATTCAGAGGCTCCGTCCATCACCAACCCCCTTTGTACCGCGTTTGGCTGCCATAAGTGTGGCAGGGTATACTCAGACGTGAGTCCCTTGCTCACTTTGCTACTGGATTCAAGCAAGCCGGGCTGAAGAAGGCTGGAATGCCAGAAACCGGTCCTCGGAAGCTTGTTTCCGGTCCAGGGAAGACATGGCTTGGCAGTTCGGGCTGCACTGTTCCCATGAGGCACAGGGTCAGACTTATTTGCATATAGCCATGTCTGAACTGGGGTGGCAGAGTGGGCTAAAGAACGGTGATGGATTAAACCTAGATCTCTTGACTGGGTGTGGGTGTCTGATTGATTCAGAGGCTCCGTCCATCACCAACCCCTTTTGTACCGCTTTTGGCCGCCATAAGTGTGGCAGGGTATACTCAGACGTGAGTCCCTTGCTCACTTTGCCACTGGATTCAAGCAAGCCGGGCTGAAGAAGGCTGGAATGCCAGAAACCGGTCCTCGGAAGCTTGTTTCCGGTCCAGGGAAGACATGGCTTGGCAGTTTGGGCTGCACTGTTTCCATGAGGCACAGGGTCAGACTCATTTGCATATAGCCATGTCTGAACTGGGGTGGCAGAGTGTGCTAAAGAACGGTGATGGATTAAACCCAGATCTCTTGACTGGGTGTGTGTGTCTGATTGATTCAGAGGCTCCGTCCATCACCAACCCCTTTTCTACTGCTTTTGGCCGCCATAAGTGTGGCAGGGTATACTCAGACGTGAGTCCCTTGCTCACTTTGCTACTGGATTCAAGCAAGCCGGGCTGAAGAAGGCTGGAATGCCAGAAACCGGTCCTCGGAACCTTGTTTCCGGTCCAGGGAAGACATGGCTTGGCAGTTCGGGCTGCACTGTTCCCATGAGGCACAGGGTCGGACTGATTTGCATATAGCCATGTCTGAACAGGGGTGGAAGAGTGGGCTAAAGAACGCTGATGGATTAAACCCAGATCTCTTGACTGGGTGTGTGTGTCTGATTGATTCAGAGGCTCCGTCCATCACCAACCCCTTTTGTACCGCTTTTGGCCGCCATAAGTGTGGCAGGGTATACTCAGACATGAGTCCCTTGCTCACTTTGCCACTGGATTCAAGCAAGCCCGGCTGAAGAAGGCTGGAATGCCAGAAACCGGTCCTCGGAAGCTTGTTTCCGGTCCAGGGAAGACATGGCTTGGCAGTTCGGGCTGCACTGTTCCCATGAGGCACAGGGTCAGACTGATTTGCATATAGCCATGTCTGAACTGGGGTGGCAGAGTGGGCTAAAGAACGGTGATGGATTAAACCCAGATCTCTTGACTGGGTGTGTGTGTCTGATTGATTCAGAGGCTCCGTCCATTACCAACCCCCTTTGTACCGCGTTTGGCCGCCATAAGTGTGGCAGGGTATACTCAGACGTGAGTCCCTTGCTCACTTTGCTACTGGATTCAAGCAAGCTGGGCTGAAGAAGGCTGGAATGCCAGAAACTGGTCCTCAGAAGCTTGTTTCCGGTCCAGGGAAGACATGGCTTGGCAGTTCGGGCTGCACTGTTCCCATGAGGCACAGGGTCAGACTGATTTGCATATAGCCATGTCTGAACTGGGGTGGCAGAGTGGGCTAAAGAACGGTGATGGATTAAACCCAGATCTCTTGACTGGGTGTGTGTGTCTGATTGATTCAGAGGCTCCATCCATCACCAACCCCTTTTGTACCGCTTTTGGCCGCCATAAGTGTGGCAGGGTATACTCAGACGTGAGTCCCTTGCTCACTTTGCCACTGGATTCGAGCAAGCTGGGCTGAAGAAGGCTGGAATGCCAGAAACCGGTCCTCGGAAGCTTGTTTCCGGTCCAGGGAAGACATGGCTTGGCAGTTCGGGCTGCACTGTTCCCATGAGGCACAGGGTCAGACTGATTTGCATATAGCCATGTCTGAACTGGGGTGGCAGAGTGGGCTAAATAATGGTGATGGATTAAACCCAGATCTCTTGACTGGGTGTGTGTGTCTGATTGATTCAGAGGCTCCGTCCATCACCAACCCCTTTTGTACCGCTTTTGGCCGCCATAAGTGTGGCAGGGTATACTCAGACTTGAGTCCCTTGCTCACTTTGCCACTGGATTCAAGCAAGCCGGGCTGAAGAAGGCTGGAATGCCAGAAACCGGTCCTCGGAATCTAGTTTCCGGTCCAGGGAAGACATGGCTTGGCAGTTCGGGCTGCACTGTTCCCATGAGGCACAGGGTCAGACTGATTTGCATATAGCCATGTCTGAACTGGGGTGGCAGAGTGGGCTAAAGAACGGTGATGGATTAAACCCAGTTCTCTTGACTGGGTGTGTGTGTCTGATTGATTCAGAGGCTCCGTCCATCACCAACCCCTTTTGTACCGCTTTTGGCCGCCATAAGTGTGGCAGGGTATACTCAGACTTGAGTCCCTTGCTCACTTTGCCACTGGATTCAAGCAAGCCGGGCTGAAGAAGGCTGGAATGCCAGAAACCGGTCCTCGGAATCTAGTTTCCGGTCCAGGGAAGACATGGCTTGGCAGTTCGGGCTGCACTGTTCCCATGAGGCACAGGGTCAGACTGATTTGCATATAGCCATGTCTGAACTGGGGTGGCAGAGTGGGCTAAAGAACGGTGATGGATTAAACCCAGTTCTCTTGACTGGGTGTGTGTGTCTGATTGATTCAGAGGCTCCGTCCATCACCAACCCCTTTTGTTCCGCTTTTGGCCGCCATAAGTGTGGCAGGGTATACTCAGACGTGAGTCCCTTGCTCACTTTGCCACTGGATTCAAGCAAGCCGGGCTGAAGAAGGCTGGAATGCCAGAAACCGGTCCTCGGAAGCTTGTTTCCGGTCCAGGGAAGACATGGCTTGGCAGTTCGGGCTGCACTGTTCCCATGAGGCAAAGGGCCAGACTGATTTGCATATAGCCATGTCTGAACTGGGGTGGCAGAGTGGGCTAAAGAACGGTGATGGATTAAACCCAGATCTCTTGACTGGGTGTGTGTGTCTGATTGATTCAGAGGCTCCGTCCATCACCAACCCCTTTTGTACCGCTTTTGGCCGCCATAAGTGTGGCAGGGTATACTCAGACGTGAGTCCCTTGCTCACTTTGCCACTGGATTCAAGCAAGCCGGGCTGAAGAAGGCTGGAATGCCAGAAACCGGTGCTCGGAAGCTTGTTTCCGGTCCAGTTAAGACATGGCTTGGCAGTTCAGGCTGCACTGTTCCCATGAGGCACAGGGTCAGACTGATTTGCATATAGCCATGTCTGAACTGGGGTGGAAGAGTGGGCTAAAGAACGGTGATGGATTAAACCCAGATCTCTTGACTGGTTGTGTGTGTCTGATTGATTCAGAGGCTCCGTCCATCACCAACCCCTTTTGTACCGCTTTTGACCGCCATAAGTGTGGCAGGGTATACTCAGACGAGTCCCTTGCTCACTTTGCCACTGGATTCAAGCAAGCCGGGCTGAAGAAGGCTGGAATGCCAGAAACCGGTCCTCGGAATCTAGTTTCCGGTCCAGGGAAGACGTGGCTTGGCAGTTCGGGCTGCACTGTTCCCATGAGGCACAGGGTCAGACTGATTTGCATATAGCCATGTCTGAACTGGGGTGGCAGAGTGGGCTAAAGAACGGTGATGGATTAAACCTAGATCTCTTGACTGGGTGTGTGTGTCTGATTGATTCAGAGGCTCCGTCCATCACCAACCCCTTTTGTACCGCTTTTGGCCGCCATAAGTGTGGCAGGGTATACTCAGACGTGAGTCCCTTGCTCACTTTGCCACTGGATTCAAGCAAGCCGGGCTGAAGAAGGCTGGAATGCCAGAAACCGGTCCTCGGAAGCTTGTTTCCGGTCCAGGGAAGACATGGCTTGGCAGTTTGGGCTGCACTGTTTCCATGAGGCACAGGGTCAGACTGATTTGCATATAGCCATGTCTGAACTGGGGTGGCAGAGTAGGCTAAAGAACGGTGATGGATTAAACCCAGATCTCTTGACTGGGTGTGTGTGTCTGATTGATTCAGAGGCTCCGTCCATCACCAACCCCTTTTCTACTGCTTTTGGCCGCCATAAGTGTGGCAGGGTATACTCAGACGTGAGTCCCTTGCTCACTTTGCTACTGGATTCAAGCAAGCCGGGCTGAAGAAGGCTGGAATGCCAGAAACCGGTCCTCAGAACCTTGTTTCCGGTCCAGGTAAGACATGGCTTGGCAGTTCGGGCTGCACTGTTCCCATGAGGCACAGGGTCGGACTGATTTGCATATAGCCATGTCTGAACAGGGGTGGAAGAGTGGGCTAAAGAACAGTGATGGATTAAACCCAGATCTCTTGACTGGGTGTGTGTGTCTGATTGATTCAGAGGCTCCGTCCATCACCAACCCCTTTTGTACCGCTTTTGGCCGCCATAAGTGTGGCAGGGTATACTCAGACATGAGTCCCTTGCTCACTTTGCCACTGGATTCAAGCAAGCCCGGCTGAAGAAGGCTGGAATGCCAGAAACCGGTCCTCGGAAGCTTGTTTCCAGTCCAGGGAAGACATGGCTTGGCAGTTCGGGCTGCACTGTTCCCATGAGGCACAGGGTCAGACTGATTTGCATATAGCCATGTCTGAACTGGGGTGGCAGAGTGGGCTAAAGAACGGTGATGGATTAAACCCAGATCTCTTGACTGGGTGTGTGTGTCTGATTGATTCAGAGGCTCCGTCCATCACCAACCCCCTTTGTACCGCGTTTGGCCGCCATAAGTGTGGCAGGGTATACTCAGACGTGAGTCCCTTGCTCACTTTGCTACTGGATTCAAGCAAGCCGGGCTGAAGAAGGCTGGAATGCCAGAAATCGGTCCTCGGAATCTTGTTTCCGGTCCAGGGAAGACATGGCTTGGCAGTTTGGGCTGCACTGTTCCCATGAGGCACAGGGTCAGACTGATTTGCATATAGCCATGTCTGAACTGGGGTGGCAGAGTGGGCTAAAGAACGGTGATGGATTAAACCCAGATCTCTTGACTGGGTGTGTGTGTCTGATTGATTCAGAGGCTCCGTCCATCACCAACCCCTTTTGTACCGCTTTTGGCCGCCATAAGTGTGGCAGGGTATACTCAGACGTGAGTCCCTTGCTCACTTTGCCACTGGATTCAAGCAAGCCGGGTTGAAGAAGGCTGGAATGCCAGAAACCGGTCCTCGGAATCTTGTTTCCGGTCCCGGGAAGACATGGCTTGGCAGTTCGGGCTGCACTGTTCCCATGAGGCACAGGGTCAGACTGATTTGCATATAGCCATGTCTGAACTGGGGTGGCAGAGTGGGCTAAAGAATGGTGATGGATTAAAGCCAGATCTCTTGACTGGGTGTGTTTGTCTGATTGATTCAGAGGCTCCGTCCATCACCAACCCCCTTTGTACCGCGTTTGGCCGCCATAAGTGTGGCAGGGTATACTCAGACGTGAGTCCCTTGCTCACTTTGCTACTGGATTCAAGCAAGCCGGGCTGAAGAAGGCTGGAATGCCAGAAATCGGTCCTCGGAATCTTGTTTCCGGTCCAGGGAAGACATGGCTAGGCAGTTTGGGCTGCACTGTTCCCATGAGGCACAGGGTCAGACTGATTTGCATATAGCCATGTCTGAACTGGGGTGGCAGAGTGGGCTAAAGAACGGTGATGGATTAAACCCAGATCTCTTGACTGGGTGTGTGTGTCTGATTGATTCAGAGGCTCCGTCCATCACCAACCCCTTTTGTACCGCTTTTGGCCGCCATAAGTGTGGCAGGGTATACTCAGACGTGAGTCCCTTGCTCACTTTGCCACTGGATTCAAGCAAGCCGGGTTGAAGAAGGCTGGAATGCCAGAAACCGGTCCTCGGAATCTTGTTTCCGGTCCCGGGAAGACATGGCTTGGCAGTTCGGGCTGCACTGTTCCCATGAGGCACAGGGTCAGACTGATTTGCATATAGCCATGTCTGAACTGGGGTGGCAGAGTGGGCTAAAGAATGGTGATGGATTAAAGCCAGATCTCTTGACTGGGTGTGTTTGTCTGATTGATTCAGAGGCTCCGTCCATCACCAACCCCTTTTGTACTGCTTTTGGCCGCCATAAGTGTGGCAGGGTATACTCAGATGTGAGTCCCTTGCTCACTTTGCCACTGGATTCAAGCAAGCCGGGCTGAAGAAGGCTGGAATGCCAGAAACTGGTCCTCAGAAGCTTGTTTCCGGTCCAGGGAAGACATGGCTTGGCAGTTCGGGCTGCACTGTTCCCATGAGGCACAGGGTCAGACTGATTTGCATATAGCCATGTCTTAACTGGGGTGGCAGAGTGGGCTAAAGAACGGTGATGGATTAAACCCAGATCTCTTGACTGGGTGTGTGTGTCTGATTGATTCAGAGGCTCCATCCATCACCAACCCCTTTTGTACCGCTTTTGGCCGCCATAAGTGTGGCAGGGTATACTCAGACGTGAGTCCCTTGCTCACTTTGCCACTGGATTCGAGCAAGCTGGGCTGAAGAAGGCTGGAATGCCAGAAACCGGTCCTCGGAAGCTTGTTTCCGGTCCAGGGAAGACATGGCTTGGCAGTTCGGGCTGCACTGTTCCCATGAGGCACAGGGTCAGACTGATTTGCATATAGCCATGTCTGAACTGGGGTGGCAGAGTGGGCTAAAGAACGGTGATGGATTAAACCCAGATCTCTTGACTGGGTGTGTGTGTCTGATTGATTCAGAGGCTCCGTCCATCACCAACCCCTTTTGTACCGCTTTTGGCCGCCATAAGTGTGGCAGGGTATACTCAGACGTGAGTCCCTTGCTCACTTTGCCACTGGATTCAAGCAAGCCGGGCTGAAGAAGGCTGGAATGCCAGAAACCGGTCCTCGGAAGCTTGTTTCCGGTCCAGGGAAGACATGGCTTGGCAGTTTGGGCTGCACTGTTTCCATGAGGCACAGGGTCAGACTGATTTGCATATAGCCATGTCTGAACTGGGGTGGCAGAGTGGGCTAAAGAACGGTGATGGATTAAACCCAGATCTCTTGACTGGGTGTGTGTGTCTGATTGATTCAGAGGCTCCGTCCATCACCAACCCCTTTTCTACTGCTTTTGGCCGCCATAAGTGTGGCAGGGTATACTCAGACGTGAGTCCCTTGCTCACTTTGCTACTGGATTCAAGCAAGCCGGGCTGAAGAAGGCTGGAATGCCAGAAACCGGTCCTCGGAACCTTGTTTCCGGTCCAGGTAAGACATGGCTTGGCAGTTCGGGCTGCACTGTTCCCATGAGGCACAGGGTCGGACTGATTTGCATATAGCCATGTCTGAACAGGGGTGGAAGAGTGGGCTAAAGAACGGTGATGGATTAAACCCAGATCTCTTGACTGGGTGTGTGTGTCTGATTGATTCAGAGGCTCCGTCCATCACCAACCCCTTTTGTACCGCTTTTGGCCGCCATAAGTGTGGCAGGGTATACTCAGACATGAGTCCCTTGCTCACTTTGCCACTGGATTCAAGCAAGCCCGGCTGAAGAAGGCTGGAATGCCAGAAACCGGTCCTCGGAAGCTTGTTTCCGGTCCAGGGAAGACATGGCTTGGCAGTTCGGGCTGCACTGTTCCCATGAGGCACAGGGTCAGACTGATTTGCATATAGCCATGTCTGAACTGGGGTGGCAGAGTGGGCTAAAGAACGGTGATGGATTAAACCCAGATCTCTTGACTGGGTGTGTGTGTCTGATTGATTCAGAGGCTCCGTCCATCACCAACCCCCTTTGTACCGCGTTTGGCCGCCATAAGTGTGGCAGGGTATACTCAGACGTGAGTCCCTTGCTCACTTTGCTACTGGATTCAAGCAAGCCGGGCTGAAGAAGGCTGGAATGCCAGAAACCGGTCCTCGGAAGCTTGTTTCCGGTCCAGGGAAGACATGGCTTGGCAGTTCGGGCTGCACTGTTCCCATGAGGCACAGGGTCAGACTGATTTGCATATAGCCATGTTTGAACTGGGGTGGCAGAGTGGGCTAAAGAACGGTGATGGATTAAACCTAGATCTCTTGACTGGGTGTGGGTGTCTGATTGATTCAGAGGCTCCGTCCATCACCAACCCCTTTTGTACCGCTTTTGGCCACCATAAGTGTGGCAGGGTATACTCAGACGTGAGTCCCTTGCTCACTTTGCCACTGGATTCAAGCAAGCCGGGCTGAAGAAGGCTGGAATGCCAGAAACCGGTCCTCGGAAGCTTGTTTCCGGTCCAGGGAAGACATGGCTTGGCAGTTTGGGCTGCACTGTTTCCATGAGGCACAGGGTCAGACTCATTTGCATATAGCCATGTCTGAACTGGGGTGGCAGAGTGTGCTAAAGAACGGTGATGGATTAAACCCAGATCTCTTGACTGGGTGTGTGTGTCTGATTGATTCAGAGGCTCCGTCCATCACCAACCCCTTTTCTACTGCTTTTGGCCGCCATAAGTGTGGCAGGGTATACTCAGACGTGAGTCCCTTGCTCACTTTGCTACTGGATTCAAGCAAGCCGGGCTGAAGAAGGCTGGAATGCCAGAAACCGGTCCTCGGAACCTTGTTTCCGGTCCAGGGAAGACATGGCTTGGCAGTTCGGGCTGCACTGTTCCCATGAGGCACAGGGTCGGACTGATTTGCATATAGCCATGTCTGAACAGGGGTGGAAGAGTGGGCTAAAGAACGCTGATGGATTAAACCCAGATCTCTTGACTGGGTGTGTGTGTCTGATTGATTCAGAGGCTCCGTCCATCACCAACCCCTTTTGTACCGCTTTTGGCCGCCATAAGTGTGGCAGGGTATACTCAGACATGAGTCCCTTGCTCACTTTGCCACTGGATTCAAGCAAGCCCGGCTGAAGAAGGCTGGAATGCCAGAAACCGGTCCTCGGAAGCTTGTTTCCGGTCCAGGGAAGACATGGCTTGGCAGTTCGGGCTGCACTGTTCCCATGAGGCACAGGCTCAGACTGATTTGCATATAGCCATGTCTGAAGTGGGGTGGCAGAGTGGGCTAAAGAACGGTGATGGATTAAACCCAGATCTCTTGACTGGGTGTGTGTGTCTGATTGATTCAGAGGCTCCATCCATCACCAACCCCTTTTGTACCGCTTTTGGCCGCCATAAGTGTGGCAGGGTATACTCAGACGTGAGTCCCTTGCTCACTTTGCCACTGGATTCGAGCAAGCTGGGCTGAAGAAGGCTGGAATGCCAGAAACCGGTCCTCGGAAGCTTGTTTCCGGTCCAGGGAAGACATGGCTTGGCAGTTCGGGCTGCACTGTTCCCATGAGGCACAGGGTCAGACTGATTTGCATATAGCCATGTCTGAACTGGGGTGGCAGAGTGGGCTAAAGAACGGTGATGGATTAAACCCAGATCTCTTGACTGGGTGTGTGTGTCTGATTGATTCAGAGGCTCCGTCCATCACCAACCCCTTTTGTACCGCTTTTGCCCGCCATAAGTGTGGCAGGGTATACTCAGACGTGAGTCCCTTGCTCACTTTGCCACTGGATTCAAGCAAGCCGGGTTGAAGAAGGCTGGAATGCCAGAAACCGGTCCTCGGAATCTTGTTTCCGGTCCAGGGAAGACATGGCTTGGCAGTTCGGGCTGCACTGTTCCCATGAGGCACAGGGTCAGACTGATTTGCATATAGCCATGTCTGAACTGGGGTGGCAGAGTGGGCTAAAGAATGGTGATGGATTAAACCCAGATCTCTTGACTGGGTGTGTTTGTCTGATTGATTCAGAGGCTCCGTCCATCACCAACCCCTTTTGTACTGCTTTTGGCCGCCATAAGTGTGGCAGGGTATACTCAGATGTGAGTCCCTTGCTCACTTTGTCACTGGATTCAAGCAAGCCGGGCTGAAGAAGGCTGGAATGCCAGAAACCGGTCCTCGGAACCTTGTTTCCGGTCCAGGGAAGACATGGCTTGGCAGTTCGGGCTGCACTGTTCCCATGAGGCACAGGGTCAGACTGATTTGCATATAGCCATGTCTGAACTGGGGTGGCAGAGTGGGCTATAGAACGGTGATGGATTAAACCCAGTTCTCTTGACTGGGTGTGTGTGTGTGATTGATTCAGAGGCTCCGTCCATCACCAACCCCTTTTGTACCGCTTTTGGCCGCCATAAGTGTGGCAGGGTATACTCAGACGTGAGTCCCTTGCTCACTTTGTCACTGGATTCAAGCAAGCCGGGCTGAAGAAGGCTGGAATGCCAGAAACCGGTCCTCGGAAGCTTGTTTCCGGTCCAGGGAAGACATGGCTTGGCAGTTCGGGCTGCACTGTTCCCATGAGGCACAGGGTCAGACTGATCTGCATATAGCCATGTCTGAACTGGAGTGGCAGAGTGGGCTAAAGAACAGTGATGGATTAAACCCAGATCTCTTGACTGGGTGTGTGTGTCTGATTGATTCAGAGGCTCCGTCCATCACCAACCCCTTTTGTACCGCTTTTGGCCGCCATAAGTGTGGCAGGGTATACTCAGACGTGAGTCCCTTGCTCACTTTGCCACTGGATTCAAGCAAGCCGGGCTGAAGAAGGCTGGAATGCCAGAAACCGGTCCTCGGAAGCTTGTTTCCGGTCCAGGGAAGACATGGCTTGGCAGTTCGGGCTGCACTGTTCCCATGAGGCACAGGGTCAGACTGATTTGCATATAGCCATGTCTGAACTGGGGTGGCAGAGTGGGCTAAAGAACGGTGATGGATTAAACCCAGATCTCTTGACTGGGTGTGTGTGTCTGATTGATTCAGAGGCTCCGTCCATCACCAACCCCTTTTGTACCGCTTTTGGCCGCCATAAGTGTGGCAGGGTATACTCAGACGTGAGTCCCTTACTCACTTTGCCACTGGATTCAAGCAAGCCGGGCTGAAGAAGGCTGGAATGCCAGAAACCGGTCCTCGGAAGCTTGTTTCCGGTCCAGGGAAGACATGGCTTGGCAGTTCGGGCTGCACTGTTCCCATGAGGCACAGGGTCAGACTGATTTGCATATAGCCATGTCTGAACTGGGGTGGCAGAGTGGGCTAAAGAACGGTGATGGATTAAACCCAGATCTCTTGACTGGGTGTGTGTGTCTGATTGATTCAGAGGCTCCGTCCATCACCAACCCCTTTTGTACCGCTTTTGGCCGCCATAAATGTGGCAGGGTATACTCAGACGTGAGTCCCTTGCTCACTTTGCCACTGGATTCAAGCAAGCCGGGCTGAAGAAGGCTGGAATGCCAGAAACCGGTGCTCGGAAGCTTGTTTCCGGTCCAGTTAAGACATGGCTTGGCAGTTCAGGCTGCACTGTTCCCATGAGGCACAGGGTCAGACTGATTTGCATATAGCCATGTCTGAACTGGGGTGGAAGAGTGGGCTAAAGAACGGTGATGGATTAAACCCAGATCTCTTGACTGGTTGTGTGTGTCTGATTAATTCAGAGGCTCCGTCCATCACCAACCCCTTTTGTACCGCTTTTGACCGCCATAAGTGTGGCAGGGTATACTCAGACGTGAGTCCCTTGCTCACTTTGCCACTGGATTCAAGCAAGCCGGGCTGAAGAAGGCTGGAATGCCAGAAACCGGTCCTCGGAAGCTTGTTTCCGGTCCAGGGAAGACATGGTTTGGCAGTTCGGGCTGCACTGTTCCCATGAGGCACATGGTCAGACTGATTTGCATATAGCCATGTCTGAACTGGGGTGGCAGAGTGGGCTATAGAACGGTGATGGATTAAACCCAGTTCTCTTGACTGGGTGTGTGTGTCTGATTGATTCAGAGGCTCCGTCCATCACCAACCCCTTTTGTACCGCTTTTGGCCGCCATAAGTGTGGCAGGGTATACTCAGACGTGAGTCCCTTGCTCACTTTGTCACTGGATTCAAGCAAGCCGGGCTGAAGAAGGCTGGAATGCCAGAAACCGGTCCTCGGAAGCTTGTTTCCGGTCCAGGGAAGACATGGCTTGGTAGTTCGGGCTGCACTGTTCCCATGAGGCACAGGGTCAGACTGATTTGCATATAGCCATGTCTGAACTGGAGTGGCAGAGTGGGCTAAAGAACAGTGATGGATTAAACACAGATCTCTTAACTGGGTGTGTGTGTCTGATTGATTCAGAGGCTCCGTCCATCACCAACCCCTTTTGTACCGCTTTTGGCCGCCATAAGTGTGGCAGGGTATACTCAGACGTGAGTCCCTTGCTCACTTTGCCACTGGATTCAAGCAAGCCGGGCTGAAGAAGGCTGGAATGCCAGAAACCGGTCCTCGGAAGCTTGTTTCCGGTCCAGGGAAGACATGGCTTGGCAGTTCGGGCTGCACTGTTCCCATGAGGCACAGGGCCAGACTGATTTGCATATAGCCATGTCTGAACTGGGGTGGCAGAGTGGGCTAAAGAACGGTGATGGATTAAACCCAGATCTCTTGACTGGGTGTGTGTGTCTGATTGATTCAGAGGCTCCGTCCATCACCAACCCCTTTTGTACCGCTTTTGGCCGCCATAAGTGTGGCAGGGTATACTCAGACGTGAGTCCCTTGCTCACTTTGCCACTGGATTCAAGCAAGCCGGGCTGAAGAAGGCTGGAATGCCAGAAACCGGTGCTCGGAAGCTTGTTTCCGGTCCAGTTAAGACATGGCTTGGCAGTTCAGGCTGCACTGTTCCCATGAGGCACAGGGTCAGACTGATTTGCATATAGCCATGTCTGAACTGGGGTGGAAGAGTGGGCTAAAGAACGGTGATGGATTAAACCCAGATCTCTTGACTGGTTGTGTGTGTCTGATTGATTCAGAGGCTCCGTCCATCACCAACCCCTTTTGTACCGCTTTTGACCGCCATAAGTGTGGCAGGGTATACTCAGACGAGTCCCTTGCTCACTTTGCCACTGGATTCAAGCAAGCCGGGCTGAAGAAGGCTGGAATGCCAGAAACCGGTCCTCGGAATCTAGTTTCCGGTCCAGGGAAGACGTGGCTTGGCAGTTCGGGCTGCACTGTTCCCATGAGGCACAGGGTCAGACTGATTTGCATATAGCCATGTCTGAACTGGGGTGGCAGAGTGGGCTAAAGAACGGTGATGGATTAAACCTAGATCTCTTGACTGGGTGTGTGTGTCTGATTGATTCAGAGGCTCCGTCCATCACCAACCCCTTTTGTACCGCTTTTGGCCGCCATAAGTGTGGCAGGGTATACTCAGACGTGAGTCCCTTGCTCACTTTGCCACTGGATTCAAGCAAGCCGGGCTGAAGAAGGCTGGAATGCCAGAAACCGGTCCTCGGAAGCTTGTTTCCGGTCCAGGGAAGACATGGCTTGGCAGTTTGGGCTGCACTGTTTCCATGAGGCACAGGGTCAGACTGATTTGCATATAGCCATGTCTGAACTGGGGTGGCAGAGTGGGCTAAAGAACGGTGATGGATTAAACCCAGATCTCTTGACTGGGTGTGTGTGTCTGATTGATTCAGAGGCTCCGTCCATCACCAACCCCTTTTCTACTGCTTTTGGCCGCCATAAGTGTGGCAGGGTATACTCAGACGTGAGTCCCTTGATCACTTTGCTACTGGATTCAAGCAAGCCGGGCTGAAGAAGGCTGGAATGCCAGAAACCGGTCCTCGGAACCTTGTTTCCGGTCCAGGTAAGACATGTGTGAGAAGTTGGCCTGGTATATAATGCTCACTAATTCTAGTGATCACTTTGTACCATGCCAAGCAACCCTTATGATGATGGTTGTAATTCAACCTTGTAGACCAGTTATCCTAGTGGTAACGTGGACAAAGCAGTCTTAGGCTAAACTCTGAAAGGCATGTGAAGCCAGCTGTTATACCATACACAACCCCCTTGAATACCAAATGAAAGGGACACCACACAGATATATATTGAAAATATATATATTTATTAACTATAAAATCCCCTGGACTCTTTATGAGCACAGAAGCACAAGCGTTAAATCACAAGACAGTTTAAAATACACAAAAGTTGCACAATATGGATGAGCCCTAGGGGCCACCTAAACCATATACTAAATAAGTGGTATAAGGGATACCAGGAGGAAAGTGAAGAGGCCTAGGGCCTTGGGAATCGCTGGAGCTATTCGAGACTGGAGTTAGCTAAGTCGGGAAAGGCCCACGGGACTCGGGTGCAGTGTCCAAAGTGCACGCACTTCTCAATACAAAGTCTATGGTGCGTAAAAAGCGCAAAGTTAGAAAGTTAGGAACCTTCCGAGTGACCTACGGAGCTGAAACTTAAAACACAGGCCCTTGGGATGTGTACCAGTGCAAGAGCACCGGCGGAGCTGAGTTACCTCACCCACAGGAAGCGGGTGCACAGGGTCGAAGATGTGTCGGGTTGCGTCACGCTGGTCGATGGTGCTTGGAGCAGGAGATGCTGCAGGCGGCTCGATGAGAAGAGTTCCGGTGGATCCAAGGGTGGATCTGTAGATGTGAAGACCTGAAAGCAGAGGGGACAGTGTTCAAAGTCACTAGCCAGTGACTGCCGTGGAACCAGAGTGGAACCAGGTGATGTCGGGTGCAAACAGGCGTTGTCGGGTAGCTTCTTTCTGCAGCCACGTGGATACCCGGGGTCGAGGACGTCCAGGAGTCGGTCACGAGCTGTCCCACGTAGGCTTCTCGCTGTTGGCGGTGTCGGCGACCTGATCGGAGCAAACAGGCCTTGGCAAATGCAAGCCACGCAGAAGTTGAAAGATGCTGTTCACTCGGACCAGCAAGGTCAGAGCGGGTGCTCCTTTTCACAGGAGCTTGGGTAGGTCTGGAGCAACCAGACCTGCTGTTTAAATCTTCGGGTTCGTCGCCAAGATGGCCGCTGGCCGCGTGGCTAGTGGCCGGGATGGCGCGTCGAGTGGCACAATGCAAAAGGGCCCCACGCAGATCGTGGAGATGCTGGAGGGCTGATCTTCGGTGCAAGGGCTGCTCGGTGGTGGGGGTTCTCAATCCCCAAAGCACAACGTCGAGAATGCCTCAGAAGCTGCGCAGTCAGCTGTTCGGGTGTCTTTCAAGAGGTCCGGTCCCACGTCACTCGGTGCCTCCACGGGTCCCTTCTTTGCAGGGACTGTGGATCGGGCTCTGAGAGGTCTGGGAGTCTGGTTCTTGTCGGGCTCTGGGCTCGGTCTCCGGCGGGAGGCGGCGGCAAAGCAGACGTCGAGTTGCTGGTTGGTGCCTGTGTTCACAGGGTGGTCACTCCTTGGCCACAAGGGAGATTCTTCTTCAGTCTTCTGTGCAGCAGAATGTCGAAGTCCAGTCTTCTTCTTAGTTTTAAGTTGATTTCGGGATGATCTGCTGTGCAATGGCACTGCTCCCTCTCTTATTCCCATCTGAGGGGTGGATCTCCTGCTAGGTCCCTCCCCTATGGGTGGGACCAGGAAGGGGGGTGGTTACACCCCCTCTCCTTTGTCCAGCTCCTCGCCAGGACTGGGGCTGGAAAGCCCCAGAACCGGTTTGGGCTGGCTTATGCACAGGGACACCTTGTGTGCCCCAGGCATGTCTCAATCTATTCAGCCCTGTCCTACCCAATACACAAAACCCTGTCTGGGGTGGTGCTCGCACCTCCCCAGGCAGGAAACCCTTTGTCCAGGCCCTCCTCGCTGGAAGGACTCCCAGCAGCAGGAGGTCAGACATGTGTCTGTGGTGGCAGCATCCATTTTGTGATGCTGAGGCTCTGGTTAACTTTAACCGGGGTTAAGGCTACACACATGTCGTGTCCCTCTAGAAGGGTGGAATGCTATCCCCATCGCCAGGACTGGCGAGGGGATAGTATTCCAATTCGTATGACACCTTACTCGACATGTTTTGATAAAGCCAAACCAAAGATAGCATATAACCGCGAGGATTATAATGCACTTAAGAGTATATGGTATGGCAATATCCCAGAACAGCTTAGGGATTGGTTCCCGACAGCTGCAGACAGGCTCAGCTCATGCTAGAGCACCATCTCACATGTAACCATGCACTCTGCCCCCAGGATTGCAGGGGCCTTCCATAGGAATGGCTTACAGGTTAACATGTGTCCAGTTTAAGGTTAGATATAGGGATACTATATCTAAGTAAGAGGTGATTACACCAACTTACCCCAGCTGAGTGATCAGCCAGTTGTGTCAAATCTGGAGGCCAGGCCAGGGGTGGCACAAGACGTGCTGCAGCCCCTGGTAGGCCTTGGATGCACCTATGCCCTGGGTACCTAGGGTACACTGTTACAGGGGCCTATAAGGTGAACCAGTTCCAATTATGTTATGCACCTAGGGTACATGGAGTCCATTTTAAGGAGAGAGCAATCAGCCTGGGGCCCTGAATAGCAGGATCCCAGGCCAACTAAGTCAAAAACCAGCTAAACACCAGGCAAAAAGTTTGGGGGTAACCATAGTCAGATATCCACCTTCCTACATAACCCCCCCCAAACGAAAGGAGATAAGGCTATCCTTGACCAGGTAAGCCTATATTGCCTAAGTGGCCATATAAGGAAGTACCAGCTCTGGCTTGGTAACCCCCTGTTTCATGGTCCACTAAGCAATCCCTCACCCTAAGGGTATCTGAGGGTCTCCACCATAGGGAATCTCTACCTGTGGTGTGTCTTTGCAAAGTCAAAGGCTGGTGTTGGGATGGAGTACTGAAGTGAGTTTCCTCTGTAGGGCTCAGCTTCCTCCAATCACTCTCCACCATGTGTGCCTTTCTTTCTTTGACTGAGTTGCACTGTGCTCTCAGGGTCAACCTCTGGCTACCTAAAGCTGGAGGCTGAGTCCCTCTGTTTGGCTTACTGGAGGGACAGTTCAGGTTTGGGCCCTTAGGGTCCCAGGTTTGGCTGTGCCCAACAATATCCATCTGGGGGAGGTCCCTAACTACTTTTAAGGGGGATCCCTCAGGAGTTTTTAAAGTTTGCACCTCACTAGGGCTACTAGTTTCGGTGCCCCTAATCTGTTGATGGGGGTGCTTTATTTGACAGGGGGCCCTTTGGGTCTTACTGTCCTTCTTGCCCTCTGCAGCCCTGGGCTGAGTAAGGTAAGGTAGAGAGGGGCAGGTTACCTGCTTCAGACTGGGTCCCACCTGAGAAGGGTCCACTGCCATCAGAGGCTCTGTTAGGCCAGGCCTAACAACCTCTGGGACAGTTCCTTCATCAGGGGTAAGATCAGTTCCCTGAGGAGGCTGATCCTTTCCTAAAGTCTGGTGGGAGGGAGATTTCTCTTCCTCCTCAATGCTCTCTGTTTGGGTGGAGTGATCCATCATTTCAGGCTTCACTACCCATGTATAAGTTTGAGTTTGGGCTGTGGCCATCACAGCCCCACCAACCTTTTCAGGAGGAGACTCAGTTTGGGTATGGGCTGTTACTAGTACAGCCCTGCTACTCTTTTCAGGAGGGAGGTTATCTAAAGATGGGGCTGAGGTTTGCTCAGCCCTCCCAACCTTTTCAGGAAGGACATCTTGAATTGGGGCTGTAGCCATTACAGCCCCACTAACCTTTCCATGGAGATTTACCATTCTAGAATGGGTTTGCTGTTCAACCTCAGCCCAGGCTGAGATTTCCAAATCATTACCCAGTAGGCAATCTACAGGCAAGTTTGCTGACACTGCCACTCTCTTTGGGCCAGTGACACCTCCCCAGCTAAGATTGACTACTGCCATGGGATGATTGGATTCTATGCCATCAATGTTTGTCACCTGATATTTGGCATCAGGTAAAAGTTGCCTTGAGGGGACTAGACATTCAGCCACCATGGTGATGCTAGCCCCTGTGTCTCTGAAGGCCTCAACTTTCAAGCCATTGATGAGGGGCTCCTGTCTATACTTGCTCAAAGTGTTTGGGCAAGCAGTGAAATTGGCAAACCCCATGCCAGTCTCATAGACAAGAGTATCTGAGTTAGGGGACCTGGATAGGCCAGAGTCCACCTGTCCTCCAAAAGTAAACCCACCCAAATTCTTGGGGGTGTTCCCACCACCTGGGGGACCACTGCTAACAGTGACAGGAGGTGTTGGAGCCTTACCTGGAGGTATATTCTCCTTATTGCCATTCTTGGGACAACAGCTATCTGTTTTGTAATGCCCCACCTGTTTACAGGTATGACAATAAGGCTTTTTCTGGGTTGTGGAAGTGTCTTGGGACCCACCCCCATTCTTGGAGTTTTGGGGCCCTGGGGAAGTCTTTTCCTTACTTTTATCCCCACCCTTCTCTTGAGGCTTGGTAGTCTCTTTCTTTTGGTCACCACCCTGGTTCTTAGGCCTGATCCTGGTTCTGACCCATTTGTCTGCCCTCCTACCCAATTCTTGTGGGGAGGTCAGATCAGAGTCAACCAGGTGCTGATGTAGAAGCTGATTTTGACAATTACTTAAGATTTGCTCTCTCATAATTAAATTATACAATCCTGTATAGTCAGTAACCTTACTTCCCAGCAACCAGCCCTCCAGAGCCTTAGTGGCACACTCAACAAACTCAGACCAGTCCTGAGTCTGTGTCTTCTGGGTATCTCTGAACATTAACCTGTACTGTTCAGTGGTTAAGCCTAACCCATCAATCAGAGCACTCTTCAGGACCATGTAGTTTCTAGAATCCCCATCACTAACTGTGAGGAGTCTGTCTCTGCCTCTACCTTCAAAGGAGAGCCACAAGATTGCTGCCCACTGCTCCTGAGGGATCTGCTGTACTCTGCAGGCTCTCTCCATTGCAGTAATCCATTTATGGATATCATCCCCAGCTTTGTAGGGGGGCACAATCTTACTCAGGTTTCTTGTATCAAAGGACCTGTCTTTATCCTTCTGGATATTGCTGCCACCAGTGGATCCTAATCCACTCTCTCTAGGCTGTCTTGCTCTAGCAAGTTTCTCCTTAGCCAGGGCAACCTCTAATTCTTGCCTCTGGATCCTAAGCTCAGCCTCTCTCATCTTGGCCTCATGTTCCCTTCTCTGAGGGCTAGTCATCTCCTTTCTGGAGTGACCATGAGAGCCTCTAGAGACATGGGAGGTATTGGATTCACCTGTGTGATGCCTCCTCATCCTATGGCCCTGGTTAAGTCCACCTGGGGGTCTGAATGGGTTGTTACCTGATTCATTCCCAAGTTGACTTAAGTTAGCCTGGTTCAGTCTACTGACCAGCACCTGACTATTTCTGTCATCATCTGACTCACTGCTTTCCACCTCTTCCTCCTCTTCTTCTTCCTCTTCCTCTTCATCTACCTGAGGAGCTCCAGTGGTGGAGGCTTCCTCATCTACTAGGATGATAGGGGCAGGGGTGTCTACAGTGTCATCCTCTGAAGGATGGCCTCCTTCAGCATTCCCTGTGGGGTTTGCTTTAGAGGTCTTTAGAGCTTCAGACTGATCCAAGAGCTCTCTTAGGTGGTCTGTAGTAGGGGAAGGCCCTGTCTTCAGACCCCTTAAGACACAAAGCTGTCTTAATTCCTTAAAGGGAAAAATAGCAAACTGGGATGGTGCCCTTGGAGGGTCACTCTCAACAGGAGTAAGTCCACTGGACCCCTCTGTTCCAGACATTGCTCTAGTGTGGGTGGATGTGTTGCAATCTACCTACACTGGTGTTTACCTACTAAACCTATCTAGTAGTTGTAGCTAGGGTGTGCTACTCCCTTTGCTCTACAACAACTAAGTTCAGTAGAACTTAAGTATACTAGTCTTGTTTTATATGTACCTAGCAGGTACCTGTGTGATCTTTCAGATGATAATCTCAAAGATTGTAATGGTAAAACAACAGCAAGCTCAGATCCCAATCCGCTGCTCACCAATGTGAGAAGTTGGCCTGGTATATAATGCTCACTAATTCTAGTGATCACTTTGTACCATGCCAAGCAACCCTTATGATGATGGTTGTAATTCAACCTTGTAGACCAGTTATCCTAGTGGTAACGTGGACAAAGCAGTCTTAGGCTAAACTCTGAAAGGCATGTGAAGCCAGCTGTTATACCATACACAACCCCCTTGAATACCAAATGAAAGGGACACCACACAGATATATATTGAAAATATATATATTTATTAACTATAAAATCCCCTGGACTCTTTATGAGCACAGAAGCACAAGCGTTAAATCACAAGACAGTTTAAAATACACAAAAGTTGCACAATATGGATGAGCCCTAGGGGCCACCTAAACCATATACTAAATAAGTGGTATAAGGGATACCAGGAGGAAAGTGAAGAGGCCTAGGGCCTTGGGAATCGCTGGAGCTATTCGAGACTGGAGTTAGCTAAGTCGGGAAAGGCCCACGGGACTCGGGTGCAGTGTCCAAAGTGCACGCACTTCTCAATACAAAGTCTATGGTGCGTAAAAAGCGCAAAGTTAGAAAGTTAGGAACCTTCCGAGTGACCTACGGAGCTGAAACTTAAAACACAGGCCCTTGGGATGTGTACCAGTGCAAGAGCACCGGCGGAGCTGAGTTACCTCACCCACAGGAAGCGGGTGCACAGGGTCGAAGATGTGTCGGGTTGCGTCACGCTGGTCGATGGTGCTTGGAGCAGGAGATGCTGCAGGCGGCTCGATGAGAAGAGTTCCGGTGGATCCAAGGGTGGATCTGTAGATGTGAAGACCTGAAAGCAGAGGGGACAGTGTTCAAAGTCACTAGCCAGTGACTGCCGTGGAACCAGAGTGGAACCAGGTGATGTCGGGTGCAAACAGGCGTTGTCGGGTAGCTTCTTTCTGCAGCCACGTGGATACCCGGGGTCGAGGACGTCCAGGAGTCGGTCACGAGCTGTCCCACGTAGGCTTCTCGCTGTTGGCGGTGTCGGCGACCTGATCGGAGCAAACAGGCCTTGGCAAATGCAAGCCACGCAGAAGTTGAAAGATGCTGTTCACTCGGACCAGCAAGGTCAGAGCGGGTGCTCCTTTTCACAGGAGCTTGGGTAGGTCTGGAGCAACCAGACCTGCTGTTTAAATCTTCGGGTTCGTCGCCAAGATGGCCGCTGGCCGCGTGGCTAGTGGCCGGGATGGCGCATCGAGTGGCACAATGCAAAAGGGCCCCACGCAGATCGTGGAGATGCTGGAGGGCTGATCTTCGGTGCAAGGGCTGCTCGGTGGTGGGGGTTCTCAATCCCCAAAGCACAACGTCGAGAATGCCTCAGAAGCTGCGCAGTCAGCTGTTCGGGTGTCTTTCAAGAGGTCCGGTCCCACGTCACTCGGTGCCTCCACGGGTCCCTTCTTTGCAGGGACTGTGGATCGGGCTCTGAGAGGTCTGGGAGTCTGGTTCTTGTCGGGCTCTGGGCTCGGTCTCCGGCGGGAGGCGGCGGCAAAGCAGACGTCGAGTTGCTGGTTGGTGCCTGTGTTCACAGGGTGGTCACTCCTTGGCCACAAGGGAGATTCTTCTTCAGTCTTCTGTGCAGCAGAATGTCGAAGTCCAGTCTTCTTCTTAGTTTTAAGTTGATTTCGGGATGATCTGCTGTGCAATGGCACTGCTCCCTCTCTTATTCCCATCTGAGGGGTGGATCTCCTGCTAGGTCCCTCCCCTATGGGTGGGACCAGGAAGGGGGGTGGTTACACCCCCTCTCCTTTGTCCAGCTCCTCGCCAGGACTGGGGCTGGAAAGCCCCAGAACCGGTTTGGGCTGGCTTATGCACAGGGACACCTTGTGTGCCCCAGGCATGTCTCAATCTATTCAGCCCTGTCCTACCCAATACACAAAACCCTGTCTGGGGTGGTGCTCGCACCTCCCCAGGCAGGAAACCCTTTGTCCAGGCCCTCCTCGCTGGAAGGACTCCCAGCAGCAGGAGGTCAGACATGTGTCTGTGGTGGCAGCATCCATTTTGTGATGCTGAGGCTCTGGTTAACTTTAACCGGGGTTAAGGCTACACACATGTCGTGTCCCTCTAGAAGGGTGGAATGCTATCCCCATCGCCAGGACTGGCGAGGGGATAGTATTCCAATTCGTATGACACCTTACTCGACATGTTTTGATAAAGCCAAACCAAAGATAGCATATAACCGCGAGGATTATAATGCACTTAAGAGTATATGGTATGACAATATCCCAGAACAGCTTAGGGATTGGTTCCCGACAGCTGCAGACAGGCTCAGCTCATGCTAGAGCACCATCTCACATGTAACCATGCACTCTGCCCCCAGGATTGCAGGGGCCTTCCATAGGAATGGCTTACAGGTTAACATGTGTCCAGTTTAAGGTTAGATATAGGGATACTATATCTAAGTAAGAGGTGATTACACCAACTTACCCCAGCTGAGTGATCAGCCAGTTGTGTCAAATCTGGAGGCCAGGCCAGGGGTGGCACAAGACGTGCTGCAGCCCCTGGTAGGCCTTGGATGCACCTATGCCCTGGGTACCTAGGGTACACTGTTACAGGGGCCTATAAGGTGAACCAGTTCCAATTATGTTATGCACCTAGGGTACATGGAGTCCATTTTAAGGAGAGAGCAATCAGCCTGGGGCCCTGAATAGCAGGATCCCAGGCCAACTAAGTCAAAAACCAGCTAAACACCAGGCAAAAAGTTTGGGGGTAACCATAGTCAGATATCCACCTTCCTACAACATGGCTTGGCAGTTCGGGCTGCACTGTTCCCATGAGGCACAGGGTCGGACTGATTTGCATATAGCCATGTCTGAACAGGGGTGGAAGAGTGGGCTAAAGAACGGTGATGGATTAAACCCAGATCTCTTGACTGGGTGTGTGTGTCTGATTGATTCAGAGGCTCCGTCCATCACCAACCCCTTTTGTACCGCTTTTGGCCGCCATAAGTGTGGCAGGGTATACTCAGACATGAGTCCCTTGCTCACTTTGCCACTGGATTCAAGCAAGCCCGGCTGAAGAAGGCTGGAATGCCAGAAACCGGTCCTCGGAAGCTTGTTTCCGGTCCAGGGAAGACATGGCTTGGCAGTTCGGGCTGCACTGTTCCCATGAGGCACAGGGTCAGACTGATTTGCATATAGCCATGTCTGAACTGGGGTGGCAGAGTGGGCTAAAGAACGGTGATGGATTAAACCCAGATCTCTTGACTGGGTGTGTGTGTCTGATTGATTCAGAGGCTCCGTCCATCACCAACCCCCTTTGTACCGCGTTTGGCCGCCATAAGTGTGGCAGGGTATACTCAGACGTGAGTCCCTTGCTCACTTTGCTACTGGATTCAAGCAAGCCGGGCTGAAGAAGGCTGGAATGCCAGAAACCGGTCCTCGGAAGCTTGTTTCCGGTCCAGGGAAGACATGGCTTGGCAGTTCGGGCTGCACTAATCCCATGAGGCACAGGGTCAGACTGATTTGCATATAGCCATGTCTGAACTGGGGTGGCAGAGTGGGCTAAAGAACGGTGATGGATTAAACCCAGATCTCTTGACTGGGTGTGTGTGTCTGATTGATTCAGGGGCTCCGTCCATCACCAACCCCTTTTGTACCGCTTTTGGCAGCCATAAGTGTGGCAGGGTATACTCAGACGTGAGTCCCTTGCTCACTTTGCCACTGGATTCAAGCAAGCCGGGCTGAAGAAGGCTGGAATGCCAGAAATCAGTCCTCGGAATCTTGTTTCCGGTCCAGGGAAGACATGGCTTGGCAGTTTGGGCTGCACTGTTCCCATGAGGCACAGGGTCAGACTGATTTGCATATAGCCATGTCTGAACTGGGGTGGCAGAGTGGGCTAAAGAACGGTGATGGATTAAACCCAGATCTCTTGACTGGGTGTGTGTGTCTGATTGATTCAGAGGCTCCGTCCATCACCAACCCTTTTTGTACCGCTTTTGGCCGCCATAAGTGTGGCAGGGTATACTCAGACGTGAGTCCCTTGCTCACTTTGCCACTGGATTCAAGCAAGCCGGGTTGAAGAAGGCTGGAATGCCAGAAACCGGTCCTCGGAATCTTGTTTCCGGTCCCGGGAAGACATGGCTTGGCAGTTCGGGCTGCACTGTTCCCATGAGGCACAGGGTCAGACTGATTTGCATATAGCCATGTCTGAACTGGGGTGGCAGAGTGGGCTAAAGAATGGTGATGGATTAAAGCCAGATCTCTTGACTGGGTGTGTTTGTCTGATTGATTCAGAGGCTCCGTCCATCACCAACCCCTTTTGTACTGCTTTTGGCCGCCATAAGTGTGGCAGGGTATAATCAGATGTGAGTCCCTTGCTCACTTTGCCACTGGATTCAAGCAAGCCGGGCTGAAGAAGGCTGGAATGCCAGAAACTGGTCCTCAGAAGCTTGTTTCCGGTCCAGGGAAGACATGGCTTGGCAGTTCGGGCTGCACTGTTCCCATGAGGCACAGGGTCAGACTGATTTGCATATAGCCATGTCTTAACTGGGGTGGCAATGTGGGCTAAAGAACGGTGATGGATTAAACCCAGATCTCTTGACTGGGTGTGTGTGTCTGATTGATTCAGAGGCTCCATCCATCACCAACCCCTTTTGTACCGCTTTTGGCCGCCATAAGTGTGGCAGGGTATACTCAGACGTGAGTCCCTTGCTCACTTTGCCACTGGATTCGAGCAAGCTGGGCTGAAGAAGGCTGGAATGCCAGAAACCGGTCCTCGGAAGCTTGTTTCCGGTCCAGGGAAGACATGGCTTGGCAGTTCGGGCTGCACTGTTCCCATGAGGCACAGGGTCAGACTGATTTGCATATAGCCATGTCTGAACTGGGGTGGCAGAGTGGGCTAAAGAACGGTGATGGATTAAACCCAGATCTCTTGACTGGGTGTGTGTGTCTGATTGATTCAGAGGCTCCGTATATCACCAACCCCTTTTGTACCGCTTTTGGCCGCCATAAGTGTGGCAGGGTATACTCAGACGTGAGTCCCTTGCTCACTTTGCCACTGGATTCAAGCAAGCCGGGCTGAAGAAGGCTGGAATGCCAGAAACCGGTCCTCGGAAGCTTGTTTCCGGTCCAGGGAAGACATGGCTTGGCAGTTTGGGCTGCACTGTTTCCATGAGGCACAGGGTCAGACTGATTTGCATATAGCCATGTCTGAACTGGGGTGGCAGAGTGGGCTAAAGAACGGTGATGGATTAAACCCAGATCTCTTGACTGGGTGTGTGTGTCTGATTGATTCAGAGGCTCCGTCCATCACCAACCCCTTTTCTACTGCTTTTGGCCGCCATAAGTGTGGCAGGGTATACTCAGACGTGAGTCCCTTGCTCACTTTGCTACTGGATTCAAGCAAGCCGGGCTGAAGAAGGCTGGAATGCCAGAAACCGGTCCTCGGAACCTTGTTTCCGGTCCAGGTAAGACATGGCTTGGCAGTTCGGGCTGCACTGTTCCCATGAGGCACAGGGTCGGACTGATTTGCATATAGCCATGTCTGAACAGGGGTGGAAGAGTGGGCTAAAGAACGGTGATGGATTAAACCCAGATCTCTTGACTGGGTGTGTGTGTCTGATTGATTCAGAGGCTCCGTCCATCACCAACCCCTTTTGTACCGCTTTTGGCCGCCATAAGTGTGGCAGGGTATACTCAGACATGAGTCCCTTGCTCACTTTGCCACTGGATTCAAGCAAGCCCGGCTGACGAAGGCTGGAATGCCAGAAACCGGTCCTCGGAAGCTTGTTTCCGGTCCAGGGAAGACATGGCTTGGCAGTTCGGGCTGCACTGTTCCCATGAGGCACAGGGTCAGACTGATTTGCATATAGCCATGTCTGAACTGGGGTGGCAGAGTGGGCTAAAGAACGGTGATGGATTAAACCCAGATCTCTTGACTGGGTGTGTGTGTCTGATTGATTCAGAGGCTCCGTCCATCACCAACCCCCTTTGTACCGCGTTTGGCCGCCATAAGTGTGGCAGGGTATGCTCAGACGTGAGTCCCTTGCTCACTTTGCTACTGGATTCAAGCAAGCCGGGCTGAAGAAGGCTGGAATGCCAGAAACCGGTCCTCGGAAGCTTGTTTCCGGTCCAGGGAAGACATGGCTTGGCAGTTCGGGCTGCACTGTTCCCATGAGGCACAGGGTCAGACTGATTTGCATATAGCCATGTCTGAACTGGGGTGGCAGAGTGGGCTAAAGAACGGTGATGGATTAAACCTAGATCTCTTGACTGGGTGTGGGTGTCTGATTGATTCAGAGGCTCCGTCCATCACCAACCCCTTTTGTACCGCTTTTGGCCGCCATAAGTGTGGCAGGGTATACTCAGACGTGAGTCCCTTGCTCACTTTGCCACTGGATTCAAGCAAGCCGGGCTGAAGAAGGCTGGAATGCCAGAAACCGGTCCTCGGAAGCTTGTTTCCGGTCCAGGGAAGACATGGCTTGGCAGTTTGGGCTGCACTGTTTCCATGAGGCACAGGGTCAGACTCATTTGCATATAGCCATGTCTGAACTGGGGTGGCAGAGTGTGCTAAAGAACGGTGATGGATTAAACCCAGATCTCTTGACTGGGTGTGTGTGTCTGATTGATTCAGAGGCTCCGTCCATCACCAACCCCTTTTCTACTGCTTTTGGCCGCCATAAGTGTGGCAGGGTATACTCAGACGTGAGTCCCTTGCTCACTTTGCTACTGGATTCAAGCAAGCCGGGCTGAAGAAGGCTGGAATGCCAGAAACCGGTCCTCGGAACCTTGTTTCCGGTCCAGGGAAGACATGGCTTGGCAGTTCGGGCTGCACTGTTCCCATGAGGCACAGGGTCGGACTGATTTGCATATAGCCATGTCTGAACAGGGGTGGAAGAGTGGGCTAAAGAACGCTGATGGATTAAACCCAGATCTCTTGACTGGGTGTGTGTGTCTGATTGATTCAGAGGCTCCGTCCATCACCAACCCCTTTTGTACCGCTTTTGGCCGCCATAAGTGTGGCAGGGTATACTCAGACATGAGTCCCTTGCTCACTTTGCCACTGGATTCAAGCAAGCCCGGCTGAAGAAGGCTGGAATGCCAGAAACCGGTCCTCGGAAGCTTGTTTCCGGTCCAGGGAAGACATGGCTTGGCAGTTCGGGCTGCACTGTTCCCATGAGGCACAGGGTCAGACTGATTTGCATATAGCCATGTCTGAACTGGGGTGGCAGAGTGGGCTAAAGAACGGTGATGGATTAAACCCAGATCTCTTGACTGGGTGTGTGTGTCTGATTGATTCAGAGGCTCCGTCCATTACCAACCCCCTTTGTACCGCGTTTGGCCGCCATAAGTGTGGCAGGGTATACTCAGACGTGAGTCCCTTGCTCACTTTGCTACTGGATTCAAGCAAGCTGGGCTGAAGAAGGCTGGAATGCCAGAAACTGGTCCTCAGAAGCTTGTTTCCGGTCCAGGGAAGACATGGCTTGGCAGTTCGGGCTGCACTGTTCCCATGAGGCACAGGGTCAGACTGATTTGCATATAGCCATGTCTGAACTGGGGTGGCAGAGTGGGCTAAAGAACGGTGATGGATTAAACCCAGATCTCTTGACTGGGTGTGTGTGTCTGATTGATTCAGAGGCTCCATCCATCACCAACCCCTTTTGTACCGCTTTTGGCCGCCATAAGTGTGGCAGGGTATACTCAGACGTGAGTCCCTTGCTCACTTTGCCACTGGATTCGAGCAAGCTGGGCTGAAGAAGGCTGGAATGCCAGAAACCGGTCCTCGGAAGCTTGTTTCCGGTCCAGGGAAGACATGGCTTGGCAGTTCGGGCTGCACTGTTCCCATGAGGCACAGGGTCAGACTGATTTGCATATAGCCATGTCTGAACCGGGGTGGCAGAGTGGGCTAAATAATGGTGATGGATTAAACCCAGATCTCTTGACTGGGTGTGTGTGTCTGATTGATTCAGAGGCTCCGTCCATCACCAACCCCTTTTGTACCGCTTTTGGCCGCCATAAGTGTGGCAGGGTATACTCAGACTTGAGTCCCTTGCTCACTTTGCCACTGGATTCAAGCAAGCCGGGCTGAAGAAGGCTGGAATGCCAGAAACCGGTCCTCGGAATCTAGTTTCCGGTCCAGGGAAGACATGGCTTGGCAGTTCGGGCTGCACTGTTCCCATGAGGCACAGGGTCAGACTGATTTGCATATAGCCATGTCTGAACTGGGGTGGCAGAGTGGGCTAAAGAACGGTGATGGATTAAACCCAGTTCTCTTGACTGGGTGTGTGTGTCTGATTGATTCAGAGGCTCCGTCCATCACCAACCCCTTTTGTACCGCTTTTGGCCGCCATAAGTGTGGCAGGGTATACTCAGACGTGAGTCCCTTGCTCACTTTGCCACTGGATTCAAGCAAGCCGGGCTGAAGAAGGCTGGAATGCCAGAAACCGGTCCTCGGAAGCTTGTTTCCGGTCCAGGGAAGACATGGCTTGGCAGTTCGGGCTGCACTGTTCCCATGAGGCAAAGGGCCAGACTGATTTGCATATAGCCATGTCTGAACTGGGGTGGCAGAGTGGGCTAAAGAACGGTGATGGATTAAACCCAGATCTCTTGACTGGGTGTGTGTGTCTGATTGATTCAGAGGCTCCGTCCATCACCAACCCCTTTTGTACCGCTTTTGGCCGCCATAAGTGTGGCAGGGTATACTCAGACGTGAGTCCCTTGCTCACTTTGCCACTGGATTCAAGCAAGCCGGGCTGAAGAAGGCTGGAATGCCAGAAACCGGTGCTCGGAAGCTTGTTTCCGGTCCAGTTAAGACATGGCTTGGCAGTTCAGGCTGCACTGTTCCCATGAGGCACAGGGTCAGACTGATTTGCATATAGCCATGTCTGAACTGGGGTGGAAGAGTGGGCTAAAGAACGGTGATGGATTAAACCCAGATCTCTTGACTGGTTGTGTGTGTCTGATTGATTCAGAGGCTCCGTCCATCACCAACCCCTTTTGTACCGCTTTTGACCGCCATAAGTGTGGCAGGGTATACTCAGACGAGTCCCTTGCTCACTTTGCCACTGGATTCAAGCAAGCCGGGCTGAAGAAGGCTGGAATGCCAGAAACCGGTCCTCGGAATCTAGTTTCCGGTCCAGGGAAGACGTGGCTTGGCAGTTCGGGCTGCACTGTTCCCATGAGGCACAGGGTCAGACTGATTTGCATATAGCCATGTCTGAACTGGGGTGGCAGAGTGGGCTAAAGAACGGTGATGGATTAAACCTAGATCTCTTGACTGGGTGTGTGTGTCTGATTGATTCAGAGGCTCCGTCCATCACCAACCCCTTTTGTACCGCTTTTGGCCGCCATAAGTGTGGCAGGGTATACTCAGACGTGAGTCCCTTGCTCACTTTGCCACTGGATTCAAGCAAGCCGGGCTGAAGAAGGCTGGAATGCCAGAAACCGGTCCTCGGAAGCTTGTTTCCGGTCCAGGGAAGACATGGCTTGGCAGTTTGGGCTGCACTGTTTCCATGAGGCACAGGGTCAGACTGATTTGCATATAGCCATGTCTGAACTGGGGTGGCAGAGTGGGCTAAAGAACGGTGATGGATTAAACCCAGATCTCTTGACTGGGTGTGTGTGTCTGATTGATTCAGAGGCTCCGTCCATCACCAACCCCTTTTCTACTGCTTTTGGCCGCCATAAGTGTGGCAGGGTATACTCAGACGTGAGTCCCTTGCTCACTTTGCTACTGGATTCAAGCAAGCCGGGCTGAAGAAGGCTGGAATGCCAGAAACCGGTCCTCAGAACCTTGTTTCCGGTCCAGGTAAGACATGGCTTGGCAGTTCGGGCTGCACTGTTCCCATGAGGCACAGGGTCGGACTGATTTGCATATAGCCATGTCTGAACAGGGGTGGAAGAGTGGGCTAAAGAACGGTGATGGATTAAACCCAGATCTCTTGACTGGGTGTGTGTGTCTGATTGATTCAGAGGCTCCGTCCATCACCAACCCCTTTTGTACCGCTTTTGGCCGCCATAAGTGTGGCAGGGTATACTCAGACATGAGTCCCTTGCTCACTTTGCCACTGGATTCAAGCAAGCCCGGCTGAAGAAGGCTGGAATGCCAGAAACCGGTCCTCGGAAGCTTGTTTCCGGTCCAGGGAAGACATGGCTTGGCAGTTCGGGCTGCACTGTTCCCATGAGGCACAGGGTCAGACTGATTTGCATATAGCCATGTCTGAACTGGGGTGGCAGAGTGGGCTAAAGAACGGTGATGGATTAAACCCAGATCTCTTGACTGGGTGTGTGTGTCTGATTGATTCAGAGGCTCCGTCCATCACCAACCCCCTTTGTACCGCGTTTGGCCGCCATAAGTGTGGCAGGGTATACTCAGACGTGAGTCCCTTGCTCACTTTGCTACTGGATTCAAGCAAGCCGGGCTGAAGAAGGCTGGAATGCCAGAAATCGGTCCTCGGAATCTTGTTTCCGGTCCAGGGAAGACATGGCTTGGCAGTTTGGGCTGCACTGTTCCCATGAGGCACAGGGTCAGACTGATTTGCATATAGCCATGTCTGAACTGGGGTGGCAGAGTGGGCTAAAGAACGGTGATGGATTAAACCCAGATCTCTTGACTGGGTGTGTGTGTCTGATTGATTCAGAGGCTCCGTCCATCACCAACCCCTTTTGTACCGCTTTTGGCCGCCATAAGTGTGGCAGGGTATACTCAGACGTGAGTCCCTTGCTCACTTTGCCACTGGATTCAAGCAAGCCGGGTTGAAGAAGGCTGGAATGCCAGAAACCGGTCCTCGGAATCTTGTTTCCGGTCCCGGGAAGACATGGCTTGGCAGTTCGGGCTGCACTGTTCCCATGAGGCACAGGGTCAGACTGATTTGCATATAGCCATGTCTGAACTGGGGTGGCAGAGTGGGCTAAAGAATGGTGATGGATTAAAGCCAGATCTCTTGACTGGGTGTGTTTGTCTGATTGATTCAGAGGCTCCGTCCATCACCAACCCCCTTTGTACCGCGTTTGGCCGCCATAAGTGTGGCAGGGTATACTCAGACGTGAGTCCCTTGCTCACTTTGCTACTGGATTCAAGCAAGCCGGGCTGAAGAAGGCTGGAATGCCAGAAATCGGTCCTCGGAATCTTGTTTCCGGTCCAGGGAAGACATGGCTTGGCAGTTTGGGCTGCACTGTTCCCATGAGGCACAGGGTCAGACTGATTTGCATATAGCCATGTCTGAACTGGGGTGGCAGAGTGGGCTAAAGAACGGTGATGGATTAAACCCAGATCTCTTGACTGGGTGTGTGTGTCTGATTGATTCAGAGGCTCCGTCCATCACCAACCCCTTTTGTACCGCTTTTGGCCGCCATAAGTGTGGCAGGGTATACTCAGACGTGAGTCCCTTGCTCACTTTGCCACTGGATTCAAGCAAGCCGGGTTGAAGAAGGCTGGAATGCCAGAAACCGGTCCTCGGAATCTTGTTTCCGGTCCCGGGAAGACATGGCTTGGCAGTTCGGGCTGCACTGTTCCCATGAGGCACAGGGTCAGACTGATTTGCATATAGCCATGTCTGAACTGGGGTGGCAGAGTGGGCTAAAGAATGGTGATGGATTAAAGCCAGATCTCTTGACTGGGTGTGTTTGTCTGATTGATTCAGAGGCTCCGTCCATCACCAACCCCTTTTGTACTGCTTTTGGCCGCCATAAGTGTGGCAGGGTATACTCAGATGTGAGTCCCTTGCTCACTTTGCCACTGGATTCAAGCAAGCCGGGCTGAAGAAGGCTGGAATGCCAGAAACTGGTCCTCAGAAGCTTGTTTCCGGTCCAGGGAAGACATGGCTTGGCAGTTCGGGCTGCACTGTTCCCATGAGGCACAGGGTCAGACTGATTTGCATATAGCCATGTCTTAACTGGGGTGGCAGAGTGGGCTAAAGAACGGTGATGGATTAAACCCAGATCTCTTGACTGGGTGTGTGTGTCTGATTGATTCAGAGGCTCCATCCATCACCAACCCCTTTTGTACCGCTTTTGGCCGCCATAAGTGTGGCAGGGTATACTCAGACGTGAGTCCCTTGCTCACTTTGCCACTGGATTCGAGCAAGCTGGGCTGAAGAAGGCTGGAATGCCAGAAACCGGTCCTCGGAAGCTTGTTTCCGGTCCAGGGAAGACATGGCTTGGCAGTTCGGGCTGCACTGTTCCCATGAGGCACAGGGTCAGACTGATTTGCATATAGCCATGTCTGAACTGGGGTGGCAGAGTGGGCTAAAGAACGGTGATGGATTAAACCCAGATCTCTTGACTGTGTGTGTGTGTCTGATTGATTCAGAGGCTCCGTCCATCACCAACCCCTTTTGTACCGCTTTTGGCCGCCATAAGTGTGGCAGGGTATACTCAGACGTGAGTCCCTTGCTCACTTTGCCACTGGATTCAAGCAAGCCGGGCTGAAGAAGGCTGGAATGCCAGAAACCGGTCCTCGGAAGCTTGTTTCCGGTCCAGGGAAGACATGGCTTGGCAGTTTGGGCTGCACTGTTTCCATGAGGCACAGGGTCAGACTGATTTGCATATAGCCATGTCTGAACTGGGGTGGCAGAGTGGGCTAAAGAACGGTGATGTATTAAACCCAGATCTCTTGACTGGGTGTGTGTGTCTGATTGATTCAGAGGCTCCGTCCATCACCAACCCCTTTTCTACTGCTTTTGGCCGCCATAAGTGTGGCAGGGTATACTCAGACGTGAGTCCCTTGCTCACTTTGCTACTGGATTCAAGCAAGCCGGGCTGAAGAAGGCTGGAATGCCAGAAACCGGTCCTCGGAACCTTGTTTCCGGTCCAGGTAAGACATGGCTTGGCAGTTCGGGCTGCACTGTTCCCATGAGGCACAGGGTCGGACTGATTTGCATATAGCCATGTCTGAACAGGGGTGGAAGAGTGGGCTAAAGAACGGTGATGGATTAAACCCAGATCTCTTGACTGGGTGTGTGTGTCTGATTGATTCAGAGGCTCCGTCCATCACCAACCCCTTTTGTACCGCTTTTGGCCGCCATAAGTGTGGCAGGGTATACTCAGACATGAGTCCCTTGCTCACTTTGCCACTGGATTCAAGCAAGCCCGGCTGAAGAAGGCTGGAATGCCAGAAACCGGTCCTCGGAAGCTTGTTTCCGGTCCAGGGAAGACATGGCTTGGCAGTTCGGGCTGCACTGTTCCCATGAGGCACAGGGTCAGACTGATTTGCATATAGCCATGTCTGAACTGGGGTGGCAGAGTGGGCTAAAGAACGGTGATGGATTAAACCCAGATCTCTTGACTGGGTGTGTGTGTCTGATTGATTCAGAGGCTCCGTCCATCACCAACCCCCTTTGTACCGCGTTTGGCCGCCATAAGTGTGGCAGGGTATACTCAGACGTGAGTCCCTTGCTCACTTTGCTACTGGATTCAAGCAAGCCGGGCTGAAGAAGGCTGGAATGCCAGAAACCGGTCCTCGGAAGCTTGTTTCCGGTCCAGGGAAGACATGGCTTGGCAGTTCGGGCTGCACTGTTCCCATGAGGCACAGGGTCAGACTGATTTGCATATAGCCATGTCTGAACTGGGGTGGCAGAGTGGGCTAAAGAACGGTGATGGATTAAACCCAGATCTCTTGACTGGGTGTGTGTGTCTGATTGATTCAGAGGCTCCGTCCATCACCAACCCCTTTTCTACTGCTTTTGGCCGCCATAAGTGTGGCAGGGTATACTCAGACGTGAGTCCCTTGCTCACTTTGCTACTGGATTCAAGCAAGCCGGGCTGAAAAAGGCTGGAATGCCAGAAACCGGTCCTCGGAACCTTGTTTCCGGTCCAGGGAAGACATGGCTTGGCAGTTCGGGCTGCACTGTTCCCATGAGGCACAGGGTCGGACTGATTTGCATATAGCCATGTCTGAACAGGGGTGGAAGAGTGGGCTAAAGAACGCTGATGGATTAAACCCAGATCTCTTGACTGGGTGTGTGTGTCTGATTGATTCAGAGGCTCCGTCCATCACCAACCCCTTTTGTACCGCTTTTGGCCGCCATAAGTGTGGCAGGGTATACTCAGACATGAGTCCCTTGCTCACTTTGCCACTGGATTCAAGCAAGCCCGGCTGAAGAAGGCTGGAATGCCAGAAACCGGTCCTCGGAAGCTTGTTTCCGGTCCAGGGAAGACATGGCTTGGCAGTTCGGGCTGCACTGTTCCCATGAGGCACAGGGTCAGACTGATTTGCATATAGCCATGTCTGAAGTGGGGTGGCAGAGTGGGCTAAAGAACGGTGATGGATTAAACCCAGATCTCTTGACTGGGTGTGTGTGTCTGATTGATTCAGAGGCTCCATCCATCACCAACCCCTTTTGTACCGCTTTTGGCCGCCATAAGTGTGGCAGGGTATACTCAGACGTGAGTCCCTTGCTCACTTTGCCACTGGATTCGAGCAAGCTGGGCTGAAGAAGGCTGGAATGCCAGAAACCGGTCCTCGGAAGCTTGTTTCCGGTCCAGGGAAGACATGGCTTGGCAGTTCGGGCTGCACTGTTCCCATGAGGCACAGGGTCAGACTGATTTGCATATAGCCATGTCTGAACTGGAGTGGCAGAGTGGGCTAAAGAACAGTGATGGATTAAACACAGATCTCTTAACTGGGTGTGTGTGTCTGATTGATTCAGAGGCTCCGTCCATCACCAACCGCTTTTGGCCGCCATAAGTGTGGCAGGGTATACTCAGACGTGAGTCCCTTGCTCACTTTGCTACTGGATTCAAGCAAGCCGGGCTGAAGAAGGCTGGAATGCCAGAAACCGGTCCTCGGAAGCTTGTTTCTGGTCCAGGGAAGACATGGCTTGGCAGTTCGGGCTGCACTGTTCCCATGAGGCACAGGGTCAGACTGATTTGCATATAGCCATGTCTGAACTGGGGTGGCAGAGTGGGCTAAAGAACGGTGATGGATTAAACCCAGATCTCTTGACTGGGTGTGTGTGTCTGATGATTCAGAGGCTCCGTCCATCACCAACCCCTTTTGTACCGCTTTTGCCCGCCATAAGTGTGGCAGGGTATACTCAGACGTGAGTCCCTTGCTCACTTTGCCACTGGATTCAAGCAAGCCGGGTTGAAGAAGGCTGGAATGCCAGAAACCGGTCCTCGGAATCTTGTTTCCGGTCCAGGGAAGACATGGCTTGGCAGTTCGGGCAGCACTGTTCCCATGAGGCACAGGGTCAGACTGATTTGCATATAGCCATGTCTGAACTGGGGTGGCAGAGTGGGCTAAAGAATGGTGATGGATTAAACCCAGATCTCTTGACTGGGTGTGTTTGTCTGATTGATTCAGAGGCTCCGTCCATCACCAACCCCTTTTGTACTGCTTTTGGCCGCCATAAGTGTGGCAGGGTATACTCAGATGTGAGTCCCTTGCTCACTTTGTCACTGGATTCAAGCAAGCCGGGCTGAAGAAGGCTGGAATGCCAGAAACCGGTCCTCGGAACCTTGTTTCCGGTCCAGGGAAGACATGGCTTGGCAGTTCGGGCTGCACTGTTCCCATGAGGCACAGGGTCAGACTGATTTGCATATAGCCATGTCTGAACTGGAGTGGCAGAGTGGGCTAAAGAACAGTGATGGATTAAACACAGATCTCTTAACTGGGTGTGTGTGTCTGATTGATTCAGAGGCTCCGTCCATCACCAACCCCGTTTGTACCGCTTTTGGCCGCCATAAGTGTGGCAGGGTATACTCAGACGTGAGTCCCTTGCTCACTTTGCTACTGGATTCAAGCAAGCCGGGCTGAAGAAGGCTGGAATGCCAGAAACCGGTCCTCGGAAGCTTGTTTCTGGTCCAGGGAAGACATGGCTTGGCAGTTCGGGCTGCACTGTTCCCATGAGGCACAGGGTCAGACTGATTTGCATATAGCCATGTCTGAACTGGGGTGGCAGAGTGGGCTAAAGAACGGTGATGGATTAAACCCAGATCTCTTGACTGGGTGTGTGTGTCTGATGATTCAGAGGCTCCGTCCATCACCAACCCCTTTTGTACCGCTTTTGGCCGCCATAAGTGTGGCAGGGTATACTCAGACGTGAGTCCCTTGCTCACTTTGCCACTGGATTCAAGCAAGCCGGGTTGAAGAAGGCTGGAATGCCAGAAACCGGTCCTCGGTATCTTGTTTCCGGTCCAGGGAAGACATGGCTTGGCAGTTCGGGCTGCACTGTTCCCATGAGGCACAGGGTCAGACTGATTTGCATATAGCCATGTCTGAACTGGGGTGGCAGAGTGGGCTAAAGAATGGTGATGGATTAAACCCAGATCTCTTGACTGGGTGTGTTTGTCTGATTGATTCAGAGGCTCCGTCCATCACCAACCCCTTTTGTACTGCTTTTGGCCGCCATAAGTGTGGCAGGGTATACTCAGATGTGAGTCCCTTGCTCACTTTGCCACTGGATTCAAGCAAGCCGGGCTGAAGAAGGCTGGAATGCCAGAAACCGGTCCTCGGAAGCTTGTTTCCGGTCCAGGGAAGACATGGCTTGGCAGTTCGGGCTGCACTGTTCCCATGAGGCACAGGGTCAGACTGATTTGCATATAGCCATGTCTGAACTGGGGTGGCAGAGTGGGCTAAAGAACGGTGATGGATTAAACCCAGATCTCTTGACTGGGTGTGTGTGTCTGATTGATTCAGAGGCTCCGTCCATCACCAACCCCTTTTGTACCGCTTTTGGCCGCCATAAGTGTGGCAGGGTATACTCAGACATGAGTCCCTTGCTCACTTTGCCACTGGATTCAAGCAAGCCCGGCTGAAGAAGGCTGGAATGCCAGAAACCGGTCCTCGGAAGCTTGTTTCCGGTCCAGGGAAGACATGGCTTGGCAGTTCGGGCTGCACTGTTCCCATGAGGCACAGGGTCAGACTGATTTGCATATAGCCATGTCTGAACTGGGGTGGCAGAGTGGGCTAAAGAACGGTGATGGATTAAACCCAGATCTCTTGACTGGGTGTGTGTGTCTGATTGATTCAGAGGCTCCGTCCATCACCAACCCCCTTTGTACCGCGTTTGGCCGCCATAAGTGTGGCAGGGTATACTCAGACGTGAGTCCCTTGCTCACTTTGCTACTGGATTCAAGCAAGCCGGGCTGAAGAAGGCTGGAATGCCAGAAACCGGTCCTCGGAAGCTTGTTTCCGGTCCAGGGAAGACATGGCTTGGCAGTTCGGGCTGCACTGTTCCCATGAGGCACAGGGTCAGACTGATTTGCATATAGCCATGTCTGAACTGGGGTGGCAGAGTGGGCTAAAGAACGGTGATGGATTAAACCTAGATCTCTTGACTGGGTGTGGGTGTCTGATTGATTCAGAGGCTCCGTCCATCACCAACCCCTTTTGTACCGCTTTTGGCCGCCATAAGTGTGGCAGGGTATACTCAGACGTGAGTCCCTTGCTCACTTTGCCACTGGATTCAAGCAAGCCGGGCTGAAGAAGGCTGGAATGCCAGAAACCGGTCCTCGGAAGCTTGTTTCCGGTCCAGGGAAGACATGGCTTGGCAGTTTGGGCTGCACTGTTTCCATGAGGCACAGGGTCAGACTCATTTGCATATAGCCATGTCTGAACTGGGGTGGCAGAGTGTGCTAAAGAACGGTGATGGATTAAACCCAGATCTCTTGACTGGGTGTGTGTGTCTGATTGATTCAGAGGCTCCGTCCATCACCAACCCCTTTTCTACTGCTTTTGGCCGCCATAAGTGTGGCAGGGTATACTCAGACGTGAGTCCCTTGCTCACTTTGCTACTGGATTCAAGCAAGCCGGGCTGAAGAAGGCTGGAATGCCAGAAACCGGTCCTCGGAACCTTGTTTCCGGTCCAGGGAAGACATGGCTTGGCAGTTCGGGCTGCACTGTTCCCATGAGGCACAGGGTCGGACTGATTTGCATATAGCCATGTCTGAACAGGGGTGGAAGAGTGGGCTAAAGAACGCTGATGGATTAAACCCAGATCTCTTGACTGGGTGTGTGTGTCTGATTGATTCAGAGGCTCCGTCCATCACCAACCCCTTTTGTACCGCTTTTGGCCGCCATAAGTGTGGCAGGGTATACTCAGACATGAGTCCCTTGCTCACTTTGCCACTGGATTCAAGCAAGCCCGGCTGAAGAAGGCTGGAATGCCAGAAACCGGTCCTCGGAAGCTTGTTTCCGGTCCAGGGAAGACATGGCTTGGCAGTTCGGGCTGCACTGTTCCCATGAGGCACAGGGTCAGACTGATTTGCATATAGCCATGTCTGAAGTGGGGTGGCAGAGTGGGCTAAAGAACGGTGATGGATTAAACCCAGATCTCTTGACTGGGTGTGTGTGTCTGATTGATTCAGAGGCTCCATCCATCACCAACCCCTTTTGTACCGCTTTTGGCTGCCATAAGTGTGGCAGGGTATACTCAGACGTGAGTCCCTTGCTCACTTTGCCACTGGATTCGAGCAAGCTGGGCTGAAGAAGGCTGGAATGCCAGAAACCGGTCCTCGGAAGCTTGTTTCCGGTCCAGGGAAGACATGGCTTGGCAGTTCGGGCTGCACTGTTCCCATGAGGCACAGGGTCAGACTGATTTGCATATAGCCATGTCTGAACTGGAGTGGCAGAGTGGGCTAAAGAACAGTGATGGATTAAACACAGATCTCTTAACTGGGTGTGTGTGTCTGATTGATTCAGAGGCTCCGTCCATCACCAACCCCTTTTGTACCGCTTTTGGCCGCCATAAGTGTGGCAGGGTATACTCAGACGTGAGTCCCTTGCTCACTTTGCTACTGGATTCAAGCAAGCCGGGCTGAAGAAGGCTGGAATGCCAGAAACCGGTCCTCGGAAGCTTGTTTCTGGTCCAGGGAAGACATGGCTTGGCAGTTCGGGCTGCACTGTTCCCATGAGGCACAGGGTCAGACTGATTTGCATATAGCCATGTCTGAACTGGGGTGGCAGAGTGGGCTAAAGAACGGTGATGGATTAAACCCAGATCTCTTGACTGGGTGTGTGTGTCTGATGATTCAGAGGCTCCGTCCATCACCAACCCCTTTTGTACCGCTTTTGCCCGCCATAAGTGTGGCAGGGTATACTCAGACGTGAGTCCCTTGCTCACTTTGCCACTGGATTCAAGCAAGCCGGGTTGAAGAAGGCTGGAATGCCAGAAACCGGTCCTCGGAATCTTGTTTCCGGTCCAGGGAAGACATGGCTTGGCAGTTCGGGCTGCACTGTTCCCATGAGGCACAGGGTCAGACTGATTTGCATATAGCCATGTCTGAACTGGGGTGGCAGAGTGGGCTAAAGAATGGTGATGGATTAAACCCAGATCTCTTGACTGGGTGTGTTTGTCTGATTGATTCAGAGGCTCCGTCCATCACCAACCCCTTTTGTACTGCTTTTGGCCGCCATAAGTGTGGCAGGGTATACTCAGATGTGAGTCCCTTGCTCACTTTGTCACTGGATTCAAGCAAGCCGGGCTGAAGAAGGCTGGAATGCCAGAAACCGGTCCTCGGAACCTTGTTTCCGGTCCAGGGAAGACATGGCTTGGCAGTTCGGGCTGCACTGTTCCCATGAGGCACAGGGTCAGACTGATTTGCATATAGCCATGTCTGAACTGGAGTGGCAGAGTGGGCTAAAGAACAGTGATGGATTAAACACAGATCTCTTAACTGGGTGTGTGTGTCTGATTGATTCAGAGGCTCCGTCCATCACCAACCCCGTTTGTACCGCTTTTGGCCGCCATAAGTGTGGCAGGGTATACTCAGACGTGAGTCCCTTGCTCACTTTGCTACTGGATTCAAGCAAGCCGGGCTGAAGAAGGCTGGAATGCCAGAAACCGGTCCTCGGAAGCTTGTTTCTGGTCCAGGGAAGACATGGCTTGGCAGTTCGGGCTGCACTGTTCCCATGAGGCACAGGGTCAGACTGATTTGCATATAGCCATGTCTGAACTGGGGTGGCAGAGTGGGCTAAAGAACGGTGATGGATTAAACCCAGATCTCTTGACTGGGTGTGTGTGTCTGATGATTCAGAGGCTCCGTCCATCACCAACCCCTTTTGTACCGCTTTTGGCCGCCATAAGTGTGGCAGGGTATACTCAGACGTGAGTCCCTTGCTCACTTTGCCACTGGATTCAAGCAAGCCGGGTTGAAGAAGGCTGGAATGCCAGAAACCGGTCCTCGGAATCTTGTTTCCGGTCCAGGGAAGACATGGCTTGGCAGTTCGGGCTGCACTGTTCCCATGAGGCACAGGGTCAGACTGATTTGCATATAGCCATGTCTGAACTGGGGTGGCAGAGTGGGCTAAAGAATGGTGATGGATTAAACCCAGATCTCTTGACTGGGTGTGTTTGTCTGATTGATTCAGAGGCTCCGTCCATCACCAACCCCTTTTGTACTGCTTTTGGCCGCCATAAGTGTGGCAGGGTATACTCAGATGTGAGTCCCTTGCTCACTTTGCCACTGGATTCAAGCAAGCCGGGCTGAAGAAGGCTGGAATGCCAGAAACCGGTCCTCGGAAGCTTGTTTCCGGTCCAGGGAAGACATGGCTTGGCAGTTCGGGCTGCACTGTTCCCATGAGGCACAGGGTCAGACTGATTTGCATATAGCCATGTCTGAACTGGGGTGGCAGAGTGGGCTAAAGAACGGTGATGGATTAAACCCAGATCTCTTGACTGGGTGTGTGTGTCTGATTGATTCAGAGGCTCCGTCCATCACCAACCCGTTTTGTACCGCTTTTGGCCGCCATAAGTGTGGCAGGGTATACTCAGACGTGAGTCCCTTGCTCACTTTGCCACTGGATTCAAGCAAGCCGGGCTGAAGAAGGCTGGAATGCCAGAAACCGGTGCTCGGAAGCTTGTTTCCGGTCCAGTTAAGACATGGCTTGGCAGTTCAGGCTGCACTGTTCCCATGAGGCACAGGGTCAGACTGATTTGCATATAGCCATGTCTGAACTGGGGTGGAAGAGTGGGCTAAAGAACGGTGATGGATTAAACCCAGATCTCTTGACTGGTTGTGTGTGTCTGATTAATTCAGAGGCTCCGTCCATCACCAACCCCTTTTGTACCGCTTTTGACCGCCATAAGTGTGGCAGGGTATACTCAGACGTGAGTCCCTTGCTCACTTTGCCACTGGATTCAAGCAAGCCGGGCTGAAGAAGGCTGGAATGCCAGAAACCGGTCCTCGGAAGCTTGTTTCCGGTCCAGGGAAGACATGGCTTGGCAGTTCGGGCTGCACTGTTCCCATGAGGCACATGGTCAGACTGATTTGCATATAGCCATGTCTGAACTGGGGTGGCAGAGTGGGCTATAGAACGGTGATGGATTAAACCCAGTTCTCTTGACTGGGTGTGTGTGTCTGATTGATTCAGAGGCTCCGTCCATCACCAACCCCTTTTGTACCGCTTTTGGCCGCCATAAGTGTCGCAGGGTATACTCAGACGTGAGTCCCTTGCTCACTTTGTCACTGGATTCAAGCAAGCCGGGCTGAAGAAGGCTGGAATGCCAGAAACCGGTCCTCGGAAGCTTGTTTCCGGTCCAGGGAAGACATGGCTTGGCAGTTCGGGCTGCACTGTTCCCATGAGGCACAGGGTCAGACTGATTTGCATATAGCCATGTGTGAACTGGAGTGGCAGAGTGGGCTAAAGAACAGTGATGGATTAAACACAGATCTCTTAACTGGGTGTGTGTGTCTGATTGATTCAGAGGCTCCGTCCATCACCAACCCCTTTTGTACCGCTTTTGGCCGCCATAAGTGTGGCAGGGTATACTCAGACGTGAGTCCCTTGCTCACTTTGCCACTGGATTCAAGCAAGCCGGGCTGAAGAAGGCTGGAATGCCAGAAACCGGTCCTCGGAAGCTTGTTTCCGGTCCAGTGAAGACATGGCTTGGCAGTTCGGGCTGCACTGTTCCCATGAGGCACAGGGCCAGACTGATTTGCATATAGCCATGTCTGAACTGGGGTGGCAGAGTGGGCTAAAGAACGGTGATGGATTAAACCCAGATCTCTTGACTGGGTGTGTGTGTCTGATTGATTCAGAGGCTCCGTCCATCACCAACCCCTTTTGTACCGCTTTTGGCCGCCATAAGTGTGGCAGGGTATACTCAGACGTGAGTCCCTTGCTCACTTTGCCACTGGATTCAAGAAAGCCGGGCTGAAGAAGGCTGGAATGCCAGAAACCGGTGCTCGGAAGCTTGTTTCCGGTCCAGTTAAGACATGGCTTGGCAGTTCAGGCTGCACTGTTCCCATGAGGCACAGGGTCAGACTGATTTGCATATAGCCATGTCTGAACTGGGGTGGAAAAGTGGGCTAAAGAACGGTGATGGATTAAACCAAGATCTCTTGACTGGTTGTGTGTGTCTGATTGATTCAGAGGCTCCGTCCATCACCAACCCCTTTTGTACCGCTTTTGACCGCCATAAGTGTGGCAGGGTATACTCAGACGTGAGTCCCTTGCTCACTTTGCCACTGGATTCAAGCAAGCCGGGCTGAAGAAGGCTGGAATGCCAGAAACCGGTCCTCGGAAGCTTGTTTCCGGTCCAGGGAAGACATGGCTTGGCAGTTCGGGCTGCACTGTTCCCATGAGGCACATGGTCAGACTGATTTGCATATAGCCATGTCTGAACTGGGGTGGCAGAGTGGGCTATAGAACGGTGATGGATTAAACCCAGTTCTCTTGACTGGGTGTGTGTGTCTGATTGATTCAGAGGCTCCGTCCATCACCAACCCCTTTTGTACCGCTTTTGGCCGCCATAAGTGTGGCAGGGTATACTCAGACGTGAGTCCCTTGCTCACTTTGTCACTGGATTCAAGCAAGCCGGGCTGAAGAAGGCTGGAATGCCAGAAACCGGTCCTCGGAAGCTTGTTTCCGGTCCAGGGAAGACATGGCTTGGCAGTTCGGGCTGCACTGTTCCCATGAGGCACAGGGTCAGACTGATCTGCATATAGCCATGTCTGAACTGGAGTGGCAGAGTGGGCTAAAGAACAGTGATGGATTAAACCCAGATCTCTTGACTGGGTGTGTGTGTCTGATTGATTCAGAGGCTCCGTCCATCACCAACCCCTTTTGTACCGCTTTTGGCCGCCATAAGTGTGGCAGGGTATACTCAGACGTGAGTCCCTTGCTCACTTTGCCACTGGATTCAAGCAAGCCGGGCTGAAGAAGGCTGGAATGCCAGAAACCGGTCCTCGGAAGCTTGTTTCCGGTCCAGGGAAGACATGGCTTGGCAGTTCGGGCTGCACTGTTCCCATGAGGCACAGGGTCAGACTGATTTGCATATAGCCATGTCTGAACTGGGGTGGCAGAGTGGGCTAAAGAACGGTGATGGATTAAACCCAGATCTCTTGACTGGGTGTGTGTGTCTGATTGATTCAGAGGCTCCGTCCATCACCAACCCCTTTTGTACCGCTTTTGGCTGCCATAAGTGTGGCAGGGTATACTCAGACGTGAGTCCCTTGCTCACTTTGCCACTGGATTCAAGCGAGCCGGGCTGAAGAAGGCTGGAATGCCAGAAACCGGTCCTCGGAAGCTTGTTTCCGGTCCAGGGAAGACATGGCTTGGCAGTTCGGGCTGCACTGTTCCCATGAGGCACAGGGTTAGACTGATTTGCATATAGCCATGTCTGAACTGGGGTGGCAGAGTGGGCTAAAGAACGGTGATGGATTAAACCCAGATCTCTTGACTGGGTGTGTGTGTCTGATTGATTCAGAGGCTCCGTCCATCACCAACCCCTTTTGTACCGCTTTTGGCCGCCATAAGTGTGGCAGGGTATACTCAGACGTGAGTCCCTTGCTCACTTTGCCACTGGATTCAAGCAAGCCGGGCTGAAGAAGGCTGGAATGCCAGAAACCGGTGCTCGGAAGCTTGTTTCCGGTCCAGTTAAGACATGGCTTGGCAGTTCAGGCTGCACTGTTCCCATGAGGCACAGGGTCAGACTGATTTGCATATAGCCATGTCTGAACTGGGGTGGAAGAGTGGGCTAAAGAACGGTGATGGATTAAACCCAGATCTCTTGACTGGTTGTGTGTGTCTGATTAATTCAGAGGCTCCGTCCATCACCAACCCCTTTTGTACCGCTTTTGACCGCCATAAGTGTGGCAGGGTATACTCAGACGTGAGTCCCTTGCTCACTTTGCCACTGGATTCAAGCAAGCCGGGCTGAAGAAGGCTGGAATGCCAGAAACCGGTCCTCGGAAGCTTGTTTCCGGTCAGGGAAGACATGGTTTGGCAGTTCGGGCTGCACTGTTCCCATGAGGCACATGGTCAGACTGATTTGCATATAGCCATGTCTGAACTGGGGTGGCAGAGTGGGCTATAGAACGGTGATGGATTAAACCCAGTTCTCTTGACTGGGTGTGTGTGTCTGATTGATTCAGAGGCTCCGTCCATCACCAACCCCTTTTGTACCGCTTTTGGCCGCCATAAGTGTGGCAGGGTATACTCAGACGTGAGTCCCTTGCTCACTTTGTCACTGGATTCAAGCAAGCCGGGCTGAAGAAGGCTGGAATGCCAGAAACCGGTCCTCGGAAGCTTGTTTCCGGTCCAGGGAAGACATGGCTTGGCAGTTCGGGCTGCACTGTTCCCATGAGGCACAGGGTCAGACTGATTTGCATATAGCCATGTCTGAACTGGAGTGGCAGAGTGGGCTAAAGAACAGTGATGGATTAAACACAGATCTCTTAACTGGGTGTGTGTGTCTGATTGATTCAGAGGCTCCGTCCATCACCAACCCCTTTTGTACCGCTTTTGGCCGCCATAAGTGTGGCAGGGTATACTCAGACGTGAGTCCCTTGCTCACTTTGCCACTGGATTCAAGCAAGCCGGGCTGAAGAAGGCTGGAATGCCAGAAACCGGTCCTCGGAAGCTTGTTTCCGGTCCAGGGAAGACATGGCTTGGCAGTTCGGGCTGCACTGTTCCCATGAGGCACAGGGCCAGACTGATTTGCATATAGCCATGTCTGAACTGGGGTGGCAGAGTGGGCTAAAGAACGGTGATGGATTAAACCCAGATCTCTTGACTGGGTGTGTGTGTCTGATTGATTCAGAGGCTCCGTCCATCACCAACCCCTTTTGTACCGCTTTTGGCCGCCATAAGTGTGGCAGGGTATACTCAGACGTGAGTCCCTTGCTCACTTTGCCACTGGATTCAAGCAAGCCGGGCTGAAGAAGGCTGGAATGCCAGAAACCGGTGCTCGGAAGCTTGTTTCCGGTCCAGTTAAGACATGGCTTGGCAGTTTAGGCTGCACTGTTCCCATGAGGCACAGGGTCAGACTGATTTGCATATAGCCATGTCTGAACTGGGGTGGAAGAGTGGGCTAAAGAACGGTGATGGATTAAACCCAGATCTCTTGACTGGTTGTGTGTGTCTGATTGATTCAGAGGCTCCGTCCATCACCAACCCCTTTTGTACCGCTTTTGACCGCCATAAGTGTGGCAGGGTATACTCAGACGAGTCCCTTGCTCACTTTGCCACTGGATTCAAGCAAGCCGGGCTGAAGAAGGCTGGAATGCCAGAAACCGGTCCTCGGAATCTAGTTTCCGGTCCAGGGAAGACGTGGCTTGGCAGTTCGGGCTGCACTGTTCCCATGAGGCACAGGGTCAGACTGATTTGCATATAGCCATGTCTGAACTGGGGTGGCAGAGTGGGCTAAAGAACGGTGATGGATTAAACCTAGATCTCTTGACTGGGTGTGTGTGTCTGATTGATTCAGAGGCTCCGTCCATCACCAACCCCTTTTGTACCGCTTTTGGCCGCCATAAGTGTGGCAGGGTATACTCAGACGTGAGTCCCTTTCTCACTTTGCCACTGGATTCAAGCAAGCCGGGCTGAAGAAGGCTGGAATGCCAGAAACCGGTCCTCGGAAGCTTGTTTCCGGTCCAGGGAAGACATGGCTTGGCAGTTTGGGCTGCACTGTTTCCATGAGGCACAGGGTCAGACTGATTTGCATATAGCCATGTCTGAACTGGGGTGGCAGAGTGGGCTAAAGAACGGTGATGGATTAAACCCAGATCTCTTGACTGGGTGTGTGTGTCTGATTGATTCAGAGGCTCCGTCCATCACCAACCCCTTTTCTACTGCTTTTGGCCGCCATAAGTGTGGCAGGGTATACTCAGACGTGAGTCCCTTGCTCACTTTGCTACTGGATTCAAGCAAGCCGGGCTGAAGAAGGCTGGAATGCCAGAAACCGGTCCTCGGAACCTTGTTTCCGGTCCAGGTAAGACATGGCTTGGCAGTTCGGGCTGCACTGTTCCCATGAGGCACAGGGTCGGACTGATTTGCATATAGCCATGTCTGAACAGGGGTGGAAGAGTGGGCTAAAGAACGGTGATGGATTAAACCCAGATCTCTTGACTGGGTGTGTGTGTCTGATTGATTCAGAGGCTCCGTCCATCACCAACCCCTTTTGTACCGCTTTTGGCCGCCATAAGTGTGGCAGGGTATACTCAGACATGAGTCCCTTGCTCACTTTGCCACTGGATTCAAGCAAGCCCGGCTGAAGAAGGCTGGAATGCCAGAAACCGGTCCTCGGAAGCTTGTTTCCGGTCCAGGGAAGACATGGCTTGGCAGTTCGGGCTGCACTGTTCCCATGAGGCACAGGGTCAGACTGATTTGCATATAGCCATGTCTGAACTGGGGTGGCAGAGTGGGCTAAAGAACGGTGATGGATTAAACCCAGATCTCTTGACTGGGTGTGTGTGTCTGATTGATTCAGAGGCTCCGTCCATCACCAACCCCCTTTGTACCGCGTTTGGCCGCCATAAGTGTGGCAGGGTATACTCAGACGTGAGTCCCTTGCTCACTTTGCTACTGGATTCAAGCAAGCCGGGCTGAAGAAGGCTGGAATGCCAGAAACCGGTCCTCGGAAGCTTGTTTCCGGTCCAGGGAAGACATGGCTTGGCAGTTCGGGCTGCACTGTTCCCATGAGGCACAGGGTCAGACTGATTTGCATATAGCCATGTCTGAACTGGGGTGGCAGAGTGGGCTAAAGAACGGTGATGGATTAAACCCAGATCTCTTGACTGGGTGTGTGTGTCTGATTGATTCAGGGGCTCCGTCCATCACCAACCCCTTTTGTACCGCTTTTGGCCGCCTATAAGTGTGGCAGGGTATACTCAGACGTGAGTCCCTTGCTCACTTTGCCACTGGATTCAAGCAAGCCGGGCTGAAGAAGGCTGGAATGCCAGAAATCGGTCCTCGGAATCTTGTTTCCGGTCCAGGGAAGACATGGCTTGGCAGTTTGGGCTGCACTGTTCCCATGAGGCACAGGGTCAGACTGATTTGCATATAGCCATGTCTGAACTGGGGTGGCAGAGTGGGCTAAAGAACGGTGATGGATTAAACCCAGATCTCTTGACTGGGTGTGTGTGTCTGATTGATTCAGAGGCTCCGTCCATCACCAACCCCTTTTGTACCGCTTTTGGCCGCCATAAGTGTGGCAGGGTATACTCAGACGTGAGTCCCTTGCTCACTTTGCCACTGGATTCAAGCAAGCCGGGTTGAAGAAGGCTGGAATGCCAGAAACCGGTCCTCGGAATCTTGTTTCCGGTCCCGGGAAGACATGGCTTGGCAGTTCGGGCTGCACTGTTCCCATGAGGCACAGGGTCAGACTGATTTGCATATAGCCATGTCTGAACTGGGGTGGCAGAGTGGGCTAAAGAATGGTGATGGATTAAAGCCAGATCTCTTGACTGGGTGTGTTTGTCTGATTGATTTAGAGGCTCCGTCCATCACCAACCCCTTTTGTACTGCTTTTGGCCGCCATAAGTGTGGCAGGGTATACTCAGATGTGAGTCCCTTGCTCACTTTGCCACTGGATTCAAGCAAGCCGGGCTGAAGAAGGCTGGAATGCCAGAAACTGGTCCTCAGAAGCTTGTTTCCGGTCCAGGGAAGACATGGCTTGGCAGTTCGGGCTGCACTGTTCCCATGAGGCACAGGGTCAGACTGATTTGCATATAGCCATGTCTGAACTGGGGTGGCAGAGTGGGCTAAAGAACGGTGATGGATTAAACCCAGATCTCTTGACTGGGTGTGTGTGTCTGATTGATTCAGAGGCTCCATCCATCACCAACCCCTTTTGTACCGCTTTTGGCCGCCATAAGTGTGGCAGGGTATACTCAGACGTGAGTCCCTTGCTCACTTTGCCACTGGATTCGAGCAAGCTGGGCTGAAGAAGGCTGGAATGCCAGAAACCGGTCCTCGGAAGCTTGTTTCCGGTCCAGGGAAGACATGGCTTGGCAGTTCGGGCTGCACTGTTCCCATGAGGCACAGGGTCAGACTGATTTGCATATAGCCATGTCTGAACTGGGGTGGCAGAGTGGGCTAAAGAACGGTGATGGATTAAACCCAGATCTCTTGACTGGGTGTGTGTGTCTGATTGATTCAGAGGCTCCGTCCATCACCAACCCCTTTTGTACCGCTTTTGGCCGCCATAAGTGTGGCAGGGTATACTCAGACGTGAGTCCCTTGCTCACTTTGCCACTGGATTCAAGCAAGCCGGGCTGAAGAAGGCTGGAATGCCAGAAACCGGTCCTCGGAAGCTTGTTTCCGGTCCAGGGAAGACATGGCTTGGCAGTTTGGGCTGCACTGTTTCCATGAGGCACAGGGTCAGACTGATTTGCATATAGCCATGTCTGAACTGGGGTGGCAGAGTGGGCTAAAGAACGGTGATGGATTAAACCCAGATCTCTTGACTGGGTGTGTGTGTCTGATTGATTCAGAGGCTCCGTCCATCACCAACCCCTTTTCTACTGCTTTTGGCCGCCATAAGTGTGGCAGGGTGTACTCAGACGTGAGTCCCTTGCTCACTTTGCTACTGGATTCAAGCAAGCCGGGCTGAAGAAGGCTGGAATGCCAGAAACCGGTCCTCGGAACCTTGTTTCCGGTCCAGGTAAGACATGGCTTGGCAGTTCGGGCTGCACTGTTCCCATGAGGCACAGGGTCGGACTGATTTGCATATAGCCATGTCTGAACTGGGGTGGAAGAGTGGGCTAAAAAACGGTGATGGATTAAACCCAGATCTCTTGACTGGGTGTGTGTGTCTGATTGATTCAGAGGCTCCGTCCATCACCAACCCCTTTTCTACTGCTTTTGGCCGCCATAAGTGTGGCAGGGTATACTCAGATGTGAGTCCCTTGCTCACTTTGCCACTGGATTCAAGCAAGCCGGGCTGAAGAAGGCTGGAATGCCAGAAACCGGTCCTCGGAAGCTTGTTTCCGGTCCAGGGAAGACATGGCTTGGCAGTTCGGGCTGCACTGTTCCCATGAGGCACAGGGTCAGACTGATTTGCATATAGCCATGTCTGAACTGGGGTGGCAGAGTGGGCTAAAGAACGGTGATGGATTAAACCCAGATCTCTTGACTGGGTGTGTGTGTCTGATTGATTCAGAGGCTCCGTCCATCACCAACCCCTTTTGTACCGCTTTTGGCCGCCATAAGTGTGGCAGGGTATACTCAGACGTGAGTCCCTTGCTCACTTTGCCACTGGATTCAAGCAAGCCGGGCTGAAGAAGGCTGGAATGCCAGAAACCGGTGCTCGGAAGCTTGTTTCCGGTCCAGTTAAGACATGGCTTGGCAGTTCAGGCTGCACTGTTCCCATGAGGCACAGGGTCAGACTGATTTGCATATAGCCATGTCTGAACTGGGGTGGAAGAGTGGGCTAAAGAACGGTGATGGATTAAACCCAGATCTCTTGACTGGTTGTGTGTGTCTGATTGATTCAGAGGCTCCGTCCATCACCAACCCCTTTTGTACCGCTTTTGACCGCCATAAGTGTGGCAGGGTATACTCAGACGTGAGTCCCTTGCTCACTTTGCCACTGGATTCAAGCAAGCCGGGCTGAAGAAGGCTGGAATGCCAGAAACCGGTCCTCGTAAGCTTGTTTCCGGTCCAGGGAAGACATGGCTTGGCAGTTCGGGCTGCACTGTTCCCATGAGGCACATGGTCAGACTGATTTGCATATAGCCATGTCTGAACTGGGGTGGCAGAGTGGGCTATAGAACGGTGATGGATTAAACCCAGTTCTCTTGACTGGGTGTGTGTGTCTGATTGATTCAGAGGCTCCGTCCATCACCAACCCCTTTTGTACCGCTTTTGGCCGCCATAAGTGTGGCAGGGTATACTCAGACGTGAGTCCCTTGCTCACTTTGTCACTGGATTCAAGCAAGCCGGGCTGAAGAAGGCTGGAATGCCAGAAACCGGTCCTCGGAAGCTTGTTTCCGGTCCAGGGAAGACATGGCTTGGCAGTTCGGGCTGCACTGTTCCCATGAGGCACAGGGTCAGACTGATTTGCATATAGCCATGTCTGAACTGGGGTGGCAGAGTGGGCTAAAGAACGGTGATGGATTAAACCTAGATCTCTTGACTGGGTGTGTGTGTCTGATTGATTCAGAGGCTCCGTCCATCACCAACCCCTTTTGTACCGCTTTTGGCCGCCATAAGTGTGGCAGGGTATACTCAGACGTGAGTCCCTTGCTCACTTTGCCACTGGATTCAAGCAAGCCGGGCTGAAGAAGGCTGGAATGCCAGAAACCGGTCCTCGGAAGCTTGTTTCCGGTCCAGGGAAGACATGGCTTGGCAGTTTGGGCTGCACTGTTTCCATGAGGCACAGGGTCAGACTCATTTGCATATAGCCATGTCTGAACTGGGGTGGCAGAGTGGGCTAAAGAACGGTGATGGATTAAACCCAGATCTCTTGACTGGGTGTGTGTGTCTGATTGATTCAGAGGCTCCGTCCATCACCAACCCCTTTTCTACTGCTTTTGGCCGCCATAAGTGTGGCAGGGTATACTCAGACGTGAGTCCCTTGCTCACTTTGCTACTGGATTCAAGCAAGCCGGGCTGAAGAAGGCTGGAATGCCAGAAACCGGTCCTCGGAACCTTGTTTCCGGTCCAGGGAAGACATGGCTTGGCAGTTCGGGCTGCACTGTTCCCATGAGGCACAGGGTCGGACTGATTTGCATATAGCCATGTCTGAACAGGGGTGGAAGAGTGGGCTAAAGAACGCTGATGGATTAAACCCAGATCTCTTGACTGGGTGTGTGTGTCTGATTGATTCAGAGGCTCCGTCCATCACCAACCCCTTTTTTACCGCTTTTGGCCGCCATAAGTGTGGCAGGGTATACTCAGACATGAGTCCCTTGCTCACTTTGCCACTGGATTCAAGCAAGCCCGGCTGAAGAAGGCTGGAATGCCAGAAACCGGTCCTCGGAAGCTTGTTTCCGGTCCAGGGAAGACATGGCTTGGCAGTTCGGGCTGCACTGTTCCCATGAGGCACAGGGTCAGACTGATTTGCATATAGCCATGTCTGAACTGGGGTGGCAGAGTGGGCTAAAGAACGGTGATGGATTAAACCCAGATCTCTTGACTGGGTGTGTGTGTCTGATTGATTCAGAGGCTCCGTCCATTACCAACCCCCTTTGTACCGCGTTTGGCCGCCATAAGTGTGGCAGGGTATACTCAGACGTGAGTCCCTTGCTCACTTTGCTACTGGATTCAAGCAAGCCGGGCTGAAGAAGGCTGGAATGCCAGAAACTGGTCCTCAGAAGCTTGTTTCCGGTCCAGGGAAGACATGGCTTGGCAGTTCGGGCTGCACTGTTCCCATGAGGCACAGGGTCAGACTGATTTGCATATAGCCATGTCTGAACTGGGGTGGCAGAGTGGGCTAAAGAACGGTGATGGATTAAACCCAGATCTCTTGACTGGGTGTGTGTGTCTGATTGATTCAGAGGCTCCATCCATCACCAACCCCTTTTGTACCGCTTTTGGCCGCCATAAGTGTGGCAGGGTATACTCAGACGTGAGTCCCTTGCTCACTTTGCCACTGGATTCGAGCAAGCTGGGCTGAAGAAGGCTGGAATGCCAGAAACCGGTCCTCGGAAGCTTGTTTCCGGTCCAGGGAAGACATGGCTTGGCAGTTCGGGCTGCACTGTTCCCATGAGGCACAGGGTCAGACTGATTTGCATATAGCCATGTCTGAACTGGGGTGGCAGAGTGGGCTAAATAATGGTGATGGATTAAACCCAGATCTCTTGACTGGGTGTGTGTGTCTGATTGATTCAGAGGCTCCGTCCATCACCAACCCCTTTTGTACCGCTTTTGGCCGCCATAAGTGTGGCAGGGTATACTCAGACGTGAGTCCCTTGCTCACTTTGCCACTGGATTCAAGCAAGCCGGGCTGAAGAAGGCTGGAATGCCAGAAACCGGTCCTCGGAATCTAGTTTCCGGTCCAGGGAAGACATGGCTTGGCAGTTCGGGCTGCACTGTTCCCATGAGGCACAGGGTCAGACTGATTTGCATATAGCCATGTCTGAACTGGGGTGGCAGAGTGGGCTAAAGAACGGTGATGGATTAAACCCAGTTCTCTTGACTGGGTGTGTGTGTCTGATTGATTCAGAGGCTCCGTCCATCACCAACCCCTTTTGTACCGCTTTTGGCCGCCATAAGTGTGGCAGGGTATACTCAGACGTGAGTCCCTTGCTCACTTTGTCACTGGATTCAAGCAAGTCGGGCTGAAGAAGGCTGGAATGCCAGAAACCGGTCCTCGGAACCTTGTTTCCGGTCCAGGGAAGACATGGCTTGGCAGTTCGGGCTGCACTGTTCCCAAGAGGCACAGGGTCAGACTGATTTGCATATAGCCATGTCTGAACTGGAGTGGCAGAGTGGGCTAAAGAACAGTGATGGATTAAACACAGATCTCTTAACTGGGTGTGTGTGTCTGATTGATTCAGAGGCTCCGTCCATCACCAACCCCTTTTGTACCGCTTTTGGCCGCCATAAGTGTGGCAGGGTATACTCAGACGTGAGTCCCTTGCTCACTTTGCTACTGGATTCAAGCAAGCCGGGCTGAAGAAGGCTGGAATGCCAGAAACCGGTCCTCGGAAGCTTGTTTCTGGTCCAGGGAAGACATGGCTTGGCAGTTCGGGCTGCACTGTTCCCATGAGGCACAGGGTAAGACTGATTTGCATATAGCCATGTCTGAACTGGGGTGGCAGAGTGGGCTAAAGAACGGTGATGGATTAAACCCAGATCTCTTGACTGGGTGTGTGTGTCTGATTGATTCAGAGGCTCCGTCCATCACCAACCCCTTTTGTACCGCTTTTGGCCGCCATAAGTGTGGCAGGGTATACTCAGACGTGAGTCCCTTGCTCACTTTGCCACTGGATTCAAGCAAGCCGGGTTGAAGAAGGCTGGAATGCCAGAAACCGGTCCTCGGAATCTTGTTTCCGGTCCAGGGATGACATGGCTTGGCAGTTCGGGCTGCACTGTTCCCATGAGGCACAGGGTCAGACTGATTTGCATATAGCCATGTCTGAACTGGGGTGGCAGAGTGGGCTAAAGAATGGTGATGGATTAAACCCAGATCTCTTGACTGGGTGTGTTTGTCTGATTGATTCAGAGGCTCCGTCCATCACCAACCCCTTTTGTACTGCTTTTGGCCGCCATAAGTGTGGCAGGGTATACTCAGATGTGAGTCCCTTGCTCACTTTGCCACTGGATTCAAGCAAGCCGGGCTGAAGAAGGCTGGAATGCCAGAAACCGGTCCTCGGAAGCTTGTTTCCGGTCCAGGGAAGACATGGCTTGGCAGTTCGGGCTGCACTGTTCCCATGAGGCACAGGGTCAGACTTATTTGCATATAGCCATGTCTGAACTGGGGTGGCAGAGTGGGCTAAAGAACGGTGATGGATTAAACCCAGATCTCTTGACTGGGTGTGTGTGTCTGATTGATTCAGAGGCTCCGTCCATCACCAACCCCTTTTGTACCGCTTTTGGCCGCCATAAGTGTGGCAGGGTATACTCAGACGTGAGTCCCTTGCTCACTTTGCCACTGGATTCAAGCAAGCCGGGCTGAAGAAGGCTGGAATGCCAGAAACCGGTGCTCGGAAGCTTGTTTCCGGTCCAGTTAAGACATGGCTTGGCAGTTCAGGCTGCACTGTTCCCATGAGGCACAGGGTCAGACTGATTTGCATATAGCCATGTCTGAACTGGGGTGGAAGAGTGGGCTAAAGAACGGTGATGGATTAAACCCAGATCTCTTGACTGGTTGTGTGTGTCTGATTAATTCAGAGGCTCCGTCCATCACCAACCCCTTTTGTACCGCTTTTGACCGCCATAAGTGTGGCAGGGTATACTCAGACGTGAGTCCCTTGCTCACTTTGCCACTGGATTCAAGCAAGCCGGGCTGAAGAAGGCTGGAATGCCAGAAACCGGTCCTCGGAAGCTTGTTTCCGGTCCAGGGAAGACATGGCTTGGCAGTTCGGGCTGCACTGTTCCCATGAGGCACATGGTCAGACTGATTTACATATAGCCATGTCTGAACTGGGGTGGCAGAGTGGGCTATAGAATGGTGATGGATTAAACCCAGTTCTCTTGACTGGGTGTGTGTGTCTGATTGATTCAGAGGCTCCGTCCATCACCAACCCCTTTTGTACCGCTTTTGGCCGCCATAAGTGTGGCAGGGTATACTCAGACGTGAGTCCCTTGCTCACTTTGTCACTGGATTCAAGCAAGCCGGGCTGAAGAAGGCTGGAATGCCAGAAACCGGTCCTCGGAAGCTTGTTTCCGGTCCAGGGAAGACATGGCTTGGCAGTTCGGGCTGCACTGTTCCCATGAGGCACAGGGTCAGACTGATTTGCATATAGCCATGTCTGAACTGGAGTGGCAGAGTGGGCTAAAGAACAGTGATGGATTAAACACAGATCTCTTAACTGGGTGTGTGTGTCTGATTGATTCAGAGGCTCCGTCCATCACCAACCCCTTTTGTACCGCTTTTGGCCGCCATAAGTGTGGCAGGGTATACTCAGACGTGAGTCCCTTGCTCACTTTGCCACTGGATTCAAGCAAGCCGGGCTGAAGAAGGCTGGAATGCCAGAAACCGGTCCTCGGAAGCTTGTTTCCGGTCCAGGGAAGACATGGCTTGGCAGTTCGGGCTGCACTGTTCCCATGAGGCACAGGGCCAGACTGATTTGCATATAGCCATGTCTGAACTGGGGTGGAAGAGTGGGCTAAAGAACGGTGATGGATTAAACCCAGATCTCTTGACTGGGTGTGTGTGTCTGATTGATTCAGAGGCTCCGTCCATCACCAACCCCTTTTGTACCGCTTTTGGCCGCCATAAGTGTGGCAGGGTATACTCAGACGTGAGTCCCTTGCTCACTTTGCCACTGGATTCAAGAAAGCCGGGCTAAAGAAGGCTGGAATGCCAGAAACCGGTGCTCGGAAGCTTGTTTCCGGTCCAGTTAAGACATGGCTTGGCAGTTCAGGCTGCACTGTTCCCATGAGGCACAGGGTCAGACTGATTTGCATATAGCCATGTCTGAACTGGGGTGGAAAAGTGGGCTAAAGAACGGTGATGGATTAAACCAAGATCTCTTGACTGGTTGTGTGTGTCTGATTGATTCAGAGGCTCCGTCCATCACCAACCCCTTTTGTACCGCTTTTGACCGCCATAAGTGTGGCAGGGTATACTCAGACGTGAGTCCCTTGCTCACTTTGCCACTGGATTCAAGCAAGCCGGGCTGAAGAAGGCTGGAATGCCAGAAACCGGTCCTCGGAAGCTTGTTTCCGGTCCAGGGAAGACATGGCTTGGCAGTTCGGGCTGCACTGTTCCCATGAGGCACATGGTCAGACTGATTTGCATATAGCCATGTCTGAACTGGGGTGGCAGAGTGGGCTATAGAACGGTGATGGATTAAACCCAGTTCTCTTGACTGGGTGTGTGTGTCTGATTGATTCAGAGGCTCCGTCCATCACCAACCCCTTTTGTACCGCTTTTGGCCGCCATAAGTGTGGCAGGGTATACTCAGACGTGAGTCCCTTGCTCACTTTGTCACTGGATTCAAGCAAGCCGGGCTGAAGAAGGCTGGAATGCCAGAAACCGGTCCTCGGAAGCTTGTTTCCGGTCCAGGGAAGACATGGCTTGGCAGTTCGGGCTGCACTGTTCCCATGAGGCACAGGGTCAGACTGATTTGCATATAGCCATGTCTGAACTGGGGTGGCAGAGTGGGCTAAAGAACGGTGATGGATTAAACCCAGTTCTCTTGACTGGGTGTGTGTGTCTGATTGATTCAGAGGCTCCGTCCATCACCAACCCCTTTTGTACCGCTTTTGGCCGCCATAAGTGTGGCAGGGTATACTCAGACGTGAGTCCCTTGCTCACTTTGTCACTGGATTCAAGCAAGCCGGGCTGAAGAAGGCTGGAATGCCAGAAACCGGTCCTCGGAACCTTGTTTCCGGTCCAGGGAAGACATGGCTTGGCAGTTCGGGCTGCACTGTTCCCAAGAGGCACAGGGTCAGACTGATTTGCATATAGCCATGTCTGAACTGGAGTGGCAGAGTGGGCTAAAGAACAGTGATGGATTAAACACAGATCTCTTAACTGGGTGTGTGTGTCTGATTGATTCAGAGGCTCCGTCCATCACCAACCCCTTTTGTACCGCTTTTGGCCGCCATAAGTGTGGCAGGGTATACTCAGACGTGAGTCCCTTGCTCACTTTGCTACTGGATTCAAGCAAGCCGGGCTGAAGAAGGCTGGAATGCCAGAAACCGGTCCTCGGAAGCTTGTTTCTGGTCCAGGGAAGACATGGCTTGGCAGTTCGGGCTGCACTGTTCCCATGAGGCACAGGGTAAGACTGATTTGCATATAGCCATGTCTGAACTGGGGTGGCAGAGTGGGCTAAAGAACGGTGATGGATTAAACCCAGATCTCTTGACTGGGTGTGTGTGTCTGATTGATTCAGAGGCTCCGTCCATCACCAACCCCTTTTGTACCGCTTTTGGCCGCCATAAGTGTGGCAGGGTATACTCAGACGTGAGTCCCTTGCTCACTTTGCCACTGGATTCAAGCAAGCCGGGTTGAAGAAGGCTGGAATGCCAGAAACCGGTCCTCGGAATCTTGTTTCCGGTCCAGGGATGACATGGCTTGGCAGTTCGGGCTGCACTGTTCCCATGAGGCACAGGGTCAGACTGATTTGCATATAGCCATGTCTGAACTGGGGTGGCAGAGTGGGCTAAAGAATGGTGATGGATTAAACCCAGATCTCTTGACTGGGTGTGTTTGTCTGATTGATTCAGAGGCTCCGTCCATCACCAACCCCTTTTGTACTGCTTTTGGCCGCCATAAGTGTGGCAGGGTATACTCAGATGTGAGTCCCTTGCTCACTTTGCCACTGGATTCAAGCAAGCCGGGCTGAAGAAGGCTGGAATGCCAGAAACCGGTCCTCGGAAGCTTGTTTCCGGTCCAGGGAAGACATGGCTTGGCAGTTCGGGCTGCACTGTTCCCATGAGGCACAGGGTCAGACTTATTTGCATATAGCCATGTCTGAACTGGGGTGGCAGAGTGGGCTAAAGAACGGTGATGGATTAAACCCAGATCTCTTGACTGGGTGTGTGTGTCTGATTGATTCAGAGGCTCCGTCCATCACCAACCCCTTTTGTACCGCTTTTGGCCGCCATAAGTGTGGCAGGGTATACTCAGACGTGAGTCCCTTGCTCACTTTGCCACTGGATTCAAGCAAGCCGGGCTGAAGAAGGCTGGAATGCCAGAAACCGGTGCTCGGAAGCTTGTTTCCGGTCCAGTTAAGACATGGCTTGGCAGTTCAGGCTGCACTGTTCCCATGAGGCACAGGGTCAGACTGATTTGCATATAGCCATGTCTGAACTGGGGTGGAAGAGTGGGCTAAAGAACGGTGATGGATTAAACCCAGATCTCTTGACTGGTTGTGTGTGTCTGATTAATTCAGAGGCTCCGTCCATCACCAACCCCTTTTGTACCGCTTTTGACCGCCATAAGTGTGGCAGGGTATACTCAGACGTGAGTCCCTTTCTCACTTTGCCACTGGATTCAAGCAAGCCGGGCTGAAGAAGGCTGGAATGCCAGAAACCGGTCCTCGGAAGCTTGTTTCCGGTCCAGGGAAGACATGGCTTGGCAGTTCGGGCTGCACTGTTCCCATGAGGCACATGGTCAGACTGATTTGCATATAGCCATGTCTGAACTGGGGTGGCAGAGTGGGCTATAGAATGGTGATGGATTAAACCCAGTTCTCTTGACTGGGTGTGTGTGTCTGATTGATTCAGAGGCTCCGTCCATCACCAACCCCTTTTGTACCGCTTTTGGCCGCCATAAGTGTGGCAGGGTATACTCAGACGTGAGTCCCTTGCTCACTTTGTCACTGGATTCAAGCAAGCCGGGCTGAAGAAGGCTGGAATGCCAGAAACCGGTCCTCGGAAGCTTGTTTCCGGTCCAGGGAAGACATGGCTTGGCAGTTCGGGCTGCACTGTTCCCATGAGGCACAGGGTCAGACTGATTTGCATATAGCCATGTCTGAACTGGAGTGGCAGAGTGGGCTAAAGAACAGTGATGGATTAAACACAGATCTCTTAACTGGGTGTGTGTGTCTGATTGATTCAGAGGCTCCGTCCATCACCAACCCCTTTTGTACCGCTTTTGGCCGCCATAAGTGTGGCAGGGTATACTCAGACGTGAGTCCCTTGCTCACTTTGCCACTGGATTCAAGCAAGCCGGGCTGAAGAAGGCTGGAATGCCAGAAACCGGTCCTCGGAAGCTTGTTTCCGGTCCAGGGAAGACATGGCTTGGCAGTTCGGGCTGCACTGTTCCCATGAGGCACAGGGCCAGACTGATTTGCATATAGCCATGTCTGAACTGGGGTGGCAGAGTGGGCTAAAGAACGGTGATGGATTAAACCCAGATCTCTTGACTGGGTGTGTGTGTCTGATTGATTCAGAGGCTCCGTCCATCACCAACCCCTTTTGTACCGCTTTTGGCCGCCATAAGTGTGGCAGGGTATACTCAGACGTGAGTCCCTTGCTCACTTTGCCACTGGATTCAAGCAAGCCGGGCTGAAGAAGGCTGGAATGCCAGAAACCGGTCCTCGGAAGCTTGTTTCCGGTCCAGGGAAGACATGGCTTGGCAGTTCGGGCTGCACTGTTCCCATGAGGCACAGGGTCAGACTGATTTGCATATAGCCATGTCTGAACTGGGGTGGCAGAGTGGGCTAAAGAACGGTGATGGATTAAACCCAGATCTCTTGACTGGGTGTGTGTGTCTGATTGATTCAGAGGCTCCGTCCATCACCAACCCCTTTTGTACCACTTTTGGCCGCCATAAGTGTGGCAGGGTATACTCAGACGTGAGTCCCTTGCTCACTTTGCCACTGGATTCAAGCAAGCCGGGCTGAAGAAGGCTGGAATGCCAGAAACCGGTGCTCGGAAGCTTGTTTCCGGTCCAGTTAAGACATGGCTTGGCAGTTCAGGCTGCACTGTTCCCATGAGGCACAGGGTCAGACTGATTTGCATATAGCCATGTCTGAACTGGGGTGGAAGAGTGGGCTAAAGAACGGTGATGGATTAAACCCAGATCTCTTGACTGGTTGTGTGTGTCTGATTGATTCAGAGGCTCCGTCCATCACCAACCCCTTTTGTACCGCTTTTGACCGCCATAAGTGTGGCAGGGTATACTCAGACGTGAGTCCCTTGCTCACTTTGCCACTGGATTCAAGCAAGCCGGGCTGAAGAAGGCTGGAATGCCAGAAACCGGTCCTCGGAAGCTTGTTTCCGGTCCAGGGAAGACATGGTTTGGCAGTTCGGGCTGCACTGTTCCCATGAGGCACATGGTCAGACTGATTTGCATATAGCCATGTCTGAACTGGGGTGGCAGAGTGGGCTATAGAACGGTGATGGATTAAACCCAGTTCTCTTGACTGGGTGTGTGTGTCTGATTGATTCAGAGGCTCCGTCCATCACCAACCCCTTTTGTACCGCTTTTGGCCGCCATAAGTGTGGCAGGGTATACTCAGACGTGAGTCCCTTGCTCACTTTGTCACTGGATTCAAGCAAGCCGGGCTGAAGAAGGCTGGAATGCCAGAAACCGGTCCTCGGAAGCTTGTTTCCGGTCCAGGGAAGACATGGCTTGGCAGTTCGGGCTGCACTGTTCCCATGAGGCACAGGGTCAGACTGATTTGCATATAGCCATGTCTGAACTGGAGTGGCAGAGTGGGCTAAAGAACAGTGATGGATTAAACACAGATCTCTTAACTGGGTGTGTGTGTCTGATTGATTCAGAGGCTCCGTCCATCACCAACCCCTTTTGTACCGCTTTTGGCCGCCATAAGTGTGGCAGGGTATACTCAGACGTGAGTCCCTTGCTCACTTTGTCACTGGATTCAAGCAAGCCGGGCTGAAGAAGGCTGGAATGCCAGAAACCGGTCCTCGGAAGCTTGTTTCCGGTCCAGGGAAGACATGGCTTGGCAGTTCGGGCTGCACTGTTCCCATGAGGCACAGGGTCAGACTGATTTGCATATAGCCATGTCTGAACTGGAGTGGCAGAGTGGGCTAAAGAACAGTGATGGATTAAACACAGATCTCTTAACTGGGTGTGTGTGTCTGATTGATTCAGAGGCTCCGTCCATCACCAACCCCTTTTGTACCGCTTTTGGCCGCCATAAGTGTGGCAGGGTATACTCAGACGTGAGTCCCTTGCTCACTTTGCCACTGGATTCAAGCAAGCCGGGCTGAAGAAGGCTGGAATGCCAGAAACCGGTCCTCGGAAGCTTGTTTCCGGTCCAGGGAAGACATGGCTTGGCAGTTCGGGCTGCACTGTTCCCATGAGGCACAGGGCCAGACTGATTTGCATATAGCCATGTCTGAACTGGGGTGGCAGAGTGGGCTAAAGAACGGTGATGGATTAAACCCAGATCTCTTGACTGGGTGTGTGTGTCTGATTGATTCAGAGGCTCCGTCCATCACCAACCCCTTTTGTACCGCTTTTGGCCGCCATAAGTGTGGCAGGGTATACTCAGACGTGAGTCCCTTGCTCACTTTGCCACTGGATTCAAGCAAGCCGGGCTGAAGAAGGCTGGAATGCCAGAAACCGGTGCTCGGAAGCTTGTTTCTGGTCCAGTTAAGACATGGCTTGGCAGTTCAGGCTGCACTGTTCCCATGAGGCACAGGGTCAGACTGATTTGCATATAGCCATGTCTGAACTGGGGTGGAAGAGTGGGCTAAAGAACGGTGATGGATTAAACCCAGATCTCTTGACTGGTTGTGTGTGTCTGATTGATTCAGAGGCTCCGTCCATCACCAACCCCTTTTGTACCGCTTTTGACCGCCATAAGTGTGGCAGGGTATACTCAGACGTGAGTCCCTTGCTCACTTTGCCACTGGATTCAAGCAAGCTGGGCTGAAGAAGGCTGGAATGCCAGAAACCGGTCCTCGGAAGCTTGTTTCCGGTCCAGGGAAGACATGGCTTGGCAGTTCGGGCTGCACTGTTCCCATGAGACACATGGTCAGACTGATTTGCATATAGCCATGTCTGAACTGGGGTGGCAGAGTGGGCTATAGAACGGTGATGGATTAAACCCAGTTCTCTTGACTGGGTGTGTGTGTCTGATTGATTCAGAGGCTCCGTCCATCACCAACCCCTTTTGTACCGCTTTTGGCCGCCATAAGTGTGGCAGGGTATACTCAGACGTGAGTCCCTTGCTCACTTTGTCACTGGATTCAAGCAAGCCGGGCTGAAGGAGGCTGGAATGCCAGAAACCGGTCCTCGGAAGCTTGTTTCCGGTCCAGGGAAGACATGGCTTGGCAGTTCGGGCTGCACTGTTCCCATGAGGCACAGGGTCAGGCTGATTTGCATATAGCCATGTCTGAACTGGAGTGGCAGAGTGGGCTAAAGAACAGTGATGGATTAAACCCAGATCTCTTGACTGGGTGTGTGTGTCTGATTGATTCAGAGGCTCCGTCCATCACCAACCCCTTTTGTACCGCTTTTGGCCGCCATAAGTGTGGCAGGGTATACTCAGACGTGAGTCCCTTGCTCACTTTGCCACTGGATTCAAGCAAGCCGGGCTGAAGAAGGCTGGAATGCCAGAAACCGGTCCTCGGAAGCTTGTTTCCGGTCCAGGGAAGACATGGCTTGGCAGTTCGGGCTGCACTGTTCCCATGAGGCACAGGGTCAGACTGATTTGCATATAGCCATGTCTGAACTGGGGTGGCAGAGTGGGCTAAAGAACGGTGATGGATTAAACCCAGATCTCTTGACTGGGTGTGTGTGTCTGATTGATTCAGAGGCTCCGTCCATCACCAACCCCTTTTGTACCGCTTTTGGCCGCCATAAGTGTGGTAGGGTATACTCAGACGTGAGTCCCTTGCTCACTTTGCCACTGGATTCAAGCAAGCCGGGCTGAAGAAGGCTGGAATGCCAGAAACCGGTCCTCGGAAGCTTGTTTCCGGTCCAGGGAAGACATGGCTTGGCAGTTCGGGCTGCACTGTTCCCATGAGGCACAGGGTCAGACTGATTTGCATATAGCCGTGTCTGAACTGGAGTGGCAGAGTGGGCCAAAGAACGGTGATGGATTAAACCCAGATCTCTTGACTGGGTGTGTGTGTCTGATTGATTCAGAGGCTCCGTCCATCACTAACCCCTTTTGTACCGCTTTTGGCAGACATTAGTGTGGCAGGGTATACTCAGACGTGAGTCCCTTGCTCACTTTGCCACTGGATTCAAGCAAGCCGGGCTGAAGAAGGCTGGAATGCCAGAAACCGGTCCTCGGAAGCTTGTTTCCGGTCCAGGGAAGACATGGCTTGGCAGTTCGGGCTGCACTGTTCCCATGAGGCACAGGGTCAGACTGATTTGCATATAGCCATGTCTGAACTGAGGTGGCAGAGTGGGCTAAAGAACGGTGATGGATTAAACCCAGATCTCTTGACTGGGTGTGTGTGTTTGATTGATTCAGAGGCTCCTACCATCACCAATCCTTTTTGTACCGCTTTTGGCCACCATAAGTGTGGCAGGGTATACTCAGACGTGAGTCCCTTGCTCACTTTGCCACTGGATTCAAGCAAGCCGGGCTGAAGAAGGCTGGAATGCCAGAAACCGGTCCTCGGAATCTTGTTTCCGGTCCAGGTAAGACATGGCTTGGCAGTTCCGGCTGCACTGTTCCCATGAGGCACAGGGTCAGACTGATTTTCATATAGCCATGTCTGAACTGGGGTGGCAGAGTGGGCTAAAGAACGGTGATCGATTAAACCCAGATCTCTTGACTGGGTGTGTGTGTCTGATTGATTCAGAGGCTCCGTCCATCACCAACCCCTTTTGTACTGCTTTTGGCCGCCATAAGTGTGGCAGGGTATACTCAGATGTGAGTCCCTTGCTCACTTTGCCACTGGATTCAAGCAAGCCGGGCTGAAGAAGGCTGGAATGCCAGAAACCGGTCCTCGGAAGCTTGTTTCCGGTCCAGGGAAGACATGGATTGGCAGTTTGAGCTGCACTATTCCCATGAGGCACAGGGTCAGACTGATTTGCATATAGCCATGTCTGAACTGGGGTGGCAGAGTGGGCTAAAGAACGGTGATGGATTAAACCCAGATCTCTTGACTGGGTGTGTGTGTCTGATTGATTCAGAGGTTCCGTCCATCACCAACCCCTTTTGTACCGCTTTTGGCAGCCATTAGTGTGGCAGGGTATACTCAGACGTGAGTCCCTTGCTTACTTTGCCACTGGACTCAAGCAAGCCGGGCTGAAGAAGGCTGGAATGCCAGAAACCGGTCCTCGGAAGCTTGTTTCCGGTCCAGGGAAGACATGGTTTGGCAGTTCGGGCTGCACTGTTTCCATGAGGCACAGGGTCAGACTGATATGCATATAGCCATGTCTGAACTGGGGTGGCAGAGTGGGCTAAAGAACGGTGATGGATTAAACCCAGATCTCTTGACTGGGTGTGTGTGTCTGATTGATTCAGAGGCTCCGTCCATCACCAACCCCTTTTGTACTGCTTTTGGCCGCCATAAGTGTGGCAGGGTATACTCAGATGTGAGTCCCTTGCTCACTTTGCCACTGGATTCAAGCAAGCCGGGCTGAAGAAGGCTGGAATGCCAGAAACCGGTCCTCGGAAGCTTGTTTCCGGTCCAGGGAAGACATGGCTTGGCAGTTCGGGCTGCACTGTTCCCATGAGGCACAGGGTCAGACTGATTTGCATATAGCAATGTCTGAACTGGGGTGGCAGAGTGGGCTAAAGAACGGTGATGGATTAAACCCAGATCTCTTGACTGGGTGTGTGTGTCTGATTGATTCAGAGGCTCCGTCCATCACCAACCCCTTTTGTACCGCTTTTGGCCGCCATAAGTGTGGCAGGGTATACTCAGACGTGAGTCCCTTGCTCACTTTGCCACTGGATTCAAGCAAGCCAGGCTGAAGAAGGCTGGAATGCCAGAAACCGGTCCTCGGAATCTTGTTTCCGGTCCAGGGAAGGCATGGCTTGGCAGTTCGGGCTGCACTGTTCCCATGAGGCACAGGGTCAGACTGATTTGCATATAGCCATGTCTGAACTGGGGTGGCAGAGTGGGCTAAGGAACGGTGATGGATTAAACCCAGATCTCTTGACTAGGCGTGTGTGTCTGATTGATTCAGATGCTCCGTCCATCACCAACCCCTTTTGTACCGCTTTTGGCCGCCATAAGTGTGGCAGGGTATACTCAGAAGTGAGTCCCTTGCTCACTTTGCCACTGGATTCAAGCAAGCCGGGCTGAAGAAGGCTGGAATGCCAGAAACCGGTCCTCGGAAGCTTGTTTCCGGTCCAGGGAAGACATGGCTTGGCAGTTTGGGCTGCACTGTTCCCATGAGGCACAGGGTCAGACTGATTTGCATATAGCCATGTCTGAACTGGGGTGGCAGAGTGGGCTAAAGAACCATGATGGATTAAACCCAGATCTCTTGACTGGGTGTGTGTGTCTGACTTATTCAGAGGCTCCGTCCATCACCAACCCCTTTTGTACTGCTTTTGGCCGCCATATGTGTGGCAGGGTATACTCAGATGTGAGTCCCTTGCTCACTTTGCCACTGGATTCAAGCAAGCCGGGCTGAAGAAGGCTGGAATACCAGAAACCGGTCCTCGGAAGCTTGTTTCAGGTCCAGGGAAGACATGGCTTGGCAGTTCGGGCTGCACTGTTCCCATGAGGCACAGGGTCAGACTGATTTTCATATAGCCATGTCTGAACTGGGGTGGCAGAGTGGGCTAAAGAACGGTGATGGATTAAACCCAGATCTCTTGACTGGGTGTGTGTGTCTGATTGATTCAGAGGCTCCGTCCATCACCAACCCCTTTTGTACTGCTTTTGGCCGCCATAAGTGTGGCAGGGTATACTCAGATGTGAGTCCCTTGCTCACTTTGACACTGGATTCAAGCAAGCCGGGCTGAAGAAGGCTGGAATGCCAGAAACCGGTCCTCGGAAGCTTGTTTCCGGTCCAGGGAAGACATGGATTGGCAGTTCGAGCTGCACTGTGCCCATGAGGCACAGGGTCAGACTGATTTGCATATAGCCATGTCTGAACTGGGGTGGCAGAGTGGGCTAAAGAACGGTGATGGATTAAACCCAGATCTCTTGACTGGGTGTGTGTGTCTGATTGATTCAGAGGCTCCGTCCATCACCAACCCCTTTTGTACCGCTTTTGGCAGCCATTAGTGTGGCAGGGTATACTCAGACGTGAGTCCTTCGCTTACTTTGCCACTGGATTCCAGCAAGCCGGGCTGAAGAAGGCTGGAATGCCAGAAACCGGTCCTCGGAAGCTTGTTTCCGGTCCAGGGAAGACATGGCTTAGCAGTTCGGGCTGCACTGTTCCCACGAGGCACAGGGTCAGACTGATTTGCATATAGCGATGTCTGAACTGGGGTGGCAGAGTGGGCTAAAGAACGGTGATGGATTAACCCCAGATCTCTTGACTGGGTGTGTGTGTCTGATTGATTCAGTGGCTCCGTCCATCACCATCCCCTTTTGTACCACTTTTGGCCACCATAAGTGTGGTAGGGTATACTCAGACGTGAGTCCATTGCTCACTTTGCCACTGGATTCAAGCAAGCCGGGCTGAAGAAGGCTGGAATGCCAGAAACCGGTCCTCGGAAGCTTGTTTCCGGTCCAGGGAAGACATGGTTTGGCAGTTCGGGCTGCACTGTTTCCATGAGGCACAGGGTCAGACTGATTTGCATATAGCCATGTCTGAACTGGGGTGGCAGAGTGGGCTAAAGAACGGTGATGGATTAAACCCAGATCTCTTGACTGGGTGTGTGTGTCTGATTGATTCAGAGGCTCAGTCCATCACCAACCCCTTTTGTACTGCTTTTGGCCGCCATAAGTGTGGCAGGGTATACTCAGATGTGAGTCCCTTGCTCACTTTGCCACTGGATTCAAGCAAGCCGGCCTGAAGAAGGCTGGAATGTCAGAAACCGGTCCTCGGAAGCTTGTTTCCGGTCCAGGGAAGACATGGCTTGGCAGTTCGGGCTGCACTGTTCCCATGAGGCACAGGGTCAGACTGATTTGCATATTGCCATGTCTGAACTGGGGTGGCAGAGTGGGCGAAAGAACGGTGATGGATTAAACCCAGATCTCTTGACTGGGTGTGTGTGTCTGATTGATTCAGAGGCTCCGTCCATCACCAACCCCTTTTGTACCGCTTTTGGCCGCCATAAGTGTGGCAGGGTATACTCAGACGTGAGTCCCTTGCTCACTTTGCCACTGGATTCAAGCAAGCCGGGCTGAAGAAGGCTGGAATGCCAGAAACCGGTCCTCGGAATCTTGTTTCCGGTCCAGGGAAGACATGGCTTGGCAGTTCGGGCTGCACTGTTCCCATGAGGCACAGGGTCAGACTGATTTGCATATAGCAATGTCTGAACTGGGGTGGCAGAGTGGGCTAAAGAACGGTGATGGATTAAACCCAGATCTCTTGACTGGGTGTGTGTGTCTGATTGATTCAGAGGCTCCGTCCATCACCAACCCCTTTTGTACCGCTTTTGGCCGCCATAAGTGTGGCAGGGTATACTCAGACGTGAGTCCCTTGCTCACTTTGCCACTGGATTCAAGCAAGCCAGGCTGAAGAAGGCTGGAATGCCAGAAACCGGTCCTCGGAATCTTGTTTCCGGTCCAGGGAAGGCATGGCTTGGCAGTTCGGGCTGCACTGTTCCCATGAGGCACAGGGTCAGACTGATTTGCATATAGCCATGTCTGAACTGGGGTGGCAGAGTGGGCTAAGGAACGGTGATGGATTAAACCCAGATCTCTTGACTAGGCGTGTGTGTCTGATTGATTCAGAGGCTCCGTCCATCACCAACCCCTTTTGTACCGCTTTTGGCCGCCATAAGTGTGGCAGGGTATACTCAGAAGTGAGTCCCTTGCTCACTTTGCCACTGGATTCAAGCAAGCCGGGCTGAAGAAGGCTGGAATGCCAGAAACCGGTCCTCGGAAGCTTGTTTCCGGTCCAGGGAAGACATGGCTTGGCAGTTTGGGCTGCACTGTTCCCATGAGGCACAGGGTCAGACTGATTTGCATATAGCCATGTCTGAACTGGGGTGGCAGAGTGGGCTAAAGAACCATGATGGATTAAACCCAGATCTCTTGACTGGGTGTGTGTGTCTGACTTATTCAGAGGCTCCGTCCATCACCAACCCCTTTTGTACTGCTTTTGGCCGCCATATGTGTGGCAGGGTATACTCAGATGTGAGTCCCTTGCTCACTTTGCCACTGGATTCAAGCAAGCCGGGCTGAAGAAGGCTGGAATACCAGAAACCGGTCCTCGGAAGCTTGTTTCAGGTCCAGGGAAGACATGGCTTGGCAGTTCGGGCTGCACTGTTCCCATGAGGCACAGGGTCAGACTGATTTTCATATAGCCATGTCTGAACTGGGGTGGCAGAGTGGGCTAAAGAACGGTGATGGATTAAACCCAGATCTCTTGACTGGGTGTGTGTGTCTGATTGATTCAGAGGCTCCGTCCATCACCAACCCCTTTTGTACTGCTTTTGGCCGCCATAAGTGTGGCAGGGTATACTCAGATGTGAGTCCCTTGCTCACTTTGACACTGGATTCAAGCAAGCCGGGCTGAAGAAGGCTGGAATGCCAGAAACCGGTCCTCGGAAGCTTGTTTCCGGTCCAGGGAAGACATGGATTGGCAGTTCGAGCTGCACTGTGCCCATGAGGCACAGGGTCAGACTGATTTGCATATAGCCATGTCTGAACTGGGGTGGCAGAGTGGGCTAAAGAACGGTGATGGATTAAACCCAGATCTCTTGACTGGGTGTGTGTGTCTGATTGATTCAGAGGCTCCGTCCATCACCAACCCCTTTTGTACCGCTTTTGGCAGCCATTAGTGTGGCAGGGTATACTCAGACGTGAGTCCTTCGCTTACTTTGCCACTGGATTCCAGCAAGCCGGGCTGAAGAAGGCTGGAATGCCAGAAACCGGTCCTCGGAAGCTTGTTTCCGGTCCAGGGAAGACATGGCTTAGCAGTTCGGGCTGCACTGTTCCCACGAGGCACAGGGTCAGACTGATTTGCATATAGCGATGTCTGAACTGGGGTGGCAGAGTGGGCTAAAGAACGGTGATGGATTAACCCCAGATCTCTTGACTGGGTGTGTGTGTCTGATTGATTCAGTGGCTCCGTCCATCACCATCCCCTTTTGTACCACTTTTGGCCACCATAAGTGTGGTAGGGTATACTCAGACGTGAGTCCATTGCTCACTTTGCCACTGGATTCAAGCAAGCCGGGCTGAAGAAGGCTGGAATGCCAGAAACCGGTCCTCGGAAGCTTGTTTCCGGTCCAGGGAAGACATGGTTTGGCAGTTCGGGCTGCACTGTTTCCATGAGGCACAGGGTCAGACTGATTTGCATATAGCCATGTCTGAACTGGGGTGGCAGAGTGGGCTAAAGAACGGTGATGGATTAAACCCAGATCTCTTGACTGGGTGTGTGTGTCTGATTGATTCAGAGGCTCAGTCCATCACCAACCCCTTTTGTACTGCTTTTGGCCGCCATAAGTGTGGCAGGGTATACTCAGATGTGAGTCCCTTGCTCACTTTGCCACTGGATTCAAGCAAGCCGGCCTGAAGAAGGCTGGAATGTCAGAAACCGGTCCTCGGAAGCTTGTTTCCGGTCCAGGGAAGACATGGCTTGGCAGTTCGGGCTGCACTGTTCCCATGAGGCACAGGGTCAGACTGATTTGCATATTGCCATGTCTGAACTGGGGTGGCAGAGTGGGCGAAAGAACGGTGATGGATTAAACCCAGATCTCTTGACTGGGTGTGTGTGTCTGATTGATTCAGAGGCTCCGTCCATCACCAACCCCTTTTGTACCGCTTTTGGCCGCCATAAGTGTGGCAGGGTATACTCAGACGTGAGTCCCTTGCTCACTTTGCCACTGGATTCAAGCAAGCCGGGCTGAAGAAGGCTGGAATGCCAGAAACCGGTCCTCGGAATCTTGTTTCCGGTCCAGGGAAGACATGGCTTGGCAGTTCGGGCTGCACTGTTCCCATGAGGCACAGGGTCAGACTGATTTGCATATAGCCATGTCTGAACTGGGGTGGCAGAGTGGGCTAAGGAACGGTGATGGATTAAACCCAGATCTCTTGACTAGGCGTGTGTGTCTGATTGATTCAGAGGCTCCGTCCATCACCAACCCCTTTTGTACCGCTTTTGGCCGCCATAAGTGTGGCAGGGTATACTCAGAAGTGAGTCCCTTGCTCACTTTGCCACTGGATTCAAGCAAGCCGGGCTGAAGAAGGCTGGAATGCCAGAAACCGGTCCTCGGAAGCTTGTTTCCGGTCCAGGGAAGACATGGCTTGGCAGTTTGGGCTGCACTGTTCCCATGAGGCACAGGGTCAGACTGATTTGCATATAGCCATGTCTGAACTGGGGTGGCAGAGTGGGCTAAAGAACCATGATGGATTAAACCCAGATCTCTTGACTGGGTGTGTGTGTCTGACTGATTCAGAGGCTCCGTCCATCACCAACCCCTTTTGTACTGCTTTTGGCCGCCATATGTGTGGCAGGGTATACTCAGATGTGAGTCCCTTGCTCACTTTGCCACTGGATTCAAGCAAGCCGGGCTGAAGAAGGCTGGAATACCAGAAACCGGTCCTCGGAAGCTTGTTTCTGGTCCAAGGAAGACATGGCTTGGCAGTTCGGGCTGCACTGTTCCCATGAGGCACAGGGTCAGACTGATTTGCATATAGCCATGTCTGAACTGGGGTGGCAGAGTGGGCTAAAGAACGGTGATGGATTAAACCCAGATCTCTTGACTGGGTGTGTGTGTCTGATTGATTCAGAGGCTCCGTCCATCACCAACCCCTTTTGTACCGCTTTTGGCCGCCATAAGTGTGGCAGGGTATACTCAGACGTGAGTCCCTTGCTCACTTTGCCACTGGATTCAAGCAAGCCGGGCTGAAGAAGGCTGGAATGCCAGAAACCGGTCCTCGGAAGCTTGTTTCCGGTCCAGGGAAGACATGGCTTGGCAGTTCGGGCTGCACTGTTCCCATGAGGCACAGGGTCAGACTGATTTGCATATAGCCATGTCTGAACTGGGGTGGCAGAGTGGGCTAAAGAACGGTGATGGATTAAACCCAGATCTCTTGACTGGGTGTGTGTGTCTGATTGATTCAGAGGCTCCGTCCATCACCAACCCCTTTTGTACCGCTTTTGGCCGCCATAAGTGTGGCAGGGTATATTCAGACGTCAGTCCCTTGCTCACTTTGCCACCGGATTCAAGCAAGCCGGGCTGAAGAAGGCTGGAATGCCAGAAACCAGTCCTCGGAATCTAGTTTCCGGTCCAGGGAAGACATGGCTTGGCAGTTCGGGCTGCACTGTTCCCATGAGGCACAGGGTCAGACTGATTTGCATATAGCCATGTCTGAACTGGGGTGGCAGAGTGGGCTAAAGAACGGTGATGGATTAAACCTAGATCTCTTGACTGGGTGTGTGTGTCTGATTGATTCAGAGGCTCCGTCCATCACCAACCCCTTTTGTACCGCTTTTGGCCGCCATAAGTGTGGCAGGGTATACTCAGACGTGAGTCCCTTGCTCACTTTGCCACTGGATTCAAGCAAGCCGGGCTGAAGAAGGCTGGAATGCCAGAAACCGGTCCTCGGAAGCTTGTTTCCGGTCCAGGGAAAACATGGCTTGGCAGTTTGGGCTGCACTGTTTCCATGAGGCACAGGGTCAGACTGATTTGCATATAGCCATGTCTGAACTGGGGTGGCAGAGTGGGCTAAAGAACGGTGATGGATTAAACCCAGATCTCTTGACTGGGTGTGTGTGTCTGATTGATTCAGAGGCTCCGTCCATCACCAACCCCTTTTCTACTGCATTTGGCCACCATAAGTGTGGCAGGGTATACTCAGACGTGAGTCCCTTGCTCACTTTGCCACTGGATTCAAGCAAGCCGGGCTGAAGAAGGCTGGAATGCCAGAAACCGGTCCTCGGAACCTTGTTTCCGGTCCAGGGAAGACATGGCTTGGCAGTTCGGGCTGCACTGTTCCCATGAGGCACAGGGTCGGACTGATTTGCATATAGCCATGTCTGAACTGGGGTGGAAGAGTGGGCTAAAGAACGGTGATGGATTAAACCCAGATCTCTTGACTGGGTGTGTGTGTCTGATTGATTCAGAGGCTCCAACCATCACCAACCCCTTTTGTACCGCTTTTGGCCACCATAAGTGTGGCAGGGTATACTCAGACATGAGTCCCTTGCTCACTTTGCCACTGGATTCAAGCAAGCTGGGCTGAAGAAGGCTGGAATGCCAGAAACCGGTCCTCGGAAGCTTGTTTCCGGTCCAGGGAAGACATGGCTTGGCAGTTCGGGCTGCACTGTTCCCATGAGGCACAGGGTCAGACTGATTTGCATATAGCCATGTCTGAACTGGGGTGGCAGAGTGGGCTAAAGAACGGTGATGGATTAAACCCAGATCTCTTGACTGGGTGTGTGTGTCTGATTGATTCAGAGGCTCCGTCCATCACCAACCCCCTTTGTACCGCTTTTGGCCGCCATAAGTGTGGCAGGGTATACTCAGACGTGAGTCCCTTGCTCACTTTGCTACTGGATTCAAGCAAGCCGGGCTGAAGAAGGCTGGAATGCCAGAAACCGGTCCTCGGAAGCTTGTTTCCGGTCCAGGGAAGACATGGCTTGGCAGTTCGGCTGCACTGTTCCCATGAGGCACAGGGTCAGACTGATTTGCATATAGCCATGTCTGAACTGGGGTGGCAGAGTGGGCTAAAGAACGGTGATGGATTAAACCCAGATCTCTTGACTGGGTGTGTGTGTCTGATTGATTCAGAGGCTCCGTCCATCACCAACCCCTTTTGTACCGCTTTTGGCCGCCATAAGTGTGGCAGGGTATACTCAGACGTGAGTCCCTTGCTCACTTTGCCACTGGATTCAAGCAAGCCGGGCTGAAGAAGGCTGGAATGCCAGAAATCGGTCCTCGGAATCTTGTTTCCGGTCCAGGGAAGACATGGCTTGGCAGTTCGGGCTGCACTGTTCCCATGAGGCACAGGGTCAGACTGATTTGCATATAGCCATGTCTGAACTGGGGTGGCAGAGTGGGCTAAAGAACGGTGATGGATTAAACCCAGATCTCTTGACTGGGTGTGTGTGTCTGATTGATTCAGAGGCTCCGTCCATCACCAACCCCTTTTGTACCGCTTTTGGCCGCCATAAGTGTGGCAGGGTATACACAGACGTGAGTCCCTTGCTCACTTTGCCACTGGATTCAAGCAAGCCGGGTTGAAGAAGTCTGGAATGCCAGAAACCGGTCCTCGGAATCTTGTTTCCGGTCCAGGGAAGACATGGCTTGGCAGTTCGGGCTGCACTGTTCCCATGAGGCACAGGGTCAGACTGATTTGCATATAGCCATGTCTGAACTGGGGTGGCAGAGTGGGCTAAAGAATGGTGATGGATTAAACCCAGATCTCTTGACTGGGTGTGTTTGTCTGATTGATTCAGAGGCTCCGTCCATCACCAACCCCTTTTGTACTGCTTTTGGCCGCCATAAGTGTGGCAGGGTATACTCAGATGTGAGTCCCTTGCTCACTTTGCCACTGGATTCAAGCAAGCCGGGCTGAAGAAGGCTGGAATGCCAGAAACCGGTCCTCGGAAGCTTGTTTCCGGTCCAGGGAAGACATGGCTTGGCAGTTCGGGCTGCACTGTTCCCATGAGGCACAGGGTCAGACTGATTTGCATATAGCAATGTCTGAACTGGGGTGGCAGAGTGGGCTAAAGAACGGTGATGGATTAAACCCAGATCTCTTGACTGGGTGTGTGTGTCTGATTGATTCAGAGGCTCCATCCATCACCAACCCCTTTTGTACCGCTTTTGGCCGCCATAAGTGTGGCAGGGTATACTCAGACATGAGTCCCTTGCTCACTTTGCCACTGGATTCAAGCAAGCCAGGCTGAAGAAGGCTGGAATGCCAGAAACCGGTCCTCGGAAGCTTGTTTCGGGTCCAGGGAAGACATGGCTTGGCAGTTCGGGCTGCACTGTTCCCATGAGGCACAGGGCCAGACTGATTTGCATATAGCCATGTCTGAACTGGGGTGGCAGAGTGGGCTAAAGAACGGTGATGGATTAAACCCAGATCTCTTGACTGGGTGTGTGTGTCTGATTGATTCAGAGGCTCCGTCCATCACCAACCCCTTTTGTACCGCTTTTGGCCGCCATAAGTGTGGCAGGGTATACTCAGACGTGAGTCCCTTGCTCACTTTGCCACTGGATTCGAGCAAGCTGGGCTGAAGAAGGCTGGAATGCCAGAAACCGGTCCTCGGAAGCTTGTTTCCGGTCCAGGGAAGACATGGCTTGGCAGTTCGGGCTGCACTGTTCCCATGAGGCACAGGGTCAGACTGATTTGCATATAGCCATGTCTGAACTGGGGTGGCAGAGTGGGCTAAAGAACGGTGATGGATTAAACCCAGATCTCTTGACTGGGTGTGTGTGTCTGATTGATTCAGAGGCTCCGTCCATCACCAACCCCTTTTGTAGCGCTATTGGCCGCCATAAGTGTGGCAGGGTATACTCAGATGTGAGTCCCTTGCTCACTTTGCCACTGGATTCAAGCAAGCCGGGCTGAAGAAGGCTGGAATGCCAGAAACCGGTCCTCGGAATCTAGTTTCCGGTCCAGGGAAGACATGGCTTGGCAGTTCGGGCTGCACTGTTCCCATGAGGCACAGGGTCAGACTGATTTGCATATAGCCATGTCTGAACTGGGGTGGCAGATTGGGCTAAAGAACGGTGATGGATTAAACCTAGATCTCTTGACTGGGTGTGTGTGTCTGATTGATTCAGAGGCTCCGTCCATCACCAACCCCTTTTGTACCGCTTTTGGCCGTCATAAGTGTGGCAGGGTATACTCAGACATGAGTCCCTTGCTCACTTTGCCACTGGATTCAAGCAAGCCGGGCTGAAGAAGGCTGGAATGCCAGAAACCGGTCCTCGGAAGCTTGTTTCCGGTCCAGGGAAGACATGGCTTGGCAGTTCGGGCTGCACTGTTCCCATGAGGCACAGGGTCAGACTGATTTTCATATAGCCATGTCTGAACTGGGGTGGCAGAGTGGGCTAAAGAACGGTGATGGATTAAACCCAGATCTCTTGACTGGGTGTGTGTGTCTGATTGATTCAGAGGCTCCGTCCATCACCAACCCCTTTTGTACCGCTTTTGGCAGCCATTAGTGTGGCAGGGTATACTCAGACGTGAGTCCCTTGCTTACTTTGCCACTGGATTCCAGCAAGCCGGGCTGAAGAAGGCTGGAATGCCAGAAACCGGTCCTCAGAAGCTTGTTTCCGGTCCAGGGAAGACATGGCTTAGCAGTTCGGGCTGCACTGTTCCCACGAGGCACAGGGTCAGACTGATTTGCATATAGCCATGTCTGAACTGGGGTGGCAGAGTGGGCTAAAGAACGGTGATGGATTAACCCCAGATCTCTTGACTGGGTGTGTGTGTCTGATTGATTCAGTGGCTCCGTCCATCACCATCCCCTTTTGTACCACTTTTGGCCACCATAAGTGTGGTAGAGTATACTCAGACGTGAGTCCATTGCTCACTTTGCCACTGGATTCAAGCAAGCCGGGCTGAAGAAGGCTGGAATGCCAGAAACCGGTCCTCGGAAGCTTGTTTCCGGTCCAGGGAAGACATGGTTTGGCAGTTCGGGCTGCACTGTTTCCATGAGGCACAGGGTCAGACTGATTTGCATATAGCCATGTCTGAACTGGGGTGGCAGAGTGGGCTAAAGAACGGTGATGGATTAAACCCAGATCTCTTGACTGGGTGTGTGCGTCTGATTGATTCAGAGGCTCAGTCCATCACCAACCCCTTTTGTACTGCTTTTGGCCGCCATAAGTGTGGCAGGGTATACTCAGATGTGAGTCCCTTGCTCACTTTGCCACTAGATTCAAGCAAGCCGGGCTGAAGAAGGCTGGAATGTCAGAAACCGGTCCTCGGAAGCTTGTTTCCGGTCCAGGGAAGACATGGCTTGGCAGTTCGGGCTGCACTGTTCCCATGAGGCACAGGGTCAGACTGATTTGCATATTGCCATGTCTGAACTGGGGTGGCAGAGTGGGCGAAAGAACGGTGATGGATTAAACCCAGATCTCTTGACTGGGTGTGTGTGTCTGATTGATTCAGAGGCTCCGTCCATCACCAACCCCTTTTGTACCGCTTTTGGCCGCCATAAGTGTGGCAGGGTATACTCAGACGTGAGTCCCTTGCTCACTTTGCCACTGGATTCAAGCAAGCTGGGCTGAAGAAGGCTGGAATGCCAGAAACCGGTCCTCGGAATCTTGTTTCCGGTCCAGGGAAGACATGGCTTGGCAGTTCGGGCTGCACTGTTCCCATGAGGCACAGGGTCAGACTGATTTGCATATAGCCATGTCTGAACTGGGGTGGCAGAGTGGGCTAAGGAACGGTGATGGATTAAACCCAGATCTCTTGACTAGGCGTGTGTGTCTGATTGATTCAGAGGCTCCGTCCATCACCAACCCCTTTTGTACCGCTTTTGGCCGCCATAAGTGTGGCAGGGTATACTCAGAAGTGAGTCCCTTGCTCACTTTGCCACTGGATTCAAGCAAGCCGGGCTGAAGAAGGCTGGAATGCCAGAAACCGGTCCTCGGAAGCTTGTTTCCGGTCCAGGGAAGACATGGCTTGGCAGTTTGGGCTGCACTGTTCCCATGAGGCACAGGGTCAGACTGATTTGCATATAGCCATGTCTGAACTGGGGTGGCAGAGTGGGCTAAAGAACCATGATGGATTAAACCCAGATCTCTTGACTGGGTGTGTGTGTCTGACTGATTCAGAGGCTCCGTCCATCACCAACCCCTTTTTTACTGCTTTTGGCCGCCATATGTGTGGCAGGGTATACTCAGATGTGAGTCCCTTGCTCACTTTGCCACTGGATTCAAGCAAGCCGGGCTGAAGAAGGCTGGAATACCAGAAACCGGTCCTCGGAAGCTTGTTTCTGGTCCAAGGAAGACATGGCTTGGCAGTTCGGGCTGCACTGTTCCCATGAGGCACAGGGTCAGACTGATTTGCATATAGCCATGTCTGAACTGGGGTGGCAGAGTGGGCTAAAGAACGGTGATGGATTAAACCCAGATCTCTTGACTGGGTGTGTGTGTCTGATTGATTCAGAGGCTCCGTCCATCACCAACCCCTTTTGTACCGCTTTTGGCCGCCATAAGTGTGGCAGGGTATACTCAGACGTGAGTCCCTTGCTCACTTTGCCACTGGATTCAAGCAAGCCGGGCTGAAGAAGGCTGGAATGCCAGAAACCGGTCCTCGGAAGCTTGTTTCCGGTCCAGCGAAGACATGGCTTGGCAGTTCGGGCTGCACTGTTCCCATGAGGCACAGGGTCAGACTGATTTGCATATAGCCATATCTGAACTGGGGTGGCAGAGTGGGCTAAAGAACGGTGATAGATTAAACCCAGATCTCTTGACTGGGTGTGTGTGTCTGATTGATTCAGAGGCTCCGTCCATCACCAACCCCTTTTGTACCGCTTTTGGCCGCCATAAGTGTGGCAGGGTATACTCAGACGTGAGTCCCTTGCTCACTTTGCCACCGGATTCAAGCAAGCCGGGCTGAAGAAGGCTGGAATGCCAGAAACCAGTCCTCGGAATCTAGTTTCCGGTCCAGGGAAGACATGGCTTGGCAGTTCGGGTTGCACTGTTCCCATGAGGCACAGGGTCAGACTGATTTGCATATAGCCATGTCTGAACTGGGGTGGCAGAGTGGGCTAAAGAACGGTGATGGATTAAACCTAGATCTCTTGACTGGGTGTGTGTGTCTGATTGATTCAGAGGCTCTGTCCATCACCAACCCTTTTTGTACCGCTTTTGGCCGCCATAAGTGTGGCAGGGTATACTCAGACGTGAGTCCCTTGCTCACTTTGCCACTGGATTCAAGCAAGCCGGGCTGAAGAAGGCTGGAATGCCAGAAACCGGTCCTCGGAAGCTTGTTTCCGGTCCAGGGAAGACATGGCTTGGCAGTTTGGGCTGCACTGTTTCCATGAGGCACAGGGTCAGACTGATTTGCATATAGCCATGTCTGAACTGGGGTGGCAGAGTGGGCTAAAGAACGGTGATGGATTAAACCCAGATCTCTTTACTGGGTGTGTGTGTCTGATTGATTCAGAGGCTCCGTCCATCACCAACCCCTTTTCTACTGCATTTGGCCGCCATAAGTGTGGCAGGGTATACTCAGACGTGAGTCCCTTGCTCACTTTGCCACTGGATTCAAGCAAGCCGGGCTGAAGAAGGCTGGAATGCCAGAAACCGGTCCTCGGAACCTTGTTTCCGGTCCAGGGAAGACATGGCTTGGCAGTTCGGGCTGCACTGTTCCCATGAGGCACAGGGTCGGACTGATTTGCATATAGCCATGTCTGAACTGGGGTGGAAGAGTGGGCTAAAGAACGTGATGGATTAAACCCAGATCTCTTGACTGGGTGTGTGTGTCTGATTGATTCAGAGGCTCCAACCATCACCAACCCCTTTTGTACCGCTTTTGGCCACCATAAGTGTGGCAGGGTATACGCAGACATGAGTCCCTTGCTCACTTTGCCACTGGATTCAAGCAAGCTGGGCTGAAGAAGGCTGGAATGCCAGAAACCGGTCCTCGGAAGCTTGTTTCCGGTCCAGGGAAGACATGGCTTGGCAGTTCGGGCTGCACTGTTCCCATGAGGCACAGGGTCAGACTGATTTGCATATAGCCATGTCTGAACTGGGGTGGCAGAGTGGGCTAAAGAACGGTGATGGATTAAACCCAGATCTCTTGACTGGGTGTGTGTGTCTGATTGATTCAGAGGCTCCGTCCATCACCAACCCCCTTTGTACCGCTTTTGGCCGCCATAAGTGTGGCAGGGTATACTCAGACGTGAGTCCCTTGCTCACTTTGCTACTGGATTCAAGCAAGCCGGGCTGAAGAAGGCTGGAATGCCAGAAACCGGTCCTCGGAAGCTTGTTTCCGGTCCAGGGAAGACATGGCTTGGCAGTTCGGGCTGCACTGTTCCCATGAGGCACAGGGTCAGACTGATTTGCATATAGCCATGTCTGAACTGGGGTGGCAGAGTGGGCTAAAGAACGGTGATGGATTAAACCCAGATCTCTTGACTGGGTGTGTGTGTCTGATTGATTCAGAGGCTCCGACCATCACCAACCCCTTTTGTACCGCTTTTGGCCGCCATAAGTGTGGCAGGGTATACTCAGACGTGAGTCCCTTGCTCACTTTGCCACTGGATTCAAGCAAGCCGGGCTGAAGAAGGCTGGAATGCCAGAAATCGGTCCTCGGAATCTTGTTTCCGGTCCAGGGAAGACATGGCTTGGCAGTTCGGGCTGCACTGTTCCCATGAGGCACACGGTCAGACTGATTTGCATATAGCCATGTCTGAACTGGGGTGGCAGAGTGGGCTAAAGAACGGTGATGGATTAAACCCAGATCTCTTGACTGGGTGTGTGTGTCTGATTGATTCAGAGGCTCCGTCCATCACCAACCCCTTTTGTACCGCTTTTGGCCGCCATAAGTGTGGCAGGGTATACACAGACGTGAGTCCCTTGCTCACTTTGCCACTGGATTCAAGCAAGCCGGGTTGAAGAAGTCTGGAATGCCAGAAACCGGTCCTCGGAATCTTGTTTCCGGTCCAGGGAAGACATGGCTTGGCAGTTCGGGCTGCACTGTTCCCATGAGGCACAGGGTCAGACTGATTTGCATATAGCCATGTCTGAACTGGGGTGGCAGAGTGGGCTAAAGAATGGTGATGGATTAAACCCAGATCTCTTGACTGGGTGTGTTTGTCTGATTGATTCAGAGGCTCCGTCCATCACCAACCCCTTTTGTACTGCTTTTGGCCGCCATAAGTGTGGCAGGGTATACTCAGATGTGAGTCCCTTGCTCACTTTGCCACTGGATTCAAGCAAGCCGGGCTGAAGAAGGCTGGAATGCCAGAAACCGGTCCTCGGAAGCTTGTTTCCGGTCCAGGGAAGACATGGCTTGGCAGTTCGGGCTGCACTGTTCCCATGAGGCACAGGGTCAGACTGATTTGCATATAGCAATGTCTGAACTGGGGTGGCAGAGTGGGCTAAAGAACGGTGATGGATTAAACCCAGATCTCTTGACTGGGTGTGTGTGTCTGATTGATTCAGAGGCTCCATCCATCACCAACCCCTTTTGTACCGCTTTTGGCCGCCATAAGTGTGGCAGGGTATACTCAGACGTGAGTCCCTTGCTCACTTTGCCACTGGATTCAAGCAAGCCAGGCTGAAGAAGGCTGGAATGCCAGAAACCGGTCCTCGGAAGCTTGTTTCGGGTCCAGGGAAGACATGGCTTGGCAGTTCGGGCTGCACTGTTCCCATGAGGCACAGGGCCAGACTGATTTGCATATAGCCATGTCTGAACTGGGGTGGCAGAGTGGGCTAAAGAACGGTGATGGATTAAACCCAGATCTCTTGACTGGGTGTGTGTGTCTGATTGATTCAGAGGCTCCGTCCATCACCAACCCCTTTTGTACCGCTTTTGGCCGCCATAAGTGTGGCAGGGTATACTCAGACGTGAGTCCCTTGCTCACTTTGCCACTGGATTCGAGCAAGCTGGGCTGAAGAAGGCTGGAATGCCAGAAACCGGTCCTCGGAAGCTTGTTTCCGGTCCAGGGAAGACATGGCTTGGCAGTTCGGGCTGCACTGTTCCCATGAGGCACAGGGTCAGACTGATTTGCATATAGCCATGTCTGAACTGGGGTGGCAGAGTGGGCTAAAGAACGGTGATGGATTAAACCCAGATCTCTTGACTGGGTGTGTGTGTCTGATTGATTCAGAGGCTCCGTCCATCACTAACCCCTTTTGTAGCGCTATTGGCCGCCATAAGTGTGGCAGGGTATACTCAGATGTGAGTCCCTTGCTCACTTTGTCACTGGATTCAAGCAAGCCGGGCTGAAGAAGGCTGGAATGCCAGAAACCGGTCCTCGGAATCTAGTTTCCGGTCCAGGGAAGACATGGCTTGGCAGTTCGGGCTGCACTGTTCCCATGAGGCACAGGGTCAGACTGATTTGCATATAGCCATGTCTGAACTGGGGTGGCAGATTGGGCTAAAGAACGGTGATGGATTAAACCTAGATCTCTTGACTGGGTGTGTGTGTCTGATTGATTCAGAGGCTCCGTCCATCACCAACCCCTTTTGTACCGCTTTTGGCCGTCATAAGTGTGGCAGGGTATACTCAGACGTGAGTCCCTTGCTCACTTTGCCACTGGATTCAAGCAAGCCGGGCTGAAGAAGGCTGGAATGCCAGAAACCGGTCCTCAGAAGCTTGTTTCCGGTCCAGGGAAGACAGAGCTTGGCAGTTTGGGCTGCACTGTTTCCATGAGGCACAGGGTCAGACTGATTTGCATATAGCCATGTCTGAACTGGGGTGGCAGAGTGGGCTAAAGAACGGTGATGGATTAAACCCAGATCTCTTGACTGGGTGTGTTTGTCTGATTGATTCAGAGGCTCCGTCCATCACCAACCCCTTTTGTACTGCTTTTGGCCGCCATAAGTGTGGCAGGGTATACTCAGATGTGAGTCCCTTGCTCACTTTGCCACTGGATTCAAGCAAGCCGGGCTGAAGAAGGCTGGAATGCCAGAAACCGGTCCTCGGAAGCTTGTTTCCGGTCCAGGGAAGACATGGCTTGGCAGTTCAGGCTGCACTGTTCCCATGAGGCACAGGGTCAGACTGATTTGCATATAGCCATGTCTGAACTGGGGTGGCAGAGTGGGCTAAAGAACGGTGATGGATTAAACCCAGATCTCTTGACTGGGTGTGTGTGTCTGATTGATTCAGAGGCTCCATCCATCACCAACCCCTCTTGTACCGCTTTTGGCCGCCATAAGTGTGGCAGGGTATACTCAGACATGAGTCCCTTGCTCACTTTGTCACTGGATTCAAGCAAGCCGGGCTGAAGAAGGCTGGAATGCCAGAAACCGGTCCTCGGAAGCTTGTTTCCGGTCCAGGGAAGACATGGCTTGGCAGTTCGGGCTGCACTGTTCCCATGAGGCACAGGGTCAGACTGATTTGCATATAGCCATGTCTGAACTGGGGTGGCAGAGTGGGCTAAAGAACGGTGATGGATTAAACCCAGATCTCTTGACTGGGTGTGTGTGTTTGATTGATTCAGAGGCTCCGTCCATCACCAACCCCTTTTGTACCGCTTTTGGCCGCCATAAGTGTGGCAGGGTATACTCAGACGTGAGTCCCTTGCTCACTTTGCCACTGGATTCGAGCAAGCTGGGCTGAAGAAGGCTGGAATGCCAGAAACCGGTCCTCGGAAGCTTGTTTCAGGTCCAGGGAAGACATGGCTTGGCAGTTCGGGCTGCACTGTTCCCATGGGGCACAGGGTCAGACTGATTTGCATATAGCCATGTCTGAACTGGGGTGGCAGAGTGGGCTAAAGAACGGTGATGGATTAAACCCAGATCTCTTGACTGGGTGTGTGTGTCTGATTGATTCAGAGGCTCCGTCCATCACCAACCCCTTTTGTAGCGCTATTGGCCGCCATAAGTGTGGCAGGGTATACTCAGATGTGAGTCCCTTGCTCACTTTGCCACTGGATTCAAGCAAGCCGGGCTGAAGAAGGCTGGAATGCCAGAAACCGGTCCTCGGAATCTAGTTTCCGGTCCAGGGAAGACATGGCTTGGCAGTTCGGGCTGCACTGTTCCCATGAGGCACAGGGTCAGACTGATTTGCATATAGCCATGTCTGAACTGGGGTGGCAGATTGGGCTAAAGAACGGTGATGGATTAAACCTAGATCTCTTGACTGGGTGTGTGTGTCTGATTGATTCAGAGGCTCCGTCCATCACCAACCCCTTTTGTACCGCTTTTGGCCGTCATAAGTGTGGCAGGGTATACTCAGACGTGCGTCCCTTGCTCACTTTGCCACTGGATTCAAGCAAGCCGGGCTGAAGAAGGCTGGAATGCCAGAAACCGGTCCTCAGAAGCTTGTTTCCGGTCCAGGGAAGACAGAGCTTGGCAGTTTGGGCTGCACTGTTTCCATGAGGCACAGGGTCAGACTGATTTGCATATAGCCATGTCTGAACTGGGGTGGCAGAGTGGGCTAAAGAACGGTGATGGATTAAACCCAGATCTCTTGACTGGGTGTGTTTGTCTGATTGATTCAGAGGCTCCGTCCATCACCAACCCCTTTTGTACTGCTTTTGGCCGCCATAAGTGTGGCAGGGTATACTCAGATGTGAGTCCCTTGCTCACTTTGCCACTGGATTCAAGCAAGCCGGGCTGAAGAAGGCTGGAATGCCAGAAACCGGTCCTCGGAAGCTTGTTTCCGGTCCAGGGAAGACATGGCTTGGCAGTTCAGGCTGCACTGTTCCCATGAGGCACAGGGTCAGACTGATTTGCATATAGCCATGTCTGAACTGGGGTGGCAGAGTGGGCTAAAGAACGGTGATGGATTAAACCCAGATCTCTTGACTGGGTGTGTGTGTCTGATTGATTCAGAGGCTCCATCCATCACCAACCCCTCTTGTACCGCTTTTGGCCGCCATAAGTGTGGCAGGGTATACTCAGACATGAGTCCCTTGCTCACTTTGTCACTGGATTCAAGCAAGCCGGGCTGAAGAAGGCTGGAATGCCAGAAACCGGTCCTCGGAAGCTTGTTTCCGGTCCAGGGAAGACATGGCTTGGCAGTTCGGGCTGCACTGTTCCCATGAGGCACAGGGTCAGACTGATTTGCATATAGCCATGTCTGAACTGGGGTGGCAGAGTGGGCTAAAGAACGGTGATGGATTAAACCCAGATCTCTTGACTGGGTGTGTGTGTTTGATTGATTCAGAGGCTCCGTCCATCACCAACCCCTTTTGTACCGCTTTTGGCCGCCATAAGTGTGGCAGGGTATACTCAGACGTGAGTCCCTTGCTCACTTTGCCACTGGATTCGAGCAAGCTGGGCTGAAGAAGGCTGGAATGCCAGAAACCGGTCCTCGGAAGCTTGTTTCAGGTCCAGGGAAGACATGGCTTGGCAGTTCGGGCTGCACTGTTCCCATGAGGCACAGGGTCAGACTGATTTGCATATAGCCATGTCTGAACTGGGGTGGCAGAGTGGGCTAAAGAACGGTGATGGATTAAACCCAGATCTCTTGACTGGGTGTGTGTGTCTGATTGATTCAGAGGCTCCGTCCATCACCAACCCCTTTTGTAGCGCTATTGGCCGCCATAAGTGTGGCAGGGTATACTCAGATGTGAGTCCCTTGCTCACTTTGCCACTGGATTCAAGCAAGCCGGGCTGAAGAAGGCTGGAATGCCAGAAACCGGTCCTCGGAATCTAGTTTCCGGTCCAGGGAAGACATGGCTTGGCAGTTCGGGCTGCACTGTTCCCATGAGGCACAGGGTCAGACTGATTTGCATATAGCCATGTCTGAACTGGGGTGGCAGATTGGGCTAAAGAACGGTGATGGATTAAACCTAGATCTCTTGACTGGGTGTGTGTGTCTGATTGATTCAGAGGCTCCGTCCATCACCAACCCCTTTTGTACCGCTTTTGGCCGTCATAAGTGTGGCAGGGTATACTCAGACGTGAGTCCCTTGCTCACTTTGCCACTGGATTCAAGCAAGCCGGGCTGAAGAAGGCTGGAATGCCAGAAACCGGTCCTCAGAAGCTTGTTTCCGGTCCAGGGAAGACAGAGCTTGGCAGTTTGGGCTGCACTGTTTCCATGAGGCACAGGGTCAGACTGATTTGCATATAGCCATGTCTGAACTGGGGTGGCAGAGTGGGCTAAAGAACGGTGATGGATTAAACCCAGATCTCTTGACTGGGTGTGTTTGTCTGATTGATTCAGAGGCTCCGTCCATCACCAACCCCTTTTGTACTGCTTTTGGCCGCCATAAGTGTGGCAGGGTATACTCAGATGTGAGTCCCTTGCTCACTTTGCCACTGGATTCAAGCAAGCCGGGCTGAAGAAGGCTGGAATGCCAGAAACCGGTCCTCGGAAGCTTGTTTCCGGTCCAGGGAAGACATGGCTTGGCAGTTCAGGCTGCACTGTTCCCATGAGGCACAGGGTCAGACTGATTTGCATATAGCCATGTCTGAACTGGGGTGGCAGAGTGGGCTAAAGAACGGTGATGGATTAAACCCAGATCTCTTGACTGGGTGTGTGTGTCTGATTGATTCAGAGGCTCCATCCATCACCAACCCCTCTTGTACCGCTTTTGGCCGCCATAAGTGTGGCAGGGTATACTCAGACATGAGTCCCTTGCTCACTTTGCCACTGGATTCAAGCAAGCCGGGCTGAAGAAGGCTGGAATGCCAGAAACCGGTCCTCGGAAGCTTGTTTCCGGTCCAGGGAAGACATGGCTTGGCAGTTCGGGCTGCACTGTTCCCATGAGGCACAGGGTCAGACTGATTTGCATATAGCCATGTCTGAACTGGGGTGGCAGATTGGGCTAAAGAACGGTGATGGATTAAACCTAGATCTCTTGACTGGGTGTGTGTGTCTGATTGATTCAGAGGCTCCATCCATCACCAACCCCTCTTGTACCGCTTTTGGCCGCCATAAGTGTGGCAGGGTATACTCAGACATGAGTCCCTTGCTCACTTTGTCACTGGATTCAAGCAAGCCGGGCTGAAGAAGGCTGGAATGCCAGAAACCGGTCCTCGGAAGCTTGTTTCCGGTCCAGGGAAGACATGGCTTGGCAGTTCGGGCTGCACTGTTCCCATGAGGCACAGGGTCAGACTGATTTGCATATAGCCATGTCTGAACTGGGGTGGCAGAGTGGGCTAAAGAACGGTGATGGATTAAACCCAGATCTCTTGACTGGGTGTGTGTGTTTGATTGATTCAGAGGCTCCGTCCATCACCAACCCCTTTTGTACCGCTTTTGGCCGCCATAAGTGTGGCAGGGTATACTCAGACGTGAGTCCCTTGCTCACTTTGCCACTGGATTCGAGCAAGCTGGGCTGAAGAAGGCTGGAATGCCAGAAACCGGTCCTCGGAAGCTTGTTTCAGGTCCAGGGAAGACATGGCTTGGCAGTTCGGGCTGCACTGTTCCCATGAGGCACAGGGTCAGACTGATTTGCATATAGCCATGTCTGAACTGGGGTGGCAGAGTGGGCTAAAGAACGGTGATGGATTAAACCCAGATCTCTTGACTGGGTGTGTGTGTCTGATTGATTCAGAGGCTCCGTCCATCACCAACCCCTTTTGTAGCGCTATTGGCCGCCATAAGTGTGGCAGGGTATACTCAGATGTGAGTCCCTTGCTCACTTTGCCACTGGATTCAAGCAAGCCGGGCTGAAGAAGGCTGGAATGCCAGAAACCGGTCCTCGGAATCTAGTTTCCGGTCCAGGGAAGACATGGCTTGGCAGTTCGGGCTGCACTGTTCCCATGAGGCACAGGGTCAGACTGATTTGCATATAGCCATGTCTGAACTGGGGTGGCAGATTGGGCTAAAGAACGGTGATGGATTAAACCTAGATCTCTTGACTGGGTGTGTGTGTCTGATTGATTCAGAGGCTCCGTCCATCACCAACCCCTTTTGTACCGCTTTTGGCCGTCATAAGTGTGGCAGGGTATACTCAGACGTGAGTCCCTTGCTCACTTTGCCACTGGATTCAAGCAAGCCGGGCTGAAGAAGGCTGGAATGCCAGAAACCGGTCCTCAGAAGCTTGTTTCCGGTCCAGGGAAGACAGAGCTTGGCAGTTTGGGCTGCACTGTTTCCATGAGGCACAGGGTCAGACTGATTTGCATATAGCCATGTCTGAACTGGGGTGGCAGAGTGGGCTAAAGAACGGTGATGGATTAAACCCAGATCTCTTGACTGGGTGTGTGTGTCTGATTGATTCAGAGGCTCCGTCCATCACCAACCCCTTTTGTAGCGCTATTGGCCGCCATAAGTGTGGCAGGGTATACTCAGATGTGAGTCCCTTGCTCACTTTGCCACTGGATTCAAGCAAGCCGGGCTGAAGAAGGCTGGAATGCCAGAAACCGGTCCTCAGAAGCTTGTTTCCGGTCCAGGGAAGACAGAGCTTGGCAGTTTGGGCTGCACTGTTTCCATGAGGCACAGGGTCAGACTGATTTGCATATAGCCATGTCTGAACTGGGGTGGCAGAGTGGGCTAAAGAACGGTGATGGATTAAACCCAGATCTCTTGACTGGGTGTGTTTGTCTGATTGATTCAGAGGCTCCGTCCATCACCAACCCCTTTTGTACTGCTTTTGGCCGCCATAAGTGTGGCAGGGTATACTCAGATGTGAGTCCCTTGCTCACTTTGCCACTGGATTCAAGCAAGCCGGGCTGAAGAAGGCTGGAATGCCAGAAACCGGTCCTCGGAAGCTTGTTTCCGGTCCAGGGAAGACATGGCTTGGCAGTTCAGGCTGCACTGTTCCCATGAGGCACAGGGTCAGACTGATTTGCATATAGCCATGTCTGAACTGGGGTGGCAGAGTGGGCTAAAGAACGGTGATGGATTAAACCCAGATCTCTTGACTGGGTGTGTGTGTCTGATTGATTCAGAGGCTCCATCCATCACCAACCCCTCTTGTACCGCTTTTGGCCGCCATAAGTGTGGCAGGGTATACTCAGACATGAGTCCCTTGCTCACTTTGCCACTGGATTCAAGCAAGCCGGGCTGAAGAAGGCTGGAATGCCAGAAACCGGTCCTCGGAAGCTTGTTTCCGGTCCAGGGAAGACATGGCTTGGCAGTTCGGGCTGCACTGTTCCCATGAGGCACAGGGTCAGACTGATTTGCATATAGCCATGTCTGAACTGGGGTGGCAGAGTGGGCTAAAGAACGGTGATGGATTAAACCCAGATCTCTTGACTGGGTGTGTGTGTTTGATTGATTCAGAGGCTCCGTCCATCACCAACCCCTTTTGTACCGCTTTTGGCCGCCATAAGTGTGGCAGGGTATACTCAGACGTGAGTCCCTTGCTCACTTTGCCACTGGATTCGAGCAAGCTGGGCTGAAGAAGGCTTGAATGCCAGAAACCGGTCCTCGGAAGCTTGTTTCCGGTCCAGGGAAGACATGGCTTGGCAGTTCGGGCTGCACTGTTCCCATGAGGCACAGGGTCAGACTGATTTGCATATAGCCATGTCTGAACTGGGGTGGCAGAGTGGGCTAAAGAACGGTGATGGATTAAACCCAGATCTCTTGACTGGGTGTGTGTGTCTGATTGATTCAGAGGCTCCGTCCATCACCAACCCCATTTGTACCGCTTTTGGCCGCCATAAGTGTGGCAGGGTATATTCAGACGTGAGTCCCTTGCTCACTTTGCCACTGGATTCAAGCAAGCCGGGCTGAAGAAGGCTGGAATGCCAGAAATCGGTCCTCGGAATCTTGTTTCCGGTCCAGGGAAGACATGGCTTGGCAGTTCGGGCTGCACTGTTCCCATGAGGCACAGGGTCAGACTGATTTGCATATAGCCATGTCTGAACTGGGGTGGCAGAGTGGGCTAAAGAACGGTGATGGATTAAACCTAGATCTCTTGACTGGGTGTGTGTGTCTGATTGATTCAGAGGCTCCGTCCATCACCAACTCCTTTTGTACCGCTTTTGGCCACCATAAGTGTGGCAGGGTATACTCAGACGTGAGTCCCTTGCTCACTTTGCCACTGGATTCGAGCAAGCTGGGCTGAAGAAGGCTGGAATGCCAGAAACCGGTCCTCGGAAGCTTGTTTCAGGTCCAGGGAAGACATGGCTTGGCAGTTCGGGCTGCACTGTTCCCATGGGGCACAGGGTCAGACTGATTTGCATATAGCCATGTCTGAACTGGGGTGGCAGAGTGGGCTAAAGAACGGTGATGGATTAAACCCAGATCTCTTGACTGGGTGTGTGTGTCTGATTGATTCAGAGGCTCCGTCCATCACCAACCCCTTTTGTAGCGCTATTGGCCGCCATAAGTGTGGCAGGGTATACTCAGATGTGAGTCCCTTGCTCACTTTGCCACTGGATTCAAGCAAGCCGGGCTGAAGAAGGCTGGAATGCCAGAAACCGGTCCTCGGAATCTAGTTTCCGGTCCAGGGAAGACATGGCTTGGCAGTTCGGGCTGCACTGTTCCCATGAGGCACAGGGTCAGACTGATTTGCATATAGCCATGTCTGAACTGGGGTGGCAGATTGGGCTAAAGAACGGTGATGGATTAAACCTAGATCTCTTGACTGGGTGTGTGTGTCTGATTGATTCAGAGGCTCCGTCCATCACCAACCCCTTTTGTACCGCTTTTGGCCGTCATAAGTGTGGCAGGGTATACTCAGACGTGAGTCCCTTGCTCACTTTGCCACTGGATTCAAGCAAGCCGGGCTGAAGAAGGCTGGAATGCCAGAAACCGGTCCTCAGAAGCTTGTTTCCGGTCCAGGGAAGACAGAGCTTGGCAGTTTGGGCTGCACTGTTTCCATGAGGCACAGGGTCAGACTGATTTGCATATAGCCATGTCTGAACTGGGGTGGCAGAGTGGGCTAAAGAACGGTGATGGATTAAACCCAGATCTCTTGACTGGGTGTGTTTGTCTGATTGATTCAGAGGCTCCGTCCATCACCAACCCCTTTTGTACTGCTTTTGGCCGCCATAAGTGTGGCAGGGTATACTCAGATGTGAGTCCCTTGCTCACTTTGCCACTGGATTCAAGCAAGCCGGGCTGAAGAAGGCTGGAATGCCAGAAACCGGTCCTCGGAAGCTTGTTTCCGGTCCAGGGAAGACATGGCTTGGCAGTTCAGGCTGCACTGTTCCCATGAGGCACAGGGTCAGACTGATTTGCATATAGCCATGTCTGAACTGGGGTGGCAGAGTGGGCTAAAGAACGGTGATGGATTAAACCCAGATCTCTTGACTGGGTATGTGTGTCTGATTGATTCAGAGGCTCCATCCATCACCAACCCCTCTTGTACCGCTTTTGGCCGCCATAAGTGTGGCAGGGTATACTCAGACATGAGTCCCTTGCTCACTTTGTCACTGGATTCAAGCAAGCCGGGCTGAAGAAGGCTGGAATGCCAGAAACCGGTCCTCGGAAGCTTGTTTCCGGTCCAGGGAAGACATGGCTTGGCAGTTCGGGCTGCACTGTTCCCATGAGGCACAGGGTCAGACTGATTTGCATATAGCCATGTCTGAACTGGGGTGGCAGAGTGGGCTAAAGAACGGTGATGGATTAAACCCAGATCTCTTGACTGGGTGTGTGTGTTTGATTGATTCAGAGGCTCCGTCCATCACCAACCCCTTTTGTACCGCTTTTGGCCGCCATAAGTGTGGCAGGGTATACTCAGACGTGAGTCCCTTGCTCACTTTGCCACTGGATTCGAGCAAGCTGGGCTGAAGAAGGCTGGAATGCCAGAAACCGGTCCTCGGAAGCTTGTTTCAGGTCCAGGGAAGACATGGCTTGGCAGTTCGGGCTGCACTGTTCCCATGAGGCACAGGGTCAGACTGATTTGCATATAGCCATGTCTGAACTGGGGTGGCAGAGTGGGCTAAAGAACGGTGATGGATTAAACCCAGATCTCTTGACTGGGTGTGTGTGTCTGATTGATTCAGAGGCTCCGTCCATCACCAACCCCTTTTGTAGCGCTATTGGCCGCCATAAGTGTGGCAGGGTATACTCAGATGTGAGTCCCTTGCTCACTTTGCCACTGGATTCAAGCAAGCCGAGCTGAAGAAGGCTGGAATGCCAGAAACCGGTCCTCGGAATCTAGTTTCCGGTCCAGGGAAGACATGGCTTGGCAGTTCGGGCTGCACTGTTCCCATGAGGCACAGGGTCAGACTGATTTGCATATAGCCATGTCTGAACTGGGGTGGCAGATTGGGCTAAAGAACGGTGATGGATTAAACCTAGATCTCTTGACTGGGTGTGTGTGTCTGATTGATTCAGAGGCTCCGTCCATCACCAACCCCTTTTGTACCGCTTTTGGCCGTCATAAGTGTGGCAGGGTATACTCAGACGTGAGTCCCTTGCTCACTTTGCCACTGGATTCAAGCAAGCCGGGCTGAAGAAGGCTGGAATGCCAGAAACCGGTCCTCAGAAGCTTGTTTCCGGTCCAGGGAAGACAGAGCTTGGCAGTTTGGGCTGCACTGTTTCCATGAGGCACAGGGTCAGACTGATTTGCATATAGCCATGTCTGAACTGGGGTGGCAGAGTGGGCTAAAGAACGGTGATGGATTAAACCCAGATCTCTTGACTGGGTGTGTTTGTCTGATTGATTCAGAGGCTCCGTCCATCACCAACCCCTTTTGTACTGCTTTTGGCCGCCATAAGTGTGGCAGGGTATACTCAGATGTGAGTCCCTTGCTCACTTTGCCACTGGATTCAAGCAAGCCGGGCTGAAGAAGGCTGGAATGCCAGAAACCGGTCCTCGGAAGCTTGTTTCCGGTCCAGGGAAGACATGGCTTGGCAGTTCAGGCTGCACTGTTCCCATGAGGCACAGGGTCAGACTGATTTGCATATAGCCATGTCTGAACTGGGGTGGCAGAGTGGGCTAAAGAACGGTGATGGATTAAACCCAGATCTCTTGACTGGGTGTGTGTGTCTGATTGATTCAGAGGCTCCATCCATCACCAACCCCTCTTGTACCGCTTTTGGCCGCCATAAGTGTGGCAGGGTATACTCAGACATGAGTCCCTTGCTCACTTTGCCACTGGATTCAAGCAAGCCGGGCTGAAGAAGGCTGGAATGCCAGAAACCGGTCCTCGGAAGCTTGTTTCCGGTCCAGGGAAGACATGGCTTTGCAGTTCGGGCTGCACTGTTCCCATGAGGCACAGGGTCAGACTGATTTGCATATAGCCATGTCTGAACTGGGGTGGCAGAGTGGGCTAAAGAACGGTGATGGATTAAACCCAGATCTCTTGACTGGGTGTGTGTGTTTGATTGATTCAGAGGCTCCGTCCATCACCAACCCCTTTTGTACCGCTTTTGGCCGCCATAAGTGTGGCAGGGTATACTCAGACGTGAGTCCCTTGCTCACTTTGCCACTGGATTCGAGCAAGCTGGGCTGAAGAAGGCTTGAATGCCAGAAACCGGTCCTCGGAAGCTTGTTTCCGGTCCAGGGAAGACATGGCTTGGCAGTTCGGGCTGCACTGTTCCCATGAGGCACAGGGTCAGACTGATTTGCATATAGCCATGTCTGAACTGGGGTGGCAGAGTGGGCTAAAGAACGGTGATGGATTAAACCCAGATCTCTTGACTGGGTGTGTGTGTCTGATTGATTCAGAGGCTCCGTCCATCACCAACCCCATTTGTACCGCTTTTGGCCGCCATAAGTGTGGCAGGGTATATTCAGACGTGAGTCCCTTGCTCACTTTGCCACTGGATTCAAGCAAGCCGGGCTGAAGAAGGCTGGAATGCCAGAAATCGGTCCTCGGAATCTTGTTTCCGGTCCAGGGAAGACATGGCTTGGCAGTTCGGGCTGCACTGTTCCCATGAGGCACAGGGTCAGACTGATTTGCATATAGCCATGTCTGAACTGGGGTGGCAGAGTGGGCTAAAGAACGGTGATGGATTAAACCTAGATCTCTTGACTGGGTGTGTGTGTCTGATTGATTCAGAGGCTCCGTCCATCACCAACTCCTTTTGTACCGCTTTTGGCCACCATAAGTGTGGCAGGGTATACTCAGACGTGAGTCCCTTGCTCACTTTGCCACTGGATTCAAGCAAGCCGGGCTGAAGAAGGCTGGAATGCCAGAAACCGGTCCTCGGAAGCTTGTTTCCGGTCCAGGGAAGACATGGCTTGGCAGTTTGGGCTGCACTGTTTCCATGAGGCACAGGGTCAGACTGATTTGCATATAGCCATGTCTGAACTGGGGTGGCAGAGTGGGCTAAAGAACGGTGATGGATTAAACCCAGATCTCTTGACTGGGTGTGTGTGTCTGATTGATTCAGAGGCTCCGTCCATCACCAACCCCTTTTCTAGTGCTTTTGGCCGCCATAAGTGTGGCAGGGTATACTCAGACGTGAGTCCCTTGCTCACTTTGCCACTGGATTCAAGCAAGCCGGGCTGAAGAAGGCTGGAATGCCAGAAACCGGTCCTCGGAACCTTGTTTCCGGTCCAGGGAAGACATGGCTTGGCAGTTCGGGCTGCACTGTTCCCATGAGGCACAGGGTCGGACTGATTTGCATATAGCCATGTCTGAACTGGGGTGGAAGAGTGGGCTAAAGAACGGTGATGGATTAAACCCAGATCTCTTGACTGGGTGTGTGTGTCTGATTGATTCAGAGGCTCCGTCCATCACCAACCCCTTTTGTACCGCTTTTGGCCGCCATAAGTGTGGCAGGGTATACTCAGACGTGAGTCCCTTGCTCACTTTGCCACTGGATTCAAGCAAGCCGGGCTGAAGAAGGCTGGAATGCCAGAAACCGGTCCTCGGAAGCTGGTTTCCGGTCCAGGGAAGACATGGCTTGGCAGTTCGGGCTGCACTGTTCCCATGAGGCACAGGGTCAGACTGATTTGCATATAGCCATGTCTGAACTGGGGTGGCAGAGTGGGCTAAAGAACGGTGATGGATTAAACCCAGATCTCTTGACTGGGTGTGTGTGTCTGATTGATTCAGAGGCTCCGTCCATCACCAACCCCCTTTGTACCGCTTTTGGCCGCCATAAGTGTGGCAGGGTATACTCAGACGTGAGTCCCTTGCTCACTTTGCTACTGGGTTCAAGCAAGCCGAGCTGAAGAAGGCTGGAATGCCAGAAACCGGTCCTCGGAAGCTTGTTTCCGGTCCAGGGAAGACATGGCTTGGCAGTTCGGGCTGCACTGTTCCCATGAGGCACAGGGTCAGACTGATTTGCATATAGCCATGTCTGAACTGGGGTGGCAGAGTGGGCTAAAGAACGGTGATGGATTAAACCCAGATCTCCTGACTGGGTGTGTGTGTCTGATTGATTCAGAGGCTCCGTCCATCACCAACCCCATTTGTACCGCTTTTGGCCGCCATAAGTGTGGAGGGTATACTCAGACGTGAGTCCCTTGCTCACTTTGCAACTGAATTCAAGCAAGCCGGGCTGAAGAAGGCTGGAATGCCAGAAATCGGTCCTCGGAATCTTGTTTCCGGTCCAGGGAAGACATGGCTTGGCAGTTCGGGCTGCACTGTTCCCATGAGGCACAGGGTCAGACTGATTTGCATATAGCCATGTCTGAACTGGGGTGGCAGAGTGGGCTAAAGAACGGTGATGGATTAAACCCAGATCTCTTGACTGGGTGTGTGTGTCTGATTGATTCAGAGGCTCCGTCCATCACCAACCCCTTTTGTACCGCTTTTGGCCGCCATAAGTGTGGCAGGGTATACTCAGACGTGAGTCCCTTGCTCACTTTGCCACTGGATTCAAGCAAGCCGGGTTGAAGAAGGCTGGAATGCCAGAAACCGGTCCTCGGAATCTTGTTTCCGGTCCAGGGAAGACATGGCTTGGCAGTTCGGGCTGCACTGTTCCCATGAGGCACAGGGTCAGACTGATTTGCATATAGCCATGTCTGAACTGGGGTGGCAGAGTGGGCTAAAGAATGGTGATGGATTAAACCCAGATCTCTTGACTGGGTGTGTTTGTCTGATTGATTCAGAGGCTCCGTCCATCACCAACCCCTTTTGTACTGCTTTTGGCCGCCATAAGTGTGGCAATGTATACTCAGATGTGAGTCCCTTGCTCACTTTGCCACTGGATTCAAGCAAGCCGGGCTGAAGAAGGCTGGAATGCCAGAAACCGGTCCTCGGAAGCTTGTTTCCGGTCCAGGGAAGACATGGCTTGGCAGTTCGGGCTGCACTGTTCCCATGAGGCACAGGGTCAGACTGATTTGCATATAGCCATGTCTGAACTGGGGTGGCAGAGTGGGCTAAAGAACGGTGATGGATTAAACCCAGATCTCTTGACTGGGTGTGTGTGTCTGATTGATTCAGAGGCTCCATCCATCACCAACCCCTTTTGTACCGCTTTTGGCCGCCATAAGTGTGGCAGGGTATACTCAGACATGAGTCCCTTGCTCACTTTGCCACTGGATTCAAGCAAGCCGGGCTGAAGAAGGCTGGAATGCCAGAAACCGGTCCTCGGAAGCTTGTTTCCGGTCCAGGGAAGACATGGCTTGGCAGTTCGGGCTGCACTGTTCCCATGAGGCACAGGGCCAGACTGATTTGCATATAGCCATGTCTGAACTGGGGTGGCAGAGTGGGCTAAAGAACGGTGATGGATTAAACCCAGATCTCTTGACTGGGTGTGTGTGTCTGATTGATTCAGAGGCTCCGTCCATCACCAACCCCTTTTGTACCGCTTTTGGCCGCCATAAGTGTGGCAGGGTATACTCAGACGTGAGTCCCTTGCTCACTTTGCCACTGGATTCAAGCAAGCCGGGCTGAAGAAGGCTGGAATGCCAGAAACCGGTGCTCGGAAGCTTGTTTCCGGTCCAGTTAAGACATGGCTTGGCAGTTCAGGCTGCACTGTTCCCATGAGGCACAGGGTCAGACTGATTTGCATATAGCCATGTCTGAACTGGGGTGGCAGAGTGGGCTAAAGAACGGTGATGGATTAAACCCAGATCTCTTGACTGGGTGTGTGTGTCTGATTGATTCAGAGGCTCCGTCCATCACCAACCCCATTTGTACCGCTTTTGGCCGCCATAAGTGTGGCAGGGTATACTCAGACGTGAGTCCCTTGCTCACTTTGCCACTGAATTCAAGCAAGCCGGGCTGAAGAAGGCTGGAATGCCAGAAATCGGTGCTCGGAATCTTGTTTCCGGTCCAGGGAAGACATGGCTTGGCAGTTCGGGCTGCACTGTTCCCATGAGGCACAGGGTCAGACTGATTTGCATATAGCCATGTCTGAACTGGGGTGGCAGAGTGGGCTAAAGAACGGTGATGGATTAAACCCAGATCTCTAGACTGGGTGTGTGTGTCTGATTGATTCAGAGGCTCCGTCCATCACCAACCCCTTTTGTACCGCTTTTGGCCGCCATAAGTGTGGCAGGGTATACTCAGACGTGAGTCCCTTGCTCACTTTGCCACTGGATTCAAGCAAGCCGGGTTGAAGAAGGCTGGAATGCCAGAAACCGGTCCTCGGAATCTTGTTTCCGGTCCAGGGAAGACATGGCTTGGCAGTTCGGGCTGCACTGTTCCCATGAGGCACAGGGTCAGACTGATTTGCATATAGCCATGTCTGAACTGGGGTGGCAGAGTGGGCTAAAGAATGGTGATGGATTAAACCCAGATCTCTTGACTGGGTGTGTTTGTCTGATTGATTCAGAGGCTCCGTCCATCACCAACCCCTTTTGTACTGCTTTTGGCCGCCATAAGTGTGGCAATGTATACTCAGATGTGAGTCCCTTGCTCACTTTGCCACTGGATTCAAGCAAGCCGGGCTGAAGAAGGCTGGAATGCCAGAAACCGGTCCTCGGAAGCTTGTTTCCGGTCCAGGGAAGACATGGCTTGGCAGTTCGGGCTGCACTGTTCCCATGAGGCACAGGGCCAGACTGATTTGCATATAGCCATGTCTGAACTGGGGTGGCAGAGTGGGCTAAAGAACGGTGATGGATTAAACCCAGATCTCTTGACTGGGTGTGTGTGTCTGATTGATTCAGAGGCTCCGTCCATCACCAACCCCTTTTGTACCGCTTTTGGCCGCCATAAGTGTGGCAGGGTATACTCAGACGTGAGTCCCTTGCTCACTTTGCCACTGGATTCAAGCAAGCCGGGCTGAAGAAGGCTGGAATGCCAGAAACCGGTGCTCGGAAGCTTGTTTCCGGTCCAGTTAAGACATGGCTTGGCAGTTCAGGCTGCACTGTTCCCATGAGGCACAGGGTCAGACTGATTTGCATATAGCCATGTCTGAACTGGGGTGGAAGAGTGGGCTAAAGAACGGTGATGGATTAAACCCAGATCTCTTGACTGGTTGTGTGTGTCTGATTGATTCAGAGGCTCCGTCCATCACCAACCCCTTTTGTACCGCTTTTGGCCGCCATAAGTGTGGCAGGGTATACTCAGACGTGAGTCCCTTGCTCACTTTGCCACTGGATTCAAGCAAGCCGGGCTGAAGAAGGCTGGAATGCCAGAAACCGGTCCTCGGAAGCTTGTTTCCGGTCCAGGGAAGAAATGGCTTGGCAGTTCGGGCTGCACTGTTCCCATGAGGCACAGGGTCAGACTGATTTGCATATAGCCATGTCTGAACTGGGGTGGCAGAGTGGGCTAAAGAACGGTGATGGATTAAACCCAGATCTCTTGACTGGGTGTGTGTGTCTGATTGATTCAGAGGCTCCGTCCATCACCAACCCCATTTGTACCGCTTTTGGCCGCCATAAGTGTGGCAGGGTATACTCAGACGTGAGTCCCTTGCTCACTTTGCCACTGAATTCAAGCAAGCCGGGCTGAAGAAGGCTGGAATGCCAGAAATCGGTGCTCGGAATCTTGTTTCCGGTCCAGGGAAGACATGGCTTGGCAGTTCGGGCTGCACTGTTCCCATGAGGCACAGGGTCAGACTGATTTGCATATAGCCATGTCTGAACTGGGGTGGCAGAGTGGGCTAAAGAACGGTGATGGATTAAACCCAGATCTCTAGACTGGGTGTGTGTGTCTGATTGATTCAGAGGCTCCGTCCATCACCAACCCCTTTTGTACCGCTTTTGGCCGCCATAAGTGTGGCAGGGTATACTCAGACGTGAGTCCCTTGCTCACTTTGCCACTGGATTCAAGCAAGCCGGGTTGAAGAAGGCTGGAATGCCAGAAACCGGTCCTCGGAATCTTGTTTCCGGTCCAGGGAAGACATGGCTTGGCAGTTCGGGCTGCACTGTTCCCATGAGGCACAGGGTCAGACTGATTTGCATATAGCCATGTCTGAACTGGGGTGGCAGAGTGGGCTAAAGAATGGTGATGGATTAAACCCAGATCTCTTGACTGGGTGTGTTTGTCTGATTGATTCAGAGGCTCCGTCCATCACCAACCCCTTTTGTACTGCTTTTGGCCGCCATAAGTGTGGCAATGTATACTCAGATGTGAGTCCCTTGCTCACTTTGCCACTGGATTCAAGCAAGCCGGGCTGAAGAAGGCTGGAATGCCAGAAACCGGTCCTCGGAAGCTTGTTTCCGGTCCAGGGAAGACATGGCTTGGCAGTTCGGGCTGCACTGTTCCCATGAGGCACAGGGCCAGACTGATTTGCATATAGCCATGTCTGAACTGGGGTGGCAGAGTGGGCTAAAGAACGGTGATGGATTAAACCCAGATCTCTTGACTGGGTGTGTGTGTCTGATTGATTCAGAGGCTCCGTCCATCACCAACCCCTTTTGTACCGCTTTTGGCCGCCATAAGTGTGGCAGGGTATACTCAGACGTGAGTCCCTTGCTCACTTTGCCACTGGATTCAAGCAAGCCGGGCTGAAGAAGGCTGGAATGCCAGAAACCGGTGCTCGGAAGCTTGTTTCCGGTCCAGTTAAGACATGGCTTGGCAGTTCAGGCTGCACTGTTCCCATGAGGCACAGGGTCAGACTGATTTGCATATAGCCATGTCTGAACTGGGGTGGAAGAGTGGGCTAAAGAACGGTGATGGATTAAACCCAGATCTCTTGACTGGTTGTGTGTGTCTGATTGATTCAGAGGCTCCGTCCATCACCAACCCCTTTTGTACCGCTTTTGGCCGCCATAAGTGTGGCAGGGTATACTCAGACGTGAGTCCCTTGCTCACTTTGCCACTGGATTCAAGCAAGCCGGGCTGAAGAAGGCTGGAATGCCAGAAACCGGTCCTCGGAAGCTTGTTTCCGGTCCAGGGAAGAAATGGCTTGGCAGTTCGGGCTGCACTGTTCCCATGAGGCACAGGGTCAGACTGATTTGTATATAGCCATGTCTGAACTGGGGTGGCAGAGTGGGCTAAAGAACGGTGATGGATTAAACCCAGATCTCTTGACTGGGTGTGTGTGTCTGATTGATTCAGAGGCTCTGTCCATCACCAACCCCTTTTGTTCCGCTTTTGGCCGCCATAAGTGTGGCAGGGTATACTCAGACGTGAGTCCCTTGCTTACTTTGCCACTGGATTCAAGCAAGCCGGGCTGAAGAAGGCTGGAATGCCAGAAATCGGTCCTCAGAATCTTGTTTCCGGTCCAGGGAAGACATGGCTTGGCAGTTCGGGCTGCACTGTTCCCATGAGGCACAGGGTCAGACTGATTTGCATATAGCCATGTCTGAACTCGGGTGGCAGAGTGGGCTAAAGAACGGTGATGGATTAAACCCAGATCTCTTGACTGGGTGTGTGTGTCTGATTGATTCAGAGGCTCTGTCCATCACCAACCCCTTTTGTACCGCTTTTGGCCACCATAAGTGTGGCAGGGTATACTCAGACGTGAGTCCCTTGCTCACTTTGCCACTGGATTCAAGCAAGCCGGGCTGAAGAAGGCTGGAAAGCCAGAAACCGGTCCTCGGAAGCTTGTTTCCGGTCCAGGGAAGACATGGCTTGGCAGTTCGGGCTGCACTGTTCCCATGAGGCACAGGGTCAGACTGATTTGCATATAGCCATGTCTGAACTGGGGTGGCGGAGTGGGATAAAGAACGGTGATGGATTAAACCCAGATCTCTTGACTGGGTGTGTGTGTCTGATTGATTCAGAGGCTCCGTCCATCACCAACCCCTTTTGTACCGTATAAGAGTGGTATGGCAGACCGTGTTGAACGCTGCTGAGAGGTCCAGGAGGATGAGGGCAGCTGTTTCTCGTTTTTTGTCAAGTAGTGTTCGAATGTCGTCTGTGGCGGCGATGAGGGCGGTCTCTGTGCTGTGTTTGGCTCGGAAGCCGGACTGTGATGGGTCGAGGGAGCCGTTTGACTCGAGGAAGGCGGCGAGCTGACTGTTGACTGTTTTCTCAATGACTTTGGCATGGAATGGGAGGAGCGAAATGGGGCGGTAATTCTTGGGTTCGGTAGGGTCTGCTTCAGGACGGCACTGAGTTCGGCATGTTTCCAGCTTTCCGGGAAGGTAGCGGTGTTGAGGGAGCAGTTGATGATATCTCGGAGATGGGGTGCGATGATGGAGTTGGCTTTATTGAAGATGTGGTGGGGACATGGGTCGGTTGGCGATCCGGAGTGGATGGAGTTCATTAAGCGGATGGTGTCTTCAGTGCTGATTGAGTTCCAGGCTCCGAGGATGGCGGTGGGGGTCTTCTTTTCCGAGGTAAGGGGGGTGGACTGGTCGCTGAAGCTGTTATGTATGTCGGCTATTTTGCTGTGGAAGAACGAGGCTAGGGAGTCGCAGAGGTCTTGAGAGGGAGTGATGTCGTTGGTGTCGGCGCTGGGATTGGTAAACTCTTTGACGATGTTGAAGAGTTCCTTGCTGTTGTGGGCATTGTTGTCGAGTCGATCCTTAAATGCTGATTTCTTGGAGTATCTGATCAGCTGGTGGTGTTTGCGGGTGGCGTCCTTGAGGGTGGTCATGTTTTCTGTGGTTGGGTTTTTTCGCCAGGCCTTCTCGAGGGTGCAGCAGTTTTTTTGGGAGTTTTTGAGGTCGTCATTGAACCAGGGGGCTTTTTTTGATGGTTTTTCAAGGGTGCTAATTTGTCAGCGCTGTTGGTGATCCATTGTGATAGGTTGATGGCTGCTTGATTTGGGTCCAATGATTTGGTGGGAGGGTTTTGGTGTAGTGATGTGGTGAGTTGGTCGGTGGTAATTTTGTTCCAGTTTCTACGGGGCATTTGTTGTGGGTGGTGGTGGGTCGTGGTTTTTCGGAAGTTGAAGTGGACGCAGCTGTGGTCCATCCAGTGGAGTCCTGTGGTGTGATTGAAGGAGATGTGCTTGCTGGAGGAGAAGATTGGGTCGAGTGTGTGTCCGGCATTGTGGGAGGGGGTGTTTATTAGTTGTTTGAGTCAGAGATTGGCGAGGTTGTCCAGAAGTGTGGTGGTGTTGCTGTCGTTGTTCTTCTCCAGGTGGAAGTTGAGGTCTCCTAGTAGAATGTAGTCCTCGGAGGGAAGAACGTGTGGGCTGATGAAGTCTGTGATGTCTTCCCTAAATCGAGTGCGAGGTCCTGGTGATCTATAGATGAGGGTGCCTCTGAGTGTGGTCTTTGGTGTTGGCAATTCAGATGATTTGGACTTTGCCACTGCTGAGCAGTGTGCTACTGCTCCCTGTGTAAAGTATAATTGTAATTGGTTGTCCATGAGTAGTATGTTTGCCTTACTAGTAAAGTGCATAATGTGTGCCAGGGCTGGTAATGCAAATGCCACCCACACAAGTAGCCTTAAAAAGGGAACTCAGGCCTGCCACTGCAGTGCCTACACGCAGTTTGTTAAACTGCCATGTTGTTCTGACAGGTGCACCCACTTGCCAGACCTTACCCTTCCCTTTTTATGTACATCAGACACCCCTATGGTAGGTCCAGGGTATCCCCTGGGCAGGGTGCAGTGCATGTGAAAGGTAGGACATGTATTAAGTTAGGTACCATATCCTGACAGTGAAATAATCCCCATTTCGTTTTTCACTGTTATAAGGCCATCTTTCCCATAGGATAGAATGGGAAGGCTGTGTATTATGTTTTCCAGTCTATCTTTCCAAAGGCTTAAGATGTAGAAGTGAAGTTTAGTATGCCTGAGCTTAAAATGTAATACACATCTTTTTATGAAGGTGTTTTTTGCATTATGTGTTTAGAAGCCACTCTTTTAGAAGTGGCTGGGGTTTTGTGCTCTAAAATATCTGTTTGTCTCTGCCTGGTTGTTGATTGACTGTCTGGATTTGATAGTGATAGGATCTGGGGAATGTCTTGACCCAGGGGAGGAGGTGAGACAATAACAGGCTGACCTGAATCTGGAGTGTAGGGGGAAGAGTAGCCCCTAAAGGTGAAGAGGCCTGGGTTGCTGCTATACAATGTCCCATCTCCTGCTGAGTGATTGAAAATCCAGACCCCACTAATCAAAAGAAGAAGGTGTCACTGGCAGGGAGGCACCCAGAACTGGTTTGAACAGGGGTCAGTGCTCCCTGAACACAAAGACTTCAAAGCCATTGAGGGGTTTAACTATGAGAGCTGACGTCCCTGAACTTTGGAGAATGGCTTGATCAAGTGTGAACAAGACTGGAGGTGCTTTGTGGTCAAGAGGAACCTTTGCCAAGGAAGAAACAACTGAAGAGAGTGAAGGACAGGACTGACTCTTGCTGAGTGTTCTGGGGCTGACCTGCATTTTGCTGTTTTAACCAAGGAAAGGCTAAAGGGACTTTGCTGTGTGCTGTGTCCCACTGCTTGAAAGGACTTTGCTGTGCTGTGTCCTGAAGTAACTTATCCCCAAGGGCCCAAGGTGAGCTGGCTCCCTGTTGCGGAAACACAGGAACACAAAAGCTTCAAGGAGAGTCTCAGCATTGGAGTTTGATTGTTGCAGTCTGAGACCCCCATAAAGTGTGCCCTGTGATCTTGGGCACCTGGAGTCCAAGCAAGGAACAGCGACGCTGTGTGCGTGTGCTTTTTGCGGCCTGAAACTTTTGTGAGGATTGTCCAGTTATCGTGTGTACCGCAATCCAAGTGAGTCTCATCGACGCTGTGTGCGTGTGGTTTGTGCAGCGTGAGACCTTTGTGCGGATTGCCTTGTTATTGTGCACAACCAGATTCCAAGTGAGTCTCATTGACGCTGTGTGCATGTGCTTTGTGCAGCATAAGACCTTCGTGAGGATTGCCTTGTTAACGTGCACCTGGAATTAAAGCGAGCTATGCTGTGCGCGTGTTCTTCATGCAGCCTGGGACCTTCATGTGGAGTGCCCGGTGACTGTGCACTCGAAACTCAAGGGAGCCTCAGCGACGCTGTGTCCGTGTGCCATGTGACAGCCTGAGATCTCCGTAACAGTAGAGGCCCAGACCGGAAGCCCCGGAGAAGCTGAGCCGCTGGCCCTACCCCGCCTTTTCCAATTCACAAAGATTGCATCGGAGGCCCAAACCGCTGGACGAGGAGAGGAGAGTGAGTTTGCGCCCCTTTCCCCCAGGTAACGTGTGTTGACTCCTTGGGTGGGGTGCGGGCTCGTAGGGTGATGCTCTCAGCCTCTCTCTCATTCCAGCAGCACGAGCCTCTGCTTCGGTTCATATCGCGTCCCATATTGCCAAGGGAGTGGCAGGACCGGGGCTGGAGTGCGGATCTGCACTTTTTGTTGCAACATACCTGTGTTGGGGGCAATTGTTGAAAGAGGCTGACTGCGAGTTAGAAGAAGTGGCAGAGAGACTACCTAAGGCACTGTGATCGGTGCTGGAGTGTATAACACATGATGTGATTTCTGCATAACGGAGTATCTGACTGTCGTATTGCACATTGCATAATTTCTGCATAACGGAGTACCTGATTAGTGTATGATGCATTGCATTATTCCTGCATAACGAACTACCTGATTAGTGTATGACGCATGGCATTGTTTCTGCATGACGCACTACCTGATTGTCGTATGATGCATTGCATTATTCCTGCATAACAAACTACCTGATTAGCGTATTACGCATTGCAATATTCCTGCATAACGAACTACCTGATTAGTGTATTACGCATTGCCTTATTTCTGCATAACGACGTACCTGGTGGTTGTATTACGCATTGCATTATTCTTACCTTGCAAAGTGCCTGATTATTGAGTTACGCATTGCATTATTTTTACATTGCAAAAGTGCCTGATTCTAGCATTACGAACTGCATAACATGGTATTAGGATTACAGTGAAATGTTTAGAAGTGCTGATTAATATCGCCAGAATTTACAAGGGCTGGCTTACCTAACAACTAGCCAGGAGAGATAGTACATATATTCATATGTTGGATTTATATCGTGGGGTCTTATCGTATATCTTTTTGTATAAAATGTATACTTGTTTTTATAAAACTTGTGTGGAGTCTATTTGTTGTGTCAACATTGGGTCGCTGTGAGCGTGCTTGCGAATACTTTACACATTTGCCTTGAAGATAAGCCTGGCTGCTCGTGCCATGCTGCTAAGGGGGTGAGCGGGGGCTATCTCAGAAGGTAACCTTCCTTTCCTGACGTGGAAACGCGGGTCCCTATTTGGCCTATGGTACCTACCTCAGCCAACCAGGGACCCAGGGTCTAACAGTAGGACACTCCAAGGAAAAGAAAGTCTGTCGGTGGGGCACTTCAAAGAGAAGAAAGTCTGTGGGTGGGACACTCCAAGGAGAAGAAAGTCTGTGGGAGTGAAACTCCAAGGAGAAGAAAGTGTGTGGGTGGGATATTATAAGGCAGGAATCTCCAAAGTGGGTCCTGGAGGGCCGGTTCCATGACAAATTTTAAGATAACTACATTTATCTAAATAAGGATATGCTAAAAATCTGGTATGGATCCGGCCCTCCAGGGCTGACTTTGGAGAACCCTGTTATAGGAAGAAGAAAGTTTGTGGGTAGGATACTCTAAGGAGAAGACAGTTCGTGGGTGAAACAAAGTAGGGAAGAAAGTCTGTGGGTTGCAAAATCAGTTGCAGAGGGGTCAGGAAGAAAGTGTGTTGGTTGGACATTATATGTGAGCGTCAGTAAGAGACGAAAGGATGGACACTGCTCACTGCATGCTGCAGTGTAGTAGAGAACAATGTCTGTGGGTGGGATTTTGCAAGCTGGAGTGTGGTGAATAATAAAAAAGTCTGTGTGTGGGCCACTATATGCCATAGTATGGTAGGGAGGAAACTCTGTAGCTGGGGCTTTGCATGATGGAGTGTTGGGGACGGAAAATAGTCAGAGGTAGGACATTGTGTGCTAGACTATGTTTGGGAAGAAAGTCTGTGGATGGGAAAGTGTATGCTGGCATGTGGTAGAGACAAAAAGGTTTTTGGTCTTCATCATGAATTCAGGGTTACATTCTGATCCCTGTTAAAACCCGAGTTTACAAAGCAATCGGAATTACAAGTAGTGTGACAATTATCATACCTTCATAGTTTTTACCTTATGGTACTTGCTTCATGTGGTAAAAGCCCTACCTTATTCTGAAAAATCTTGGATGAGGGCCTATGTGTGGGATACTGGACTTCACTTCATCCATCTGCACAGGAAGGGACATCACTGGCTTTTCCATCATCCATCTGCACAGGAAGTAACATCCCTGGATTTCTCATCATCTATTAGCCTCTCAGTACCTACTCAATAGCTGCCATAGCTTAGACTTTGAGTTGCAGGAACCTTAGTTCTCTACCCTCCCACCATTAACACGATGCAGCCCTTCATATCCTCACCGTAGCCCTCTGCTCCAAACGTTGCTGCTTCACGTCACCACACAACCCAGGGGGAGCATTCTCTTGAATTTCCTGCAAGTGTTCATGTTCTTACCAACACACAACACTCACCACATCAACAGCACCCATCACCCTACTTTCTCACACTAGCACAGTTCTGCAACCACCCACACAACACTCCACAGTTGCATACATGCTCCTCAACACCCGCTCACTCACCAAAAATGCCACAGAGATCTGGGACCAGCTGCACAACAATGCACCTGACCTGCATTTCCTCACAAAAACCTGGTTTAACCCTCCATCAGCATCTGACTTTGCCACAGTCATCCCTCCTGGCTACAAGATTGCCAGGCAAGACAGACTTCACAAACCCGGAGTAGGAATTGCCAACATCCACAAGAACATCATCAACTGTACAACGTCCATGGACACATCATCCTCCAACATGGGACACCTGTCGTTCAAGCTCCATAGCTCAACAGACTTCACCTTCGGCGGCACTCTCATCTACAGACCACTAGGACTGTGCACCAACTTCACCGACACCATCACAAACTTTGTAGCACCACTCACCCTCAATGTTAGCAATTACACCCTACTTAGAGACCTGAACTTCCACAAGGAACTCATTGAAGGCATTGGAAGGCTCGACCTCACCCAATGAATAAATAGACCTACCCATGTTGTCGGACACCTCCTGGACCCAATTTATACCAACTTCAACAACGTACAAGTCGATGAGCCCACATCAGTTCCCTTGACAGATTGGCGCCGGGAAACCTCCGGGTAGCTGTGCGCCTTACAAATTCAATTTAACCCCTTCCACGCTGATGACGAGCTGGGCTCGTCATGGTGTAGCCTCCTCGCACGCTGATGACGAGCCCAGCTCGTCATGTTACATGGGTTTTTTAAAATCTCAGCATACGAGAGTAATAACAATAGCGCGCATGAGGTTAATAATAAAAATACTTGTAATAAGCCCATGTCAAGTTCAGCATCCACGTCCTGGTCCAACTCACATGAATCAATGCCAGACCAGCCCACAGAAACCGGAACAGCAACACTGACGAGGATCGGAACACCGCTGTCAACACCCGCTCACCCGAACACAACAACAGCCTCTCAAAAGCTATCAAGAATTTCAGCAATTGGTTCACTTCCTGCACCAACTCCCAGGCCCTCATCAAACACAGCAATACAAGATTAAGACCCCAGGCCAGTTGGTACACGGGGTAACTCAGACTGATGGAAGACCACTGCATACAACTGGAGCACAGATGGAGAACGAGCCAGGACACTGTAGAAGGAAGCACGCTCAAACCCGTACTAAGACGATAGCACCAAATGATCCGGACCACTTTACACACCAGTCTGGTGTACTCAACTAATGCCAGGGTGAGGGGTCTGGGTAGTGTTTAGGGCTGGGCCAGGGGGGATTGTAGTACTGGGGGCGTTTTTTATGGCTCAGGACAGGGGGCTGGGGGTGATCTTTATCATGCATGTCTTTACTAATCTTGCCTTTACAATGAAATTTGTTGTAAAGGCATGAGTCGTAAAAGCATGTGTGGTAAAGACGTGGTCGTGGTTGAGTATCTGGGTGGTGATATGTTTTTTGTAACGCCATAGAAATACCAGCACAAGTTTACAATTTCTAACCCTTCTGGCAAAAGTGCAGACTCTGCCAACTTACCTATTAGCGACAGAAAAACGGGTGGACTGTAGCCCCTGAACCACTTGAGCATTACATGAGGATAGTGCATCCTGGGTAACAATCAGTCCTGCTAGACCCACCGGATCAGTGCTGTGAGACCCACAGGATCAGTGCTGTGAGTCCCACCGGATCAGTGCTGTGAAACCCACAGGATCGTTGTTAATGGATTCTAGCCTCTTTGAGGCATGAATAAAGACACTAGAAAAATCCCACTAGGAACATGTTTTATGATTTATCAGCCTCCTATCATAGTGCAAATAATGTGCATAGTAGTAACTATAAACATGAAAAAAGAGTGACAATGAAAATGGTTAATAAATGAAATATCAAAAAGTATTGCCACACTGTGACAGATTTTTATAATTTCCTTCCATGGAAAAGATGGAACCAATCCATATTCTCCACCCCTCCCTTCTTGCCTCTAGCTAAGCAGTCTTAGCACTAAAAGGACCTGCAAATGTGTGTACGGTGGCCTCTCTCCCACCTACAGAGGGGCCATGTAGGCTCTTCTCCTGAAAGATTCTTTGAACAAATTAGGCAGAGTCAATAAGTTGAGGTGGGTTGTGACTAAAGGTTGTGTAGATTCCTATCTTCTGATTCCTGTTTGTATTATGATGTGTATTATTTTTACATTGCAAAGTGCCTGATTATTGTGTTACGCATTGCATTATTTTTACATTGCAAAAGTGACTGATTCTAGCATGAAGAACTGCATAACATGGTATTAGGATTACAGTGGAATGTTTAGAAGTGCTGATTAATATCGGCAGAATTTACAAGGGCTGGCTGGCCTAACAACTAGCCAAGAGAGATAGTACACATATTCATATGTTGGATTTATATAGTGTGGGCTTATCATATATCTTTTTATATACAATGTATACTCGTTTTTATAAAACCTGTGTGGAGTCTATTTGTGGTGTCAACATTGGATCGCTGTGAGCGTGGTTGCAAATACTTTACACATTTGCCTTGAAGATAAGCCCGGCTGCTCGTGTCAAGGTACCAAGGGGGTGAGCGGGGGCTATCTCAGAAGGTGACCTTCCTTTCCCTTCAGTGGTAACGCGGGTCCCTATTTGGCCTAAAGTACCTACCTGTTATGATAAAGTCCTCAGGATCGGTTTGTTGATTGGTATGCCCACCTCTAGATCGAATCAACGCCTGAATTGCCGTAATGGCACAGAGCATTGACAAGATCAAGCGAGGGGAAAAATGAACAGATCAGGGAAGGAAAGGATGGGGATGGCAGGGAGGTAGATCTGAAAGGCATAAACAGAGCACACACGTAAGACTATGTTTGCATTGCTTAGAACCAACAAGACATGTGAAACAACCGTAAAGGAGTTATACCTGTAAAAAAGAAAGTTTAAACCTTGTAGATGTGTAGAGGTATCTGGCAGCGTAGGGGTTGATACGGTGTAACTACAGTAACACAAAAGGCATTTAACCGTGATATAACAATTGTCCATACCATAGAGTGTAATATATCTATATCCTGATTCACATGTATAGGAACCTACCTAAGTATCCCTCCACTAAGCATCACAGGGGAAGAGTGTAAACCATACACCTCCAGAACCCCTGTTAAATAGAAGAGGTACATACAACAGGTAACACCTATGTATATTGCAATACACACTGCTACTTCTAGATGATAACTCCAGTTCAAAAAGAAATTAAGCATTTGAATACCCCTGGAACTCTTGGCAATTCCTAGCACCCAAATAATGCCTCTTAGATGGGTATGGGGGCTTTGTCCAAAGTTACAAAGAGAACAACCTCAATAGTCTATGAGCGTTCTAAATGCTGCTAATACGTAGCAGTGCAAACACTGTTGGCCGAAAATGCCAACTGAGCTAAATCCTGATAATTACAAGTCACAAAACCAATACCACGGTAACAGCCGTTACCGCGGATCTTAAAGTACTTAGTCACCCTGAACACTGCGATCCCGCTGTGAAGCGCTGTGGTGCAAGGCACCCTTACCGCACCAGGAAACTACGAATCTTCAATCACCAACAACAAGGTCACAGAAAGGAATTCCCGACACCGCTCCCCAGCCGCCGTCCTCCTTAAATGTTATCTCGTGAGAATGCGGCCCGCCGCGAAGGATCACGGGAATTGTAGGTCCGGCCCAGGGCATGCCGGAAACGTAGTTTGTTTACGTCGCGATTGTGACACTACCTCAGCCAACAAGGGATCCAGGGTCTAACATTTGGTGGCAGCGGTCGGATTTGAATGTGTAGTTGCAAATTCACTCACAGTGATTGGTGTATATCACAAGTTTAGCGCAGACCACGACACAACCACATATTGTGTTCTGGATTTGTTGTTTTTATTTTTGAACAACCTTTAAGCCACACATCATGTCTCAGAGGAGTCAAGTAACCAGTGAGGCTGCAGAATTAGAGTTCAACATCGAGGCATTGCTTACCTACAAAGTTGATCAATTGAAGCAATTCTGCAGAGCTTTGTGGTATCCCATGAAAAGTAGCACCAAGAAGGAGGAGCTGCAAATGGCCTTGAGGGCCTGGTAGGAAGCCAAAGGGGCTCTGGAGGTAGGTGATGTTGAGTTGAATGAGGATGACTCAGGGAATGGATTTGGTCCACAGAATTTGCCAGAGGAGGGACCAGCTTCAGGGGCTGGTAATAGCCATTCAGGGAAGAGTTTTTCACCAGAGGAGTTGGAGGAAAACCAAAGGGTCAGAGAGCATGAGTTGAAGGTTTTAAAACTTAAACCTCAAGCACAAGAGAAAAAGCTGCTAATTGAAAGTGAAAAGCGAGTAGAGGAGAGCAGGAACCCTCTCGCCTTATTTATTTATATTTATTTACTTTGAAGCTTATAAAGCGCGTGCCTACCCCCAACGGGGGTGTCCCGGCGCTGCAGACAGCGACTATGAATAATGATGGCAACAGCTAGAGACTGGAAAACAGTCAGGTTTTTAGTTTATTCCGGAACAGTGATTCCGATGAAGTCAGCCTAAGATCTCATGGGAGGCTGTTCAAAAGTTTGGCGGTCCCTACAGTAAAGGACCTGCCCCCATTCTGGACCGACAAAAACACGGGGTAGCAAGAAGGCGGAGATTGTTAGATCTGAGAGCTCTGATTGAGTGGACAGGTTTAAGCCTATTTTGCAGGTAGACTGGGCAAAGGCCATTGAGGGCCCGGAAAGCAAAAACCATTGCTTTAAATTGAATACGTCGGGTCACTGGTAACCAATGCAACTACCTCAGGTATGGGGAAATCGAATGGCGGTAGGGGATGTTACCAATCAGCCTAGCAGCCGCGTTCTGCACGATCTGCAGTTGATGGTTCTTGTAAGCTGGAGCACCAACATACAGACTATTTGAGTAGTCCAAATGAGAGGTAATCAAGGCATGGACAACAGTCCTGCGGGAATCAAGAGGGAGGTATGGAAACATTTTCCTAATCATACGGAGTTTGCCAAAGCAGGCTGCGGTAACTTTGTTGATGTGGGTTTTACAGGATAGGACGTTGTCAAATTGGAAACCCAAATTACAGGCTGCTGGAACAGGTGGGGGATTAAGCTCCAAAGGCCACCAGAGTTGGGGGAGAGTGGGTCCTTCTGATTAAAGAACAAGACTTCCGTCTTATCTGTATTAAGTTTGAGATTGTTAGAAGTCATCCAGGAGGAGATGTTAATTAGGCAGTGATGAAAGTTGTTCAAACTGCCGTCAGAGTGATCTCTAAAGGAAAACACAAGCTGAGTGTCATCAGCATAAGAGATCACTCTGACCCCCCAGGATTCAGCCAACTTTGCCAGAGGAGTAAGGAAAATATTAAAAAATACAGGGCTGAGTGCAGAGCCCTGCGGAACACCGCAGAGCCGGGGCTTTTCTTCGATACAAAAGGCTGAAGGAAGACTTGTTGGGATCTACCCTTAAGGAAAGATCTGACCCAGGCCAGCGGGGTACCCACAATTCCAATGCTACGCAGGCGGTCCAATAATATGTCATGAGACACAGTATCGAAAGCCGCGGATAGGTCTTGGAAGAGAAAAAGATTCTCTTAGCTCCTGAGTTAAGCATGAGGGAACTGAACATTAAGGTTAAAAAGGCAGAGTCCAGTTTCAATGGTGGCAGCGTACAGCCAGTGCCAAGTGTGGATGAGTACAAGCGTGCACTGGATGACTGGGTGTTGGTGAGCATGGCAAATGATTTGAAGGGGTTGCTCAACTTTACCACTAGAGAGCCAAGGCTCAATAATTGTTTTCCAGGATTGAGTCAACCCATGTTAGGGTGCGAGCTCTTTGATTTCCGGGAGCAGGCACAAGAGCCAGCCCCCTGGTCATGGGTCCAATGGTCCAAAGAGGCGCTAGAGAGGGAAGAGAGATGTGAAGTAGAACCGTTAGGTCCCAGAGTAGTGGGGGGGCATGCGGGCTAGCGCCCTGTCTCAAAGGAAATGGTGGAAGAGTGAGCAGCATCCCCAGGGGTTCACCACCCCACCCCAGAGACTGGAGGGTTCCTTACAAGAGCACCAAGTGGGAGGCCTAGCGCCTACTCCCCAGCTGTGCAAGGAAGAACACCTAGCATCACGAGGAGTCTGTCACCAGAGCTCCAGCGGTCCTGAAGTTTGTGGGTGCCATTCCTAAATGGCAGGCACTGAAATCTAAATGGAAGGTTAAGGGTGGAAGGTGTCCCCTGTGAGAAAACCTGTGGAACCATGTCCAGCCAGTAGGGCTGGGTCCCCAAGGAGTGACCAGGGTAAACCCCCTTCTAACCTGGAGGACAGGATAACTGGGAACAGTATCCTTACTGATGGGTCTTCCAGGGATACCGCTCTAGGTGGGGGTTGGCACGGTCCCAGCACAACTAGAGAGGCCCTAACTGTCTGGGAGTACCCATGGAGCTGCATAGTTGGCCCAGGGAGTAGTGACCAAGAGAATCCCCTGGGGTCAGGAAGGCATAGAACAAGAATGTGTCCCTGCAGTAGCGGGCCTGCGTCCTTGTTCCATCGCCCCAAGCAGGGAATTCCATCAAGGTAGTTGATTGGTCTACCATGGCTTTTGGCTGGGAGGGGGTTGTGTAGGACTTGGCCCTTTTTGGCAGAAGTTCCCTAAATCAGTGTCAAAGTGCAATTGCACCCAGTGTAAAGTATAATGGTAATTGGTTGTCCATGATTAGAATGTTTGCCTTTCTGTCGAAAAGTGGGTTATTGGTAGGGGCAAATGTAAGTGTGCCACTGGCAAAAGGCCAGTAACACATGGCAGGACTCAGCACAGGTCTTAGAAAATGATTACTATGCTCAACCCTTGGTAGCTTAGCTGCGAGCAGACAGGCTTAACTACAAAGACAGGGATGCAAAGCATTTAAAAACACAATTTCAGTAAATAATTAAGACACAACACATAATAAAAATCCAACACCAATTTACAAAAATAGGAAATATTTTTATCTTTAAAATGACAAAAATCCAATGTAGGGTACCAGAGATATGAATTTTCAATGATTTAGCAAAATATAGCACTTAGAAGATTATAGCACCATATTGGGATACCTGCTTGCGATAGACCGGGTCAAAGTCAAAGTTTCAGGCCGACCGTGATGGAGCCCTGGGCAGCTACAGCTTGTAGCAGGTCCGAGTCTCAGTTTCTACCTTCACACTTAAAAACTTTTCAGGAGCTTTTCTCCCCGAGGTCCCTCGAAGCTCCCAGCCAGTTCGAATTCGGTGAGGGTTCACTGGATTGCCTTTCGACGAGCTCCCGGTCAACTTCCCTGGAGCAGACTTTGAAAAATTTTCTTTAGCGCTTCAGTGGGGCAACCCAGGAATCCAGGCCTACACGCGGTGGAAGGCAGGCAGATTGGCGTTCGCAGTTGCTCCCGGTCACCTTTTCTACGAGCGGACTTTTCTGGCGGGGTCTCTCGATGCTCTTCATGTAGCCGGATCGGTGAGGGTTTGCCGGCTTCAGATTTCCTCTAGTCCCGGTCAAACTCTGGAAGTTGGACTGATAGAGCTTTTAGCGGGACGAATCTGGATGGCTTGGCTGGCTCGCGGTTGAAGGCAGGCGGCCTGGCTGGCCAGGTTGAGTCGGTTCCTCTATGGAGTTTTTTCCAAAGTTGCTCCAAAGTTCTCCAAATTTCTTGAACGTCTTCCTGATGTTCCTCAAGGGGTCCCACAGTGTCTCAAACTCACTCCAAGGGTCTGGAAGCTCTAAGATGGTCCTTAAAAGTTGAGGACTTCAGTTCCCACAATTAACTGGTACAAAACCCTTACAAATCCACTGGTGGTTCTCCAAGGTACAGATTTAGCTGGTGGTGTTCCAGATGAGTTCTTTTAACCTGTAGCTTTCAGGGAGTCCACTCTTTAGTTCTTTTTTAGCAAGATAATCCACAGGGCTGTAGTTTTAGATGGGGCAGCCTTCAGAGGTCAGGCTTTAGAAATATTTGCACAGCAAAACTTCTCAACAGGGCACTTCTTGCTTCCGTAAGTTTCAAGCAGCAGATCTGAGAGGCTCTGCCCCACACAGATACTTATTCCCAGTTCTCTGGGTCAAGCAAGAGGTCACTGCTGACGAATGGGAGCAGGCCAACTCCCCAAAAACAAGACCACATCCTGCAAAGTGTGGCATTATTTTATCCCAGAGTGCACCAGATCTTCCAAATTCATAATGGCTAATTTTCCAGCAGAGAGTCAAGAGCTGGCTAAACACAACACATGGGATGACTTATTTCCATGGACTCTCTCCCTATCATCTGCACATACCTTCCCTTATCCTAGGTCGGGTTGGGGTCAAAAGTGTAGAGTGGAAACTGTCACTGTGGCCATCTCTCTGCCTTTGAAGACCATGGTTTATGACTCCTCCCCCAGCTCTGGCATTCCTGTATAGCAGCACACTGCCCTCCCAGCAGAGCTGGTTAACCCCAGGAGCTCTTTATCACCTCTTCAAGACAGCTTGGCTAATCCACTTAACTCTGACCAATCAGGGCAGACCACTGGAAGGCTGAATTTGGACTTTTAAACAAGAAAGTCTTATAACTTTGTGTATGTATACTTTAGGAGAAATTTAACAATATGATATCGTTGGATTTATACCATTCTGGGAAGTCTTTAAATGGTATTTCTAGCATGTTCCTATAAAGAGTTATTAGATACTAACCTCTTGTCACGTTAACCTATGTGGCCTGGGATTTGCAATGGGGAAAATTACTTGGGCCATTTTTCCAGGACTAGGGCTTACAAAAACATATTTTATAAGTACTTCACTCATTTCGACAGGACCCCCACCCCATGTGCAACTAGGGAAGATTTTAGGGGTTCTGAATCTGTATAAATATTGCAGATCCTCCCTCCACAGTGCTCCTAGCATCAAAGTCAAATTTGAGCAGCACTTTACCACAATGTGGGGAGTGAAATGTGAAATTTCACTTAACCTAAGGCATATAAAACCCATTTTATAAGGGTGTACCTTATACATATCTGGCCCCCATCCCTGGGACACCTTGGGGAGACCCTGGGGGTTTCTAATATGCCAAAACCTTGTAGGTTATCCATTTGTAAGTGCCCCAAACCTCAAAGTCAGGTTTGGGCACAATTTACTTTTTAAAAGCAGTCCTGGCACCCAGGGCTGCTTTTAAACTGACCGCAGGCTTCAGCAGTGCACACATGCAAGTGCAAAAAGAGCTGCTGGCCTCTAATCTGCCACGCACTAGGGTACTAGGGACTTTTAGGTAGTTTCAATTCCCCTGCCCTATTATATACTAGGGGCTTATAGGGTAGGTCATGCCAAGCACAGGGGTACCCCACCATACCATTGTGTACCCTAGTGTATATAGGTGTTTTAACTATATTCTAATGTGTGTCTTTCAGCATAGCACCTGCCCAGGGCCTGGTCAGGCAGAGCCCAAGGTCAGTCAGAGTCAGTTATCACCAGTATCAGTCAACACAAATGTGGGGGTTGCCCAGGGCACAGAATGACTTTGCAACACTTACTAGTAAAGTAGCTAGTAAAGTGCACAATGTGTGCCAGGGCTGGTAATGCAAATGCTACTAGTGGGCCTGCAGCACTAATTGGGCCACCCATACAAGTAGCCTTAAAAAGGGAACTCAGGCCTGCCACCGCAGTGCCTCCGCGCAGTTTGTTAAACTGCCCTGTTGTTCTGACAAGTGCACCCACTTGCCAGACCGTACCCTTCCCTTTCAATGCACATAAGACTCCCCTATGGTAGGTCCAGGGTACCCCCTGGGCTGGGTGAAGTGCATGTGAAAGGTAGGACATGTACTAAGGTGTGTACCATGTCCTGAAAGAGTAATAATCTCCATTTTGTTTTTCACTGTTGAAAGCAATCTTGCCCATAGGATAGAATGGGTAGGCTGTGTAATATGTTTTCCAGTCTATCTTCCCAAAGGATTAAGATGGAGAGGTGAAGTTTAGTATACCTGAACTCACAATGTAATAGCACATCTTTTTATGAAGATGGTTTTTGTATTATGTGTTTAGAAGCCACTCTTTTAGAAGTGGCTGGGTTTTTATGTTGTAACATTTCTGTGTGTCTCCGCCGGATTGTGGATGACTGTCTGGATTTGAAAGCAATAGGATCTTGGAAATGTCTGGACCAGGGGAGGAGGTGAGACAGCAACAGGCTGGCCTGCATCTGGAGTGTAGGGGGAGGAGTAGCACCTAGAGGTGAAGAGGCGAAGATTAATATAGCCAGAACTTACAAATGCTGGCTGGCTGGCCTAACAACTAGCCAGGAGAGATAGTATACATATTCATATGTTGGATTTATATTGTGTGGTCTTATCGTATATCTTTTTATATAAAATGTATACTTGTTTTTATAAAACTCGTGTGTAGTCTATTTGTTGTGTCAACATTGGGTCGCTGTGAGCATGGTTGCAAATACTTTACACATCTGCCTTGCAGATAAGCCTGGCTGCTCATGCCAAGCTGCTAAGGGGGTGAGCAGGGGCTATCTCAGAAGGTAACCTTCCTTTCCCTGACGTGGAAACGCGGTCCCTATTTGGCCTAAGGTACCTACCTCAGCCAACCAGGGATCCCGGGTCTAACAGTAGGACGCTACAAGGAGAAGAAAGTCTGTGGATGGGACACTCAAAGGAAAAGAAAGTCTGTGGGTGGGACACTCCAAGGAGAAGAAAGTCTGTGGGTGGGAAACTCCAAGGAGAAGAAAGTATGTGGTGGGATATTTTAAGGCAGGAACCTCCAAAGTCGGTCCTGGAGGGCCAGTTCCATGACAGATTTTAAGATAAGTATATTTATCTAAATTAGGATATGCTAAAAATCTGGCATGGATCCGGCCCTCCAGGGCTGACTTTGGAGAACCCTGCTATAGGAAGAAGAAAGTCTGTGGGTAGGATGCTCTAAGGAGAATACAGTTTGTGGGTGAAACAAAGTAGGGAAGAAAGTCTGTGGGTTGCAAAATCAGTTGCAGAGGGGTCAGGAAGAAAGTGTGTTGGTTGGACATTATATGCGAGCGTCAGTAAGAGAAGAAATGATGGACACTGCTCGCTGCATGCTCCAGTGTAGTAGAGAACATTGTCTGTGGATGGGATTTTGCAAGCTGAAGTGTGGTAAAGAAAAAAGTCTGTGTGTGGTCCACTATATGCCACAGTGTGGTAGGGAGGAAACTCTGTAGCTGGGGCATTGCATGATGGAGTGTTGGGGACGGAAAATAGTCAGAGGTAGGACATTGTGTGCTAGACTATGTTTGGGAAGAAAGTCTGTGGATGGGAAAGTGTATGCTGGCATGTGGTAGAGACAAAAAAGTCTGTGGTCTTGTTGGATTTGGCCCTCTCTGCAGGGTCATCCCTGAACTGTTTGCCTTCCTCTAATACTCTCTCTGACCTGTTTTTGTTGGTATAATGACTTTGGGCTCTTTACCACTGCTGATCAGTGCTACAGTGCATATGCTCTCTCTACTGAAAAGTGTATATGTGATTGGTGTCCATGATTGACTTATTTGGTTTACTGTCAGACCCCAGTAAAGTGCACCAGGAGAGCCAGGGCTTGTAAATACAAATGCTGCTGGTGGGCTTGCAGCACTGGTTGTGCCACCTACAGAAGCGGCCTAGTAAAATGTGTCCAAGGTCTGCTATTGCAGTACCTGCGTGCAGTCTGGAACTGTCATGCTAGCTGTGCAAGTACACCTACTTGCCAGTCCCTAAACCTTCCCTTAATTTCATATTAGTCACCCCTATGGTAGGCCCAAGGGCAGGGTGCATTGTAAGCATAAGGTAGGACAAGCCCTGATGTGTGTGGCATGTCCTAATAGTGAATTACAGCCATTTTTGTTTTTCACTATTGTAAGGCTACCTACTCTCTATAGGCCAGGATGGGCTGCTGGAACTATTACACTCTATAATCCCAACAGACTCAGAGAGCATGGTAGAAAGTCAAGTTTAGTATGCCTGAACTCAGAATAATAAAATACTTATTTTAGTAAAGTTTATTTTAATATCCTGTGTTTGCAAATACTACTTTTAGAAAGTTAGTATTTGCTTGCCTAACCATTTCAACCCGCCTCTGCTCTGATGTGTATCTGCTGTCTGGTTTCTGTGTGTAACAGAGCTGGGGAATTCCAGGGGACAGGCTGGGGTTGACAGGTGGTGAATAGAGAGACTACACAAGGATGGGTGGGGGGAGTACCCCTTGACTCTGAATAGGGCTGTGCTCTGCCACCACAATGCTGGCTCCGCCCCCTGGGGAGAGACTGATGACTCTGCCCTGCACCTGGTCCAGGAAGAGGGAAGACTGTCAACAGAGTGCTCCTGACTGTACTTGTCATCACAATGCTGGCTCCACCTCCTGCGGAAAGTCAGATGTCCCTGCCCTGCTCACTGAAAGGAGAAGCCAGGGCCTGAAAAACAAAGTGCTCAGAGACTGGCTGGATTAGGCAAAGGCCCCCCTGGCCTGTAAGAACAAAAGAAATGGTGTATAAAAGTAGGAGCCCTGCTCCTAAGAAAGCAGATCCTGTTTAGGCCAAGAAGAAACTCTGCCTGAAGAGAAGGACCTGGGAAAGGTGCATGGAGGACTACTGTCTCTAGCCTGAGAGACTGGCCTGTGGTGGGTGCCTTGCTGCAAGAAGAAGAGAGGAAGAAGACTGAAAAAGACTTTGAATCTCCTTGTGCATCTTTTGTGAACAATCTCCAAGGGCTTGCTGGTGAACTTGCCCCCTGAACTGAGCCCCAGGACCATTGGGCTCTATCCCCCACCTGAAAAGAGAACCTGCTGTGAGTGCTGCATTTTCCCCGCAAAGCTGAGTGCGCCGTGGAAATCTGCTGCACCCTATGAAAGGCCCTGGGCACCCTCGTCCCACCGAGCAACGCGACTGCTGCCTGACAAGTCCCAGCTTACATAGTAAGGACCAGCCCCCCTGGCCCGAGCACCGTGTCTGCCGCCTGCTTGAACTGTAAGTTGCACCGCAAGAAAGGACCCGTCCCGTCCACACATCATGACTAAGTGGCCCCCCTGCGAGCCGTAGCTCGCACCGTGCAGACCGGACCTCGCCTTGTGCCTGCCTTCCCCGCTGTGAATTGCCCTGTGACACACAGCCGCCACCGTTCGTAAACAGCTGCGGCGCGTGGTGTGGAGGAGTACGCGCCGTACTCGTGGAAGCTTATGCCAGCCACCTCGCACCGCTCCTCGGGGCCCCGCCCCCTCTTTCCAGGATCGGAGCGCATCAACGAAGGAAGAACCTGCCCCACAACTCAAAATTGCCCTCCAGAGCCATCGAGACGTAGCTCGCATCCCCGGAGGAAGGCATCGTGACGTGGGACGTGGGCTCTCCCCCTGCTTGTCCGCACCGAACCCCCAAGACCAAAGGTACTGTGTCCGTGTTGTACTGTGCGCAGCGCTCTGGACTGAGGAGTCCGTCAGGCGCGCACCAACTGTGAGAGCTTTTGCCCCCGACGCTGTGCGCACCGTACGCGTTAGACTCCTCCAGCCCGTCTCACTGCCGCCTTACGAGTCGCACAGCCGCCCTACGCCTTGTACGCCTCGTTACCTCAACCGCGCCGTACTAAGCATGGGCGGAAAATCTGTTTCGCTCGCGGATTTTCGGTAAATTCGCAATCCGCGAGATTCGCAAATCTCCCGCAAAATCCGCAAATCCGCGAGCAGCGGATTTTATGGCTTGCTCGCACTGTTCGCGTGAGTTCGTGGCTTCCCAGTACAACTTCGCGCCCCGCGAATAAGCGCTAAATTGCAGAAATACGATCGTAGCAAAACTGAAACTACTTACCAGGTTCAAAAGTTCAGGCTCATCATTAGTAGCCATTTCCTGTAGTGCTTCCTGAGGGGCCCCTCCAGAGTTCAGTTGCCTACTTGCAACTATTATGTGACCCTGCTCTGAACCTCAGAATAGTTACACATATGCCACAAAGGTCCTGAATTACAGCTAAGGGAGACAAGCAGGAGCCAGGCTGGAAGTTCAAATCCATTAATCAGCCCCTAATTCATTATTGTCAGTTGGGGCAGGGCAGGTGTTGTAACTAATTTTGCAACAATGAAAGCACTTAGCAAGTGCAAAAGATCACTAATCAGGAAGCACTAAGGAAGCAGGTGCCAGCTAAAAAAATATTCTGTGACACATTAATCAGCCCCAAATTAATTCAGGTCACTTGAGGCAGGGAAGGTGTGCTTTGCTTTGCCACAATAATGTACACTGACTGGACAACCAGAGGGTGCTGTGATGAAACAGAGGGTGGCATGGGTGGGCCAGAGGGTGGCATGAGTACTCAGAGAGTGGCAGTGGTGACAGAGAGTGGCAGTGATGAAGAAGAGTGTCCCAAACAGACTGGACACGTAGAAACAACAAGTTCGCAAAACTTGCGACCGACAGGTAAGTTCGCGTTTGCGAAATTGTACAAAACCCTCACGAACTGGCAGAAACCCGCGCGAACACAAAAAAAAAAAATCCACAAATTCGCGAGAATTCGCGGATTTTGCGAATTGCGAGTTCGCAAATCCGCAAAATTCGCGAACGCGAGATTCGCAAAATTCGCCCATGCACGCATGGTACGCGAGACGCCTGAGGTTTAGCGAGGCCCTTCCTGTATTGACAGTACGAGACGTACCAGAGCGCTACGAAGAGCACAAGCTTTAACAAAAGGAGTCAGTACGCTTTATACACTGCCTTGATTATTGTGCAGCCAATTTTAAGTACTGTGAAGTTGTTTGAGAGCCATTTAAACTGTTTTCGGTCCTACACATGACATTTAAGAATTGTGGAATCACTTTTAAAAGTAACTAGAACCGTTTTAAGTACTAAGCCTGTAATACAAGCCTGCTTGAAAGTATATATATATATAAGGAGTATATTTTTAAAATAAAAATCAGCCTTGTGTCTCTGTGTGGTGGGTTGGCAAATTACTGTGTGTGTTATTACAAATGCTTAACCATATGTGCTCTGGAGATTAGCCTTGTCTGCTCGCGCCACGCCGCCTAGAGGGTGAGCAGGGGTTATTTCTGGGAGTAGTCCTTTGCCCTGACTAAAGGAGAGGGTCCCTGCTTGTCACAAGTGCATACCTGTGCCAACCAGAGACCCCCAAGTCTAACAGGTCTCCATCATGAATTCAGGGTTACATTCTGATCCCTGTAAAAACCCGAGTTTACACAGCAATCGGAATTACAAGTTGTGTGACAATTATCATACCTTCATAGTTTTTACCTTATGGTATTTACTTCATGTGGTAAAAGCCCTACCTTATTCTGAAAAATCTTGGATGAGGGCCTAATTGTGGGATACTGGGTTTCCCTCTCTGCACAGGAAGTGACATCACTGGATTTCCCATCATCCATCTGCACAGGAAGTGACATCCCTGGATTTCTCATTATCCATTAGCACTCCTCTCCCCTCTCAGGACCTACTCAATGGCTGCCATAGCTTGGATGTGTAGTTGCAGGAACCCTAGTTCTCTACACTCCCGCTGTTAACATGCTGCATCCCTTCATATCTTCACCCTAGCCCTCTGCTCCAAACACTGCTGCTTCACGTCACAACACAACCCAGGGGGAGCATTCTCTTGCACTTCCTGCAAATGTTCATGTTCTTACCAACACGCCACACTCACCGCATCGACAGCACCCATCACCCTACTTTCTCACACTAACACAGTCCCGCAACCCCCCACACAACACAGTTACATACATGCTCCTCAACACCTGCTCACTCACCAAACATGCCACAGAGATCTGGGACCAGCTGCACTACAATGCCCCTGACCTGCATTTCCTCACAGAAACCTAGCTTTACCCTCCATCAGCACCTGCCTTTGCCACATCCATTCCTCCTGGGTACAAGATTGCCAGGCAAGACAGACTTCACAAACCCGGAGTAGGAATCGCCAACATCCACAAGAACATCATGAACTGTACAATGTCCATGGAGCACCTGTCGTTCAAGTTCCATAGCGCAGCCAAATTCCCCCTAAGCGGCACTCTCTTCTACAACCACTAGGACCGCACACCAACTTCACTGACACCATCACAAACTTCGTAGCACCACTCACCCTCAATGTTAGCAATCACATCCTACTCAGAGACCTGAACTTCCACATGGAAGACCACATCGACCCCAACTCAAGAGCATTTGTTGAAGGCCTTTGAAGGCTGGGCCTCACCCAATGAATAAAGAGACCTATCTACGTCGTCTGACACCTCCGGGACCCAATTTATACCAACTTCAGCAACTTACAAGTCGATGAGCCCACACCAGTTCTCTGGACATATTGGCGCCGGGAAACCTCCGGGTAGCTGTGCGCCTTACAAATTTAATTTAATAATAATAATATTAAGCCCATGTCAAGTTCTGCATCCACGTCCTGGTCCAACTCACATGTACCCCCGCCAGTCCAGCCCACAAAAACCGGAACAGCAACACTGACGAGGATCGGAACACGGCTGTCAACACCCACTCACCCGAACACAACAACAGTCTCTCCACAGCAATCAAGGATTTCAACAATTGGTTCACTTCTTGCACCAACTCCCAGGCCTTCATCAAACACAGCAATACAAGATCAAGACCCCAGGCCAGTTGGTACACGGAGTAACTCAAACTGATGGAAGACCACTGCAAACAACTGGAGCACAGATGGAGAACGAGCCAGGACACTGCAGATGGAAGGGATCAATGAAATAATATCGAGCCCATTAATATCGACTTGCAAAAATATTGATGAGAAAATATCGAGGGACAAAATATCGACTTTCTATCTTTATACAGGTAAGTACAAAAATATCGACTCCAAAATATCGACTGTAAATAATATAGACTGTCAAAATATTGTTTTTTTATATGTCTTTAAATTAAGTTAAAACTAATATAAAAATAAATATATTTAATATAAACTTTGTTAAAATGATTAAATAAATGTAATATTAATAAATAATTAATGTAAATTACAAAAAAAAATATTAATAAATATATATATATATATATATATATAAATACATATTATTAACTAAACATACATAATATTTTTACCGTAGCATAGCAAATTGTTTAAAATTTAGTGTAACAACTATAGTGAATTCAACAGTGGAAAAACGCTGGATAGCGTAGGTTTAAAATTACTATTCCCACTCCAGTGGGTGCAACAGTAGGGAAAGCGTTGGATAGCGTAGGGGTAAAAATTACTATTCCCACTCCAGTGGGTGCAACAGTAGGGAATGCGTTGGATAGCGTAGGGGTAAAAATTACTATTCCCACTCCAGTGGGTGCAACAGTAGGGAAAGGGTGGGATAGCGTAGGGGCAAAAATTACTATTCCCACTCCAGTGTGTGCCACAGTAGGGAAAGCGTTGGATAGCGTATGGGTTAAAATTACTATTCCCACTCCAGTGGGTGCAACAGTAGGGAAAACGTTGGATAGCGTAAGGGTAAAAATTACTATTCCCACTCCAGTGGGTGCAACAGTATGGAAAGCGTTGGATAGCGTAGGGGTAAAAATTACTATTCCCTCTCCAGTGGGTGCAACAGTAGGGAAAGCGCTGGATAGCGTTGGGGTAAAAATGACTATGAAATCATTAACAATTAACAATTTTTATTAATTTACATAATTAATTATTTATTATTAAATAACTTCCCACTCTATCCCCCTATAAACTCACTACCCACTACAGAAATTAATTTACTAAGTATTTATTATTTATCAATTAAATATTTATAATTATTTACCAATTATATTTTAATTAATTACCAATTAATAATTATTTAACAATTATTATTAATTAACATAATTAATTAATTATTAAATTACTTCCCACCCTATCCCCCTATATACCCACAACCCGCTACAGAAAATAATTTACTAAATATTAATTATGTATCAATTAAATATTTATAATTAATTACCAATTATATTTTAATTAATTAACTATTAATTATGAATTAACAATTATTATTAATTTACATAATTAATTAATTATAATAAAATTACTTCCCACCCTATTCCCCTATAAACCCACAACCCGCTACAGATAATAATTTACTAAAAATTATTTATTAAATATTTATTATTTTTTACCAATTATATTTTAATTATTTACCAATTATTAATTAATTAACAATTATTAGTAATTTACATAATTAATTAATTATAATTACATTGCTTCCCACCCTATTCCCCTATAAACCCACAACCCGCTACAGATTTATATTACACAATTAATTAAAATTATTAATAACTACCGTAATTTCGATTTTTTTGTGTCTATATTCTATCTAGTCGATATTATGTCTAGTCTATATTTTTGATTCGATATTTTGGCTATTAATATCGATATTACTCGATATTTTTGTAGTCTATATTATGTCTGGTCGATATTTTTGCTAGTCTATATTTTTTACTCGATATTTTGTCCAAACGATATTTTGGAATCGATATTATGTCTGTTTACCAGATGGAAGCACGTTCAAACCCGTACTAAGACAATAGCACCAAATGATCCGCATGACTATACACACCGCTCTGGTGTACTCCATCAATGCCAGGGTGAGGGGTCTGGGTAGTTGTAATACTTTATTCGATACATGTATCATAAACGTACAAACATAGAAATACATAAAAAGGTATATTGTGTATTACAATTCCTTCTAAAAACATGACATCATTACAAACAGTTAAGAGCTGAGGGGAAAATATAATAATTAAATTCATACTAAGAGGGGATCTGAGCAGGGATGGGACAACAACTTGACCAAATAATCCAGGCGCTAGCCAGAAATTTAGCAACCCCGCAAACAATAAACATAGAGGTAGTGTTAGTTAAAAAAATGCGGAGAGCTGATCTATGGTCCCTGACTCCTAGCACTCTACAGACTGGCTTCAACCACTTAACTCTAGCCTGCTTGTATGCATTACATGCAAAGAAAAAGTGGCCTAGAGATTCTTCCGGACATGGGCAACCTGGGTATTTTAAATCATCTTCCCTCCTATCTTTCCGCCCTTCCATACATTTTTTGAGGGGAAGGATATTGTATCTTAATTTCAGGAACAAAGTTCTATCTCGAGGGATCTGGATGAAATCCAGAAGTGGCTCTAACTTCCCAAGGAGTTTGTGTTCAAAAAATGTATTCGTTAAGGGACCCCAGTTTGTGTTATGCAAAACCTTGGCCTCTACCCACTCCCAATATAATTTTTTACTGTTTGTTTGGATGGGGTGGATTGGGAGGCCCAGGAGCCGCTCAGGCCTATAGATATCACAAGCTTCTTTAAATTGTTTATCCACTTTATTTTGTTTGCGTTATTCAAACTAATTAGCTCGTCCAACACTAAAGCATATTTTGCTAGTTATGGGGTCCTTCTAAGACGCACCCAGAATAGCAGCGGTCGGAGTTGAACTATTTCAGAGATCGATCTTTTGCCCATGTCGAGAAATAATGGTTTCAGAGGGGTCGAGAGAGGGAGCGAGACTATGGGCTCGATTCCGATCCGGTAAAATGCGCTCCGAATCGTCGTACGGAGCAATTTTCCCCGTACGAATCGTACCCGTACACGCCCCCGTACGTACGACGAAGTACGATCCGTACCAGGAGCCAAAGACCGTACAAGTCGTACAGGACTCCGTACGACTAAAATATCCGTACGAGGCACACTCGGAAGCCGCTGTACGTGACATCGCTACGGGTCGCGGCTGGTTTTTACGACCCAGCAAGTACGATTCGTGTCGGGTACGCAACGTACGAGCCTTTTTTTTACGGGAGCTGGAAACAGCCGTAAACGCATAGTTCGCGCTGAAACAAGTACAGAACGCCCCCCCCGGGGACGCTGCGTACCCCACATGATCGCAGGGGTACGGCGCGTACTCTGGCGATCATGTGGGGTACGCGCCGTACACCCAGCGTACATGGGGTACGCACCGTACCCCATGTACGGTGCGTGTACAGTGCGCACCCCATGTACGCTGGGTGTACGGCGCGTACCCCACATGATCGCAGGGGTACGGCACGTACTCCGGCGATCATGTGGGGTACGCGGCGTACGGTGTGTATGCGATTGAGCGCTTTTCCGTACGGATCGCCCTTACCTGACGCGGACCGTACGAATAGCGTCCTGATCACCCGGTCCGGATCGTACTCGCCGGGTCGTACGGTGTGTTTACGATTCGTACGGAAACGGCTCCGGATACGATTCGTACGGGGGATTTTTTTTACCGGATCGGAATCGAGCCCAAAGTCTCTCATAAACTTATTCTCTGCCACTACCAATGCCTTGGTGTTCTCAGCGCCCCATAGTTCAGAACCGTAAACTGCAGAAGCTAACGCTTTCCCCTCATAGACTGCCAAGGCTGGAGCTACTGGTCTACTAATTGAAAGCCGCTGATTCTTTAGTATTACTCCAGAGACCCTTTTAAGATTTAAAACCATTTTGGACAAATGGGATTCCCAGCTCATGTTGTTACTGAGCCTAACCCCAAGATAATCAAATTCGTCCACTACTTCTAGGGGGGGCCCGTTCATAGAGAGATAAGCCTTCCTATGATTTCTTTTTGCAGACATAACCATCAGCTTCGTTTTCGCAGTGTTCACCATTAACCCACGGTCTTTGTAAAACACATTAAAACGATCAAGAAGTTTTTGCAGGCCCTTGGGGGTTTTGGACATCAGGAGGGTGTCGTCAGCAAAGAGGAGGGTGGGTGTTTTCTCCCCGGCAAGGACAGGGGCATCCGCTGGGTCCTCCCGCAAGTGGTCCACCCTCCCATTTATAAAGAGGGAGAACAGGGTAGTGTTTATGGCTGGGGCAGAGCGGGATGGCAGTGCTGGGGGCCACTTTTTAGGGCTCGGGGTTGGGGTCTGCTCTTTACCATGCAAGTCTTCACCATTCCTGCCTTTACAATGAAATTTGTTGTAAAGGCATGAGTGGTAAAGACGCGGTTGTGGTTGAGTACTTGGGTGGTGACATGTTTTTTGTAATTCTATAGAAAAACCAGCAGAACATAACATTTTCTAACCCTTCTGGCAAAAGTGCAGACTCTGTCAACTTATAAACTAGCGACAGGAAAACGTGTGCACTGTAGCCCATGGACCCCTTGAGCATTACATGAGGACAGTGCATCCTGGGTAACAATCAGTCCTGCTAGACCCACCGGCGTCAGTCCTGTGAGACCCACAGGATCAGTCCTGTGAGACCCACAGGATCAGTCCTGTGAGACCAACGGGTTCAGTCCTGTGAGACCCACAGGATCAGTGCTGTGAGTCCCATGGGATCAGTGCTGTGAGACCCACAGGATCAGTGCTGTGAGACCCACGGGATCAGTGCTGTGAGACCCACAGGATCAGTGCTGTGAGACCCACGGGATCAGTCCTGTGAGACCCACGGGATCAGTGCTGTGAGTCCCATGGGATCAGTCCTGTGAGACCCACAGGATCAGTCCTGTGAGACCCACGGGATCAGTGCTGTGAGACCCACAGGATCAGTGCTGTGAGACCCACGGGATCAGTGCTGTGAGTCCCATGGGATCAGTCCTGTGAGACCCTCAGGATCAGTGCTGTGAGTCCCATGGGATCAGTGCTGTGAGTCCCATGGGATCAGTCCTGTGAGACCCTCAGGATCAGTGCTGTGAGTCCCATGGGATCAGTCCTGTGAGACCCTCAGGATCAGTGCTGTGAGTCCCACGGAATCAGTGCTGTGAGTCCCATGGGATCAGTCCTGTGAGACCCTCAGGATCAGTGCTGTGAGTCCCATGGGATCAGTGCTGTGAGACCCACAGGATCAGTGCTGTGAGACCCACGGGATCAGTGCTGTGAGACCCACGGGATCAGTGCTGTGAGACCCACGGGATCAGTCCTGTGAGACCCACGGGATCAGTCCTGTGAGACCCACAGGATCAGTCCTGTGAGACCCACGGGATCAGTGCTGTGAGACCCACAGGATCAGTGCTGTGAGTCCCACGGGATCAGTGCTGTGAGTCCCATGGGATCAGTCCTGTGAGACCCTCAGGATCAGTGCTGTGAGTCCCATGGGATCAGTGCTGTGAGTCCCATGGGATCAGTCCTGTGAGACCCTCAGGATCAGTGCTGTGAGACCCACGGGATCAGTGCTGTGAGACCCACAGGATCAGTGCTGTGAGACCCACGGGTATTTACAACAAGGGGTGGTGAGGGACAGAGTCTCTGAATTAAGCAGAAAGCTCTCACCCAGTCAAGAGATCAGGGCTAGATCCAACACCGTTTTTTAGCTCACTGCACCATCCCAGTTTCAGAACCTGGCTGTATGCAAATTAGTCTGTTCCTGTCCCAGTGCATGATGGGAACAGGGCAAACCAAACTACAAAAGCCAATTCTTACACTGGGAAGGAAACAAGCTCCCGGGGACCGGTTTCTGGCATTACAGCCGTCTTCGGCCCGGTTTGCTTGAATCCTGATGGTGCAATGAGCAAGGGTCTCACATCTGAGAATACCCTTCCACGCTTAGGGTGGACAAAAATATTTACAACAAGGGGTGGTGAGGGACAGAGTCTCTGAATTAAGCAGAAAGCTCTCACCCAGTCAAGAGATCAGGGCTAGATCCAACACCGTTTTTTAGCTCACTGCACCATCCCAGTTTCAGAACCTGGCTGTATGCAAATTAGTCTGTTCCTGTCCCAGTGCATGATGGGAACAGGGCAAACCAAACTACAAAAGCCAATTCTTACACTGGGAAGGAAACAAGCTCCCGGGGACCGGTTTCTGGCATTACAGCCGTCTTCGGCCCGGTTTGCTTGAATCCTGATGGTGCAATGAGCAAGGGTCTCACATCTGAGAATACCCTTCCACGCTTAGGGTGGACAAAAATATTTACAACAAGGGGTGGTGAGGGACAGAGTCTCTGAATTAAGCAGAAAGCTCTCACCCAGTCAAGAGATCAGGGCTAGATCCAACACCGTTTTTTAGCTCACTGCACCATCCCAGTTTCAGAACCTGGCTGTATGCAAATTAGTCTGTTCCTGTCCCAGTGCATGATGGGAACAGGGCAAACCAAACTACAAAAGCCAATTCTTACACTGGGAAGGAAACAAGCTCCCGGGGACCGGTTTCTGGCATTACAGCCGTCTTCGGCCCGGTTTGCTTGAATCCTGATGGTGCAATGAGCAAGGGTCTCACATCTGAGAATACCCTTCCACGCTTAGGGTGGACAAAAATATTTACAACAAGGGGTGGTGAGGGACAGAGTCTCTGAATTAAGCAGAAAGCTCTCACCCAGTCAAGAGATCAGGGCTAGATCCAACACCGTTTTTTAGCTCACTGCACCATCCCAGTTTCAGAACCTGGCTGTATGCAAATTAGTCTGTTCCTGTCCCAGTGCATGATGGGAACAGGGCAAACCAAACTACAAAAGCCAATTCTTACACTGGGAAGGAAACAAGCTCCCGGGGACCGGTTTCTGGCATTACAGCCGTCTTCGGCCCGGTTTGCTTGAATCCTGATGGTGCAATGAGCAAGGGTCTCACATCTGAGAATACCCTTCCACGCTTAGGGTGGACAAAAATATTTACAACAAGGGGTGGTGAGGGACAGAGTCTCTGAATTAAGCAGAAAGCTCTCACCCAGTCAAGAGATCAGGGCTAGATCCAACACCGTTTTTTAGCTCACTGCACCATCCCAGTTTCAGAACCTGGCTGTATGCAAATTAGTCTGTTCCTGTCCCAGTGCATGATGGGAACAGGGCAAACCAAACTACAAAAGCCAATTCTTACACTGGGAAGGAAACAAGCTCCCGGGGACCGGTTTCTGGCATTACAGCCGTCTTCGGCCCGGTTTGCTTGAATCCTGATGGTGCAATGAGCAAGGGTCTCACATCTGAGAATACCCTTCCACGCTTAGGGTGGACAAAAATATTTACAACAAGGGGTGGTGAGGGACAGAGTCTCTGAATTAAGCAGAAAGCTCTCACCCAGTCAAGAGATCAGGGCTAGATCCAACACCGTTTTTTAGCTCACTGCACCATCCCAGTTTCAGAACCTGGCTGTATGCAAATTAGTCTGTTCCTGTCCCAGTGCATGATGGGAACAGGGCAAACCAAACTACAAAAGCCAATTCTTACACTGGGAAGGAAACAAGCTCCCGGGGACCGGTTTCTGGCATTACAGCCGTCTTCGGCCCGGTTTGCTTGAATCCTGATGGTGCAATGAGCAAGGGTCTCACATCTGAGAATACCCTTCCACGCTTAGGGTGGACAAAAATATTTACAACAAGGGGTGGTGAGGGACAGAGTCTCTGAATTAAGCAGAAAGCTCTCACCCAGTCAAGAGATCAGGGCTAGATCCAACACCGTTTTTTAGCTCACTGCACCATCCCAGTTTCAGAACCTGGCTGTATGCAAATTAGTCTGTTCCTGTCCCAGTGCATGATGGGAACAGGGCAAACCAAACTACAAAAGCCAATTCTTACACTGGGAAGGAAACAAGCTCCCGGGGACCGGTTTCTGGCATTACAGCCGTCTTCGGCCCGGTTTGCTTGAATCCTGATGGTGCAATGAGCAAGGGTCTCACATCTGAGAATACCCTTCCACGCTTAGGGTGGACAAAAATATTTACAACAAGGGGTGGTGAGGGACAGAGTCTCTGAATTAAGCAGAAAGCTCTCACCCAGTCAAGAGATCAGGGCTAGATCCAACACCGTTTTTTAGCTCACTGCACCATCCCAGTTTCAGAACCTGGCTGTATGCAAATTAGTCTGTTCCTGTCCCAGTGCATGATGGGAACAGGGCAAACCAAACTACAAAAGCCAATTCTTACACTGGGAAGGAAACAAGCTCCCGGGGACCGGTTTCTGGCATTACAGCCGTCTTCGGCCCGGTTTGCTTGAATCCTGATGGTGCAATGAGCAAGGGTCTCACATCTGAGAATACCCTTCCACGCTTAGGGTGGACAAAAATATTTACAACAAGGGGTGGTGAGGGACAGAGTCTCTGAATTAAGCAGAAAGCTCTCACCCAGTCAAGAGATCAGGGCTAGATCCAACACCGTTTTTTAGCTCACTGCACCATCCCAGTTTCAGAACCTGGCTGTATGCAAATTAGTCTGTTCCTGTCCCAGTGCATGATGGGAACAGGGCAAACCAAACTACAAAAGCCAATTCTTACACTGGGAAGGAAACAAGCTCCCGGGGACCGGTTTCTGGCATTACAGCCGTCTTCGGCCCGGTTTGCTTGAATCCTGATGGTGCAATGAGCAAGGGTCTCACATCTGAGAATACCCTTCCACGCTTAGGGTGGACAAAAATATTTACAACAAGGGGTGGTGAGGGACAGAGTCTCTGAATTAAGCAGAAAGCTCTCACCCAGTCAAGAGATCAGGGCTAGATCCAACACCGTTTTTTAGCTCACTGCACCATCCCAGTTTCAGAACCTGGCTGTATGCAAATTAGTCTGTTCCTGTCCCAGTGCATGATGGGAACAGGGCAAACCAAACTACAAAAGCCAATTCTTACACTGGGAAGGAAACAAGCTCCCGGGGACCGGTTTCTGGCATTACAGCCGTCTTCGGCCCGGTTTGCTTGAATCCTGATGGTGCAATGAGCAAGGGTCTCACATCTGAGAATACCCTTCCACGCTTAGGGTGGACAAAAATATTTACAACAAGGGGTGGTGAGGGACAGAGTCTCTGAATTAAGCAGAAAGCTCTCACCCAGTCAAGAGATCAGGGCTAGATCCAACACCGTTTTTTAGCTCACTGCACCATCCCAGTTTCAGAACCTGGCTGTATGCAAATTAGTCTGTTCCTGTCCCAGTGCATGATGGGAACAGGGCAAACCAAACTACAAAAGCCAATTCTTACACTGGGAAGGAAACAAGCTCCCGGGGACCGGTTTCTGGCATTACAGCCGTCTTCGGCCCGGTTTGCTTGAATCCTGATGGTGCAATGAGCAAGGGTCTCACATCTGAGAATACCCTTCCACGCTTAGGGTGGACAAAAATATTTACAACAAGGGGTGGTGAGGGACAGAGTCTCTGAATTAAGCAGAAAGCTCTCACCCAGTCAAGAGATCAGGGCTAGATCCAACACCGTTTTTTAGCTCACTGCACCATCCCAGTTTCAGAACCTGGCTGTATGCAAATTAGTCTGTTCCTGTCCCAGTGCATGATGGGAACAGGGCAAACCAAACTACAAAAGCCAATTCTTACACTGGGAAGGAAACAAGCTCCCGGGGACCAGTTTCTGGCATTACAGCCGTCTTCGGCCCGGTTTGCTTGAATCCTGATGGTGCAATGAGCAAGGGTCTCACATCTGAGAATACCCTTCCACGCTTAGGGTGGACAAAAATATTTACAACAAGGGGTGGTGAGGGACAGAGTCTCTGAATTAAGCAGAAAGCTCTCACCCAGTCAAGAGATCAGGGCTAGATCCAACACCGTTTTTTAGCTCACTGCACCATCCCAGTTTCAGAACCTGGCTGTATGCAAATTAGTCTGTTCCTGTCCCAGTGCATGATGGGAACAGGGCAAACCAAACTACAAAAGCCAATTCTTACACTGGGAAGGAAACAAGCTCCCGGGGACCAGTTTCTGGCATTACAGCCGTCTTCGGCCCGGTTTGCGGGATCAGTCCTGTGAGACCCACGGGATCAGTCCTGTGAGACCCATGGGATCAGTCCTGTGAGACCCACGGGATCAGTGCTGTGAGACCCACAGGATCAGTGCTGTGAGTCCCACGGGATCAGTGCTGTGAGTCCCATGGGATCAGTCCTGTGAGACCCACTGGATCAGTCCTGTGAGACCCACAGGATCAGTCCTGTGAGACCCACGGGATCAGTGCTGTGAGACCCACAGGATCAGTGCTGTGAGTCCCACGGGATCAGTGCTGTGAGTCCCATGGGATCAGTCCTGTGAGACCCACAGGATCAGTCCTGTGAGACCCACGGGATCAGTGCTGTGAGACCCACGGGATCAGTGCTGTGAGACCCACGGGATCAGTCCTGTGAGACCCACGGGATCAGTGCTGTGAGACCCACAGGATCAGTGCTGTGAGTCCCACGGGATCAGTGCTGTGAGTCCCATGGGATCAGTCCTGTGAGACCCACAGGATCAGTCCTGTGAGACCCACGGGATCAGTGCTGTGAGACCCACGGGATCAGTGCTGTGAGACCCACGGGATCAGTCCTGTGAGACCCACGGGATCAGTCCTGTGAGACCCACAGGATCAGTCCTGTGAGACCCATGGGATCAGTGCTGTGAGACCCACAGGATCAGTGCTGTGAGTCCCACGGGATCAGTGCTGTGAGTCCCATGGGATCAGTCCTGTGAGACCCTCAGGATCAGTGCTGTGAGTCCCATGGGATCAGTGCTGTGAGTCCCATGGGATCAGTCCTGTGAGACCCTCAGGATCAGTGCTGTGAGACCCACGGGATCAGTGCTGTGAGACCCACAGGATCAGTGCTGTGAGACCCACGGGATCAGTCCTGTGAGACCCACGGGATCAGTCCTGTGAGACCCACAGGATCAGTCCTGTGAGACCCACGGGATCAGTGCTGTGAGACCCACAGGATCAGTGCTGTGAGTCCCACGGGATCAGTGCTGTGAGTCCCATGGGATCAGTCCTGTGAGACCCACAGGATCAGTCCTGTGAGACCCACGGGATCAGTGCTGTGAGACCCACGGGATCAGTGCTGTGAGACCCACGGGATCAGTCCTGTGAGACCCACGGGATCAGTCCTGTGAGACCCACAGGATCAGTCCTGTGAGACCCATGGGATCAGTGCTGTGAGACCCACAGGATCAGTGCTGTGAGTCCCACGGGATCAGTGCTGTGAGTCCCATGGGATCAGTCCTGTGAGACCCTCAGGATCAGTGCTGTGAGTCCCACGGGATCAGTGCTGTGAGTCCCATGGGATCAGTCCTGTGAGACCCTCGGGATCAGTGCTGTGAGACCCACGGGATCAGTGCTGTGAGACCCACAGGATCAGTGCTGTGAGACCCACGGGATCAGTCCTGTGAGACCCACGGGATCAGTCCTGTGAGACCCACAGGATCAGTCCTGTGAGACCCACGGGATCAGTGCTGTGAGACCCACAGGATCAGTGCTGTGAGTCCCACGGGATCAGTCCTGTGAGACCCACAGGATTGCTGTTAAGGGATTCCAGCCTCTTTGAGGCATGAATAAAGACACTAGAAAAATCCCACTAGGAACATGTTTTATGATTTATCAGCCTCCTATCCTAGTGCAAATAATGTGCATAGTCGTAACTATAAACATGAAAAGAGAGTGGCAATGAAAATGGTTAATATATAACATATTAAAAAGTATTGCAACACTGTGACAGATTTTTATAATTCCCTTCCATGGAAAAGATAGAACCAGTGCATGTTCTCCACCCCTCCCTTCTTACCTCTAGCTCAGCTGTCTTGGCACCAAAAGGACCTGGAAATGTGTGTACGGTGGCCCCTCCCCCACATACAGCAGGTCCACGAAGGCTCTCCTCCTGAAAGATTCTTTGAACACATGTGGCTCATCAGTTAGTTGAGGTGGGCTGTGACTAAAGGTTGTGTAGATTCCTATCTTCTGATTGCTGAAGTGATGAAGGAAGGGGCACTACTTTCAATAAAACATGCATGCACAATGCATAGAGCTTCGAAATAAACTCCAGCATGCAACGCGAGCCAGCGAAGGTGGGAGGGCAGTGGCTCGGCTTCAGAGGGAGGTGATGCAGCAAAACTAGGTCTATATTCTTAAGGCGAGAGCAACCTAAATGTCCAAGCCAACCTGGGTATCAAGACAGAATTCTAACAAGCGTTCATGTGGAACTCATAGCTCGTGTATACACTGGAACAGCGAAATTACTCGCAAGATTTAATCTACAGCAAAGTTTAAAGAAACCAGCAGGTAAGGATTACTTTCAGACAGTTTTAATGACATTGAATTTATTTATGCAAGAAAATGCCAAAATAAACAGAGTTGAAAAATCAATAACGAGTTGACAGTCCCCAAATGAAATAACATATCCAGGCAAAAGTTGTGAAAAAAGTGCAGTGGTAGAGGTACATTGGTAATAACTGACAGTCAAATATAATATTGGTTTCTGGAAAATACAGGAACACTAAGGAAGGTTTGCTTAGTTTTATTGCAAAGCGTGGTCTGTCTGTGGAGATGTCGACAACGTTTCAACTCTGTAGAAGTATAATAGGGCATCATCAGGACTGGGGATGACCTGGGGAATGGTTTAACTTGGCCAAACGCCTCTTGTCTTTGTTTTTCTAGGTAAATTCATATTCGAGGAACACTCACAACACCAGTTCTGTGATTGGCCGAGTGAAAGGGCGGGCCCTCATCTGGAGGTCACAGGATAAACCCAGAGCACTGATATGAGGAGACACACTGAGTTCTTTGTCCAATCAAAACACACCCTTTTTACATTCCCCAGGCAGGGAGGGGGCACAGACCTGAGGACCAAGGGGGCTCCTGTCTAAGGAACATGTTGGACATGTTAAGCCTCCGAAAGTTAACATTCATTCCATGATAGATGATGGATTAATGACCATCTATCAGGTTTTGTTTTATTTCACTTCCTCATTTATTGGAGTTCAGAGTATTCAAGAGTAGCCAGCATCTAAATAACATCAATGAGCAGTCAGTGGCCAGGATAGGGCAGACAGGAAAATTCCAGGTGCCCTGGTGTTGTTAGACCTCTCCGCGGCATTTGACACCGTTTGTCATAAACAACTATTGTTGCAGTTGAGGGACTTCGGCATTCAGGGCACAGCACATGCCTGGTTCGCTTCCTTTTTGCAAGGGAAGACGCAGAGAGTACAGCTCGGAGACTTGTTCTCCACTACAACATCGAGTGCCGCAGGGGTCCGCCCTTTCACCCCTTTTATTCAATATTTATTTACAGCCTCTGATCTCACTGCTTAATCAGATGGATTGCCAGGTCTACAATTACGCTGACGACACCCAAATTGTCCTCCAAATGGAGGACGAGCCAGGTGCGTTTGCGAGATTACAAAATATTCTTAAACACACAGCCAATTGGATGTCCATGAATTTGCTAAAAGTCAATCCTGACAAGACCGAGGTGTTGCCAATCACTATCGTAGGCAACCCATGGAATGATGGCTTCTGGCCAAGAGAACTAGGGACACCCCCAGAACCAGCGGCGACAGTAAAAAGCCTGGGCATCCATGTGGATGGCAAGCTATCCATGCAGAAACAAGTCATGGCGGTGGTGGGAACCTGTGTTGGCCTTCTCCGACAACTAAGAAAAATCTCTTCACTATTGTCCTTCTCAACTTTGAGGCGCGCGGTCTCTGCTATGATCTTAGCGAGGCTGGATTATGGCAATTCGCTATATATAGGCCTGCCTCAAAAACTTCTGGACAAGTTGCAAGTTGTCATGAATGACGCTGCAAGGCTCATCTTTAAGAAACCGAGGAATACGCATGCCTCCCCCCTCATGCGTGAGCTGCACTGGCTGCCAGTGAGGCAGAGGGTACTGTTTAAAGGGGATGTATGACGTTACAACGCATACTTTTACTCCGCATACCATTACAACGCGGTATTTACAACGCATACCGTTACAACGCAAATCGCTTTGGGGTGCTGGATAGTGGTAAGTATAATTTACTATTCTAACTCCAGTCCCCGTGGACCCTAGGGAAGGTGTTGGATAGTAAATTAAACTTACCTCTTATCCTAGAGCGCCCCCCAGCGCTATGCGTTGTAATGGTATGCGTTGTAATGCCTGCGTTGTAGTGGTAGTGCGTTGTAAAAAATGCGTTGTAACAGGTGCATACCGTTTAAAGGTCTCTGCATTGCACACAAATCTTTGTATGGAAAGGCGCCAAGGTATCTGAAGACCCGCCTGACTTCCTATAGGCCTGGTAGGATATTAAGATCGTTGGAAGCTACTCTCCTCACCCAACCACGTTTTAGGCTGGCCACAGTTGGTGGCTGCGCTATCTCTAACACCCTTCCAGCAGCCTGGAACAAGCTACCAGTGGAATTACGGAAAGAAACCAACCTGCTGTGCTTTCGGAAGAAGTTAAAAACTGTGCTCTTCCAACAAGCTTGGGTGGGGCTGTAAATTCTCGAATGGCCCTCTGAATGTCTGCTGTGCGTACCTGACAAAACGCTTAGAGGCCCCTGGGTTATAACGCGCTATACAAATCGAAATAAATAAATACATAAATAAATCTGTATGTCACAGCAATACTCCAGTGAACGCCCACTTTCATTCCTCTGGTCCCATTTTATGATTTTATAACTTGTATGTGTCACTGCAGACAGAGACAATCATGGGCAGATCAGTCTTGGCACTTTGATATTTTATCCCTCACTCCTCTAACGTCCTCGGCGCTCTCCTAACTCGGGGGCGCGTGCTCAGCATTTCATCAGAAACACAGCAAGTTTGACCTAAATCAATACTGTTTAGAACTGTTTTTGTATTTGTCAATATGAGTTGATAAATATTTACATCCGACTATCGTGGTCCTACTGGTTTGCTTAATTTAATCTGTTAGGAGTGTGGTGGTGCGGTGCTATGCGCGCCCTCTACTGGCATGTGTATAAACTGCAGGCCACGTGCTATGAATCTAGCGGCACAAGCTCCGCATTTCATGCACAAAAATAAGCATCTTTGATATGAGTAATGAAAGTGCCCATTTTTAGAAGCACGAAGGGCTCACTGCACAAACGTGCCTCTGGGAGCAGGTGTGTCGCGCTCTTGCAGTGATCGGACATATTGTGAATTTCCTGAAGTTAGGTCACATCTACTGGGGCTTTTCGCGCCGGGCCCTGGGCATCAGGCTCTGGCGAGGCTCCGTGAGTGGTCATTTTTGTCCCTTTGGACTCTGTACTGTCCTGCCTTGCAGACACACAGTGGCCATGGCACACAGGCCTCACCCCTCCGTGCCAGCCCCTCCAGATGTGCAGTCAGAAGTGTCCGATGCAGACAGGAGGCGCCAGCCTCTCCCGTGGGACCCCCGGGCGAGGACTCACCCACCAAACCCAGGCTCAGCTAATCCGATTTGGGAACAACTGAATCGAATTACACAAAATGGAGCGGGCGGGGGCGCGCGCGTGCGGAGGGTGTGGCGAAACGGACGAGGGGCGTGGTGTATCCTTTCGTATTGGTAATTGCTTCAGTGCCTCGTTTTGGGTAGTAAGCGCTATATAAACGCAATTACAATGACTTTAGATGTTTTATATACCATCTGTATTCATCCATCAGCAGCTTTCCGACTCTGAAAAACAAAGAAAAAGAGACACCTTTACAATTTTAAAATACCTGATTCACCAAAGAAGCCTATACACAGACCTTTAAACATCAGTTTGAATGCACTCTCTAATCAAAACAATCAAAGACCATTTGTAGCGCGCACAGCGACCGCGATAGAGGTGCCCACAAAACCACAAGTCTGTGGCACTCGAGGCCAACCAGGCCTCGTTCTACTCACAACCAACCCCTCGGGTGATATTTACCAAGGCTTAATTCTATGCAGCCATAGAGAATATTTACACAGGGAGGAGGAGGGGGGGGCGATGTGGCGTTACTTCAAACTGTGGACCCGGGTTCGAGTCTCGGCCTCGCTCAACGTCCTGGGACTCTCTACACACATCACTTGTTCTCCCCGGCATGGAAGAAACAAGCATTTGCAATGCAATAGGTCTCGCATTATTTAAGTTTGAGCTATTAGCATTGTAAATGGCAATTGTTTTTTGCTTTCTGCTATAGTTTTTTTTTTACATAAAAAGCTACATATAAAATATGTTTTATTAAAGTTATTTATGCAGTATCTAAATTTTGTTTGCATAAAAGAGTACAATAATATCTTAGTAAAAAAGTCAAATATTTTAATGGTAATTCACCAAATGTTCATTTATGTGTTGGTTTTGAAAATAGCTAAATTAATAGCTTTGTCATTTACAATGCCAATAGTTATAACTTTCGCAAATGTGACACCTATAGCATTTGTAATGCAACATTTGTATTTACGTGACTTAGATGTATTGATATTACAAATAACAATGGCTTTTATTTTTTTTTAATACTTAATAAAAGTGATTGTAATTTATAATGGCAATAGCTTAAACTTTTGTAAATAACTTTTGTGAAGATTATGTTCAGTGTATTTTATTGTAACGAAATCCAAGAACAGAAGTGAAATATTAACATCTTTTTGTGACATTTGTAATAAAGCTTGAAACATTGAGAGAACATATTTGTGCTGTGGTGGTGCTGAGTGATGCTGTGGTGGTGCTGAATGGGGCTGTGGTGATGCTGAGTGATGCTGTGGTGGTGCTGAGTGTTGCTATGGTGGTGCTGTGGTGGTGCTGTGGTGGTGCTGAGTGATGCTGAGTGATGCTGTGGTGGTGCTGAGTGGTACTGTGGTGGGTCTGAGTGATGCTGTGGTGGTTCTGAGTGATAATGTGGTGGTGCTGAGTGACTGTACTCACTGTCACTCTGCACTCACTGTCACTCTGCACTCACTGTCACTCTGCACTCACTGTCACTCTGCACGCACTCTGCACTCACTGTCACTCTGCACACACTCTGCACTCAGGTCACTCTGCACTCACTGTCACTCTGCACTCACTGTCACTCTGCACTCACTGTCACTCTGCAGTCACTCTGCACTCACTGTCACTCTGCACTCACTCTGCACTCACTGTCACTCTGCACTCACTGTCACTCTGCACTCACTCTGCACTCACTGTCACTCTGCACTCACTGTCACTCTGCACTCACTGTCACTCTGCACTCACTCTGCACTCACTGTCACTCTGCACTCACTCTGCACTCACTGTCACTCTGCACTCACTGTCACTGCACTCACACTCACTCTGCACTCACCCTGCACTCACTGTCACTCTGCACGCACTCTGCACTCACTGTTTCTGCACGCACTCTGCACTCACTGTCACTCTGCACTCACTGTCACTCTGCACTCACTGTCACTCTGCACGCACTCTGCACTCACTGTTTCTGCACGCACTCTGCACTCACTGTCACTGCACTCACTGTCACTCAGCACTCACTGTCACTCTGCACTCACTGTCACTCTGCACTCACTGTCACTCTGCACTCACTGTCACTCTGCACTCACTGTCACTCTGCACTCAAATTCAATTTCACACAATGTCCAGCACTCTACAAATGTATGGAAACGATCTATTTCTTTATCGTTCTAGTAACTAACGAAAAATTATTATGGTTAAACAGTATATAACACCATATAGTTACAACATTCCAAATATTTCATCCAAGTAAGTTAGGGAGTCTTCAATAGTTGAGTAGTCTTTTTATTCTGTTCAAAATGTTTTCTCCATAAAAGCAATGTTGTAGCCAGTGCCTACGCGTTTCGTCCAAACGGACTTCTTCAGGGCCGATTAGTCACTGTTTTCCTGTCTAGTCTGATGCTTCCTCTAAGGGGTTTGTATTTAACTCCCTTTCTCAGCGTAGTTATGCAAGTGTTGAGACAAGTATCTTGTAAGCAATAGTCGGTTGTCCCGTTATTCAAAGAGATGTTTTCGTACTTTCTTTGATGAGGTAATATTTTCTTGGCCGGAGTATTATGGGTCCAACTTATTGTTTATGAAGTGCAAAGTCGAAGCATCATGGCATCGTGTCCGCTTTCCTTTACTCTGCACTCACCCTGCACTCACTGTCACTCTGCACTCACTGTCACTCTGCACTCACTGTCACTCTGCACTCACTGTCACTCTGCACTCACTGTCACTGCACTCACTGTCACTGCACTCACTGTCACTCTGCACTCACTCTGCACTCACCCTGCACTCACTGTCACTCTGCACTCACTGTCACTCTGCACTCACTGTCACTCTGCACGCACTCTGCACTCACTGTTTCTGCACGCACTCTGCACTCACTGTCACTCTGCACTCACTGTCACTCTGCACTCACTGTCACTCAGCACTCACTGTCACTCTGCACTCACTGTCACTCTGCACTCACTGTCACTCTGCACTCACTGTCACTCTGCACTCACTTGTATCTGTCTTTGCTTTATTTTTTTTATATCTGTACATGTCTGAATTAGCTCATATGTGCGTGAGTGCTTGTGCGGTCATATATGTAACAGTAATGAATGTAACTGCATGAACGTGTGGGTTTGTGCTTGTGTGTGTGCGCGTATTGGGGTAACTGTGCATGGTGTGGATTGCATGTTAGCATGTAACCAACTGATTTTGGCCTCAGAAGTTCACATGCCCACAATTACAGATTTCACTCACTGGATCAGGCTGAAATCCTGAGCCAACTGAAACGCCCACACAGTAAGCTGTAACACAAAGACAAAAGACCCACGGGCATTTGAAGTTCCACATGTTTTCAGGAGTCAGCAGCCAATTTAAAACACATGTTCGAGGCATATGGGCTGCAGATGGTACATTATGAATAGATCGCCATCTGGTGTTGGGCTCGGATGATTGCACTTTGTTTTTCTCTTGGAGAGTCTTTTGTATCTTGGTGACTCCTCCCTTAGTTGGTAGTGCGCATGGGCATCGGCTCCATCCTTAGATTGTTTTTTTCCGCCATCGGTTTCGGATGAGGATCGAGACGCTCCAGATCAACTTCGAAAGAAAGTGATTTATCGGCGCGTATTCCCTTTCCAATTCGACGGTATTGTTATCGAACGCGTTCATCTCCATTCCGACGCGTTGCAAATTAAAAATCAAAGAGAAAAACTTGGATCTACGTTGAAGAACAGGAGACCTTTCTCGGCGCAGTCAAGCCCGGAGTCCATGGAAAGGACTCCATTCAAAAAATGTCCAAAGTGTGGTGCTAAGTTCCCACACAAGGACCTACACGAGGTGTGCAACCTCTGTCTGTCGCCGGAACACGAATCCAGGGACTGCGAAGCCTGCGCAGCATTCTCCTCCAAGCTAACGATTAGAAATCGTCGAGCTCGAAGACACGAGGTTTCCAGAATGCAGGCGGAAGCGATCCCGGAGTTGTTCGGAGACGACCAAATCGAAATCGAGGAAGAAGAAGAAGAACAGTCGGGGTCGGAAGGGGACCAGTCGGAGACTGAGGAACTCATCGATCAACAAACCGTGAGTGACGACGTCCCCTTACCGAAAAACCGACCCCGTGCGGTAACGACCCCGCCCTCGGGCCCGGTCAAACCGCTGAAAAAAGTTTCCGACGCCCCGCCCTCGGGCCCGGCAACGAAACCGAAAGTGAAACCGAAACACTCGGACTCCCACCATGTCGGATCCGACAAAAGGGCGACATCGACTTCGACACCGAGGCTACATGCAAAGGAGAGCTCGGTACCGAAACATTCCATGTCGAAACATAAATATTCCTTATCGCCCAAAAGACACTCGATACCAAGAAAGTCGGAATCAAGCAAACATTCGGTGCCGAAAACAACAAGATCTGACGATCGAAAACAAAAGCACCTCTCGGAACCAGCACCTTCGGTACCGATGCAGGAGCAACAGACAGATCCAAAACAAAAGATCTTGTTTATTGATTCACAAACTGGGAAAGTGGTCACAAAGAAGAGAAAGAGTGAACAATCAGAAGATAAACCTCTTCCTCCAAAGAAGAGAACAATGGGGACTAATATAACTCCTCCTGCTTCTCCTCGTCCTAGGGTCACACCCTCTTCTCCTATTCCTCACAATAGGCCAAATATTCCTACACCTTCCACACCAAGACCAGCTACACCTCAGTCAGATGTAGACAGTGATCTAGGGGAGGGAACCTCAGGGGGATGATGAAACCATCCCAGATGAGGAGGACCCATGGGAAAATTATGATGTAGGGTCAGATGAGGACAATGACCCAGAACTATATCCCTCAAAGCGTTCACCAACTGATGATAACACAGGCTTTGTGCAGCTAATTAATAGGGCAGCAAAATATCACAAGTTAGACATGCATACAGAACCTCAAATAGAAGATTTCTTGTTAGAGACTCTACCTAATGCACAGAGAACATCAGGTACTCTTCCTATGTTAAAGGGTCTTCTTACTCACACAGAGGAAATATTCGAAAACCCAGTGAGAGCCAGGGTGTTAAACCCAAGAATTGATAAAAAATACAAAGCGGCTCCAAAGGACCCAATTTTTATTAAAGGACATGTACCTCTAGACTCGCTGGTGGTCTCAAACGCTCGTAAAAGAGCAAACTCATTATCTACAGGAGAGGCACCTCCACCAGATAAAGAATCAAAGCTGATAGATGCATCAGGCAAAAGAGTAGCATCACAGGCAGCGAATAGCTGGCGTATAGCAAATACACAAGCACTACTCGCACGGTATGACAGGGCACATTACGACGAGTTAGAGAAACTTCTCATACATCTCCCAAAAGAACACCAGAAAAAGGCAGATCAATTAATACAGGAAGGTAAAATAATAACCAATACTTCCATTAAGTGTGCATTAGACGCAGCAGACACTGCAGCAAGGTCTATTAACACGAGTGTCATGCTAAGAAGGCATGCATGGCTTAGAATCTCAGGATTCAAACAAGAAGTACAAACGGCCCTACTGAACAAACCATTTGATCAAAAAACATTGTTTGGTTCAAGCACAGACGAGACATTAGAAAAAATGAAGAAAGATACGGAAACGGCTAAGTCAATGGGAGCATTGCAACAGCCAACACACAGAGGTTCCTTTCGTAGATCCACCTATAGAGGGGGCTCAAAGAACACAGGAACAAATCAGCAAACCACATCTTTCACACCAACATCACCCAGAGGTAATTCAAGAGGGAGTTACAGAGGTAACAACAATAAGGGTAGAGGCCGCGGAAATAATAACAACCGCAACGCCTCAACACCAAAACAGTGACTTCATAGAACTCCCCCCAGACCACGTAACACCGGTCGGGGGACGTCTATCACAGTTCCTACCTGTCTGGGAAAACATCACGTCAGACAAGTGGGTGAGACAAATTATCCAACATGGTTATTGCCTAGAACTCACAGCTACCCCACCAAACATCCCCCCCAAACAGCGTCCAATGAGTCAAGATCATCTAACATTGTTAAGAGAAGAAGTTCTAGCACTTCTACAAAAGCATGCAATAGAGAAGGTACCAAAGGATCAACAAGGAACGGGAGTATACTCTCTATACTTCCTGATCCCCAAAAAGGACGGGTCCCTAAGACCGATATTAGACCTCAGACCTCTCAATGCGTACATAAATTCGGAGCACTTCCACATGGTCACGCTCCAACAAGTACTCCCTTTACTGAAGAAAGGGGACTTTCTTTCTACACTGGATCTAAAAGACGCTTACTTTCATATCCCAATTCACAAAGCCCACAGGAAATACCTAAGGTTTGTGTTAGAAGGACAACACTATCAGTTCAAAGTCCTTCCGTTCGGTGTCACAACAGCACCAAGAGTTTTCACAAAATGTCTAGCTGTGGTGGCAGCACACCTAAGAAGACAACAAATACATGTCTTCCCATACTTGGACGATTGGCTAATAAAGGCCAAGTCAAAGGAAGAATGTCTTCACAACACACAGAAGACAATCCAATTGCTGCACCACCTAGGGTTCACGGTGAACTACAAAAAATCACACCTGCAACCAAACCAGATTCAGCAATACCTGGGGGCTACAGTAGACACAGAGAAGGCAATAGCATACCCCAACCCAATCAGAGTACAGACAATGGTCGGGTTAATACAAAGATTTCAACCACAACACTTACTACCAGCACGAGTGTTTATGCAACTATTAGGCATGATGTCCTCCTGCATACAGCTAATACCACATGCCAGACTACAAATGCGCCCACTACAAGAGTGTCTAGCGACACAGTGAAATCAGGCTCAAGGTCAGATTACAGATCTGGTGTTGGTAAACGACCGGACGCATCGCTCTCTGAAGTGGTGGAACACAGAAAACATTTCCAAGGGACGGTCGTTCCTAGAGCCAATTCCACAAGTGACGATAACAGCGGACGCATCGCACTCCGGATGGGGAGCGCATATGGACAGATACACAGTACAGGGGAAGTGGAGTGTGCAGCAAAAGAAACTGCACATCAACCACCTAGAACTATTAGCAATATTTCTAGCACTAAAGGCTTTCCTAATACAAATTGCAGGAAAAGCAGTCCTGATCAGAACAGACAACATGACTGCAATGTATTATATTCAAAAACAGGGGGGGACACACTCTCTCCAACTGTCCAGACTAGCACAGGACATATGGAGATGGGCCATTCCTCAAAAGATCTACCTGTTAGCGGAACACCTACCAGGAGTTCAAAATCAAATAGCAGACATCCTAAGCAGACAGTCAGAACAAGTACACGAATGGGAGCTGCACGACCAAATACTACAGCCATTCTTCCAAAAATGGGGGCAACCAGAGATAGATCTGTTTGCCAATCATCAGAACGCAAAATGCAAAGAATTCGCATCCAGGTATCCACACCAAAGGTCCCAGGGCAATGCACTGTGGATAAATTGGTCCAACAAATTTGCTTACGCGTTCCCTCCTCTACCACTAATTCCATTACTGGTTCGGAAACTACAGCAACACTCAATGACAATGATACTAGTGGCACCCACGTGGGCAAGACAGCCGTGGTTCACCACGCTGCTACAACTCTCACAAGTACCACATCAAAAACTAAGGTTATTACCCATGCATCTTACACAGAACCATGGAGAAATAATGCACCCAGATCCCAAACAACTGAACCTAGCGATCTGGCTCCTGAGGTCATAGAGTTTGGGTATTTAGATTTACCACCAGAATGCATGGAAATCATTAAACAAGCAAGACGTCCTACCACCAGAGCATGCTATGCAGCAAAATGGAAGAGGTTTGCTATACACTGTAACAGTAAGCACATCAACCCTCTGGACGCATCCAATAAACAAATCATTTGCTATCTATTACACCTACAGCAATGTAACCTAGCATATACCTCTATCAGAGTTCATCTCGCAGCCATAGCGGCGTACCTACAAAACAGGCAACATCTGTCACTGTTTAAAGTACCAGCAATTAAAGCTTTCATGGAAGGACTCAAAAGAGTCATTCCACCAAGAAGACCACCTTCCCCAGTCTGGAATCTCAACATAGTGCTTACCAGACTAATGGGGCCACCCTTTGAACCGATGCATAGGTGTGAAATACAATTCCTCACATGGAAGGTGGCCTTCCTCATAGCTATCACGTCACTCAGAAGAGTAAGTGAGCTGCAGGCTTTTACGATTCAAGAACCATTTATGCAGCTACACCAAAATAAAGTGGTTCTTAGAACAAACCCAAAGTTCTTACCGAAGGTTATTTCAGCATTCCACATCAATCAGTCAGTGGAATTACCGGTTTTCTTTCCAAAACCACAAACAGTAGCTGAAAGAGCCCTACATACACTGGACGTTAAAAGGGCCATATTGTACTATATAGAAAGAACACAAACTTTCAGAAAGACAAAACAGCTATTTGTTGCGTTTTCTCCTACACATAAAGGCAATCCCATCTCCAAAGCGGGCATTGCCAGATGGATTGTAAAATGCATTCAAATATGCTACTTAAAGGCAAAAAGAACATTAACTGTTCCTCCTAGAGCTCACTCTACACGTAAACTAGGAGCATCTATGGCATTCTTGGGAAACATTCCACTAGATGACATATGCAGAGCAGCTACCTGGGTTACACCGCACACCTTCACAAAGCACTATTGTGTAGATGTGCACACAACACAACAAGCTAGAGTGGGACAAGCAGTACTAAAAACATTGTTTCAGACAGTTGCAACAGACACGGGCGACCACCGCTAGGGAGAGAACTGCTGTATAGTCTATTCATAATGTACCATCTGCAGCCCATATGCCTCGAACGGAATATGCTACTTACCAGTGGGCATCTATTCTTGGCATAGAGGGCTGCAGAGTGGTACATGCCCTCCCAGCCTCCCCGGAAACCTGTGTCTGTTCCAACATTATCTTATTTAGATACACTTACATGGGCACTCTTATCTGTATTCTACTATACTACTCCATCTAACCCTACTATGGCAAAACAATCTAAGGATGGAGCCGATGCCCATGCGCACTACCAACTAAGGGAGGAGTCACCAAGATACAAAAGACTCTCCAAGAGAAAAACAAAGTGCAATCATCCGAGCCCAACACCAGATGGCGATCTATTCATAATGTACCACTCTGCAGCCCTCTATGCGAAGAACAGATGCATACTGGTAAGTAGCATATTCCTTATGCAAATACGCAAAGAAAACTTCCAATCCTGCATCTGAACTTCAGTAGCACGAACAGGAAGGAGAAGCCAGACAGGACCTGTAGTGTTTAAGAAAGAAAAGTCTGAAAGTAACGGGGGGAGTGGGTGGGGTGCAAATGAATGCTGAAATAAACAATAGAGGAAAATCAGGAAATGTACTTGCTGCTCCAGAATTGAATGCAGTCATCTGTAAATGAAAAGCAATATTAAACACTATTGCATACTGGATCATCGGCAATGCATTGTGATTGGCTAGAATGTCAATTTATACGTATCTGAGGCTTTCGACACACAACAAATCAAGTGTAACACCTGCCTCGATTTTGAGGAAAGTTACTGTGTATGAAAAACTGACCTTTGCAAAAAAGCTAATCCTGAAATGATACCACTGACTGACTGCACTGGACTCTACGGAAGAACTGACAGTGGTAACATAACGTTTTATAAAACTTAAGAATTCACCTCCCTATACCACGCAAACACCAAACTGCCCATCCCCCCGCTCAAGCCGCCGGCCTCTCCTTGGAACAAGCATGGCGCGTGCTGCAGTCCGCCGCCGGCCTGTACCAGGAAGTCAGGCAGGCCGGGCGGGACAACCGGAAACAGGAAGTAGGAGGGCGGGAGCCAACCCCGCCTCCCACGGAAGAGCCGCGATTGTTTTGAGCACCGGAGCAGGCAGGAGCCTACCCTGCGCCCCGGTGCCGAAGAAGGAAGGAAGAGTCCTGCTGCCGGTGAGAGCCGAGGAAGCCGGTGAGTGGGGCTTTGCCTTGTTGGGGGGGGGGCATGTGTGTGCGCGCGCGCCCGTGCGGCGGCGGGCTGTGTATGTGTGTGAGCGTGCATGTGTGTGTGTGTGTCTGTGTCTTGGAGTCTGTGTGTATGCGTGTGTGTGACGGGGGGGGGGTTGCCTGTCTGGGTGCCTGCGTGTCTGTGTAAGTGTAAATGCGTGTGCGTGTGTGTGGAGCCGGGAGGAGAGGGGCTGGTGTGTGTGGAGGGGTCTCTCTGTATGCGTGTAGGTGACGGGGGTGTGCCTGTGTATGCGTGTGTATGTGCGCATGCGTGAGTGCTGTGTATGCGGGTGGCAGTGATGTGCGCATGCGTGAATGTTGGTGCGCGTGCACGCAGCTGAATCCAGCCAAGGATAAGCTCGTCACAGTTTCTTGTCCTTCATTCCCCCGTGTCAGACAGCTTTAAGTCTCCAGCCTGGAAGCATCCTTCGGATGCGATGTCCAGGCGAGACCTAAAAAGATTGCTCCCTTGTGTCATGTAACCAGTGCTCATGTCAAGCGCTCCAATGGCTTCTGGTCTATTCTGCAGTATATAAAACTGCAAATAAATATATGTAGATATTATAGTAAAACCATTCATGCTTGCTAGAAATTCTTCTGTTAATTATTTACATAAAAAGAAAACCCTTTTTGAGTGTAAATGTGCGTCTAAGGCTGAAAATTGCAATGTGCAATGCAATGATGCAATTGTGCGGCCCGCAGCAATTTCTGCATATTTATATGTTTGCCACATTTGCCACATAATCCATCATCTGCCGCATAATCTGCAGATTTAAACAAAAAACGAATTTTGTTTCTAGCTCAAATTCATCAAAAGTTACTAATAAAAATGCAGCGTCATGTGCACACAGTGGCGGGCCCTCTGCAAAGCGGGACTGGTCACCTTTCTGTTGTTTATTGCTATATGTGGGTGCTAAACACGTACTTACGAGGTGCAACCAATGTCCAGACAGTGTTACCAAGTTTAAAAATAACTAAAAAAATAAAGGTGCACTTTTACGAAATGTGCCGCATTATGCCACATAATTTGCCTTTTCTTGCCGCGTAATGTACTCAACCCTGCCACAAAATGTTGTCCTCTCTTCCCACACAATTCCGGTGGTCATTAGAAATGAAGGGACCTGCCAGTTTACTGAAAGACATAAATTGTGTGCCTGTCTCTCACACGTCTTCATCCACCACCCTGCTAAGAGGTGCGTGGCGTCTCCATCACCACCCCAAACACAAAACGCGCCCACTTCATTGTACGCTCTGCATTTTATTTTACTTTGTCAATATATTGACAGCGGTGAGCCTCCTTCAAACCCCCGACCATTGCTCTGTGCACTCTGCAGAGAGGCCAAGGATTGGATGAGCATGCATTCTGAACACCTTTTTGACTCGGACAGGCACTAAGAGAAACTCGCCCTGCCTTGAGCCTCTCAGTCGTGTCACTAGGCAAACAGTAATATGCTACACAAAAAATACAAACAAAACATCCTAGACACTGTTAGGGGTCGCAAGAGAAGTAAAACCACCGGACATATAAGCAGAACGACGTCTTTGCCACGGATTAACATAACGTGTATTTAAACATTCACTGTTCAGAGACGAGTCAGCGTTTTTGTTATACATTTAAGGACATGAATACAGGGCCCGACAGGGACCGTTTCAATGCCTATATTTAATAACTACCGGGTCTGAGATCCGGAAGGGCCGGCTCACTTAAAGCCCTGCTTTTGTGGGGGGGTTTTCTCCCCTGACCTCAAATAAAGTTTGTTGGGCGAAAATAAATGTCAGTCTCCGACGGGGTCTGTGGGCCTCAACTGCAACCAGTGAGTGGCTCAAATGAAGTGCTGAAGACAGAAGACAGGTTTCCACAGAGGAGGGAGGGGGCGGGGGGGGGGGGGGCGCGGATGGAAGACATTTGGTGATAACAACCATCTGTGCGAGGACGAGAGCACGTGGAGAATTCTGGAGGGGTGGGGGGTCGGAGGGGGGGGGGGGCAATTCTTAATTATGAAAGAGGGAGCACACACCTGCCAGTACCCAGGGCCCCCCAGGCAGGTGTCTGCTGGTGCTGCCCCCTCCCCTCCCCTGCAGTCTGTCATCCATCACTGCTGGGGGTGGCACATCCCCACCAGCAGCCGGAGCGCCCCCACAGCCCCGGGCAGTGCCCTCCACTGGGGGAGATCTTATTAGACCTGCTGCTCCAGCAGCGGGGGGGAGGGCGGCGGGGCCCCCAGCTGCAGGGACCCTCCATACGTCATCCCATGTACAAGTGCAAACCCAGGCGCGGCCATAATGCGGTTTGTCCCAGACTCGAGGCGCCAAGTGCGGTAATGAGCTGCGCCTGCTGGCGGGGCGGCGCAGGGGAGGCCGCCCCTCTCCCCGCCCCCAATGGTTTGCCTGATTTCATGGCAATAGGAAACAAGACAGCCAGGGACATTAGGGATTTTGGGGGGCCCTGTTCAGAACAGGTTTGAATGTATGAGATCCAGTGTCAACTCTTTCATGCCCTCTTAGGCCGGGTCACTGACGGTGCGCACGCGCACTCGTCCACATTCTGAATGTGTTTACATCTAATATTCAGGGATAGTGAGGGGTGTTTTCAGTATGGTAACACAGCAGCGGCTCACTAATATGACTGCAAATGATCTCTGTTGCAAGGCCCCTTTCTAATATATGAGGGCATGGTTCAATCTAAAAGGAACTTGTTTATATGGAAGCCTCATGAAACATTAGCACAACATTTCTCTGCAAAATGTCTGTAATACTATCACATATCACCCGTATTAAAAATAAATGATAGACAAAAGGTATTTAAAACAATCTGTTTTAGAATTATTCAAGGTCATTGCGAGAAGTTGGCCTGGCATATGCTGTCCACTATTCTAGCGGGCACCTTGCACCCGTCCAAACGACCCTCATTGATGGTGGGTTTAAAGACAAGACAACCTATATAGAACGCCATTCTAGTGGTTTTTGTGGAGAGCAGTCTCCAGGCTAAGTCTTGAAGGAATGAAAAGCAGCTTGTTTTACCCGTCTATAATCTCGTGAATGACCAAATGAAAGGAGAACCATGCCAGGTATATATAAAATATATGTATTTATTCTAAACACATTCCTCTAGTCTCTTTATGAGGCCAGAGGCAAAAGTACATACAGTAAACCTAATAGCACAGAGTAAATTAGCACAGTATACGTTGAGCCCTAGGGGCATACCAAACCATATATTAAGAAAGTGGTATAAGAACCACAACTTGATTAGACACAGGGCCTAGAGCCTTTAGAACTGCTGGGGCCACCAGGAACTACCCAAGGTAGTGACACCGGGGACCCACGGGGGACGCATGCAGTGTCTAAACAAAGCCGCGGATCACCATTAACTTCAATATGGAAAGTCTCAGTTAGAAATTTAAAGAAAAGGGACACTTAGAGGAGGACTTGGAGCAAACCCCTTTAGACTTAAGGGGTTCTAGAGCCAACACCAACGGGTGCACCGGGGTACTCGAGTTACCTCACCCAGGGAAACCGGGTGCATAGGTGTCTGTTGGTGTATTTCATTTTATTTATTATTTTAGAAGCTTGTAAAGCGCGCAGCTACCCCCAACGGGGGTGTCCCGGCGCTGAAGACATACAACAGCCAGAGAAGTTCAGTGACGTCCAGGGAGATAGAGAGTGGGCTAGATCAGAGAGAAGAGCCAGGTCTTAAGTTTCCTTCGAAACAGAGGCTCTGATGTCAAAAATCTGAGTTCCGATGGGAGAAGATTCCAGAGTCTGGAGGTGGCCACTGCAAAGGCCCTACCTCCCGTACGCGCAAGACGAAATCGGGGGCAGACCATTAAGCGAAGAAGGTTGGATCTGAGATTCCGCGTTGCTTGTGAGATCTTCAGTCTGTGCCTCAAGTAAGCAGGGCCTTGTCCATTAAGAGCCCTAAAAGCAAGGGTAAGGGCTTTGAGCTGAATACATAGTCTCACTGGGAGCCAGTGCAGTTTGGCCAAATGAGGTGAAATGGAGTGACGGTATGGGATGTTGCAAATCAGCCTGGCCGCTGAATTCCGTACTGTCTGCAAATGATTAATGAGGTACGCCGGGGCTCCAACGTACAGGCTGTTTGCGTAGTCCAGATGGGACGTTATTAGGGCATGGACTACAGTCCTGCGAGAATCAAATGGTAGGAACAGGATAATTTTTTTGATCATACGAAGCTTTCCGTCTTATCTGTGTTCAATTTTAAATTATTTGAGGACATCCAAGAGGCGTTATTCACCAGGCAGTGGCGAAAATGTGACAGAGAACTTTCAGAGTGGTCTTTAAAAGAAAACACAAGCTGAGTATCGTCAGCATAAAAGATCACTCTGACGCCCCATGATTCCACCACTTTCGCCAAAGGCATCAGGTACACGTTGAACAAAAGTGGGCTGAGAGCAGATCCCTGCGGAACCCCCCATGTCAACGGTTTCTTGAAGGAAAAGAAAGATCCTAGCATCACTTGCTGAAATCGATCCGTCAGAAATGATTTGACCCAGGCCAGCGGGGTCCCACCAACTCCCACCTCCTGGAAACGTGTAAGCAGAATTTCATGGTAGATGGTGTTGAATGCTGCGGATAGGTCGAGGAGGACCAGCATGGCCTCCTCTCCCCTATCCGTGCACTCACGAATTGACTCGGACACTTCTAGTAGAGCTGATTCAGTACTGAAGTCCGGCCTGAATCCTGACTGGGTGTCATGTAGCAGCGTGTTTGTTTCTAGATATTCGGACAGTTGTTCTTGTTCTTGTACCGCCTTCTCCAACACACAAGGGTACCCCAGTAACCAAACTGGAGTGTACTTAAATTACTTACAATTAATTTAGTGAGTAAAGCAGATAGGCTGGGGCCCTGAATAGCAGGATCCCAGCCAACCTAAGTCAAAAACCACCAGAACACCAGAAAAAAGTGGGGGCAACTATGCAGTGGGATTCCACCTTCCTACAATCATCAGGGCAAGACTCTTTGCAGAACAGAGCTGGCTCTATCAGGGCTCCCTGAAACGCTGGGGCTGTGGGCCAGGGCCAACTTTGCCCATGCATTAAAACACCTCTGAAGACAATAGATAAAGCCGCCCGAAGAGGCCAATGAGGGCCCCTCTGGGAACCCATGGACGGGTGGAAGCATCAGGGCAGGAAGAGGCCGCAGGGACAGGGTGAAAGAGAGTGGGTGTAGGGAGCAGGGCCGGAGAGAGGGAGACAGGGAGTGGGTGTAGGGTCAGGGCCGGGAAGAGGCCGCAGGGACAAGGGGCAGGCAGTGTGTGTAGTGGTCAGGGCTGCGGGCACGAGTGACTAGGAGGCTGCAGGGACGGGGCAGGGAGTGAGTGTAGGTGTCAGGGCCGAGGAGAGGCTGTAGGGACGGGGGCAGGGAGTGGGTGTAGGGGCCAGGGCTGGGGAGAGGCTGTAGGGACAGGGGCGGGGAGTGGGTTTAGGGGCCAGGGCTGAGGAGAGGCTGTAGGGACTGGGGCAGGGAGTGGGTGTAGGCGCCAGGGCCGGGAAGAGGCTGTAGGGACGGGGGCAGGGAGTGGGTGTAGGGTCAGGGCTGGGAGGAGGCCGCAGGCACAAATGACATAATTTGCTACAGGGAGAGGGTGTAGGGGTCAGGGTAGAGGTCGAGGTGAGGCTGCGGGCACATGTGAAGTAGGGAGTTACATGGACAGGGACACGGAGTGTAGCAGTGGTGTGACATTAGCCCCCTCAGCCTTGCGTGGATGTGGGGTGGGCTCCAGGGGACCCATTCGTAGGGTGACTACATTTTCAGAATCAAAAACCGGGATGGACACAGACATAGAAATAGGACTTAATGCTGACGCATTCAGTGATATATATATATGTTCCAAGCCAAGTCGTCTAAACAGGATGTGCTCTTGCTGCCGGTGCTAGGATGGGAGGGGAGCGGGGGGGGGGGGGGGTGGGGGGGGGGGGGGTTAAAGACCATGAAAAGAAGACGGTATATAAGTCTTTTAATTTCTTATTGCCAACAAGACAGGAGCAACGAACTGCAGGTCTCTCAGCACAGGCTCAACAGTTTCTCCCTCGCACCTCCCGCTCCGATGGGGGAAGTTCCCTAAAGTCACGAGAGGCAGGGTAAGCTAAACAATACATAAATGACTGTGCACAATAAATATACAACCCAACCCATCTTCCCCCTCTGCAAGTGGAAAACGACATAAAAATGAAGAAAACAAACATAATACAGGCGAAAACAAGCAAGGTGCAGAACATACTAATGCATATCATAGTCATGACATTTTTTGTGTAATCTTGTTACTCGAGGAAGGAACACGGGTATTCGATTCATGGCACACTCCACCTTGGTAATGGCGAGACACAAAGTGATTGGGCGTCGAAAGATGGGGTGATTTAGGAACTGAAATCTTGTTTTTGTTCCACCATCTCCTGTCTTCCAATTGTACTGCACTCTTGTTAACTCTTACAACAGATTTAAGATTAGAGAACTTGGATTCGCCCTTGGGCACAATCCAATTCTAACTCGATCTCCAACTTTCACGCTCAGCTCCCCAGGACTATGATAAATGTACTTGTTTTGAGCTTCTACTCTTTTCCTGCTCACTTCTTTTATCTTAGCTACGTGTAATTCGAACACACCCATCCAATTCCTTAATAACTTAGAAGATGGAACATGGCCTCCTAGTAAAATGAACGGAGAAACTTAAGTATCGGAATTGGGGATGGTGCCCACAACAAATGTATTTTTATTTTTTTATTAAAATGTTTCCAACAACCAAGTTGCTTTACAATACAACAGGCCAGCATTATATCAAATCTGTGCAGAAGTGTAAATAATCATAGTCTATCCAATACACAATACCTCTGTAATCATACACACTTCGGTAGCCCACCACCAATACAGGAATGTATATTTATCATATATCTAGATAGTTGTAAGAATCAGCAAAGAACAACAATAAAATAAAATTACATTGCATAGTACCGTATAGAGGGCCTGGGACGTCTCCGTCTAAATCTATTAAATCTACAGTATCCAGAAGGTAAGGAGGGGGGACAGACCCCCAAAACACATAGAAATTAATACCCCATCATATCAATGTCTCAATCTGAGTTTCGCCCGCATTTGTCTCCACGATAGATTCTTGCCGACTCTGAGCCCAGATCAGGAATAGTTCCCAGATGTTTTGAGGTCTAGAAATAGGTGGCATAAGCTCCCATAATGTGCTCAGCTGTGTGTACCCATGTGTAACATCATTAATCCACCCCTTAATGGGGGCACCTTTCTCCTGGCCCAGGTGACTGCAACCTGCCGTTTAGCGAACAACAAAAGGAGTGCATGTAACTTACACAGCTTGGGCGGTGTGTCCTTAACATAGCCTTATAAGCCAAGGGTAGGGGATGGGACAACTGACATGCTAAGGATTTGATTCACTGAGGTGAAAATCAGGGACCAGAATTCATCAATTTTGGGGCAACCCCAGGCTACATGTAAAAACGTGGCAGGAGTGTATCTGCAGCGCCAGCAGCTTTCATCTTTTCTAATTCCCTTACGACGGAGACTCACATGTGTTCTATAAGGTATAGAGTCAAAATATCGAGTTTTTATTATCGACTAGACATAATATCGAGGAAAAAATATAGAATAGACATAATATCGACTAGACATAATATAGACTACCAAAATATCGACTAGCAAATTTTAATATCGAATAGAATGGACATAATATCGAATCAAAAATATAGCATGGACATAATATCGACGGGACAGAATATAGACAACAAAAATATAGAATTTAAGGTAAGTTAATATTAATTTTAAATTTTTGTGTAATATAATTCTGTAGCAGGTTGTGGGTTTATAGGGGAATAGGGTGGAAAGTAATGTAATTATAATTAATTAAATATGTTATATTATTTATTTTTATTTATTTAGAATTAATTGTTAAATCATTATTAATTGGTAATTAATTAAAATATAATTGGTCATTAATTTTAAATGATTAATTGATAAATTTGTTTAATTTTAGTAATTTATTTTCTGTAGCGGGTTGTGGGTTTATAGAGGAATAGGGTGGGAAGTAATTTAATTATAATTAATTAAATATGTTATTTTATTTATTGGTATTTATTTGGAATTAGTTGTTAATTAATTATTAATTGGTAATTAATTAAAATATAATTTGTAATTTATTGTAATTGATTAATTGATAAATATGTTACTTTTATTACAATATTTTCTGTAGTGGGTTGTGTGTTTATAGGGGAATAGCTTGGGAAGTAATTTAATTGTAAGTAATTACATTTTTAAATTTTTGTGTGTCTAATTTTTATTTATTTTTATATTGTAAGCTAATTTATAATGACAAATGAGATGTCATCAGTGATGTCATTTGAGATGTCATCAGTGATGTCATGAGTGATGTCATTTGAGATGTCATCAGTGATGTCATCAGTGATGTCATTTGAGATGTCATCAGTGATGTCACTGACCATGTCATGAATGATGTAATATGTGACATGATCGGAAGTGGATTGCGGGTGCGCGATATATAGTTAGTGCAACTAACTATATATGCGAATTTCAATGGTTTTGTGTGAGTAAAATAAGGTTTTGTAAATGCTAATTCCTAACTATATATGGTCTATAACCTATGTTTTTTTTAGTGAATTTTCAAGGTTTTGTAAATGCTAATTCCTAACTATATATGGTCTATAACCTATGGTTTTTTCAGTGAATTTCAATGGTTTTTTAATAGCAAATATCAAAAGCTGTAAAATGTATTCTTCTTTTAAAGGAAAAATATATTTTATATGTATTCAATATAATTTTTTTATGTATATAAATTTTTTGAGGGAACGAATTTATCAACTATCATGCTGAAGAAGAGTGTAGGGAAAAAAACCCAAAGAGGAGGACTAAGAGGAAAGAACAATCAGTTCAAAAATACAATTGCTTTAAAGCATGAAGTGCTTTTCCACACATTTACATTTAAATAACCCATATTAGAACATACAAAATATCTACAGAGGAGACGGTGTACATTGAATTTTAGACTCTTCATTGGTACCTACATGTTGGTACTTACATCACCCACACAACACAACAGCTCTATTCAGAGCTACCCTACCTCAAAGCACTCTAAAATATTATTTTACTATTTCCCTTGGTTTTCCCGTTGTTACGCTTTCCGGAACGCTACCCGGTGTGCGGACCCGGTGCTAACCATGCGAAAATTTGAAAAAAAATGTTTTTTTTTACATATATGGGCCTCCTCAGCCACCCTCAGAAAACCTAGGGGGTCAGGATATGTCTCCCATGCCCCCTTATACCCATTCTCAACATTGTTTATCCTCCATCTTGTGACTAAATTCGTCCGAAACACAAGATGGCGGACTCCCGTTACGCTACCAGTGAGCTACCCGGTTCGCGTACCGGGTAGCGCTTCCACCGCGAAAAATCGAAAAAAAAATGATTTTATTTTTTTGCCCCGCGGGGCCCTTTAATAGCCCACACATCAATCCTAGGGGGTCAGGAGGGGTCTACCTTGCCCCTTTCATTCATTTCCCCCTTCATTTATTTCCACCTCTTGTTTCTCGATCCTACCGAGAGACAAGATGGCGGCCGCTCCAGACTGTTTAGAATGTTGAGAGTCACTGGAGAGCCAATCCGCTTCTCCTCGCGAAGTTCCGTTACGCGTCTGGTACGCGAACCGGGGCGCTAACCGGGACGCTGGCACAGATATATATATTTTTTTGAACGTTAATTTCTCAAAATCCACGGGAGCACATATCTTGAGACCTAGCAAAGGCACATCAGGCAAGCAGTCTCTACAATTTTGCCAAGTTTCATAGAAATCCATTCTGCCGTTCGAGCTAAAAGTGAATCCAACCGCCCTATGGAAAACTCAATGTTAAAAACATGTTTTGGGACCCCCCTTTTTTTCTCGGCCCCCGCTTGATGAAACCCCCCCAAACTTTCAGGGGACGCTCAGAAACAAAATGTGCCATTTTCCTGAAAATTTCAGCCAATTCCGTCCATCAACGCCAAAGTTATTCAACATAGAATTTTCAGAAATCCCTATTCAAAAAAATCCTAACTATATATACCTACTGGCGACCGCCAGTAGGTAATATATATATATATATATATATATATATATATATATATATATATATATATATATATATATATATATATATATATATATATATATATATATATGTCCGAAAGGGCTCCCAGCAAACATCCACGCCGGAACCACACAAAGAGACTCGCACTCCAGGGTCTGTGTTTTTAGATGTTTTAATGGCTAAATTACAAAACGTTTCGACCAAACGGTCTTCTTCCAAAGCCAACCATGAATAAACAAAATCACCATTTTATGCACAAAGTGTTTCACACAATTACAGAAAATAGAGGTAGGACTGCTCCATTATCACGGACTACATTTTGTGAAAACTACCATGGAAGTAGAAGACAGACTCTGCCAAAACGGTCTCAATGCATGATTTAAAGTAAATGATGACAGTTTGTTAAATATATATAAGGTACAGTTTAAATGGTATAAAATAAACCACTATATTGTTAATAGCAATTTTACCCAATATTGTGTGTGACAAAATATGGACTATTTGCATGTCAAAAAACACAGTTCATTTCTCACTGCACATAACAAACTTGTTATTTCAAAAATGCTATAAATCAATTTGTGGACCGTTTGAAGCTGTCATAGTAACATTCGGTTTGCTTAGTACTGTAAACCATATCCTCACGGCCAAGTGGCCTAATTCACAACAACATTAAAGGTTTACGAGATCACGGCCAAGTGGCCAAATCATAATGTCGTGAGTACTCCAAATTGGTAGTCTAGGTTGTTCATAACAAATCAGGCAGCCAAACCTATTCTCTATCTGAGGTAAGACCGGGAAATACCTCTTTATATATAACGGGAGTTCCCAACGTTATATAAAAATCATTTCAAACCAACTGAAAAATAAACAAAAATAAAGGGTGAGGAGCTGAAATAATTCTTTCAGCCCTGTGAGCTTAAAAAGTGAACCCTGTGTTGTCTGAAAGCTTACCTAGCCAGGTATGACAAGAACAAGCACAATGGTGTGAGTGTGAAAAAATATAATAAAATCAATGGTATTAGCACCGATACCCTCATTCGGATAGGGGACATATCATTACACATGATAGATTTGTATCATAGTACAAAACCAGACTTTTCAGACAGATTGGGCCAAGTAAGGTAACTCAGAACCCATTTGAGGTATAAGGGTACTTATGTCATTTACCCACGCTGTGTCAGAGAGAGCCCTCTCTGAGCAGGTTAGTGAGGGAAAGGGGGGGACAAACACAGACACCAACAAAGGGAGATCTGGGTAGCAGAGGGGGTAAGACACAGTTAGAACTGGTGCAGAGTAAAGACAGATCTAGCGGCTCAACATAGGGTCTTAGCCAATATGCACATACAGTTCTTCATCTTCGTTCAGACCAAAGGGGTTCATCGAATCCAGGCGAATGATATAGCGGGATTCCAGGACACATAGTTGTTTGAGACGGTTACCCCCTCTGGGGTTTACTGGGACCCTGTTGATGCCAAAAAAGGAAAATTGGTTAACATCACTGTTGTGAACACGAAGCCAATGTCTTGCAGTTGCATAGGACAAATCAACATTTTTGATAGCACGCATGTGCTCAAGGATCCTCTTTTTTATAGGGAAGATGGTACTGCCTACATAGAGCTTGGAGCATGGACACATAATTACATAAACACAGTGATCAGTGTTACAGTTCATGAATTTACTTATACTCTCAGTTTTTCCCGTAGGTAGTGAATAGGACTTCACATTTCGGCTGGTTGCACAGGCTTTACATTTTCCACATTTGTAGAAACCTTTTTGCTCTTTGAGCCAGTGTTTAGTTTTTATCGGGCTCTCAAAGTTACTCCTGACCAGCATGTCTTGTGGAGAACGTGCCTTCCTGTAGCTAACCTGTGGTGAACTGTTAATCAGTTTCCCAATTGTCGGATCACTTTTCACTATGTGCCAATGTTTCTTGAGGATACCTCGTATGTTGGCTGCCTCGACATTGTATGATGTTATCATCCTGACATTGCTAGACCCAGAATTCTCAAGATGTTTGTTAACCTTCTTGGTTAGAAGCGATGCCCTATTTCTTGTTTTCACCTTTTCTTTTGCTGTCATAAGTGTCTGGTCTGAGTAGCCCCTGGCTCTGAACCTCTGAATCACGCTACCTTGTGCCCTCTCAAAGTTATCATTGGTGCTGCAATTTCTTCTTGCCCTTAAGATCTCACCATATGGGATGCTTTCCTTTAAGCTGTTAGGATGATGGCTTCTAGCATGCAAGATGCTATTACCCGAAGTGGGTTTCCTGTAAAGGTCTGTTACAATTTCCCCTTCCACAACCCTGACTGTGACATCTAAGAAGTCCATCTCCACGGGATCTATCTTACTAGTGAATCTAAGATTCACATCATTCCTATTGTTGTCAAGGAGAAATTTGTTAAGGTCTGATCTTGACCCATCCCAGATCAGGAAGATGTCGTCTATGTATCTAGTGTAGAACACAATATGACGAGTTGTATCAGCATTGTCTTCAGACCACAGGATCTGTTCCTCCCACCATCCCATTAACATACAAGCAAAACTAGGAGCAAAACAACTCCCCATAGCAGTCCCAACTTGTTGTTTGTACCAGGTATTATCAAACAAAAAGAAGTTGTTAGTAAGGCAAAATTCCAGCATTTCTAGAAGCATTTTTGTTTGGTTAAGATGGAAAATCGACCGGTCCCTCATGTAGTGTCTACAAGCATTCAGACCATCACTGTGTTTAATGCACGTATACAAAGAGACCACGTCAATGGTAACCATACAATAGCTGTCCTCCCATCTGATACCCTCAATCTTGGAGATGAAGTCAGTACTGTCTCTACAGTATGAGGGAAGATTCAAAACATAAGGAAAAAGAAACGTGTCCAGAAAAATTGAAGTGTTTTCAAGAAGGCTACCATTTGCAGATACTATTGGCCTACCTGGGGGGTCATTTCTGTCCTTGTGGACCTTGGGTAGCATGTAAAAACAGGGGGAAACGGGATGTTGTACATGCAGGAATCTGAACTCGGATTCGGCTAACAGGTCCCTGTCTCTCCAAACCCTCAACTTGTCATGATAAGTTGAGATACTCAAAGTATATTCTTCCCTGTTCGCTCTCCTGTAATTGCCTGACAGCTCCAGTTGTTTTCGGGCTTCCTGTTTGTATAGGTTGATGTCCCACAAAACAACGTTGCCGCCCTTATCTGAGGGTTTGATTACAAAGCTCTTATCACCATTAAGGGTTTTCAGAGCTTCCCTCTGCTGTGGGGTCAGATTATGGGCATGCCTATTCTTGGTTTTCTCCCACAGGACTAGCAGATCCCTGTTAACAATATCGTGAAAGGTTTCCAGGTTGTCATGGGGGGTGATAGGGTTGAAAGTGGATTTGGGTCTATGGACAGTAGCACTCCTACCACTCAATGTTAATCCCATCCTATTAAGAATTTCTTCATCATCCAAGCCATTCACATCTTCCCCACACAGTTCAAATGCACTCGCCAGACTGTCAACATCTTGTATTTGTAAGATTCTAGACAACTGTGTGCTACCAATGGTATCATTGCTTTTATGTTCTAAGGCACGTTTTTTCTTCAATTCAAACATTTTCATCAATTTCAATTTGCGGACAAAGAGAAACATATCAATCCTTGTTTGGCTGTAATCGAAGTTGGCTGTGGGGCAGAAAGTCAGGCCCAACTCCAAAACCGATTTTTCAGCCTCAGTTAGGATGTGGGAGGAAATGTTTACAATGGTCAAGTTTTGCTCACCCATCATTGTTGCTTGTTCTGTCGCTGCGTTTTCCCATGCGACGTTCCTCCTCTTGTGTTGTTTCCCCCCACGCCTTGTTGTCTTCCTATATATATATATATGTATGTTTTAAATATTTTTTTTATAAAGTTACACTTTATTCCAATCAAGATGACTTTAGAACACTCTGGGACATTCTGTCACTGGGCTATAGTTGGGCTACATCTGGCTGATATTTGGGCTACATTTGTTTTTTTTGTCTCTAGTGGCCATCTTTGCGCTACATTGGGCTACATTTGGGCTCTAACATATATATAGCCCAAAGTAGCCCAATATATATTTTTCAAAGTTAATTTTAGTAAAAACCACTGGAGCATATATCTTGAGACATAGCAAAGGCACATCGGGCTACCAGTCCCTACAATTTTGCCAAGTTTTGTGGAAATCCATTCCGCCGTTCGAGCTAAAAGTGAGTCCAACCGCCCTATGGAACACTCAATGTTAAAAACACGTTTTGGGACCCCCCTTTTTTCTCGGCCCTGCTTGAAGAAACCCCCCCAAACTTTCAGGGGACGCTCAGAAACAAAATGTGCCATTTTCCTGAAAATTTCAGCCAATTCCGTCCATCAACGCCAAAGTTATTCAACATAGAATTTTCAGAAATCCCTATTCAAAAAAATCCTAACAATATATACCTACTGGCGACCGCCAGTAGGTAATATATATATATATAGTTTTGACGAACCCTCTCACCCGGAAGCGGCTGCCGCCCTGAAGTCGAAGAAGCAAGGCGTTCGTGGTGAAACTTTGGCAGCAGCCCCCTCGCGCCGCCACACGTCACAGGAGAGTAAAGGGTTACTGACCGGCACGAAGAACCAGGACGGGTTCAAAGGAGAAGCGGAAACAGTACCCGGTGAGTGACGACGGCATTGTGGCAGAGGTGGGGAGAGTTCAGGCGTAACGAAGCGACTCGAAATACGACCCGAGCTGCATCAGTTATATTAACCAATCAGTCAGCATGACGGACGAGGCTGTACGCCAGCGTGAAGCGGCAGCTGAGGAATTGTTCTGCAAAAGACCCACATCAAACTCTAATGTTGTACCCTCTGTAAGCACACCGGCAGGGGCGGATGACAACGAGAAAACGTTACTGAAAGACCTTGAGAAGTACATGCGCTTGGAGATAACCAAGTGGTGGGAGCATTGCTCACTCACTAAGTATGCAGAGGTTGGGCGGGTTCCGAGAGGTCTTCGTATCCTTTTGGCCCCAAGTTATGATAACCCCAACCCTGCAATGCTAAAAGAATGGGCACAGAATAACTTAGAAGCTTCCATGACCTCAGTCCGCATTTTAATCAAATATGCAGCAATTGACCGAGTGGAAATAGTGAAGAAAATTGAAAATATCGAAGAAGAGCTCAAAAAATCTGCCAAAGTTGACTACATTAAAATGACAAAAATTGCAATTGATGAAAGGCTGCGCAAACACGAAGAGAAAATAAAACAGCGTAAAGCGCATAAGTTTGCCAGAGATGAAGCAGATTATAACAACGGGCAAATCTTCACTTTCGCCCGAAAGTACAACAACGAGAACCGCAAGAAATTCGGGGAACAAAAAGGTAAAAGCAATGTAGAGAAAAACGCACAAAAATCTGCAGCAACAGGAGGAGCAGCAGCAGAAAGCATTAGCTTTGACTCTATTTCCATATCCAGCGAATCCAGCATAGAAAGCGGAGAGAGACCTACACCAACAATTGTACTTGATGCAGGAGAAGAATTGGATTTTTTAGTAGCAGAGAGACTGCGGTCTTTGAGACCGAGAAAGGACAGCAAACCACAGCAAAAAATACAAGAAAAAACAGACGAAGAAAAGAAAGAAGAAAAGTCAACAAACAAAAAAAGAAAAAACAAAAAGAAGAGCAACTGGACAAGGAGAAAGTAGATTTGGATAAAACCATTATCAACTTGTCTAAAGTACCTTTGTCTGATGCTGAAAAAACATTACTGTCTCTGGGTCTTAATTTCTGCCCCGGCCAAACTTTCAATTATAGCTCTACAAGAATTGACGTCTTTAGGTTCGTTAGAAAACTCAAATTGAAAAAACATTTCTTTTTGAAAAATGCCAAAGACAAAGACGGAGAGCTACAACAAGGAACGACAACTCATGTGGAAAGTCTAGGGATAAGGGCAGCAGACATCCCTACCTACCTGGACCTTCATGACTTGAACGCGAGGCAGCAAACAGTGAAAATGAATGTGACCCATCTACCCAGATCAGAATGAATAACATCAATCTGCTACAGAAAGGTGCTGGGATCAGCCCTTTCAAGAAAAAATCCAAATATATCCCCATGATGCCAAGGGATGCATTAGATACGTTTCACGACTGTGTTGTCGAAGACATCAAAAGATTGAATAAACAAATACAGTCTGAGAAATTCAAACAAAGAAAACATGTTGAGCAAAAGAAAAGGGACTATGCCAATCTGATGAAGAAGTTAGGGAAGAATAACGAAATCATCATTAAAAAATCGGACAAGGGGGGCAATTTAGTAATCTGGCCCCGGGAAGATTACATTAAGGAGGCAAAACGTCAGCTTGATAATATTGATTGTTATGAGCCATCTAACATCAAAAAATACAAACAGGCTACAGACTTGCTGAAGAAACTGTTAACACAATTGCGCAGCGAGGGCCTAATCTCCAATGATGAGTTCAAGTTCATGCACAATGAAACTCCTATTATACCTGTATTTTATCTAATACCAAAGGTGCATAAGTGTATTCTCCCTACTCCGGGCAGGCCCATCATTTCCGCTATTGGCAGTGCAGCGGAACAGGTGGGCCAGTATATAGACTTTTGTTTGCAGAACCATGTAAAAACTCTGCCTAGTTACATCAAAGATACTGGTGACTTCCTGAGTAAAATTAGGAATATTCAATGGTCAGAAGGGATGTATTTAATTTCTTTAGACATTGAATCCCTGTACACCAGCATAGACCACCAGGCAGGTTTATCAGCTGTACAATTCTTTTTGGACCAAAGACCGTGCGAATACTATCAGCACAATAAGGCTATAGTGAGCATGATGGAGTGGTGTCTCCATAACAACTTCTTTCTCTTCGGAAAGGAGTTGTTTAAACAACTAAGGGGTGTGGCCATGGGAGCTTGCTTCTCCCCCAGCTATGCGTGCTTGCACGTTGGCTGGTGGGAGGAGCAGGTGCTCAAAAAAGACTATTCTGCTATATATAAGGAAAACATCACACACTATTACAGGTTCATCGATGACATTTTCATCGTGTGGCGGGGTAGTAAAGACAAGGCAGTGGAATTCATCAACAACATCAACAAGAACAGCCTGAATCTCCACTTTACCCACCACATAGACAGCTCGAGCCTGGAATTTCTTGATGTTAAGCTATATATAGCTAATGGCAAAATAGAGAGCACATTATTCAGAAAGTCCACAGCTGGTAATGTTACACTCCATGCCACCAGCGCCCATCCCAGGCACTTAATAGCCAGCATCCCTTATGGGGAATTGCTACGCTTGAAAAGGATATGTAGCACGGAAGCTGAATTCAATATCTGTGCTGCAGAATCCATGCGTCACATGAAGGCTAGAGGCTATTCAGATAAAATCTTAACATCTGCCTTAGCTAAGACATCAGCTAGATCTAGAGCCAGTCTATTACCTGATCTCAGTGGGGAAGAGCCTGTCCCGCAAGACCAATCTGTTCCATCTAGAGTCTCCGGGGCAGTTGAAAAGGTCCATTGTCCAAGACTAATCACAGCCTTCAGTGAGAACGAGCGCAAAATCAGAGCTATCGTTAATAAGAACTGGAAAATAGTTCTCACTGATCCAGTTCTAAAAATGAGTTTGCCATCCAGCCCTACTATAACATTCAGTAGAGGAAGAAACATGGGAGCAGAATTAGATCTTTCCAGCCCTGAGATTAGAACTAACCCCAATTGGTTAAAACCTAAAGATGGTTTCTTCAAATGCTCCTCATGCCGGGCTTGCAAGTTTGGGGTCAGCACTACAGAATGGGTAACTATAACTGCAAAACTGAGTTTGCAGTGTACTTTCTCACCTGCACCTGTGGACTCAATTACATCGGGAGTACAAAACTACAGGTACATGAGAGAATACTTCAACATCTACGCGCTATCCTACATAGTGATCCCAATTATCCGGTGGCACGCCACTTCAAGCAAGTTCATGATAACAACCTATCTTGTTTGAAATACTATGTGGTATCAGCAGTCCCCAAACCACGCAGAGGGGGCAACAGGGAAGCTTTGCTCAGGAGATTAGAGACGAAATTCATCCTAAACTTCGATAGCAAATGCCCTAATGGTCTGAATAATACCGAAGACATGTACACATGCCTGTAATTGAGTATTCTGTATGCGACCCTCTTTGGATAGATACACACTGTACAACAATTGAGTTTGTTTTCTGTTTAAATCGTGATAATGTTATCCGATTTCTTGATTGTGTTTAGATTATCAAATTCGTGGCCAATATAGAGACGTTAAATGTCCCTTGACATACGGATTAAGATGATTATGTAATATTCACCTCACTTTTTTTCACTATGGTAAAGACATTGTATTATGTCTTATTTTAGTCGAGGTCAGGTTAAAAGATGAATTTTCATCTTTCCACCATTTGTAATATATTTAGCACATAACACATCATTTGCACAGGGTATATATGTTTTGTAGAAAAATCTGGAGAGTAGCTTCATTATGCACTTATTCTTTTGTATATGCCCCTTTTTTTACTGAAGTCACAATTCAGAGTATGCATTCATGCAGCTAGTATGAATTATTGCACTTTTTCTAGTGTATGTGGATTTAACCAGGAATGTTTGGCTTAATGCTAATAATGAAATTTGCGCTTTTGATATTATTTAAATTGTAATCTCATTTAAAGCCTTTAAAACGATATAATATAGCAAATGTAATTTCCAATGTATATACCGACGTATTTGGAAAAACAGTGTCAAGGCCAGGCAAAAATGATTCATGCCTTGACGGGACAGCTAAATTACATTGACTATGTATAAATCATGTAGTCTTTCTGCTATGTCCATCGTTTTGTATTCCTGAACATGTGACCTCGGTGGGAAGGGCGTTTTATTTAAAAATGGCTTTAATCACATACAGCCTTTATGTGAACAAGGGCGCCTGAGCCCGAAACGCGTCATCTGTCGACTGCTGTTTGGTTGCAATTAAACATCTTGCCTGAGAACAGAAGTGGTTCGTGTCTCTTTCTTCGCCGCCGAGGTTTTGGTGGAAGTGGAAGGAGAAACTCGTTTGCAATATATATATATATATATATATATATATATATATATATATATATATATATATATATATATATATATATATATATATATATATATATATATATATATATGTATGTTTTAAATATTTTTTTATAAAGTTACAATAATTATTAATTAATTTTAAGTTTATTTAAGTATTTTAAGAATGTTTACATTAATTATATTTATTATTATATTAGTTTTAAATTACTTTTAAGATATTTAAAAAATTCGATATTTTGACTGTCTATATTTTTTCCTACCGATATTTTGGAGTCAATATTTTTGTACTTTCCTGTTTGTAGATAGGAAGTCGATATTCTGGCATTCTATATATTTACCTCAATATTTTGGCAAGTCGATATTTTGACTGTCGATATTCTGTCAGTGATCCGTTCTATAAAATATATGCAAATATTTAAAGTGAATCAATCACAGCTTATAGTTAGGAGAGAGTTCAGTGAGCTGTCCACAGCAGAAATCCCACTAGACTTCAGTCTAAGGAGTTGAGAGTTCACTGCTCCAGTGTTGCCGGGATTTAGATGTCACCAACGGGGCAGTGTTTTGCATGTGTGTGTACAATTGTGTAATGAGCTTACGAGGAGATGGGGATCTCAACAAGTTCTCCAGTGCGGGCAAAGGCGGGGAGCCAGTGGGAACTCCTCCCAAGGGCATGCCATACGCAGCTTATGGTATAAAAAGAGCTCAGCAAATGGTATCGCTTGTCACTCATCCGCTTCCGGGGAGGCCTGGACGTGTCTCCAGGGTATAGGTCAGCGAAAGTTTGAAGTTTCAACTTTTGGGCAAGTTTCTTACTGACACCATCCTGAATGCAAGGCAGCATTCTGCGCTAGAGGAATGGAGGGGGCATATAACACCGAGATACCCGCTCTCTTACGCAACTCGTCCCATGCACAACATAATGTCCCAGAGAAGTCCACATCTCCGTGTGGGCGACGTGACTTTTGGTAAAGTGCCACCTTGAGCTGGACAGGAGCCATTGCATCAGTCTCCACCGCTACATGGGGCTAGAAGGGCGTTGGATGGTCCCAATAGTGCAAGAATTGAGCTTGGGCACATAGTGCATATAGGCGCATGTCTGTGGCACCAAAGCCACCGTTTCAGTGGGAGTGTCAGTAGGTCCCAGGAGGTTCTGGCCTGTCCACCTGCCCACGCCAAGGAGACCAACTTCGACTTCAGGGTGTTAAAAAAGTGCTGTGTAAGAGGGATCAGTATATTAACAAATAAGTACAAAAACTTTGGTAAAATAACCATTTTAGCCAGTGCTATCTTTTCGGCTGGAGACAATGGTAGTCCAGACCATACGTTAAGCTTCTCCTCCAACCACGTTAAAGCCCATCCGTAAATTAAATTCCACACCTCCTGTGTATCTTGACTTATCCAAACCCCCAAATATTTAACCACCTCAGCATCCCATCTCAGGGGGAACTCAGATGCCACCGGGGGCGTACCATCAGTCAGCGGAAATATCACCGTCTTGGCCCAGTTGATAAAGATACTAGCCAGACCTCCGAATCAGATAAATTCCCTCAAAATGGGATCTAAGTTCTCCCCTGGCTTGATAATGTTTAGAGTCACATCATCTGCGTATAGGGAAATAAGTAGGCTCCGGGAGCTGAACCCTATACCTCGGGGTGTGTGATGTTGTCAGATACGGGCAGCCAAGGGCTCCATCGCAATCACAAAGAGCAAAGGAGATAGGGGTACCCCTGCCTGGTACCTCGCAAAATAAGAAAGGGGTCGGAAAGTAAGCCATTCACCTTAATCCGAGCGCTGGGTAGAGTATACAACAGCATAATTTGGTTAATGAATAGCGGACTAAACCCCATGCGGCCTAAAATAGTAAACAGATATGGCCACTTGAGCATATCAAATGCCTTGGTGGCATCTAAAAACACAAACGCGGCTCGCACATCTGGGTGTAGATAATGCAGCACCAAGAAGATTGTCCTCAAATTATGAGAAGTCGACCTCCCGGGAATGAACCCCGATTGGTCGGGGAGTGCAATGATGGGAAGCAGGGGCTGCAGTCTATTAGCAATCAGCTTGGCTAGAATTTTAATGTCCACATTTATCATTGATAGTGGCCGATAGGAATCTAACTCCACTTCCCGCTTCCCAGTTTTTAGGAGCGTGATGATGATCGCTTCCCTCATGGCCTGAGGCAGCACTCCATCCTCCAGCGCTTCTTCATATACTGCCAACAGTCGAGGTGCTAGTTCCTCTACATAGGTTTTATAAAAGGACGTAGTCAGACCATCAGGCCCAGGGGCCTTATCTAGCGGTAAACTTTTTATAACCTGGGCTACATCCTCCACTGTGAATGGGAAATCCATATACTCTATATGATTGTTGTTGAACCAGACCAGTGCTAGTGAATCAAGAAAATGTTGCAGCCCTTAGGGGAACTCCTCCTGGGTAGTAGTGAATTAGTGAGAATAGAATGTAGAGAACGCTTCTTGGATTCCTACCTGGCCCCTGATAGTGGCACCTTGTGGAGTCTGTATTTTGTGAATGAATGCAGTCGGCCGAGAGGGTCTGATCATACCAGCTAGTGTGTGGCCTGGTCTATCGCCTTCCCCATACCTCCGCGCCTCAGCATGTTTCCCCAAGAACTTAACTTCACGTTGAGCCTCTTTGGCAAAGTCTAACAATTTGGATTTCAGGAGAGCCACAGTTCGGGGCTCGTTTGTGGAATAGAATTGCTCCTCAAGGTCCTTTATCTGGGTTTCCAGAGATGCAATTGTGCCACGGATAGCCTTTAACACTCCCGCCTGCCTGGCAATACACTGACCTCTGATAAGTACCTTGACTGCCTCCCAAAGTGAGGCTACAGTAGCTACAGAGCCCGTATTGAGGGCAAAGTAAATGGTAATGTTTGTCCGTATTTCCTCCTTAAAGGCTTCATCAAGTAGGGCATGAGGCGGGAGGCGCCAGGAAAAAGCGCAGGGAAGCAAACCCGGGAGGGACAGCTTTAATAAGCATTGGGCGTGGTCCGATAAGGAGGGCCGCAAATGCAAACTGTCAGTTGTCCAACAGCAATATCCCGGGAGACTAACCAGAAGTCTAGGCGGGACCAAGCACTGTGATGGTCGGAAATACATGTGCCTTCCTTCACTAAGGGGTGTCTACTACGCCATATGTCAAGTAAATCCCCATCTGAGACTATGGCATTTAAGGCGGCGCTGACAGCCGGGTGTAAGGGGCGAGCTGCAACTTTCCTGTCCATGTCATCATCCAGGATAGCATTAAAATCCCCTCCCCACAATATTGTACTGTAATTTGTTGCTCTGACCTTAGTCCAAAGATCCTGAAAGAAGTTGGGGGAGTCTACATGTGGGCCATAAAGTGCCACAATAACCAGGGAAACCCCTCCCAGCACTCCATGTATGAGGATATACCTCCCCTCGGGATCTCCAGGTACCTCTCCCTCCCGCCAGTCCACCCCTATTCTGACCTGCAAAGCCACTCTGCGGGGATAGTTAGAGTAGATAGATGAGTACACATTCCCCCACCTATTATGCCTCAGCCTCAGCGATGGTGTTACATTTAAGTGTGTCTCCTGCAATAAACACACGTGTATATTGTGTTTGGATAGATAGGCATGTACGAGTCCAGATTTCCTGCCATCATTCAGCCCTCTGATGTTCCACGTAAGAAAATTTAGTGTTGCAGCGTGCTTTTGTATATGGTACCTTGACTGAAGTGGTGTGATCATAGGAAGCGAGTCAGCTCCCAATTACAGACTATGTATACTGACCAACAAGATGTAAACATACTGGCAATGGACCAAAAACATTCCCAACCCACCTGCCACTCTAACCCCCCAATCAGGTTGTGGAATACCCACCCAGAACAAATTAATACTCAAAAAACCACACATTGGTACAGGGAACCTTCCCATGGGGGCGCAGCGGCACCAGCCAATCTCCCTGCTCACACAGGGTGGCCGGGGGTACTGCAGAGAGTGTTACAGGTCTATACCACTAATACTAAATCATACAGAACAACGATTCATTGTGCAACACGGAAGCCACAGCAGCAAATCAGACAGCTCCTCCCCAGGCCAATACCGTAGCAGTACAGTCACTCAGGCTGGTGAGCTATACGATACCCAAGTCAGTCATTGTCACTGAGTTCGCCAGTTGCAGACGTCTCGGCTCCTCGGGATTCTTTGTTTCGCTTCCCACCAATATTTTTGGCAAATTACAAAGCGGACTTCGCATCTGTGAAGAAGTGGGCTGTGCGATCATACAAAACTTTCAGCTTGGCAAGATATAACAAGGAATAGGGGACCTGTGCCTGCAGAAGGATACGTTTGGCTGGGAGAAATTCTCATCGCGCCACCTGTACAGCAGGGGTAGAACCAAATGGTATTTCCTTTGTGCAATACTTGACCCTTTTCTCTAGCCTGCCACAGGATGGTATCCCTGTCTTGATAGTTCAATAGCTTTGCCAGGATTGGCCGAGGCGTTGCCCCAACTGGGGGTTTCGGTCCTAAGGATCTATGTGTTCTCTCTACCACGAAGGTAGGTGGGGATCGAAAAGTTTGTGAAGTAGGTCTGCTACAAAGGTCTCCATCTTGGATCTGGCAGTAGTTTCCAGGATACCAGTAATGCGTAGGTAGTTTCTACACAACCTTGCCTCCAAAGCGTCATTCTTAGCCAGGAAATTTCCTAGTAACTTGTCCATATGCAATAACTGTTCCTTAGTTTCCACCTGGAACTCGTGGAATTCAGTGTGACGGTTTTCCAGGGCATCAAGGTGGGTCTCGTGTACAGCCACCTGGGACTTGACCGAATCCAGTTGCGTAGTCAGGGTATCCAGCTTCGAGTCTATGTTTCGCAGGCTGGAGTGCATCTCCAACATGAGGGTGCGCAGGTCTTCACCTTGGTCTTCCACGAGCAGGTCATGTTTTCCGTCTGCATGGGCATCTGGGTTTGTTGTCAAAAGTAAGGTTTGGTTGTTTAGCGTCTTGTTTACCCATGGTGTAGAGGCAGTTAGGAGGTGCAGATTTCAAGGAGGGTCAGCCCGCACCCAGCACACCCAGTTGCCACTCAACACCAGCATGAACGTCTTCGGCAGTATCCGTCTCTCTCTCTCTCACAAGCGCCTCTTAATTCACCCAGCGCTTCGTGACACACATCGGCCTTTATCGGCCTACCAGTACTCATGCGGGTCTTCTGTGCTTCCTCAGGAGTCCTTGGCCGGGCCTCACCCCAGATGTTGGCTGCCCCCAGAGATTCACTCCACAGTCGGCAGCGCCAGTGGGTTAAGACGTCATGTATGGCTATACGTGTGGGGGAGGAGCTCAAAACCCCAAGGGTCCACAGGGGTACAGTCAGGATGGTGTGTGCCAGTAATTACGGCCCCCTAGGAGGGCAGCAGGGCACCTACCCACTGCTAGCCATAGCCCAAGGATCGCCACAACCCTTAACACCAGTCTAGATGCATAGGGCCACACACCCACCGGCCTCCTATGCAGGGTACTTCAAAGACACTCCACACGGTCTCCGCAGATTGACAATTCCTTCCTTTGAGTGGTCCTCCACTATGGGATCTGGTCTAATCCACAAATGGCAGACTCTTTGCCTATAGCGCTGTGCACCAACTCAAGCGCTACTCTCCAAGACGGGCACCCACTTGAAATTCGCAGCTCCCTGCAGTGTGGGCTCGGTAACTGCAGTGATCCTAAGCCGAGTTGCACATTCAGGTTGCCAACCACCTCCTTTGCCCCAGATTTCGGCCTCAGTGCAGCGAGTCCTCAAAATGGCGTTGCGGGGTTCCTGATACGTCACCTCTCTCCACCTCACACGCAGCCTTGGGCATCAGCCAGCGGGGGCGGCTGCAGCTAAATGCTCTGCCGTTTCTCCATCCCCTCAGGTGGCGCACATGAATCACTGACAGATTATCGATTTCTAAAAAATCGACCTACTATAACATCGAGTCTCTAATATCGATAGCACTAATATCGACACCCTATACTTAACATGAAAACTACAATAATATCGAGCAATCTATATCGATGCACAAAAATATCGTCTACAGAAATATCGTTAGCATTATTTTCGAATACCATAATATCGACACTCAATACTACATATACCACACTACAATAATATCGAATACAAAAATTTCGATAGCACTATTTTCGTCAATATCAAAATATCGATAGCTAAATTATACTCTTTTTTTTATATATAACACCAATAAATCTATTGTCTAAGTAATACACACATTTCTAATTACTTCACTAATGTTTTTAGAAATTATTAAGTCACATTTAGTGTACAATATTGTGTTTTCGCAAACTAACGAAATTTGTATATAAACTCTTTGTAAACATACTTATTTAGTACTTAGTACTCATTTTACATAATCTTTATTTATTACAAGACTTTTATTTTACATAAATATATCATTTCAATTCCTCAACATAAACTATTTAAGAAGATATATCTTCAATGTTTTACTTAAAAAAAATTCAAACTAACCAATTGTAACTCGTCTTTACATATCTGACCAATCAGATGGCAAACTTAATTACACATAGACTATATAAACCAATCACAAACAGCCATACAAGTTGCAGGAAATATTCTTCGTGACCACATACTGCCAATTTTGGGAGCACCATCTATATTCTTCTCTTCAAGAAAATTCGCCCTAAAACTACAAGTAAGTAATCATATAACTCTGTTAATAAACTCTAATTTTTTTGTCTATTAATTATAGACGAAGATTTATAACCTAATTTGTTGTTTCTTTATGTACTTTACCTTTAAACAGACTCTACAAACAAATCAAGTTATACTTCAACTTCAAGATACAGGACACTTTAAATTTAAAAAAGGTATCTACATATGTTTAACATTTACTTAACGTTCTTTGCCAATTATTGGCCTAATTTAAAACTCTATACTTTCTTTCTTAGCCTGTAAATCTTAATACATAGTGTGAAGCCTAAATTTTTTAAAGGAATAAACGTTACAATGCTCTGTAAAAAATATATTCTTCCTGTACTTAAATATGTTTTAATGTGCTTTTACTCATAATACATGTGTCATCCTCGGTTCTTTTTAGCAATTAAGTAACAATGCTGTATAAGAAATGTATTTTTTTATATAACATATAAACGCATTAGTAATTTTCATCAACTTTCTCTCTAAACAGAACTCAAAGGTACAGAAAAGACATAATTCACATCAAAGAACAAAAATTCTGCTACTACTATAATTCTCTTGGTAAGATCATAAATAGAACATAACTAGCCTTTATAACCTCTATGAAAAGTAATAAAAATAAAATGCCTCTTGTTATGCATCTGTTACTATAATCTTCCTGTTCTCAAATATGTTTTTTAGTGCTTTTAGTCATAATACATGTATCATCCCCGGTTCTTTTTAGCAATTAAGTAACAATGCTTTATAACAAATGTGTATTATTTACATTACATATAAACGCATTAGTAATTTTCATCAACTTTCTCTCTACACAGAACTCAAAGGTACAGAAAACAGATAATTCACATCAAAGAACACACATAAAGCGACTACTATAATACTCTTGGTAAGATCATAAATAAAACATAACTAGTCTTTATAAACTCTATAGAATGTACTAGAAATGAAAATGACTCTTTTTATGCATCTGTTAGTATAATATTGGAAATGTCTCTTTTTAAAATCAAATAAACAAAACAATTTTTAGAGACGTTATAACGTAAAACAAAAGTTACCAAGAAAAAAATTGTAACTTTTCCTATAACATACTTAATTATTTCTCAACAGACCGTGGCAATAGAAGAACAACATCTAACTGAACAAGCATCTACTTTCGATAAATAGAACATTAGTAGTGGTAAGTAAATTACTAGAAGAATACTAGCTTTATTTAAAATATTTTATACATGTCAGATTATATTAATATTTGTATATTAACTTTTCTAGATACCAGAAATCAAGAATGACTGATAATGCAAGATTTATTACATCTCAGAAAGGCAAATTTTTGTTATGCTATATGGGCTACATTTATACTCAGGAGAAACAAAAAGACCTTAAAGTGAATTGGAAGTGTACAAAATATTACTCCAATAAATGCTATGGCCGTGCTACAACAAGGGAAACTAGTGTTATAAATACCACTGAACATAATCACCCACCAAACATCTCGGAAATAGAAGTGAGATCCACTCTTGAAAATATCAAGGAATTAAGTACCAGATCAGAACTACCTACCAACGTAATTCTGAAAGAATTACTACCTAAAGTTCCCAAAGAAGCAAGAGGTCAGCTACCATCTATTGCTACCATTAAAAGAACAATAGCAAGAACAAAAAAAGCAAGTAGACCCAATATACCAACGCCAAAAACTTTTGAAGAAGTCATAATACCGCCAGAGCTTGTAATTACTCATAATGACGAGCCATTTATATTTTATGATAATCATAGCAAGGACAAAAGAATAATAATGTTTGCAACTAATAACAATATTAAAAAATTAACAGAAAGTACTACTTGGATGATGGATGGTACTTTTTCTATATGCCCAAAACCTTTCTACCAGTTATACACAATTCATGGGCAATATCATAATACCTGTATCCCCTTCATATATTGTTTATTACCAAACAAACAAGCCACTACTTACTCAGAAATCTTACAAAAAATAAAGGAACAAAGTTCTGACTACTTCCCAATGAAAATCATCATAGACTTCGAGCAAGCTATGATTAATTCTATTTTGAAAACTTACCCACACACATCCATTCAAGGATGTTATTTTCATTTCAATCAATGTCTCTGGAGACATTTACAAAAATCTGCCCTTAGTGTTGAGTATGCAACAAATATAACTTTTGCATACCAAATAAAACATCTCATTGCTCTGGCATATGTACCAGTAACTGATGTGGCCGAACATTACAATTTGTTAATTGAAAGTCCTTTCTACACCCAAAATGAGCAAAGACTCGCCCCACTTTTAGATTACTTTGAGGACAACTGGGTAGGAAGACTACATAGGTCAGGCCACAGACGCCAGCCAAAATTTGCAATTCCCTGGTGGAATGTCTATCTACCAACACTCAACCAAGAAGCAAAAACGAACAATGCTGTTGAAGGTTGGCACAATGCCTTCCTCTCTTCTACTGGACGTACAACACCCACATTACACAAGCTAGTCTCAGCTATACAAAAAGAGCAAAGCTTTCAGGAACTACGTATGCAGCAATCAGTCATACAACTGAAACCAAAACTCTCTAGACAAACTGCTCAAATGTATATATATCTTCAACAGCAAGTCCAACTATATCCTACAACAAGAGGACTGGAATATTTAAAAATGATAGCCAAAACATTGAACTAATTGCTATAACTAAATTAATTGATAGAGATCAAACAATATCCTTAATGTAAAAAAACACATATTTTAATATAATAAAAAAATATTTATTTAGTCTAATTTATTTTTTAACACTATTTTAAAAAGACTAAATAAATATATTATTATATCACAATATTTGTTTTTAAAAACTGCTTCCATCCAAATAAAATTATAAAATTTCTAACTTACCTTTAAATAGAACATCATAAAAATAATCCTTTACCGACAATACAATATGTAAATATCAAAGACTTAATCCAACAAATCATTAATCATGTTTTCTTTAACTCTGCAAACACTATCCATCATCCAAAGTAAACGACTATGTAAATGCCATTTAAAATAACGACTGTTATCTTAAAGTGTGATAAATATTTCACAGAACTCAAAATTTAAAGGAAGAATGTAAATCATCTCCGTTCTAACAACTGAAACACACTTCCTTTCCCTTAAAAAAAAAATATCGGAAACGGAAATCGCTGTTTCAAAATACGAGAAAAAAAAACAGCTAAACAATCCCACCGACATAACACTAACGAGTATTCCAGAATATATAAACATAACATTCCTATTTATTTATAATTTAATTACATTATATCACATACTCATTAACTCCAATGATTTAAAATGGCTCAAAAATTCGTGACCGAAAATACGTATTAATTCTACTCCATTATATGTAAATAGTCATACTTTAATTTCCAACCCCAAAATAACAAAATATAACCTTTAATTATAATTTACAATACTTTAACAATATAAAAGTAGATTGGTACCTACTCAAAAGTGAATCTGCTTCCAACCGCGACTTTCCCTTTACCAAAATAACGCAAAAAGACAAAGAGTGGTTACAAAATTAACGATCCAAATTATATGTAACTGTGAAAAGTACTACTATAAATGTCGATTATTGTTATATATATGGCTCGAAATTATGTGTAATGTTACAAACATTGTATATTATATTGTGAATAGAAATTGTTTTTGCCTATATATTAATTATATATTACATACTTTTAATATTTATTACATTAAGTATGAAAATATAAAAATATTTAATGTAATATTTATTAAAATTATTATATAACAAAATGTGTAATATTGTATTTGTTTATCAGATTTAATTGTTTACAATATGACTAATATGTGAAAATTGTTATTATTAAAACATATTTATTAATAATAATCATCATACATAACAATATTGTAATGTTAAAAGAATCATTGATGATGATGTACATGTTCTAATTAGGATATTTATATTATATTATAATTTTAAAAGTGTTCATATGTTAATATCATCATCAGTATATCACTATATGTATTAAAAATTTGTGAATTATGTTTTTCATTACACATTTTGATGTTTTATTAAGAAACAATAATAGTATAATGTATGTATAATATCATACATTGCATTATGTGAACTAACCATTTTTTCTCTACAAATTAAAAGTACTTGTCACGAAATTTCTTGTAAAATGTGATTATAAAAAGGACATTATCCTCCATTTGTGTTTATATGTATACCAAAGATAGCGTAATAAAATGTATATCTGTTCGTATATTTCAAGTGTTGAATAAAAAAATTAACATGAAATAAAACTGGTGTGATTATTTTGTATTACCTATAACAAAATCATGTTAATGTATTTTTGCAAGTGTATTATAACTGTAATGTTCTATCTATTTCTATATACCACATGTAAAAAAATAACATACTATAGACTGAAGTGATAAAAATTATTATGCATACACCCATATACATATAATATCAATATTTGATAAACACATAAAGAATTTTTTAAATATTCCGACGCCAATAACCATTTACTTTAGGTAATTGCTTCTCAAAAACCGTGATTAATGTACAATTCGAAATTCAATCACCATTTAATTAGAGTAAGTGCAGTACACAGAACATATTAAATTTACTCTTCCAACTCCAATAAACAATGAATTTAAATAACTGCAGGACCTAAAATAATAATAAATTACTATAAAAAATCAAATGTCAAAAAATGAATAATGTAATATCATTAAATTTAATTTATTATAATAATTGTAATGTAAATAGAATCTTAATTTATGTTTTCCCTGTACCCCTATAATAAAAAACTAACCCTGAAACCTAAAAATACCCCTTAACCCACAAACTGAAAACTGACTCTGAAACCTCACAAAACTCCTTTACCCACAAACTAAAAACTGACCCTGAAACCTGACAAAACCCCTTCACCAAAAAACTAAAAACTGACCCAGAAACCTAAAAATACCCCTTTACCCACAAACTAAAAACTGACCCTGAAACCTTACAAAACACCTTTACCCACAAACTAAAAACTGACCCTGAAACCTAAAAATACCCCTTTACCGACAAACTAAAAACTGACCCTGAAACCTAACAAAACACCTTTACCAACAAACTAAAAACTGACCCTGAAACCTAAAAATACCCCTTTACCGACAAACTAAAAACTGACCCTGAAACCTAACAAAACACCTTTACCTACAAACTAAAAACTGACCCTGAAACCTGACAAAACCCCTTCACCAACAAAGTAAAAACTGACCCTGAAACCTGACAAAACCCCTTCACCAACAAACTAAAAACTGACCCAGAAACCTAAAAATACCCCTTTACTCACAAACTGAAACTGACTCTGAAACCTGACAAAACTCCTTTACCCACAAACTAAAAACTGACCCAGGAACCTACAAATACCCCTTTACCCACAAACTGAAAACTGACTCTGAAACCTCACAAAACTCCTTTACCCACAAACTAAAAACTGACCCTGAAACCTGACAAAACCCCTTCACCAACAAACTAAAAACTGACCCAGAAACCTAAAAATACCCCTTTACCCCAAACTAAAAACTGACCCTGCAACCTTACAAAACACCTTTACCCACAAACTAAAAACTGACCCTGAAACCTAAAAATACCCCTTTACCGACAAACTAAAAACTGACCCTGAAACCTAACAAAACACCTTTACCCACAAACTAAAAACTGACCCTGAAACCTAAAAATACCCCTTTACTCTCAAACTGAAAACTGACTCTGAAACCTCACAAAACTCCTTTACCCACAAACTAAAAACTGACCCAGAAACCTACAAATACCCCTTTACCCACAAACTGAAAACTGACTCTAAAAAATCACAAAACACCTTTACCCACAAACGAAAAACTGACCCTGAACGCACAAAATGTACCTTTGATAAAACTACCCACCCTGATCTACTATAAACTCTACATCCCACTCCTAAAAATATGATACATTATTTTATTTAATATCTACTACATTATATATTTGTGAATCATTTTACTACATACACAAAATACCTCAATGTATAACAACAACCTAATATTGTTCATAATTTGGTATTTGAATAATATTTATCAAATATTTGGGTTAAAAAATTAAATGAAATAAAAGGCGAAATTTGTACTTGTATGATTAGAGTATACTTTGTTTATACACTACCCACCCTTATCCCCTTGAAAATATACATCCCACTCATATCATAAATAGTCAAAGATGTTTTGAAATGATATGAAAATAGTATAATTTCAAATATATTTTAGTACATTAACAACTGCAAACTTAAAAAATAAGTACTATATTCGAATAAATCGATATAATTTCGCTAACATCGAAATATTAATTTAAATTTTATAAATTTCGCAAATTTTTTTTAAATTGCGAAAATTTAATTTTTATAATTACCCTATATAATTTTGAAACACTACCCACCCTTATCCCCTATAAACTCTACATCCCGCTCCTAAATTTATAGTACAAATATTATAAAAATGTAATTTAATATTTTAATATTTATAATTTTTTTTGTACATACAAAAAATGTAATCTTAATATTTAATGTACTCCCTAAATTTCAATCTAATTTCAACTACTCCCTAAAAAAAATTATAAATTTCGAAATTTTGAAATCTGAAGGAAATGCGAAATGTAAAATTTTAGAATTTCAATATACTTTTTTAAAACACTACCCACCCTTATCCCCTATAAACTCTACATCCCGCTCCTAACATTAATATACAATAATTTATTTAAAATATTATTATTTTGATATATTGACACAATTTAATAATAATTATCCAAAATCAAAGAACTAATCATTTAACAATAATCAATAATTTTATATAAAATTTCGCATTTATAAATTTTTGGATTAAAATTTCGCAAATTTATAAATTTACTTCAAATGCGAAATTTATTATTCCATATTTGCACTATACTTTTTTAATACACTACCCACCCTTATCCCCTATAAACTATACATCCCGCTCCTAGACTTCTAACTACAAATAATAAAATTTAATATAAAAATTATCTTATATATAAACAACATTTAAATAAATAATTACTTAACATACTTTAAAACATCACTTTTACATATCGATATTTTTGACAATCGATATTTTCAGCATCGATATTACTGATTTCGAAATTCATGTCTTCGATATTTTTGACACACACATTAATCGATATTTTCAACGACGATATTTTTGTTTTCGAAATTTCGTACCATCGACATTTTGGACTCGATATTATGTCACATCGACATTAACAACTCGATATTTTGACTGTCTACCGGCGCACATACCTCAAAACTCAGAAGCGCCTCAGCCAGGGGAATCTCGTCTTCTCCTCCGGTCCGAGGCCTGTGGCCCACCAGCAGCCGCGGGCTCGATTTTCAGGCTGCCCGCCCACAGCACACCCAGGGGTTCGGATCACGGCAGGCAGCTGGCAGCCCCATAGAACTTCACACAGTACAGCCTCAATGTACCCGCAGGTCCGAGAAATGGCAGCGCCGGGATCTACGAGTGTTCCGCAGTCTGTAGCTACTGGTCACAAGCTTATCAGTTCTCCATATGTAAGGAGTGTAAAAGGATTAATTTCCAGACCGGCAGAGCTCACTCAGAGAGGGGCCATTCTGCTGCTCGGCAGACCACACCCCCGCCCACAACAAATTTTTGTTTAAGTTCATTCTTGCAATTTAAATTACTGGCTTTAGATAATTGAATGTTGTCTTTGATCACCCTGTTGAATCTCACAACAAGACCATTACTTCTGGGTTGGTAAAGTGAGGGTTTAGTGTGTTTAATACCCATAAAGTCTAAAAACTTCTCAATTTCTGAAGAAGTAAGTTGACAGCAATTGTCCGAAACCACTTCATCCGGAACGCTTTTCCTTGCAAATAGAAATTCAAGGAATTCTATCACACAAGCAGTGGTGGGAACTTTTACACACTTTAACTCAGGCCAACGGCTGGTATAATCCATTAAAACTATACCAAATTCAGAAACGCCACTGTCAGACAATGTCAAAGGACCAATGATGTCAATGGCCAGCTTAGACCAAGCCTTGGAAGGAACGTCTACAGCCTGAACAGGATTGGGAACCGTCACCAGAGACTTATCACTTACAGCACAGTATAAACAGTCTCTAACAAAATGTTCTATTTGCTTGTTGAGACCAGGCCACCAAAAGTGCTCTCTAACCCTTCTTTTCATGGCACGCATGCCAATGTGGCCTTCATGAACCAGGGTAAGCACTTTGCCTCTCATGCTCAAGGGAGCCACAAGTAAAGAAGAGCAATACAGGAGAACATTAACAATATAGAGTTCATCAAAGACATGCTTTAATTTACTGATGTTTTCAACATGCGAAGAAAGGAAGAAACATGGGAGTCCGTGATCCTGAAATTGTTAATGGCAAGTTAGGTCTATTTAAAGGATTCAAACACAAGATCAGATTGCTCGATAGTGCCAAACCGGTGGTGCACAACGTTCACAGAGTACTCCTGGTGTTAAGTGATACACTTAAAAAAGAATTAGATAAACTATTCTCTAGTGATGTCATAGAACCCATTGAATCTATGTGATTGGGTTTCCCCCATTGTCCTAGCCCGAAAAGCCAAATGGGGCGTTGCGTACGTGAGTTGATCTTCGCTATTTGAATCGCCATATCTAGGTTGATTAACACCCATTGCCCAACATCACTGAGATGACTACTACCCTTAAGAATGGTAAATGATTTAGCTTACTTGACATGACATCAGCTTACCATCAAATTGATTTACACCCCGATTCCAGGCACTAAACTGCGTTCATCTCTGCTAAACAATACTTAAATGACCATGCACAATAAATATACAACCCAACAGACCACAAACCCCCAAACAATGGTTTCACAATGAAGATAACACTGCACACCCGGAGACTTCAGTTAGCAACATTCTTTAATGAGCATACAACATTAGACACCAAAACACGTTTTGACCTCCGTCTCCATGTTAGTGGTTTAGTCTTTCCTTTTTTTGTGATCTCGCAGCCATGTCTTATGTTTGGAAAAAGGCATTGTGGGAAATGTGATTCTTTCATTTGTATACTCTGAAGTATTTACATTATTTTTAGAATAGTTCAGGTACTTACAACTTAATGATGACAACGCATCCTGTCCTCTTGTAGTGTAGTTCCCACTGATGTGAAGGATATGCTCGTTTGTGGACAACATAAACTTTGGGTGAGGTGTTAGAATGATTCCGAACAACCCCGTAGTATATGCTGGCCTGGAGAACAGTGCCACCATAAGCCCCCCTAAACCAAAGAAGGAGCTAATGTTTCCTGGCAACCACTGAATATGACAACCATGACACCTCAGGGATCGTGGTAACAGATCAGAACTTTTTCACTGAGTCACTCGCGCACTCTTGCTCTCAGTGTAATATACAGAGAATACACAATGGGACGTTTTCAATACATTTATTGAACCAACGTTATTCTCGCGTAGAACACATGTGCTGCCATAATTAGTAGACAGAAGTAGACTAAAGTGATTACAAGCGCCAAAAGCATAAATAGTAAATATAGTTTCAACATGGTGTTAAGACAGTGTATCTATGCATACATATAATACAAGGTAGTAATCAGGTGTACACCTACTATGCAATCCCTACTCTGAGAATGCTTAGAGTCTATGTAGGTGTGTAGCCAAGAATCCCCCCAAAGGATGATCCAAACCCATTACCCGGTGGGAAAGAAAGGAGGACCCCGTTGTGGTAACAAATTGGACGCCCCTCATGGAGATGTTAGAGAGCTGCTTGATGAATCCTCAGCATGTAGGACCTTTCAATGTCAGCGGAAGTGTCTCCTCTGCCAACCCCCGGAAATGCATCTTTCTTTATAAAAAAGCATCTTTGCGATGTACATGCAGATTATCATTGTTATGGATATGTAGATAGCTCTGTTACCCCATGGTGGAAGGTCAAACGACATTTGTATATCGTGCATAATGGCTTTGTACTCAGTGTTGGAGGCATCATGATAATGATGTGCGAAGCTAGATGTATAAGCAAAGCAGATTCAGAGAAACGAATCCAACATTGCCACGTATGAGAATATGTGCAAAAGTTCACAGCAATAATTTTATTGTGCATAAAAAGGACAATGTTAGAAAATGTGCAGCGTTGCTACATGGACCTAACTGGGGCACATAACACCCGCTCCTCATACCATGAGTCGACCTAAAAAAGCTATCTAAAATGTCAGTAGGGTATCTAAAAATGTAACTATAAAAGTCTAAAACCACTTTTAAAATCGTCTAAAAGCAAGCTTATCTTTAAAAAACTCTTAAAACGCCATGGCGCGGTGTGGCTCACTGGTTAGAGGCGGCAGATCCGGAAGCAGAGGTCGGCCTGGGACAAGTTTCATGTTTCAAGTTTGAAGTTTGTATAGCGCCCTATATACCCAGAGGGTCTCAAGGCCCTTGGGGGAAGGGGAAGTTTATTTGTCGAATATCCAAGTTTTTAGTTGTTTTCTGAAGGTGAGGTGGTTCTGGGTAAGGCGGAGATGGGTGGGGAGAGAGTTCCAGGTTTTGGCCGCTAAGTAGGAGAAGGATCTTCCTCCCATGGTGGATTTATGGATGCGTGGGATTGCGGCGAGGGCTTGTGTGGATGATCGCAGTTGGCGGGGGGGGGTGTAAAAGGACAGGCGTGTGTTGAGGCAGTCGGGTCCTAGGTCGTAGAGGGCTTTGTGTGCGTGGGTAAGGAGGCGGAACGTTATTCTCTTGTTGACGGGAAGCCAGTGGAGGTCTTTCAGGTGCCCGGAGATGTGAGCTCGGCGGGGGAGGTCCAGTATAAGTCTGGCTGAGGCGTTTTGGATGTGTTGGAGTTTTTTCTGGAGTTTGGCGGTGGTTCCGGCGTAGAGGGTGTTTCCGTAGTCCAGTCGGCTGGTAACCAGTGCGTGGGTGACCGTTTTTCTTGTTTCGGTGGGGATCCAGCGGAAGATTTTTTTAAGCATGCGTAGGATGTTGAAGCAAGATGAGGTGACGGCGTTGACTTGTCTGGTCATTGAGAGGGAGGAGTCTAGGATGAAACCCAGGTTGCGTGCGTGGTCAGCAGGTGTGGGTGCATTTCCCAGGGCCGGTGGCCACCAAGAATCGTCCCAGGTGGAGGGGGATGAGCCTAAGATGAGGACTTCAGTTTTGTCCGAGTTCAGTTTTAGACGGCTGTTTTTCATCCATTCGGCTACTTCTTTCATTCCTTTGTGTAGGTTGGTTTTGGCGGTGCTGGGATCGTTGGTGAGGGAGAGGATGAGCTGTGTGTCATCTGCGTAGGAGATGATGTTGAGGTTGTGTTTGCGTGCGATGGATGCGAGGGGACTCATGTATACGTTGAAGAGGGTGGGGCTGAGTGAAGATCCTTGTGGTACACCACAGATGACTTCGGTGGCCTCTGATCTGAAGGGGGGGAGGCGGACTCTCTGAGTTCTTCCGGCGAGGAACGAGACTATCCAGTCTAGTGCTTTACCTTGTATCCCGACGTTGCTAAGGCGTTTGATAAGGGTGGTATGGCAGACTGTGTCGAATGCTGCGGAGAGGTCAAGTAGGATGAGTGTGGTTGTTTCTCCATTGTCCAGTAGTGTTCGAATGTCGTCAGTTGCTGCGATGAGGGCGGTCTCCGTGCTGTGTTTGGCTCGGAAGCCGGATTGTGAAGGGTCGAGGGATTTGTTGGATTCGAGGAAGGCGGCGAGCTGATTGTTGATGGCTTTCTCGATGACTTTGGCAGGGAAAGGAAGGAGTGAGATGGGGCGGTAATTCTTGAGTTCGGTGGGGTCTGCTGTGGGTTTCTTCAGGAGGGCGCTGAGTTCGGCGTGTTTCCAGCTTTCTGGGAAGGTGGCAGCGTTTAGGGAGCAGTTGATGACATCTCGGAGATGGGGTGCGATAACGGAGTCTGCTTTGTTGAAAATGTGGTGGGGACATGGGTCGGTTGGTGATCCTGAGTGGATGGAGTTCATCAGACGGATGGTTTCTTCAGTGGAGATTGGGTTCCAGGCGCAGAGGTTGTTAGAGGGGTGTTTAAGTTCAGGTGAGGGTGGTGGGGCTTGGATTCCAGTCTCATTTGCGAAGCTGTTATGTATGTCTGCGATTTTGTTGTGGAAGAATGAGGCTAAGGAGTCGCAGAGGTCTTGGGAGGGGGTGATGTCGTTCGTGCCGGCGGGGGGGTTGGTGAATTCTTTGACAATGTTGAATAGTTCCTTGCTGTTTTGGGCGTTGTTGTCGAGTCGGTCTTTGAGTGCTGATTTCTTGGTGGATCGGATCAGTTAGTGGTGTTTGCGGATGGCGTTCTTGAAGGCTGCCTGGTTGTCAGAGGTTTGGTCTTTTTTCCAGGCTCTCTCGAGGGTGCGGCAGGTCTTCTTGGAGTTTTTGAGGTCCTCATTAAACCAAGGGGCTTTATTGTTGATTTGTTTGAATTGCTGTTTTTTCAAGGGTGCTAATTCATCAGCGCTGTGGGTGATCCATTGTGTGAGGTTGGTTGCTGCAAGGTTTGGGTCCGATGATTTTGCAGGGAGGTTTTGTTGCAGTGATGTGAAGAGTTAGTCGGTTGTAATTTTGTTCCAGTTTCTGCGCGGAATTGGTTGAGGGAGGTTGTGGGTTGTAGTCTTTTTGTAGCTGAAGTGAACGCAGCTGTGGTCTGTCCATTGGTGGGCTGTGGTGTGGTCGAAGGAGATATGCTTGCTGGAGGTGAAGATTGGGTCGAGCGTGTGCCCTGCGTTGTGAGTGGGGGTGTTGACAAGTTGTTTGAGTCCGAGATTGGCGAGGTTGTCCAGAAGGGTGGTGGTGTTGCTGTCATCGTTCTTTTCTAGGTGGAAGTTGATGTCTCCTAGCAGGATAAAATCCTCGGAGGGGAGGGTGTGAGGGGTGACGAATTCAGTGATGTCTTCGCAGAATTGTGCGCGGGGTCCTGGTGGTCTGTAGATGAGGGTGCCTCTGAGTGTGGACTTCGGGTCGGTGTGGATCTGGAAGTGGAGGTGTTCGGCGGTAGCGAGGTTATCGTCGGAGCTGGTAGAGATGCGGATGGTGTTCTTATGGACGATGGCGATGCCTCCTCCTGTTAGTTTGGTGGTGCGATCTTTTCGGATGATCTTGTAGCCGTCCGGAATGGCTATGGCGATGTCGGGTGCTGAAGATGTGTTCATTCAGGTTTCTGTGAGAAAGGCGATGTCCGGCGCTGTGGTGTCAAGTAGGTTCCATAGTTCGATGGCGTTACTGTGGACCGAGCGAGTGTTGAGCAGGATGCACTTCAGATGGTTGGGGTCGGAGCGCGGTTTGGAATCTGAGGGTGTGGTGGGTTTCTTTGTGTAGTTGTACTTGCAGGAGTGGCAGGCGAATGGTCCATGGGTGCGTCCAGATTCGGCTTGGTAGCAGTTTGGTGATCGGCCGGGATTAAGGGCTGAGAGGGTAGCTGCATTGTATGTGATGCGGGAGGGGTGGGGTTTGCGGGGACCAGGGGGTATGGCGCTGGGCGCGGTCTTGGCGCGGACCGGCGTAGACGGGCTTACCTTTGGCGCACCTTCGGCGCGGCCGCAGCGCGTGGACGCTGCACGTAGGACCATCTGACTTAAATGGATAGTGGAGGGGGCGGAGCGTGGGAGGGGCAGCTGGGAGGCTGGGAGGAGACACGGGCCACGAGCACAACAAATGGAGGGAGGGAAAGTGAAACTGGGGCACGAACACACAGAAGGGGACAGCTAAAACCTAGTAAATGCAGCGCAATATAAATAAAATATGATTTAAACTAAAACGAAATTACACAGGACAGGCAATGCAGCGCTTTTAAAATAAAGTAAAATAAAATGTGATATTCCCTAAAATACGATACCACACAGGCAATGAGCGCTAGTCCGGCGTCGAGGCGCTAGAACTGCAGGCGATGTCTGGCAGTGATCAGCAGGAGTGTATCCAGGTGGTCGGGGAAGTGAGGCAGGGAGTGAGAGGGAGCAGCTGGGTCTTGGGCCATGGTCAGCGGACTCGATAATTCTTGCCTCGGTGCCTACTCTCACAGTGGGATCCACTCAGCAACTCTGGGCAATGGTTTGCTTAATCTCTACTAATGGCCCCATCAGCGCCAGGGATGCTTGTCTTCACCTTGCAGATGCCCAGGAAGGACCATCTAACAGGGCAAACCAGGTTGGGTTCCCCAGCGGTATTCAGCGCCGGGACGCCCCTTTGCTGGGGCAGCTGTGCGCTTTACAAGTATACGACACTTAACATTAAAAGCCATTTTGCTGTTTGCAACCCCAAGCACTCTGAAAGCCACAGTGACTAGAATAAAAGCAGAAATCATTGTTTTGATTTATTTTATTTAAAAAAACAGGCTAAATCGTTCCCACCAAATGAAAAAGCCAATTGTTTATGTGTTCCGAGTGATAGTCGCATCATTGCTCTCACTGGCAACCACAGACGATGTTCCCAGAGACGCACCACGAAGCAATGGAGCAGAGGTGGTTCCATCCAGTTCCCAGGGTTGCTTCCAATAGAGGGACTATATCCTTTTTGCATTTTGCTGAGTCGCATCCAGTTCACTAGCAGCCAAAGCATCCCAGGGTGGCTTGAAGAATGCGCTCAGTGGCAAAGCAATATCATTGGGACAACTGTACCCATGGACCTTTAAAGGGTCCATAAGCACTTTAATGTTCAATGGCGCAACCAATTGTGATCCGGGACAGAAATCCAGGACACCGTCATGACTGCAAAGCAGGCATCGAAATACAGGTTGTCCGCAGTGAGACCACACAGGCCTGAACAATAAGAACCAATGCTTATTCACTTCTTGAAGCCGAGGTGTGCCGAAGCAGTGTATCATGCGCTCACAGCACTGTAGCACAGGCAGTGCTGTCTCCATTTCAATTTGAGCTGAGACCTACAATTGCGGAGGAGGACAATTAAAATAGGAATCCCCGCCACAAGTAGCATGATAAGCGGAAGATCTCCAAAAACCCTTCCTAGTCCTGAGTATATAAATGATGGTATAGCTCCAAAACCGTCTGAAAGGTGGTAACCAGTCCAGAGCCAATACATTTTAAATAGTGCGCTGCTCCCTTTGTATCAGATATTTTAAAAATACAGTGGACCCGCTCCCTAAATGCAGTGTGAAGTAACGTCAGTGTGTTGGAGGAAGGACTCGCAACCTGGAGATCAAACATTTCTTAGGCAGATGTTAAGGGCACATCCTTTTGAAACAGCATGGCTTTAAGTTTGCTTAGAGAATCAAAGCGTATGTCGGACACTTTTATCGAAAGCCATAGCGTTGCCTCCCTAACTAGATGGGCCAGTGGAAAAAATAATTGTGTGCATCAAGTAATTATGGAATTAAAAATTACAAATTAGCGATGCCTACGTTCAAACCAAGCAAACACAAGATGGTGGACGGAGCGCTGACAATTTCCTGACACTCGCCCCCAGTCACAGATCTAGGTTGAATCCATCATCGTTCTTTAGTTCACTTCCCCACCCCAGGTCAGACCCAGCAATATGCAAATCATTCTTGACCCTGTACCCCCGGGAACAGACCACCCCTAACTGCCAAGCAGGTCTTCCCTGGACTGGAAACAAGCAACCTAGGACAGGTTTTGGGGTATCACCCCTCATCAGCCTGGCTAGCTTGAAACCAGTGTCAAAGGGAGAATGGGACCGACGTCTGGGCATACCCTGCCAACTTAGGGTGAACATAGCAAACACAAGGAGATGATGGCTGGAGCACTGAAACTTTTCAGACACTAACCCCCGTCACAGATCTGGGTTGAATCCATCATTGTTCTTTAGCTAATTTCCCTACCCCAGTTTACACCCAGCCATATGCAAATCAGTTTTGACCCTGTGCCTCATGGGATCAGTCCAGCCCGAACTGCCAAGCCAGTTTTTTCCTGGACTGGAAACAAGCATCCTGGGACCGGTTTCAAGGTAACACCTCTCAATAGCCAGGCTAGATTGAATCCAGTAGCAAAGTGAGCAGAGGACCCACATCTGGGCATACACTGCGAACTTAGGGCGAACAAAGCAAACACAAGGCAATTATGGATGGAGTGCTGAAATAGATCTGGATTGAATCTATCATCGTTCTTTAGCTCACTTTGCCATCCTAGGTAAGACCCAGCCATATGCAAATCAGTCCAGACCCTGTTACTCATGGGAACAGTCCAGCCTCAACTGCAAAGTCTGGGGTGGCGAAGTTAGCTAAAGAACGATGATGGATGCAACCCAGATCTGTGAGTGGGGTGAGTGTCTGAAAAGTTTCAGCGCTCTGTCCATCATCTCCTTGTGTTTGCTTGGTTTCATTCCACAGCAGTCTTGATTGATTAGCATCAAATAACTAACGGTAGAGAGTAGTTTGAAAACTGGATGAATCACGGCAGCAGAAGAACCCTTCAAATGACAGGACAAGTTTGCAAACAATGCATTACAAGACCCTTGAAGTGAAATGTCTTTGCAAATCAAAGACTCTGTTACAGCGTTCTCACCCACCCTCCCTCAAGCGCCTTGAGACCCTCTGGGTGAGTAGTGCGCTATACAAATTCCTGAACTTGAACTTGAACAGTCGGAACCACTGAGAGAAACGTCTTTTTCCCCATTCCTGCACCTAAACTTGAAAGGTAATTCCCAGTATTCATTCATAAATCCTTCCCCTAGGGGAAGACCCTACTCTTCCCCTGAGCACTCCCCCCATGACTTCCCACCCTACAGGATTGGTTCACTAGCGCCGGGATACCCAAGGGTAGCTGTGCGCTCTACAAAACCCAAAATCAAATCAAATCAAATCAAATCCCTGATGCTTCACATCTGCCTACATTTTGATTTTGTAGACAATATTGGAATTCGAATGTCATGACTGGTAAGGTGATGAAACCATTGATTATGAAATCGGTGGATGGTGTTTCAGTGAAAGGTAGATGTTCTGATTTTTCATTGTGCAACATGGTATACTTCACATCTCTAGGTGCCATTATATCTGTCTTTCAGAGAGATCGTAAGAAGAAAATGTCAATGTGTTAATCTAATGCCACGGCACACAGGGTTTGAAGTGCCCAGCTTAACAAAACAATTGACTGACGTTGTTACTGTCCGTTTTGTAAAACTGACATGTCTTGCTGTATTATGTCAAGTGCAAATTATACGATGTTGCCCAATGGATATATCCTGGAGGATATTGTGGTCACGCCGTTGTCAACCACTGACAAAGTCATTTCTAGATTATTCCTATAAATCTCTCACAGCCTTTCAGGGGCTCTGTGTTGAGAGACTGTAGTACTGGGAGAAGAATGAGTTTGCTGGTTTGCTGATACCATTCTCTTCTAGGGATTCCTATGTTACTATGTGGTGATGTTATTATTAAGAATGTGCCTTGTTTAAGCTTATTTTGCTGCGTGGGGCAGTTACTGGTGGAGTGGGCGATAAAAACACTTGTCTTACATGTAGCCTCTTCAATAAAGTACTCAAACTTGCCTCAGTTTCTGAGAATTTACTACAAAATATTTGGCGACGATCTGGCTAAAGTGTTGACTCCAACGCGTGTGAAGACCCTCAAGCTCTACGTGCCTTTCATTCTTCATCTATGATTTGTTCCTGCTGTTTTCTTGTGCCGTGCCTATGGCGGAAGATCCTACTTAGCTTCAGGTTGGTGAGCCATATCCAGCGGTTCTTGCTTGATTTCATATTGGTGAATGCTGCCTCTGAGTCATGTGCAGACGTTCCTTGCAGCCTCTTAAAGTCTCTCCGCTTTGGCTCCCTCCTCTACGGTTGCAGTAGGTTTCTGGCATCCATTCGAGCCAATCTTCACCCCATTCCTAGGTGAATTTGGTGGATCTGTTGGGGGATCCATGGATATACCGGGGGCTTGTACCTGTCCCATGATGGTGTCATGAGGGTGACCTGTGCTGACTTAACACTTTAACTGTGCCGAACGTTCCACGCTAGTGCGGAACGTTCTATTGAGCGGGTGGGGGCGCAACAGCCAACGGACGTGCACAGCACTACCGAGGTAGTGCACACGACGGCTGTTGGCCGTCGGCAGCAGCGATGAGGTTAAACCTTGTGGGCAGCACAGAGAGCATGCAGCATTCTCCCAAAAGGACTTCCGTGCCTGCATTGTGACGACGGCTTTAGCACGACCAGCGTTTCACGGCAACAGCACCTAGCAATGCGCTGTTGGGAGCCTCATGTTATGATGGTGTTTTTTCACATGAAATGTCCAAGGTGAGTGTAGAATGTTAGGCTGACGGCACTCGAGGTTTGGCAGTTGCAGCTGTCTTCCCGAGGTGGTCAAACGCCAGGTTGTGTCTCCGACTAAAGTACCTATTCCACCTACCTTTGTCTCTGTGGTTACTCTGCTACTTGATATCAACATTTTGGTGACAATTTGGGAACTTTTTTTTCGGCGAGTCCTGTATCCTGAGAGTCACAACCTGGCGAGATTTGCATTCCGAAGGTTTGTTGTGCATCCTTGTATGACGCCTATTTGCCTTTCATCTGCTTGTTGAGGTACTGTTTTGATTTGGCTTTTCTGGGAGAAATTAATTCTGGCTTTGTGACAGTTTGGGTCTCGCACTCCTACTAGTGCTCGAGACTCGGTCACCGCATGTGACATGTTTGGCTATTGTCACTTGAGCGCAATGCACCGCATACATAGCCACGTTATCTCTTTCATGCCTCCATCTTGGGTTGTCTCCAAGTTACGTGCATCGTCTCTACGTCCTTACTCTGCGTAACCTACGTGCCACCATTTTAAACTTCTGGAAATTCACAGCTTTCAACACACAGCGTATGCGCAGTTCTCTCATCATCACTGTTGAACAGCTGTACTTCGAGAATCGAACAAAGCATCAGCGCATCTCGTGCACAGTTACGAATTGTTGTGTGTTTATTGCTGAACACACAGTGACTGGCACACCATTGAATAGAGTGTGCAAGATACCATTTCTGCATTGTTTATCCAGAGAACACGGTGACTTGCACACCTTTGAGTACAGTGTGCAGGGCAACATTTATACATTGTTCATTCACAGAACTTTTACACAGTGATTTGCACACCTGCGAGTACAAGGTGCATACAATAGTAACGTGATAAACTCTGACGTGTTCCTCGGAACACCTTCCAGCACAGTGTTCACTGGATTTCAAAAGTATTATAGGGGCTCATAATTTTACTTCACATTACAGGTCAGCCAAGTACTGTCTTTATGTCCAAGCATTCCATCGGTAATTTGCACACCCTTGTATATCTTAAAGTACTGTGGTGCAGATATTATCACTGTGATTTTCTCGTCTCTTCGAACTGTTGCTTAGGAAACATGGCAGTACAGTGCAATGTCATCATGCCACCGATGTTTCCTCCACATCCTGGCACTCCCACCACAGCCTGGGAGGATTGGGTGGAAATGTTAGAAAATTATAATACTGCCTTAGATGGCCATAACTTTTCTCCTGCGAGAAAAAAAGCTTTGTTACTCAGTGCCCTTGGCAGTGAGAGACAACGTATTTTAAGTATATACCAGTTGCGATGGGACCCAATGGTCAGCCAATGGATGATGTATATAGGGAGAACATTAAAAGGTTAGGAACCAGGTTTGCCAAAGAAGTAAATCCTGTTATGGCTAGATACAAATTTTATACGCAACCTCAACTTGATAGTGTATTTACAACAAGGGGTGGTGAGGGACAGAGTCTCTGAATTAAACAGAAAGCTCTCACCCAGTCAAGAGATCAGGGCTAGATCCAACACCGTTTTTTAGCTCACTGCACCATCCCAGTTTCAGAACCTGGCTGTATGCAAATTAGTCTGTTCCTGTCCCAGTGCATGATGGGAACAGGGCAAACCAAACTACAAAAGCCAATTCTTACACTGGGAAGGAAACAAGCTCCCGGGGACCGGTTTCTGGCAATACAGCCGTCTTCGGCCCGGTTTGCTTGAATCCTGATGGTGCAATGAGCAAGGGTCTCACATCTGAGAATACCCTTCCACGCTTAGGGTGGACAAAAATATTTACAACAAGGGGTGGTGAGGGACAGAGTCTCTGAATTAAACAGAAAGCTCTCACCCAGTCAAGAGATCAGGGCTAGATCCAACACCGTTTTTTAGCTCACTGCACCATCCCGTTTCAGAACCTGGCTGTATGCAAATTAGTCTGTTCCTGTCCCAGTGCATGATGGGAACAGGGCAAACCAAACTACAAAAGCCAATTCTTACACTGGGAAGGAAACAAGCTCCCGGGGACCGGTTTCTGGCATTACAGCCGTCTTCGGCCCGGTTTGCTTGAATCCTGATGGTGCAATGAGCAAGGGTCTCACATCTGAGAATACCCTTCCACGCTTAGGGTGGACAAAAATATTTACAACAAGGGGTGGTGAGGGACAGAGTCTCTGAATTAAACAGAAAGCTCTCACCCAGTCAAGAGATCAGGGCTAGATCCAACACCGTTTTTTAGCTCACTGCACCATCCCAGTTTCAGAACCTGGCTGTATGCAAATTAGTCTGTTCCTGTCCCAGTGCATGATGGGAACAGGGCAAACCAAACTACAAAAGCCAATTCTTACACTGGGAAGGAAACAAGCTCCCGGGGACCGGTTTCTGGCATTACAGCCGTCTTCGGCCCGGTTTGCTTGAATCCTGATGGTGCAATGAGCAAGGGTCTCACATCTGAGAATACCCTTCCACGCTTAGGGTGGACAAAAATATTTACAACAAGGGGTGGTGAGGGACAGAGTCTCTGAATTAAACAGAAAGCTCTCACCCAGTCAAGAGATCAGGGCTAGATCCAACACCGTTTTTTAGCTCACTGCACCATCCCAGTTTCAGAACCTGGCTGTATGCAAATTAGTCTGTTCCTGTCCCAGTGCATGATGGGAACAGGGCAAACCAAACTACAAAAGCCAATTCTTACACTGGGAAGGAAACAAGCTCCCGGGGACCGGTTTCTGGCATTACAGCCGTCTTCGGCCCGGTTTGCTTGAATCCTGATGGTGCAATGAGCAAGGGTCTCACATCTGAGAATACCCTTCCACGCTTAGGGTGGACAAAAATATTTACAACAAGGGGTGGTGAGGGACAGAGTCTCTGAATTAAACAGAAAGCTCTCACCCAGTCAAGAGATCAGGGCTAGATCCAACACCGTTTTTTAGCTCACTGCACCATCCCAGTTTCAGAACCTGGCTGTATGCAAATTAGTCTGTTCCTGTCCCAGTGCATGATGGGAACAGGGCAAACCAAACTACAAAAGCCAATTCTTACACTGGGAAGGAAACAAGCTCCCGGGGACCGGTTTCTGGCATTACAGCCGTCTTCGGCCCGGTTTGCTTGAATCCTGATGGTGCAATGAGCAAGGGTCTCACATCTGAGAATACCCTTCCACGCTTAGGGTGGACAAAAATATTTACAACAAGGGGTGGTGAGGGACAGAGTCTCTGAATTAAACAGAAAGCTCTCACCCAGTCAAGAGATCAGGGCTAGATCCAACACCGTTTTTTAGCTCACTGCACCATCCCAGTTTCAGAACCTGGCTGTATGCAAATTAGTCTGTTCCTGTCCCAGTGCATGATGGGAACAGGGCAAACCAAACTACAAAAGCCAATTCTTACACTGGGAAGGAAACAAGCTCCCGGGGACCGGTTTCTGGCATTACAGCCGTCTTCGGCCCGGTTTGCTTGAATCCTGATGGTGCAATGAGCAAGGGTCTCACATCTGAGAATACCCTTCCACGCTTAGGGTGGACAAAAATATTTACAACAAGGGGTGGTGAGGGACAGAGTCTCTGAATTAAACAGAAAGCTCTCACCCAGTCAAGAGATCAGGGCTAGATCCAACACCGTTTTTTAGCTCACTGCACCATCCCAGTTTCAGAACCTGGCTGTATGCAAATTAGTCTGTTCCTGTCCCAGTGCATGATGGGAACAGGGCAAACCAAACTACAAAAGCCAATTCTTACACTGGGAAGGAAACAAGCTCCCGGGGACCGGTTTCTGGCATTACAGCCGTCTTCGGCCCGGTTTGCTTGAATCCTGATGGTGCAATGAGCAAGGGTCTCACATCTGAGAATACCCTTCCACGCTTAGGGTGGACAAAAATATTTACAACAAGGGGTGGTGAGGGACAGAGTCTCTGAATTAAACAGAAAGCTCTCACCCAGTCAAGAGATCAGGGCTAGATCCAACACCGTTTTTTAGCTCACTGCACCATCCCAGTTTCAGAACCTGGCTGTATGCAAATTAGTCTGTTCCTGTCCCAGTGCATGATGGGAACAGGGCAAACCAAACTACAAAAGCCAATTCTTACACTGGGAAGGAAACAAGCTCCCGGGGACCGGTTTCTGGCATTACAGCCGTCTTCGGCCCGGTTTGCTTGAATCCTGATGGTGCAATGAGCAAGGGTCTCACATCTGAGAATACCCTTCCACTGTTAGGGTGGACAAAAATATTTACAACAAGGGGTGGTGAGGGACAGAGTCTCTGAATTAAACAGAAAGCTCTCACCCAGTCAAGAGATCAGGGCTAGATCCAACACCGTTTTTTAGCTCACTGCACCATCCCAGTTTCAGAACCTGGCTGTATGCAAATTAGTCTGTTCCTGTCCCAGTGCATGATGGGAACAGGGCAAACCAAACTACAAAAGCCAATTCTTACACTGGGAAGGAAACAAGCTCCCGGGGACCGGTTTCTGGCATTACAGCCGTCTTCGGCCCGGTTTGCTTGAATCCTGATGGTGCAATGAGCAAGGGTCTCACATCTGAGATTTGTAAATCGATTTTGGCCACTATAGGTGTGGCAGGGTATACTCAGACATGAGTCCCTTTCTCACTGCTCCATCAGGATTCAAGCAAGCCGGGCCGAAGAGGCTGAAATGCCAGAAACCGGTCCCCGGTAGCTTGGCTCCTTTCTGGTAAAGAATTGGCTTGGTAGTTTAGTCTGCCCTGTTCCCATGATGCACTGGGCCAGGGACAGACTGATTTGCATATAGCCAGGTTCTGAGCTGGGATGGGGCAGTGAGATAAATAACGGTGATGGATCAAGCCCTGATCTTTGGACTGGGTAAGAGTGGTCTGCTCAATTCAGACACTCTGTTCATCACCACCCCCCTTTTGTAAATCGATTTTGGCCACTATAGGTGTGGCAGGGTATACTCAGACATGAGTCCCTTTCTCACTGCTCCATCAGGATTCAAGCAAGCCGGGCCGAAGAGGCTGAAATGCCAGAAACCGGTCCCCGGTAGCTTGGCTCCTTTCTGGTAAAGAATTGGCTTGGTAGTTTAGTCTGCCCTGTTCCCATGATGCACTGGGCCAGGGACAGACTGATTTGCATATAGCCAGGTTCTGAGCTGGGATGGGGCAGTGAGATAAATAACGGTGATGGATCAAGCCCTGATCTTTGGACTGGGTAAGAGTGGTCTGCTCAATTCAGACACTCTGTTCATCACCACCCCCCTTTTGTAAATCGATTTTGGCCACTATAGGTGTGGCAGGGTATACTCAGACATGAGTCCCTTTCTCACTGCTCCATCAGGATTCAAGCAAGCCGGGCCGAAGAGGCTGAAATGCCAGAAACCAGTCCCCGGTAGCTTGGCTCCTTTCTGGTAAAGAATTGGCTTGGTAGTTTAGTCTGCCCTGTTCCCATGATGCACTGGGCCAGGGACAGACTGATTTGCATATAGCCAGGTTCTGAGCTGGGATGGGGCAGTGAGATAAATAACGGTGATGGATCAAGCCCTGATCTTTGGACTGGGTAAGAGTGGTCTGCTCAATTCAGACACTCTGTTCATCACCACCCCCCTTTTGTAAATCGATTTTGGCCACTATAGGTGTGGCAGGGTATACTCAGACATGAGTCCCTTTCTCACTGCTCCATCAGGATTCAAGCAAGCCGGGCCGAAGAGGCTGAAATGCCAGAAACCGGTCCCCGGTAGCTTGGCTCCTTTCTGGTAAAGAATTGGCTTGGTAGTTTAGTCTGCCCTGTTCCCATGATGCACTGGGCCAGGGACAGACTGATTTGCATATAGCCAGGTTCTGAGCTGGGATGGGGCAGTGAGATAAATAACGGTGATGGATCAAGCCCTGATCTTTGGACTGGGTAAGAGTGGTCTGCTCAATTCAGACACTCTGTTCATCACCACCCCCCTTTTGTAAATCGATTTTGGCCACTATAGGTGTGGCAGGGTATACTCAGACATGAGTCCCTTTCTCACTGCTCCATCAGGATTCAAGCAAGCCGGGCCGAAGAGGCTGAAATGCCAGAAACCGGTCCCCGGTAGCTTGGCTCCTTTCTGGTAAAGAATTGGCTTGGTAGTTTAGTCTGCCCTGTTCCCATGATGCACTGGGCCAGGGACAGACTGATTTGCATATAGCCAGGTTCTGAGCTGGGATGGGGCAGTGAGATAAATAACGGTGATGGATCAAGCCCTGATCTTTGGACTGGGTAAGAGTGGTCTGCTCAATTCAGACACTCTGTTCATCACCACCCCCCTTTTGTAAATCGATTTTGGCCACTATAGGTGTGGCAGGGTATACTCAGACATGAGTCCCTTTCTCACTGCTCCATCAGGATTCAAGCAAGCCGGGCCGAAGAGGCTGAAATGCCAGAAACCGGTCCCCGGTAGCTTGGCTCCTTTCTGGTAAAGAATTGGCTTGGTAGTTTAGTCTGCCCTGTTCCCATGATGCACTGGGCCAGGGACAGACTGATTTGCATATAGCCAGGTTCTGAGCTGGGATGGGGCAGTGAGATAAATAACGGTGATGGATCAAGCCCTGATCTTTGGACTGGGTAAGAGTGGTCTGCTCAATTCAGACACTCTGTTCATCACCACCCCCCTTTTGTAAATCGATTTTGGCCACTATAGGTGTGGCAGGGTATACTCAGACATGAGTCCCTTTCTCACTGCTCCATCAGGATTCAAGCAAGCCGGGCCGAAGAGGCTGAAATGCCAGAAACCGGTCCCCGGTAGCTTGGCTCCTTTCTGGTAAAGAATTGGCTTGGTAGTTTAGTCTGCCCTGTTCCCATGATGCACTGGGCCAGGGACAGACTGATTTGCATATAGCCAGGTTCTGAGCTGGGATGGGGCAGTGAGATAAATAACGGTGATGGATCAAGCCCTGATCTTTGGACTGGGTAAGAGTGGTCTGCTCAATTCAGACACTCTGTTCATCACCACCCCCTTTTGTAAATCGATTTTGGCCACTATAGGTGTGGCAGGGTATACTCAGACATGAGTCCCTTTCTCACTGCTCCATCAGGATTCAAGCAAGCCGGGCCGAAGAGGCTGAAATGCCAGAAACCGGTCCCCGGTAGCTTGTCTCCTTTCTGGTAAAGAATTGGCTTGGTAGTTTAGTCTGCCCTGTTCCCATGATGCACTGGGCCAGGGACAGACTGATTTGCATATAGCCAGGTTCTGAGCTGGGATGGGGCAGTGAGATAAATAACGGTGATGGATCAAGCCCTGATCTTTGGACTGGGTAAGAGTGGTCTGCTCAATTCAGACACTCTGTTCATCACCACCCCCTTTTGTAAATCGATTTTGGCCACTATAGGTGTGGCAGGGTATACTCAGACATGAGTCCCTTTCTCACTGCTCCATCAGGATTCAAGCAAGCCGGGCCGAAGAGGCTGAAATGCCAGAAACCGGTCCCCGGTAGCTTGTCTCCTTTCTGGTAAAGAATTGGCTTGGTAGTTTAGTCTGCCCTGTTCCCATGATGCACTGGGCCAGGGACAGACTGATTTGCATATAGCCAGGTTCTGAGCTGGGATGGGGCAGTGAGATAAATAACGGTGATGGATCAAGCCCTGATCTTTGGACTGGGTAAGAGTGGTCTGCTCAATTCAGACACTCTGTTCATCACCACCCCCTTTTGTAAATCGATTTTGGCCACTATAGGTGTGGCAGGGTATACTCAGACATGAGTCCCTTTCTCACTGCTCCATCAGGATTCAAGCAAGCCGGGCCGAAGAGGCTGAAATGCCAGAAACCGGTCCCCGGTAGCTTGTCTCCTTTCTGGTAAAGAATTGGCTTGGTAGTTTAGTCTGCCCTGTTCCCATGATGCACTGGGCCAGGGACAGACTGATTTGCATATAGCCAGGTTCTGAGCTGGGATGGGGCAGTGAGATAAATAACGGTGATGGATCAAGCCCTGATCTTTGGACTGGGTAAGAGTGGTCTGCTCAATTCAGACACTCTGTTCATCACCACCCCCTTTTGTAAATCGATTTTGGCCACTATAGGTGTGGCAGGGTATACTCAGACATGAGTCCCTTTCTCACTGCTCCATCAGGATTCAAGCAAGCCGGGCCGAAGAGGCTGAAATGCCAGAAACCGGTCCCCGGTAGCTTGTCTCCTTTCTGGTAAAGAATTGGCTTGGTAGTTTAGTCTGCCCTGTTCCCATGATGCACTGGGCCAGGGACAGACTGATTTGCATATAGCCAGGTTCTGAGCTGGGATGGGGCAGTGAGATAAATAACGGTGATGGATCAAGCCCTGATCTTTGGACTGGGTAAGAGTGGTCTGCTCAATTCAGACACTCTGTTCATCACCACCCCCTTTTGTAAATCGATTTTGGCCACTATAGGTGTGGCAGGGTATACTCAGACATGAGTCCCTTTCTCACTGCTCCATCAGGATTCAAGCAAGCCGGGCCGAAGAGGCTGAAATGCCAGAAACCGGTCCCCGGTAGCTTGTCTCCTTTCTGGTAAAGAATTGGCTTGGTAGTTTAGTCTGCCCTGTTCCCATGATGCACTGGGCCAGGGACAGACTGATTTGCATATAGCCAGGTTCTGAGCTGGGATGGGGCAGTGAGATAAATAACGGTGATGGATCAAGCCCTGATCTTTGGACTGGGTAAGAGTGGCCTGCTCAATTCAGACACTCTGTTCATCACCACCCCCTTTTGTAAATCGATTTTGGCCACTATAGGTGTGGCAGGGTATACTCAGACATGAGTCCCTTTCTCACTGCTCCATCAGGATTCAAGCAAGCCGGGCCGAAGAGGCTGAAATGCCAGAAACCGGTCCCCGGTAGCTTGTCTCCTTTCTGGTAAAGAATTGGCTTGGTAGTTTAGTCTGCCCTGTTCCCATGATGCACTGGGCCAGGGACAGACTGATTTGCATATAGCCAGGTTCTGAGCTGGGATGGGGCAGTGAGATAAATAACGGTGATGGATCAAGCCCTGATCTTTGGACTGGGTAAGAGTGGTCTGCTCAATTCAGACACTCTGTTCATCACCACCCCCTTTTGTAAATCGATTTTGGCCACTATAGGTGTGGCAGGGTATACTCAGACATGAGTCCCTTTCTCACTGCTCCATCAGGATTCAAGCAAGCCGGGCCGAAGAGGCTGAAATGCCAGAAACCGGTCCCCGGTAGCTTGTCTCCTTTCTGGTAAAGAATTGGCTTGGTAGTTTAGTCTGCCCTGTTCCCATGATGCACTGGGCCAGGGACAGACTGATTTGCATATAGCCAGGTTCTGAGCTGGGATGGGGCAGTGAGATAAATAACGGTGATGGATCAAGCCCTGATCTTTGGACTGGGTAAGAGTGGTCTGCTCAATTCAGACACTCTGTTCATCACCACCCCCTTTTGTAAATCGATTTTGGCCACTATAGGTGTGGCAGGGTATACTCAGACATGAGTCCCTTTCTCACTGCTCCATCAGGATTCAAGCAAGCCGGGCCGAAGAGGCTGAAATGCCAGAAACCGGTCCCCGGTAGCTTGTCTCCTTTCTGGTAAAGAATTGGCTTGGTAGTTTAGTCTGCCCTGTTCCCATGATGCACTGGGCCAGGGACAGACTGATTTGCATATAGCCAGGTTCTGAGCTGGGATGGGGCAGTGAGATAAATAACGGTGATGGATCAAGCCCTGATCTTTGGACTGGGTAAGAGTGGTCTGCTCAATTCAGACACTCTGTTCATCACCACCCCCTTTTGTAAATCGATTTTGGCCACTATAGGTGTGGCAGGGTATACTCAGACATGAGTCCCTTTCTCACTGCTCCATCAGGATTCAAGCAAGCCGGGCCGAAGAGGCTGAAATGCCAGAAACCGGTCCCCGGTAGCTTGTCTCCTTTCTGGTAAAGAATTGGCTTGGTAGTTTAGTCTGCCCTGTTCCCATGATGCACTGGGCCAGGGACAGACTGATTTGCATATAGCCAGGTTCTGAGCTGGGATGGGGCAGTGAGATAAATAACGGTGATGGATCAAGCCCTGATCTTTGGACTGGGTAAGAGTGGTCTGCTCAATTCAGACACTCTGTTCATCACCACCCCCTTTTGTAAATCGATTTTGGCCACTATAGGTGTGGCAGGGTATACTCAGACATGAGTCCCTTTCTCACTGCTCCATCAGGATTCAAGCAAGCCGGGCCGAAGAGGCTGAAATGCCAGAAACCGGTCCCCGGTAGCTTGTCTCCTTTCTGGTAAAGAATTGGCTTGGTAGTTTAGTCTGCCCTGTTCCCATGATGCACTGGGCCAGGGACAGACTGATTTGCATATAGCCAGGTTCTGAGCTGGGATGGGGCAGTGAGATAAATAACGGTGATGGATCAAGCCCTGATCTTTGGACTGGGTAAGAGTGGTCTGCTCAATTCAGACACTCTGTTCATCACCACCCCCTTTTGTAAATCGATTTTGGCCACTATAGGTGTGGCAGGGTATACTCAGACATGAGTCCCTTTCTCACTGCTCCATCAGGATTCAAGCAAGCCGGGCCGAAGAGGCTGAAATGCCAGAAACCGGTCCCCGGTAGCTTGTCTCCTTTCTGGTAAAGAATTGGCTTGGTAGTTTAGTCTGCCCTGTTCCCATGATGCACTGGGCCAGGGACAGACTGATTTGCATATAGCCAGGTTCTGAGCTGGGATGGGGCAGTGAGATAAATAACGGTGATGGATCAAGCCCTGATCTTTGGACTGGGTAAGAGTGGTCTGCTCAATTCAGACACTCTGTTCATCACCACCCCCTTTTGTAAATCGATTTTGGCCACTATAGGTGTGGCAGGGTATACTCAGACATGAGTCCCTTTCTCACTGCTCCATCAGGATTCAAGCAAGCCGGGCCGAAGAGGCTGAAATGCCAGAAACCGGTCCCCGGTAGCTTGTCTCCTTTCTGGTAAAGAATTGGCTTGGTAGTTTAGTCTGCCCTGTTCCCATGATGCACTGGGCCAGGGACAGACTGATTTGCATATAGCCAGGTTCTGAGCTGGGATGGGGCAGTGAGATAAATAACGGTGATGGATCAAGCCCTGATCTTTGGACTGGGTAAGAGTGGTCTGCTCAATTCAGACACTCTGTTCATCACCACCCCCTTTTGTAAATCGATTTTGGCCACTATAGGTGTGGCAGGGTATACTCAGACATGAGTCCCTTTCTCACTGCTCCATCAGGATTCAAGCAAGCCGGGCCGAAGAGGCTGAAATGCCAGAAACCGGTCCCCGGTAGCTTGTCTCCTTTCTGGTAAAGAATTGGCTTGGTAGTTTAGTCTGCCCTGTTCCCATGATGCACTGGGCCAGGGACAGACTGATTTGCATATAGCCAGGTTCTGAGCTGGGATGGGGCAGTGAGATAAATAACGGTGATGGATCAAGCCCTGATCTTTGGACTGGGTAAGAGTGGTCTGCTCAATTCAGACACTCTGTTCATCACCACCCCCTTTTGTAAATCGATTTTGGCCACTATAGGTGTGGCAGGGTATACTCAGACATGAGTCCCTTTCTCACTGCTCCATCAGGATTCAAGCAAGCCGGGCCGAAGAGGCTGAAATGCCAGAAACCGGTCCCCGGTAGCTTGTCTCCTTTCTGGTAAAGAATTGGCTTGGTAGTTTAGTCTGCCCTGTTCCCATGATGCACTGGGCCAGGGACAGACTGATTTGCATATAGCCAGGTTCTGAGCTGGGATGGGGCAGTGAGATAAATAACGGTGATGGATCAAGCCCTGATCTTTGGACTGGGTAAGAGTGGTCTGCTCAATTCAGACACTCTGTTCATCACCACCCCCTTTTGTAAATCGATTTTGGCCACTATAGGTGTGGCAGGGTATACTCAGACATGAGTCCCTTTCTCACTGCTCCATCAGGATTCAAGCAAGCCGGGCCGAAGAGGCTGAAATGCCAGAAACCGGTCCCCGGTAGCTTGTCTCCTTTCTGGTAAAGAATTGGCTTGGTAGTTTAGTCTGCCCTGTTCCCATGATGCACTGGGCCAGGGACAGACTGATTTGCATATAGCCAGGTTCTGAGCTGGGATGGGGCAGTGAGATAAATAACGGTGATGGATCAAGCCCTGATCTTTGGACTGGGTAAGAGTGGTCTGCTCAATTCAGACACTCTGTTCATCACCACCCCCTTTTGTAAATCGATTTTGGCCACTATAGGTGTGGCAGGGTATACTCAGACATGAGTCCCTTTCTCACTGCTCCATCAGGATTCAAGCAAGCCGGGCCGAAGAGGCTGAAATGCCAGAAACCGGTCCCCGGTAGCTTGTCTCCTTTCTGGTAAAGAATTGGCTTGGTAGTTTAGTCTGCCCTGTTCCCATGATGCACTGGGCCAGGGACAGACTGATTTGCATATAGCCAGGTTCTGAGCTGGGATGGGGC